>NC_068349.1:27646918-28281140 GCF_014633365.1 Diospyros lotus
CAGAACTTGGGATATTATGTTTATGCATTTTACTTACGTACTTGTGGCATCATTTGTATATTGAACATGTGGTATATTGTATCAACTGTTTTTACTTGTAAAAAAGTCAGTGTATGGCGTGTGATTTCCATATCATCGGGGTATCGATTTTTGTGTCGTTGTTGGGTCCGTATGGGACGGGATGGGGTTTTCTTGAGAATGGGACAAGGTTAATCCAAGTGAATGAGTAACATGGTATGACACTCGAGAGATTAAGTATGTCACGGCAAGATCAACCCCAACGGTGTGTGGAGTGAATTTTCCATGGGAGGTTGAGTATGTCAAGGAGATTTCTCAAGTTAAACGTGTTGCATGTTGTTGTTGTCTATGTATGCCATGCTCGTATGTCTTTCATGCATTATGTAAACTGTTTCATGCCATCACTTAGATGTTTTATCATCTAACCTGGGTTATGCCCCTGGAACATTCAACCTTCCAGCCAAGGACTGCTACGAGGGCGAGGACGTGGCCAGTTGAGGGCCAATGGTGTTTAGTTTGATAGTCGTTGTATCATTTAGGAAGCTTTAGTATGTAATTCGGTTTATGTATGAACAATTGTAGGATAATGATGCTATCATTTGGTAGTTTGTAATACGTAGTTCGGTGTAGAAACCCCTTGTATGGATCTCGTGGTAAGCCACGGTATTGATGTTAATGTATCCGATGCATTATAATATGTCTCGTTTAGTTGTTAAGATTATTGATCTTGTTAGTTAAACGGGCAAGACTGGGGTTCTTGGAATTTGTTATCTGCATGTGAAGATTGTTCTTGAAATCACCGCGTGTGATGAACTTGGAAAAAAAAAAAAGATTCCTGTGAATACCCTTATAGTGACACGCCTGGCGAGGCGGGGTGTTACAATTGGTATCAGAGCCCTAGGTTAAAACCCTAGGATGGTTAAGCTAGGTTGTTGAACTTAGCATGGTTAGAACCGTTGAATGAGAACTTAGAACAGGGTTATGGATTCTAAGAGACATTCGGAACATAGATGAAAATGGTATGGAGACGCTTGAGAGGCGAGATTTGAGGTTTTTAACTTGAGTATACTTTCGGTGACAAGAGGAGACGGACAAATTCTATTCATGTTTCGGGCATAATATTGGGAAGTGAGAGAGAGCCGGTAATAAGAGTCATCGAAAGGACATATATATATGATCAACAAAATGTTAGAAGAATGAATACTTTGGTGATTCTGGTACAACTTAAAGTATAGTATAAAATCTCTTTTGGAAGAATTTTAGTAAATCGTCTTAGTATCTCCCGATTGGGACATGTTAGTAAAGGTAATGTCATGCCTTGACAAGATAAGTGAAAAGACTGAGGTTACTAGGAAAACTCATCAAGGGACGTGGGAGAGTAAGAATGACTTGCAGCTAATGTAAATTTTAAGGTTGAGTTGGATACTCGAGGTGGAGACTTAAGAGGAATAGATTTAGCTAGAACTAATTAGAGGAAATCCCAAAATGGAGACTTAGAGGGAAGGAAACTGATGGATTGTAAAAAAATGAAATCCCTACTTAGAGATTCGGGGTTTGTCGGTTGAAGCCTTTGAGATTATTAACTGGAGAATGCCAGACCTTGCTAAGTAGTAGAACGTTGGATTAGGAGTTAGCATTCAATGATATGGTTCGAACGTAAGGTTGGTTCGATAACCATAACTTAGGATTCATGAGATTTGAAAATTATAAATTGGAGATCATTAGGCAAAATCCTTTTTCGCTGAATGTGGGGATATCTGGTGGTTATTAAGAGTGAGCGAGTTATTGATGGTTCAACAATTGCTCCTAGGAATAAAATTTGAGGGTATTAGGAATCTGAAATTGTTGATGGGGATATTGAGACGACACATGCCTCAACTTTTCCACCTCACAAATCAACAAACGATTATGTAGTCGCAACCTATGCAACATGAATATTCGACAGCTCGCAAGGAGCTATCAACCATTTCTCTTGAAACCGGTCGACAGCTTCCCAAGGGTGTTGACCGTTTTAGCCTTTTATCCAAAACTTCCATAAATTGCATATAGTCCCACTATTAACTCGTAATAGCACTTTCATCATCTTATAATGACACTAAGGCTCTTGTTAACTCTTAACGGCATGCTCGTTAACTCTTGAGGATTGCTCCTTATTAATTAATCATTGAACTCGATCTATTAACTCTTAATGGCAACATCATTAACTCTTAATGTGGTTTCAGCCTTAATTGCTTAGTTAACCACTACACCCGGATATGCGTGTGACCTTTTAGATTCACTATTAAGTAGCAATCAGGATACATCAAACTCTTTGACGTTGACCAAACATTTTGGTCTACAACAAAGATCTCTCAATCTCTTTAAAGTACCCCAAAAAACCCTAAGTGACAACTAATATTATGTTTGGATGATTTTACCAGTAATGAAGTCTTACTTCAAGATAGAACCTATTTGGGCTTTCGATTCCTATGTACTATTATCCCTCCATTAGTTATCATCCTGATCGAGTGACAGTTATGGACTGATTAAACTCATTAATTCAATGACTATGCCAAAATTAATGTGGTGAGATTGAGACGACACATAGGAACTCTTTTCGACATTAGAACACTTTCCAATCAAGTGTACACTAGTTAGGGGTTTCTACAATCAAGACGATCACTGATCGCATAGGATATTTACCGCACGCCGGAGGTCAATAGATCCCATTAGTAATCACCTACCTCTATATGCCATTACACAGGGACTACACAGTACATTTGCTATCTAGTAACCGGATAGTTCTTAGCAACGATAAATCCCTGGCACCGACATACAAGACAACTGTGTTACCTCTGGTTTAAAGACCAGTAACACAATCAAAGGTCATGATAGACCATAGATCCTCTTAGCTATGTGATCTATCGCGTGCATCACATTCAGTAAGTGTTCCACTAACACCTACCCATATGTATATTATATCCATCTCATGGATTATGACATGTAACTCACCATCCTTTATCATTAGCATCTCATACTAATCAAAGGTAGTATCCTATGTGCCAGTCTGTGATCAACTAATCATAGTCCCCTTTTGGAAAGTCTAAGGACTGAGAATTATCATTAAGATATCCTTAATACAAAGGTCAATTGTCACATATTCTTAACACTTAAGAGTAAGATGTTTAACAGGAAATCTAGGGACTCATTCATATATAATGATTAGAGAGCTATGAATGAAGATATGATCTTAAAATATAAAAACATATTTCATTACATATTGCAAGAATTATATCATTAGTCCCATAATTATAAATACCAGATGCCATCTATATCTAGCATTAGGGCACCAACACTAACAAAGGCGGCGTCAGATGAGACTCTCATAATCAGCTGCCAAACCCTCAATATAGTCAAGCCTCACCCAGTAGAAACTCTCGAGGCAGTACCCTTGGAGAACGATGATAAGGAACGACTAGAGCATGTGAGAAGCTGGTTAGTTGGTCAGCAGAAGGAAGAAATTATTGAATGCTTAAGATCCCATGCACATATATTTGCCTGGACCTTTGTTAATATGCTTGGAATTGACCCTGAGATCATTTCACATCATCTAAACGTTAATCCCAAAGCCCGTCCAATGAGGTAAATGAAGAGACACATTTCCCTAAAAGTCTGGAAGAAGAAGTGGACAAGCTTCTAAAAGTAGGTTTTATCTAAGAAGGACAATACCCTAACTGGTTAGAAAATGTTGTGATGGTCAAGAAGGCCAACGAAAAATGGAGGGTGTGCGTTGATTTCACAAATCTTAACAAGGCATGCCCTAAGGACTCCTACCTTCTTCCCTGGATAGACCTCTTAGTTGACAAAACATCAGGTTACGCCATGCTGAGTTTTCTTGATGCCTTCTCTAGTTACCACCAAATCAATATGTACCCGCCTAATACCGAAAAAATAACCTTTATCATGGAACTTATTATTACAAGCTGATGCCATTTAGGGTAAAAATGTGGGTTCAATGTATCAGCGTATAGTGAACAAAGTATTCAAATATTTGCTGGGGAATGCAAAGGAAGCCCATGTAGATGACATGATTGTCAAAAGCAAGCAAGGAGGGTCTCACGCTGAGAGGTTAGCAAAAATCTTCTTTGGAAAGCATTCAAATAGTATAGAGTCTAGCTATAGGGGCATAGGTCATATCATGGACAATTCCTTCTTCTTGACTATACCCTTTAGCTACTGGCCTTGTTTTGTTCCTAATCACAAGTTAGTTCTCATCTATTGTGTTCCTAAAGATACATTTTGTTACTATTGTTAGATGGTCATTTTGTCTAGCCACAAGTTCCCAAACTTCATTGCTTTCAAATTATTTTAGCTCTTCTTGCATAGATAAGATCCAATTTTCATCATCTAATACTTCTTGAATATTTTTGGGTTCTATTTATGATAAGAATGTTGTGAACCTACATTCATTTCTAATAGATAATCATGTTTAAACTCCTTTGGATGGATCACCCATTATTTCGTTATTTTTCTTGTACTTTCTTTCTCTAGGGAATGTGGGTTCTCTTTCCTCTTGTTTCGCCTTAGGGAAGTATCTTCTTTATTTTCTAAAGATAATTTTTTAAGATTATGTTCTAAACCATTTACATCATATGTGTGAATTCATATGTACCTAATGCCCTTTCATTTTGTTGGAGCTCAATAATATTACATACAAATTCAAGCCCTTGACTTGATTAGTGGTTCTAATGTGGCATTTGCTGAAGTACTTCACCACCCTATAATATATCATCTATAGAAGTGTAGCGATGGGTAGGCTTATCAAACCCTTTATAATTACGTTAAGCAATTCGTATAGATTTGTGGTCATGAATCCCCATCGATGACCACCATCATGTGTCATGGACCACTTCTCAAATGGTATCTCACTAATCCATTCATGGGCATCTGGATGTGTTTACTATATCCCTTTCATATTTTCACATTAAACATTGATATTTGGTTTTGCATTGCCAGCTTATATAACTAAGTCCATCTTTAGCTTTGGGTCCTTGAAATGACATTAGAGTTTCTCAGTAAATGTTAGAATCAATATCCATGGTATCCAAGTGACTTATTCCATTTATTTCGTGGATAATCAATGGCACCATGAAAGTCAGAATGTCTATTTGACACCAAACACATACCTACTCATTCTTTCACCATTCTTAATTAAAGGTTATAAAGGAATAAACTCCAATTATTACTATTCTCACTTTCCATAATAGTCAATGCAAGGGAGAACAACTGTTCATTGTCATCTATCGTCATTGCAACTAGTAGAGTCTTATACTTCCCATACAGGTGCATCCCATCAAGATTGATGATTGTTAACAATATTGAAATCCATGTATAGATAACCCAAATGCCCAAAAAGAATTAGAAAACTCATGTATGTTGAGGTCAGAGGTAGGAAAAGTGTGCACTTCCCATGTAGACTCGAAGTTGACCTTTTTCATAGCCCAAAGGAAAGGGTGTAGCAAATTGTAGGACTCCTTCTAGCTACCATATACCATGCTTACAACCTTTTGCTTCCTAGTCCAAGCCTTCATGTAGGAGACTTGATATGGTATAATTGCACAATGTGCTGCTACAATGTTTGGATGTTAACATTTAACTGTCTCTCAACGAAACCCTTAATTGCATGTGCTATGAAAGTCACATCTAGTTGCTCATGATCATCATTAAGCATGGCATTATAACAATAATCACCCACATGTCATACTTATCACTAAATTTAGCTCTTAACTTCCATTAGAAATTGCCTAACAATTTATACTTAACATACAATAATTCAATACTTGAATGTACAACAACATATACATGACGATCACAAATTGGTTAGTGTTTCATGTAATGCATGAGTTCATGTTTGCTTCTAAACTCCAAAACTTTCTCAAGAGATCCACTTGGATGAGCATGAATATCCATAATACCAAGCACCATATTGCTCCATACCATTTGATCGATTCAATTAACATTAAAAAATTTAGATGTTAGGATTATGGCACATTGTATAAGCTTGACAACATCTACATCAACACCATTTGATCTTTCATCGACCCATTCCCATCATTTGGTTAACCTTCGACACTAGCATTAACATCACCACGTCATTGGGTTTGTCGAATTCATTCCAATTAAGGGGCATAACTTCTACCCTTGTTGTATCAAGCACTTCTCATTGTATAGTCCTATCAATTGCATAATAGGTTTCATCAATGTTGTCGCATAGCTTGTTGAACTCTCCTTAGATCTATGGATGCTGAATTCATCCCAACATTATTGATTGGAAACCATGGATTAGATAGCTCGAGTATCCCTAGGTTACTAATGGGAAACCACACATTATTTGGCTCAACAATATCTAGGTCACCAGTGGGAGGCTAGACATTATGTTGTTCAACAGTCCCTAGGTTGCCAATAGGAAGCTATATACAGGAGGGCTTGACCCTCCCAATGTTCATTGTGGATACTATGGACTTACCACTACTCTTTCTCCATGTCGAGACATTTGAGTACGAGGGATTGGTTGTTTGGGCTATAGTGTTAGGCATGCACATCCATCCATCTTGACCCTAGGTTCGTTGACAACGAAATTGTCTTACTAAGGGACACATCACTACAAAAAATTCGTAATTTAGTGACGGATTTAGTGACAAAATTTTTTCGTCGCTAATTAGAGATGAATCGGTGACGAATAGTCCGTCGCTAAAATTTAGCGATGGATTTGCAACGGAATATTCCGTCGCAAATTTTTTAAATTTTTTTAAATTTAGTGACATAATATTCTGTCACTAAATAATTTTTAATATTTTTATTAAATTTTTAAATTTAGCGATTGAATATTCCGTCGCTAAATGATTTAAAAATTTAATTTAAATTAAATTATTTAGCGATAGATATTTCGTCGCTAAATAATTTAATTTAATTTAATTTTTTAAATCATTTAACGACAAAATATTTCGTTGCTAAATAATTAAAAAAATTAATTTATTTTATTTTTTATCGACGGGTGTCACCCCGTCACTAAATTTTATATTTTTTTATTTAATTTATTTTTATTTTTTAGCGACGAGTATAACCCTATCGCTAAATTTTAATTTTTTATTTAATTAAATTAAAACTATTTAGCGACGAAATATAAATAATAAAAAAATTAAAATTAAATTAAATATAATTAAAAAGGTTAGATTAATAATTAAAAACTTTAACGACGGTGTTAATCGTTGCTAAAAAAGAAAAAAATAAATTAAAAAAATAAAAATTATTAATTATGTATTGAACAAAGATTAAATAAAAATAAAAATTCTTTACTATTAGATGCATCTTTTATGTATTTTATTTACAAACCAAAATATGTAAATTGATATGATATTGTAAAATTTATAATAAGAAATATTATTAAACTAATTTTTAATCAAATAAAACTTAAATATTTAAGAGATTAATTAATTACGACATTTAAGTGGTACATTAGTTGAGTTAAAATTTGTAACATTTATTTTTTAAGTATTAATTTATGAATTTAAAAAAATTAAAATTTAAAATCTTAATTTAAATTTTAATTAATATAATTAATATGTGCAATGTAATATAATAAGGAAGATTGTAGTTCAGACAGTTGCGTGCGCGCGTGCACACACGGAGGAGCAGGGATAGAAACTGAGGGGAAGAAAAAAATGTGCTGGTATTAATTTCCCAACTCTACACGTGGCGGCTTAAGGGAGAGCCACTTGGCGCATAACGATAGCGCCACCTGGCGCTCGCAAGGCAGGGGCACGCGAACGCGTCAGTCTAGCACATGCCATAATTATTTTAATTTTTTTAAAAATAAAAGTCAACGATGGATACTATTTTTGTGGTTAATTCAAATTTATTTTAATTTTTTAATTTTTATTGTGTATTAGCGACGAAAAGTTTTCTGTCGCTAAAATAATATTTAATTTTTTAAATAATTTTTTTATTTTTTAATCAACGACAAAAAATTTTCGTCGTTGATTTGTGCCATCATTAAATTTTTTAGCGATGAATTTTAATGTTTTAACTACAAATATTTTCATCGTTAAATACTATTTTTCTTGTAGTGTATTATTGATAATCCTAAAACCCCAAGCATATTAATCGTATTGTAAAGTTGTTACCAATCAAATCTACTATTAGTCAGTGTCAATTATAGTTGTATTATAGACCAAAAAAAAAAAGAAAAGAAAAAAAAATCACCATAAATGGCCCCCTATCTACCTTAGATATCGCATTGTCTCCATTGGAGGTTGAATTATCTCTAGAACCAACCCATTCCCTATTCTAGTGACATTAAATTATTAGAGTTTGGTTGGTCATCTCTATCCAAAACCATGTGCTGGGTAAGTCCTTGCATCCAATTGGGTATATAAATATATATATAATATATATAGTATAAATTACAAAATTATAATATAAACTTTAATTTTATGTTTACTAACAAAATATTTTTTTAATTGATGTAAATAAAAAAAGTAGTGGTTGTCTATGACATCACTTAAATTTTGAAGATTCTGTATATAATATATATATATATATATTTATATTTAATTTCACACATATATATGAAAATTTTAATAAAATTTTGGTAGGTGAAAAAAAAATCTTTTTGATTCTAATAATAATTTTTTGAGAAATTAAAGGAAAAATATTTTTTTTAAAAAAATCTAACAATTTTCGATGAAAAAAAAAAAAAAAGAAGAAGAAAAACTGGCAATGGATTCTTCTAGCGTTGGGTTCGCAGTACCCAGCATGCTACTGTTAGTATAGGAGACATTGACTCAACGGAACGGAAGACGCGTGCATCCTGCCAAGAAGACCCGGCTGCTGGCAGGCTCCAATCCATGCCACACACCACACCACCCATTGCCCCCACCTCCTCCAAATTTCTCTCCTTCGTTATTGTCTTTTTCTTCCCTCCCATCCACGGCTTAATTTGCTCATTTCCTCACCCCTTCCATCCATACATACCTCATTCGTCGCGATCATCGACGATATACAAATATCGATCTTTCATCATAATTAAATAATCGAACATCCAAATGTATCTTGAAGATCAACTAAAGTTATTCATGTAAAAATATCCACCACAATTTCTTTTCTAAGTCGTACCACTCCTTTAGGTAAGTTATAAGTTTCTTGACAAGCATCTCGTGTATCGTTTAGGTAAGTTATACAAATACCGATCTTTTGTTATAATTAGATAATTTAAGCCTCGAAACGTACTTTAAAGACCAACAACAGTAATTTACGTAAAAATATCTACGATAATTTTTTTTTTTTTAAATTGTACCACTCGTTTATATATGTTATAAGTTTCTTGACGTGCTTATTCGTGCATGTTGAATTCCTTTATTCATAGGGTATTAAAAGCAATGCAAGTGCATGTTGGAAAGTGACGAAACGTGGAAAGTCCGAAGAGGTTAGGCTGCTCCTCTCCTCACGAAGACAAGGAAAAATAAGTGATCAACGGAGACTTGAAGGCTTCGCTGGCGGACAAAAGCAAAGCACGGAGGTGGGGTCACGTTCAAGATCCATCCCCCATTGGTAACGTTCCGTCTGCCGACTGCAATTCTACTTGATGGTGAAGCCGCAGATAATTATATAAATATGAGTACAAAGATGAAAAAAAAATAAAATTAAACAACAAGAAAGTTTTGAATTTTGCTTTAAATCAAATATAAATGTTTTGTCAATAGCGCAGCATATAACACAAAATTCATGTATGGTGTAGTTTGGATACGAAAATTTGAAATTATATTTTATTTGAATTCTGTTATATTGAATTTAATAGGTTTATTAATAGGGTTTATTTGAATTTTGTAACCTTCCATCCCTTACCTATGCCTTTAATTGCTTAGTTGGAGCTCAAATGATATTTATTTTATTTTTTCTTTTTAAGACAAATTTTAGGTTTTTTTTTTTATTTTTATTTTAAGACATGTAGAACAAAAATTGGTGTCCGTAGGATAAGGAAATTTTGAATTTTTGTTATCTTATCTAATACTGTACAAGTAAAGAGATCTATTTATCAACAAGAAAAAGAAAAAATATGATTGGAGATTGGATTGATGAGAAAATAGAATCGTGGGTCTCAAATAATTATTCGATTGATGGCATTTGATATAATACGTATGAGATCGATGTTATCGATATGATTGATATTCAAATATTTTTTCTTAAAACATACTGATTTAACCCCATGAGTAGGATCACTGCCCTTTTGTGATATAATTTTTTAAAAATTTCATTTGAATTTTGTAATCTTCCACCCTTGTCCATGTTTGCAATATTTGGTTAACTAGTTGTCTTAATTGCATATAATTTTATAAGAATAAATTTGTGTTCTTTCTAAAGATAAACTTGCATGAAGTTGCATGTGTTCTATGAAGTTATTGTAGCATAGCCTCTGTGAGATTTTCTCTAGAGGGCCTTCGAGATAGTTCTTTTAGAGAAGTTGACATTCTCCTAGAAAGGTGTTTAGGGGCCTTATTCCCTGAAGATCTAAGCATATTTTCAAACAAAGAAGTCAGTCTAGGTCTAGGAGAGTGCCTTATCCCGAAAAGGTCTTCAGGGGTCTTGTTCCCTGAAAACCTGAGTAGCCTTCTGAAGACCCTTCGGGGACTAGTTTCCTTGAAGACTTAGGCAGTTTTTTGAAGAATTTTTAGAGACTAGCTCATCCGAAGGCTTGGTCCTCCCGAAGCTTAACCTAAGGATAGTCGGCACCTTTATCCAAAGGGTTGTGCCTCGTGCCGTCGTGTATGTGTGCCACGTGTCTTAGTCCTTCAGAGGGTGTAAATACCCCTCGACACCTTGTCTTCGAATTATTCTTCTAGACCTGAAGACTTTATTTTGACTGTTCTACTCATACCCTTCTAAAGACCTTCCGTTCTTCAGGAGATACCATCCAACACTCATTTGCACTACACCTACATCCTTCAGTGGTATGATCATGATTGACTTAGGCATTGGAGAACCCATGTGGGAGATATCACTGCATGTCTTCTAATTGTTTTTTGTCATGTAGGTTAGAAGACCCTTCCACATAGCTCCTCTCGGAAGCCCTTCGTGGCCTTTTGCATCTGAAGACCCTTCTCCTTTCGAAGTCATCCTTTCGTGAGACCTTCTTCAGATGATCCTTTTTGGGCAAAACTCGTTCCTTCGTCTGACCTTGCTGACTTTTTGCTAAGCTTCCATAGAATAAACAAATTTCAATTATTATATTATGAAGACAACAGAAGTTGATGCATTACTAGGGTAAATTTTCTTTCTTTCTTTTTTTGACTTATTAAACTTTTACTATCCTATATATTTTTGAACTAAAATATTTGAATTGTGTTAGTTGAATTTATTTTAATTTGATAAGACTCAAAAGCCCTTATCTAGGTGTTCAATTGCTTAGTTGGCGGATATAATCAAGGATATTGTTGAGTTGCTTTGCATCGAGTAAAAGATTTATAAGTGAGCAGTAAAATCCTGATCGGTTTCATGTGACAATTAGTTAGATTATTTTATTGTAACGGTAATATTTAATCTAGGGGTGTTTTGGGTATTGTAATATCTGTTTCACCCCTAGAAGTGTTCGCTATAATTTGTCTATAAATATAGGGCTAAGGCAGTCGTTTGAATGATAAGCAATCATTCATTCTGATATTGTGCGCTATTAACAAAACATTTAGAGGTTAGGCTGCTCCTCTCCTCACGAAGACAAGGAAAAATAAGTCATCTACGGAGACTTGAAGGCTTCACTGGCGGCCAAAAGCAAAACACAGAGGTGGGGTCACGTTCAAGACTACCCATCCATTGGGTAACGTTCCGTCTGCTGACTGCAATTCAATTTGATGGTGAAGCCACAGATAATTATATAAATATGGGTACAAAGAAGAAAAATAAAATTAAACAATAAGAAAATTTTGAATTTTGCTTTAAATCAAATATAAATGTTTTGTAAATAGCGTAACATATAACACAAAATTCATGTATGGTGTAGTTAGGATACGAAATTTTGAAATTATATTTTATTTGAATTCTGTTATATTTAATTTAATAGGTTTATTAATAGGGTTTATTTGAATTGTGTAACCTTCCATCCCTTACCCATGCCTATAATTGCTTAGTTGGAGCTCAAAGGATATTTATTTATTTTTTCTTTTTAAGACAAATTTTAGTTTTTTTTTTTTTTTAAGATATGTAGTACAAAACTTGGTGTCTTTAGGATAAGTAAATTTTGAATTATTAAATTTTTGTTATCTTATCTAATACTATACAAGTAAAGAGACTTATTTATTGATAAGAAAAAGAAAAAATGTGATCAGAGATTGGATTGATGATCAAATAGAATCGTGGGTCTCAAATAGCAATTCGATTGATGGCATTTGATATAATACTTATGAGATCAATGTTATCGATAAGATTGATATTCAAATATTTTTTCTTAAAACGTATTGATTTAACTCCATGAGTAGGACCGCTACCCTTTTGTGATATAATTTTTTAAAAATTTCGTTTGAATTTTGTAACCTTTCACCGTTTGCAATATTTGGTTAACTAGTTGTCACAGTTGCATATAATTTTTATAAGAATAAATTTTTGTACTTTCTAAAGATGAAGTTGCATGAAGTTGCACGTGTTGTATGAAGTTGTTGCAGCATAGCCTCTGCGAGATTTCCTCCAGAGGGCCTTCGGGATAGTTCCTTTAGAGAAGTCAACATTCTCCCAGAAGGTATTTAGGGGCCTTGTTCCTTGAAGATTTGAGTAGCTTTTCAAACAGAGAAGTCAGTCCAAGTCTGGGAGAATGCCTTTTCCCAAAAAGGTCTTCGGGGGTCTTGTTCCTTGAAGACTTGAGTAGTTTGAAGACCCTTCATGGACTAGCTTCTTTGAAGGCTTAGGCAGTTTTCTGAAGAATCTTCAGGGACTAGCTCCCCCGAAAGCTTGATTTTCCCGAAGCTTAACCTAAGGATAGTAGAACACCTTCATACAAAGTGTCATGCCTCGTGCCGTCATACATGTGTGCCGCGTGTCCTAATCCTTCGAAGGGTATAAATACCCCCTGACACCTTATCTTCCGAATCTTTCTTCTAGACCTGAAGACCTTATTTTGCTAAACACCTTTCGTTCTTTAGGAGATACCATCCAACACTCATGTGGACTACAGCTGCATCCTTCAATGGTATGACCATGATTGACTTATGCATCGGAGAGCCCGTGCAGGAGATATCACTGCATGCCTTCTAATTGTTTTTTGTCATGTAGGTTAGAAGACCCTTCAGCATAGCTCTTCTCGAAAGCCCTTTCGTGGCCTCTCGCATTTGAAGACCCTTCTCCTTTCGGAGCCATCCTTCAGTGAAACCTTCTTCAGATGACCCTTTTCAAGCAAACCTCATTCCTTCGTCTGACCTTGTCAACTTTTTGCTAAGCTTCCACAGAGCAAACAAGTTTTAATTGTTGTATTATGATGACAACAGAAGTTGATGAACTATTAGGATAAACAAATTTTGACTTATTAAACTTTTACTATCCTATATATTTTTGAAACTAAAATATTTGAATTGTGTTAGTTGAATTTATTTGATTTTATTTGAATTTGATAAGACTCAAAAGCCCTTATCTAGGTTTTCAATTGCTTAGTTGGGAAATATAATCAAAGGTATTGTTGAGTTATTTTTCATCGAGTAGAAGATTTAGAAGTGAGCAGTAAAGTCCCGATCGGCTTCACGCGACAATTAGTTAAATTCTTTTATTCTAATTGTAATATGTAACCTAGGGGTGTTTTGGGTATTGCAATATCTATTTTATCCCTAGAAGTGTTTGCCCTAATTTGTCTATAAATATAGGGCTAAGGCAGTTGTTTAAGTGATAAGCAATCATTCATTTTGATATTGTGCGAGTGCAGTGTGTGAGAGAAAAGGCTTGTGTCAAGAAAGCTCTTTGTAATCTCTAAAAAAGACTATACTTGAGTAGGATAAGAGTAAGGGACTTCTTGTATTGTTCAAAGTTTGGATTTCTAGTGGAATTACTCTTGAAATGAGGCTGGATGTAGGGTTGCTTTTCATGCAATCCTAACCAAGATATATCGCGCACCTCTTATTTGTGGTTTAGTTTATTTCTTTGTTTCTCATTCTTTTAATTATGTTCTTTCAATTTTAGTTTCTTATTTCTCTTGACTGGGTTGATTTTGGGTGAGGAGTGTGAGAGATTGGGATTTGTAAGCATTGTTTGAGTTATCTAAAGAGCTCCTAATCCTAACATATTGGTATCAGAGCCAAGAACTCATTCAAGAATTGCCAAGATCCCTATAAATAAATAGGATTTAATCTCTGCCATGGCTTTTGCACCTTCTTTTTCTAGGTATGACATAGAGAAGTTTGACGGTTCAAACAATTTTGGTCTATGGAAAATCAAGATAAGGGCCCTATTAGGAAACTTAGGGCTAGAAGAAGCGTTAGAGGCTGAAAAGAAATTGCCCGAAAATGTAATTGATGAGCAGAAAAAAGAAGTCAGTGGACGAAGAACATAAATCAACAAGAAGGCCTATAATACTCTAATTTTGAGTCTAGGAGATAAAGTCCTTAGGGAAGTTTCTAAGATGGAAATGACAGAGGCTTTACGGTCTAAATTAGAAAGTCTATATATGACTAAAACACTTTCGAATAGGCTGTATTTGAAGGAAATGTTTTTTACATTCAAAATGCAAGAAGGGCAGAAACTTAAAAGTCATATAGATGATTTTAATAAACTATATCTTGACTTAGAAAACATAGATATAAACTATGATGATGAAGACAAAGCCCTTGTATTATTGCATTCTTTGCCTAGGTCATATGAAACCTTTCTTGATATATTAAAACATGATAGGGATAAATTAACTCTAGAAGATGTTTTTGGGGCATTGAACTCTAAGGAGTTACAACAGAAATTAGAGGAAAAAGTTGTTGGAGATGTGCTTGCTTTTAGAAGCATCATTGACAGAAGAGAGCTTAGGCCTAGGGGAAAGTCTAGTTCCAAGTCTAAGAATTGAATGAGAAGTTGTAGATATTGAGGGCTTGAGTGGAAGGGAAGTCCTCGTTGAACTCTTGGGGAGGCAGGAGACGGCGAATGTCGGGTGCGTTGACGCTTGCTGGTGGATCTTTTTCGTCCTTACCATGATTGATTCAAGAGATTAGGATGAGAGAATGAGAGAGATTTCGAGTGGGTGAGCAAAGGAGAGAGGTTTCGAAGGCTAGGGTTTTGAAACAAGGGAGATTTTGGAAGAAATGAAGGTTTTGAAACCGTTCGGGTATTTATAATCTCAAAAGTACGTTTTGAAACATGTATGCATAAGTTTCGAAACAAATCTCTTTGGAAAAGATGTTTTGAAACATAGATTGAAATGTTTCGAAATAAAACTCTCTGAAAAACATGTTTTGAAACATGGGACAACATGTTTCGAAATATACCTCTCTAGAATTAGTGTTTCGAAATAGAATTTATGATGTTTCGAAACATGATATTCTTAGATAGGGGATGTTTCGAAACATGATACTGATGTTTCGAAACTTTTGCTAACAAAAATACTTAGACTTAAATTTTGATAAAGATTTAACTAGGCTTTGATTTCCAACAAACTTAGACATGATCTAAAGTGTTCAAACTTTTTTCTATCCAATGGTTTGGTAAAGATATTAGGGACTTGATTATTTGTATCTATGAATTCTAAAATGATATCTTCTTTTTAAACATGATCTCTTAATAAATGATGTTTGATTTCAATATGCCTGGTTCTTGCATGAAAAATGAGATTTTTGGATAGGGCTATTGTATTTGTGTTGTCACACTTGATTGGTATTCTTTTTAAATGAATGCCATAATCTTCTAGTTGATGCTTAATCCAAAGAACTTGTGTGCAACATAAACTAGCTGCTACATATTCAGCTTCAGTTGAGGATAGGGCAATGGTAGTTTTCTTCTTGTTATCCCAAGTTACTAACGATTTCTCTAAAAGGTGACATACTCTACTTGTACTTTTTCCATCAATTTTACATCCACCATAGTCAGCATCGGTATAGGCCGTAAGTTCAAACATTTTTGATTTTGGATAGATAGGCCTAAATTTTCAAAATCTTTAATGTATCTTAAGATTCTCTTAGTGGCTTTCAAGTGAGACTCTTTTGGATCGGCTTGATATCTAGCACATATACCAACACTAAACACAATATCAGGTCTAGAGGTAGTTAAGTATAACAAAGAGCCAATGATTCCTCAATATAACTTTTGATCCATTGATATTCCCTTTTCGTCTTTGTCAATGACACTAGATGCACTCATAGGGGTTGATATAGGTTTACAGTCTTTCATTCCAAATTTTGCTAAGATTTCTTTTACATAAGTAGCTTGACTTAAATAAGTTCCTTGAGATGTTTGCCTAATTTGAAGACCTAGGAAGTATGTTAATTCTCCCATCATACTCATTTCAAATTCATTTTGCATTATTGAGGCAAACTCTTCACACAACCTAAGATTTGATGATCCAAAAATAATGTCATTTACATAAATCTGGATAAGAAACATATCATTTCTTTTCTTCTTAATGAAAAGTGTTGTGTCAACCTTACCTCTTTGAAATCCATTTTCAGTAAGAAACTTACTTAGCCTTTCATACCAAGGTCTAGGAGCTTGTTTTAAGTCGTATAGGGCTTTAATAAGCTTGTATACATGATTTGGATATTTTGGATCTTCAAAGCCGGATGGTTGTTTTACAAACACTTGCTTCGAAATGAAACCATTTAAGAATGCACTTTTAACATCCATTTGATATAAAGTGAAGTTCTCGTAGCATGAGAAAGATAATAGGATTCTTATAGCTTCTAATCTTGCTACTAGAGCATAGGTTTCATCATAATCAATGCCTTCTTCTTGACTATATCCTTGAGCAACTAATCTAGCTTTATTTCTAATGATGTTACCACTCTCATCAAGCTTGTTTCTAAAGGCCTATTTTGTTTCAATGATAGAATGATTTAATGGTTTAGGTATAAGACACCAAACTTCATTCTTTTGCGAATTGGTTTAGTTCATCTTGCATATCTTTAACCCATTCATCATCATTTAAAGCTTCTTGAACATTTTTGGATTCTATTTGAAAGATTAGAACTAGATCAATATTTAATCTAAGGGAAGATCTAGTTGATACCCCTTTGCTCGGATCTCCTAAGATTTCATTTTCTTTAACATAATTTCTTTCTCTTGGAAATGAAACTTCTTTGTGTTTTTCTTGATCTTGGATATTGCTTTGATCTATTTCTTCATTGATTTGAATCTCATTCATCTCATTTGGAATGTCTTCTAGATCATCATCATTATTGATTATTCTAGGTTTGTCATCAAACACTACATGAATTGATTCTTCTACAACCAACGTTCTTTTATTAAATATTAGATAAGATTTTCTTTGAGATAAGTAACCTATAAATATGCCTTCATCACTCTTAACATCGAATTTTCCTAAGTTATCTTTACCATTTTTTAAAACAAAGCATTTGCACCCAAAGTGATGGAAATGAGAGATATTTGGTTTTTTGTGTTTATATAACTCATGGAGTTCTTTTACTAATTGGTCTTAAAGATACTCTATTTAGGACATAGGATGCTGTATTTACAGCTTCAGCCCAAAAATATTTTGGCAAGTTACTTTCTAGCAACATGATTCTAGACATTTCTATAAGAGTTTTATTCTTTTTTTCAACGACACCATTTTGTTGAGGGGTTTTAGAGACCGAGAAGTTATGGTGAATTCTGTTTTCTTCACGATAGGATTGAAATTCATGATTTTCAAATTCTCCACCATGGTCACTCCTTATTTGCTTTATTTTGAATTCTTGTTCATTTTGAAGTCTTTTGCACAATCTAGAGAATGCTTTAAAACCATCACTTTTATTTCCTAAGAATAGCACCCATGTAAATCTTGAGAAATCATCTACCATGACTAGGGTATAGGATTTTCCTCCTAAACTTTGAGTTCTCATAGGACCAAACAAATCTAGGTGAAACAATTCTAGAGGTCTAGTTGTGCTAACTGAATTTATGGATTTAAATGAAGATCTAGTCTGTTTTCCTTTCATACACATATCACATATATGATCCTTGTTAAAGTTTATATTGGGAAAACCTCTAACTAGTTGTTTTCTAGCTAGTTTGTCAATTAAACTCATGCTTGCATAACCTAGTTTCTTATGCCATAACCAAGACAAATTTGAATTTGATGCAATAAGGTAATTTTCATGTTTAAGCACAACATCATCAAGCCAAATAACATATACATTTCCATGTCTATTTCCAAAAAAATAAGTTCATTTGATTTCAAATCATAGACTTTACATTTGCTTGATTTAAAAGTGACTCTATGTCCTTTATGACATAATTGTCTTATACTTAGCAAGTTGTGTTTTAAACCTTCAACTAGGCATACATTTTCAACTTTTGTTCTACTTAACCAACTGTGCCATAGCCAAGGATTTTACCTTTAGAGTTATCTTCATAGACAACATTACCTCCTTCTTTGTAGGTGAGAGATATGAATTGATTCTTATCTCCAGTCATATGCTTGGTGCATCCACTATCAAGATACCATTTCTTCTTTCCTTCCTTGGATGTTAAGCTTACCTATAAGAAATACATCACATTGGTACTTTTGGTACCCAAATTTTCTTGAGTCCAACAATGTTAGCAACCACATCATCTCTAATCTTTGGAATCCAAATCAAGTTTAATCTTTGAGCATTTTTTCTATAGAAGCATTGCTTGATATGGTGTCCCTTCTTGTTACAAAAATGACAAGTCAAACTTGTTGTTTTATAAAAGCTTTGATTCTGATAGTGATGATCAACATGGTTTTTAAACGAGGGTGGCTTATATAAACCCTTTCCTTTAATAAATTTTGTTATTGAGGTAGATGGTGTATCATTTGTATATCCTAACCCTTTTTTGTCTCCAAAATGTTGGTCCTAATGATGGAAAATATATCCCAAGAGGGGGGGTGAATTGAGATTTGTATAAATTTTTGATAATTTAAAAGTTTGATAGATGGCAGAATACTAGGTTTCGAAATATAGGGTTTATGTTTCGAAATAAGACTTTATGTTCTAGTATGTTTCGAAACCTACTCTATATGTTTCAAAATAAACTTTTCTGTTTTGCAAGTTTTGAAATATGAAATGTATGTTTCGAAATCTACTTTATAGTTTTGTTTGATTTGAAATCTTTTACCTTGTATTTCAAAATAACAATCTTTGAAAAAGATGATTTATATAATTAAGAGTATACCAAAGGTGTTTGAGATCAAAGATATGCTTATATGAATATGTATGATTAAGCTCAATGAAACTTTGTTTTAATCTTTGAAAACACTTCTTTTGAAAGCATGAGCAATAGGCAATAAATGATAAGTAAAAGTGAAAGAACAATTGCACACAAGATATATAGTGGTTTGGCACCCTGCCTAGTCTACTACCTTTAAACTTACTCACTTGAAGGATTTTTCAATTCCAATCACTTTTTACTAGTAATCAATCACAATAAGGGTTTTACCACGGTTCACCCTCAAACCTTAAAAAGTGAGTTTTTACGGGCTCAACTCAAACGTAGCACCAAGTGAGTTTTTACGAGCTAAACTCAAACCTTACACAATGAGTTTTAGGCTCAACTCAAACCTTTACACCACAATGAGTTTTAGGCTAAACTCAAACCTTACAACATTAACAAGATAAATAAAACTTATCTTTACAGCCCAATGAAATTTATAGCAATGAAATACCTTACTAATGGCTGCACAAACTTCTTGGTTTGAGGTTAGGAGAGCTACAAAGATGATACTTCGGATTTCAGCTTGCTTCTCATTTTTATACCACAATGCACATCAAGGATTATATGTATGGATCTTCTTTGAAAGCTTGTCAAAAGGATTTAGACCACCACTTGTGCTTGTGTATGTGTCTCTAGTGTGTGCTCTCTTGTTGTTACTTGTTCTTGTCTTCAAACACCTGCTATTTATATCAAGAGATAGAAATCTAGCCGTTTTATAGCTGTCAAAGACAAGACAAAAAAGTAGGTTTGAAACATCACAAATTTACACTAAGGTTTCGGAACATACTCCTCATGTTTCGAAACATACAGCCTTTCTAGTTGGACTTGCACTTAGAGACAATATTAAGTGGGAGACAAGGTCTTATGCCCACTATGATTAATTAAAAGCACTCACATTCAAATTTGAATTTGAATCTCATAGCATGGAGAATGCATTAAACAAATGATTAAGAAGCATTTTGATAAAGACAAAAGTGTAGCACACATGCATCTCGAATTTGAATGATCTGCTGTTAGAGGTTTCGAAACATGAATATATGTTTCGAAACATACCTCTCTAGAAATGAGGTTTCGAAACATGACATACAGGTTTCGAAACATAGTCTAAAACTTGAAACAAATCTTAATACATAGATGTTTTGAAATAGCATATACACTTTATATTTTACCTTCCATTTACTTTAATACATAAATGTAAATAAAAAAGTACCCCTATTTGGATTCAATAAAAATATCCAAAAAATCAAAATCCAAAACAATAAGAAAGTAGAATTTTGGTTTTAGTACAAACTCAAGATTTAACAATATTACTTCCTCCAAAATATATACTTTCTATTTTATGAAAAATTCATTAAAAATCATTTTAATATCAATGGATATTAGATATCGAAATACTGGGAGATAGTTTTCTAAAAAGAAAACATTTTCAACAACATGTTCGAGTTGGTCTCTTGTCTTAGAACAATTTTAGCTTTCTGTTGGCCAACGATTTCAAGGCTAATTTTGAAAATCACTTTAGGAGATTCTTTTAAATCATAATACATGTTTTTGCAAATCTCCATATGTATAAGAATGAACTTAACTTGGTTTTCATTTGAACAAAATAATACTTGATATTGAAATTGATATATGTTGAAAACCATAATCTTAACTCATGATTTAGAGATTAAACCAATATATATTTTTCATCATTAAAACTAATATACAAAAAGGTGCAACATCACAAAAGGTTTTTGACTACCCAAAATCATTTATAGCCTTTTCTTTCCTTCCATAAGTTTTTCAAATGATTCCAATAAATCACTGTTATTCTTTTCCAATTCTGAAAATCTATTTTTCAAATTTTCACCTTGTTTATCCTTTTATTCAATGATTTTCTCTAAGTTATCATAAGCAATCTTAAGATCATTGCATTCTTTTTCTTTGATTGTTGAGACATTTTTTAGAACTTTGTTTTTAGCCAAAACTTTGTTATACATTTGTAAAGGTAAGTTGTATCCATCTTGTAAAGAATTAAATGAAAGAGAATTGCTACTAGATGAACATGAAGTTACCTCATTTTCTTCTCGTGCCATAAGACAAAAGTTTGCAGCCTTTTCTTGTTGACTTGAATCTGAGGAGAGGAAATCTTCTTCATTCAATATGGCTAATGACTTCTTGTTCTTGTTTTTTTTTTTTTTTTTTTTCAGCTTTTTATATTGAGGGTAATCTGCCTTGATATATCCTGGTTTCTTATACTCAAAACATTTTAATTCATAAGGAGTATCTTTAGAAAATTTCTTGTTTTCATATGGTTTTCTCTTAGGAAATTTTTCTTTTCTCATAAACTTGTTAAAACATTTTGTGAGTAAAGTAAGTTCTTCATCTTCATCACTTGTTTCACTTTCATCTTCTTCTTTAGCCTTGAATGCTAAGGATTTCATTTTAAGCTCATTTGATTCTTTTCTATTTAACTTAATCTCATGAGTTAATAAAGACCCTAATAGATCATCCATTGTAAGTGTAGATATGTCTCTAGCTTCTTCTATGTCTATGACTTTAGGTTCTCAACTAGATGGCAAGCTTCCTAAGATCTTATGAACCTTTTCTTCGGTTGTTATTGTTTTTCCTAAAACTTGCAAGTTTGTTACAATGTCATTAAACCACTACAAAAAATCAACGTTTTAGCGATGAAAAATTTCATCGCTAAAACATCAAAATTCGTCGCTAAATTTTTTAATGACGGATATAGTGACGAGTAGTTTTCTGTCGCTAAAAAGGGTACCGCTGAAATTTAGCAACAGAATCAACGATGGGTTTATCCCCCATCACTGATTAGCGACGGGAGATAAACCCGTTGCTGATTAACGACGATACAACCCCGTCACTAAATTCAGCGACGGAATTATTCAGTCACTAAATTCAACGGCAAAATTCAACGCGTGCCAGGCCCCTCCCTCCCCCTCATATGCGCCACGTGGCCGCGTTAGGATATTACTCTCACCTATTATCTCAAGCTCTTTAACAGATTCGAACCCTCAACCTCTCGTGACCAAGTTCTGCGTGCGAACCAGCCGATCTGGAAGCCTCCTTATTTATTGATATATATAAAATATATTTATAGTATTATCTTCCAAATATTTCAGAATTATATTTATACACCAAAAATTCTCAAACCTATTTAATAATATTAATTTTAATATTAATGTTAGTAAAGGGAAATGAATATTAATTTTAATTTTATTTCATTATTAATTCATATAAAAATTTATTAATTATTATATTAGTAGTAAAAAAATTATGTTCTTATTTTGATTTTAATTTGTAATATGTTTAAAAAATTATTAGTTTAATATTTACTAATATTAATGTTAGTAAAAACTATTATGATATGTTTAAATGTAAAATTTTTAATTAAATTTTTAATTTTTTATTTAATCTTTTTTTATTTTTTAGCGACGAGGTGGCCTTATCGCTAAATTTTAATTTTTAATTTTTTATTTTTTGTTTGTTAGCGACAAGGTTGACCCTGTCTCTAAATTTTAATTTTTTTTTATTTTTTAGTGACAGAATTTTTGTTGCTAAATTTAGTGACGAGTTTTTCATCGTTAATTCCATCACTAAATTAAAAAAATATTTAAAAATATTAGCGACGAAATTTTATCACTAAATTCTATTGCTAAAAACTATTTTTCTTATAGTGAACCTTGTAAACATCTCTTTAATGGATTCACTAGCATTCATTACGAAATTTTGATATTCACTAGTAAGGATTGCAATTTTTGTACTTTTCACTTTCTTGGTTCTTTATGTGTTACTTCTAAGTGATCCCAAATTTCTTTTGTCGCAGTACATGAAATTACTCTATTAAACTCAGTTGGACTTAATGCACAATGTAATATATTGATAGCTCTAGCATTTGTCTCATTAGTATGTTTTTGTTGTTCATTCCAACTTTCAGTAGGAGGTTCCAGTAATGTAACTGTACTAGATATACATGTATATAGTTCAGTATTTTACATCAAGAAATATCTCATTCTTGTTTTTCAGTAGATGTAGTTCGAACTATCAAAGTAATTAAGGGGGCCTTGAGGTGTTTTGTCTTTCCAACTTGAAATCGGTGTTGAATACCATTTGGATCTTTGCTTTTGGGTGGTTAGACCTGCAAAACACTTAAAGATCTTGCGCTCTGATACCAATTGTTAGTTCTATATAATGAAAAATATATCCCAAAAGGGGGGTAAATTGGGATTTAGGTAAATTTTCGATAGTTTAAAGACTTATAGCATGCATGACACTATATTTCGAACATGAGGAAGTATGATTTGAAATAAATCTTTCTACTAAATATGTTTCGAAATATAAGTAAGTATGTTTCGAAACCAAACTGTAATATCCTGGAATGTTGGAGATGAAAATAATTACTAAATTTCGATATTTGGGGTCCGTAATGAAAATTTGAGGATTTAAGGTAATTAAATAATAGAAAAAATAATACTACTAATAATAATAAATGTGTAAATTATTTTAACTTAATTTAAATTAATGAATTAATATATGAATACATATATATATATATTGTCAATGGTAATAGAGATAATAATCATCATCATAATAATAATAAAAGAATAAACAAAATTAATTTAAATTAAAATAAGTTAATTAAAATGTTAAATTGTGTGGTTGTGTGTGTGTGCTTGGCCTCCAAGTATTCTACAGTGGCCAATTTCATGAAAATGAAAACAGAGGATGGAGAGAATGAGAGCTCGCAAGGAGCTAGGGGCCGAGAGATTGGGTAAGGGAAAGAGAGAGCTTAGCCGAGGGGGAGAGAGAGAGAGATGGAGAGAGATAGAAGGAGGGAGGGGCGCGACGGCTATGGAAGCTGGCCGAGCGAAGCTCAGCCATGGCAGCTGAGCAAATAGCAACGAGGCAAAGGCGGAGCAGTGAGTTAGCAGGCGCAATGGCGGCGGGTGAGGGTGGCCGGTTGCAGCAGCAGTGGCGGCGGCGGCCGCGAGCTCACCGAGATGGCGCACGGGTGGCCGCGACGGTGCTGGTTAGGCCGCTAGGAGAAGAGAAGAAGAAGAAGAAGAAGAAGAAGAAGAAGAAGGAAAGGAAGGGAGAAGAAGAAGAATGGCGCAGGACCAGTGGGCGCAGGAAGAAGAGAGGAAGAAGAAGAAAGAAAAGGAAAGAAAGAAAAGAAAGGAAAGAAAAGAAAAAGAAGGAAAATAATGGAAAAATAAAGGAATTTTGGGATTTTTTGGCATGGAAAGTGATCAGATACGTGGGTAAAAATTAGTATAAGCATGATATATTTAAATTATAAATTTTATGCGATTAGAATTAATTAATTTAAGTCCCGGTTGTGTTATTTGCTCGGAAATATTTTACTTCGCAATGAGAGCACAAAAGAGGCAGGAATTAACCGATTTCAGCCAAGCTCCTAACCCTCTCATCGCGTTGTTTATTTCCCGCGAAAGTCTTCGAGGTTTCTTGTACTCTAAACCCTCCCTCACCGCGACTCGGTTCCACGCTTTAATAATAATACTCCGCGTGGCAAGTACCCTATGATTTATATGTTATTAACGAGGTTATTGTTAATGAAATAAGTTGGGTAAAGATATCTTGGTGTCTTTCATTTTGACTGTTACAGAGCTTTGTATCGCTCCATTTTCCTTGGAAATGATGCCGAACTCGATGGGTTAGGTTCTTAGAAGAGTCGATATGATTTATGCGGTTATGTTGAAGAGTTTAATTGAAAAAGTAAGTGGTTCATTTACATGTTTATAAGAGATGAGAATGAGAACGGTATTATGATGTCCATGAAATTATGTGCATGAAGAGTTATGGAGAAATGTTGTGTAATGTTAAGTTTAGAGGATATAAAGTTAATAGTGTCAGTAAGTGTGTTTAAGGGTATGGGTACAAAGCCACTGACTGTCGACCATGGGTCGTGGCAATTGATGGTTGGATGTATGGGCGCCAGTCATCGACTGTTACGATAAGCGTTAGACGGGCCAGAAGAGCTAGTATTCCAGATTCCTGTCTTGGTTTGTGCATATCATGATGTGTGTGCTATAGAGGACTAGGTTGCATTCACGTGGGGACATGCTTTGTGTGTGATGGAATGCGTGAGCATTTACATGACCCGGTTGGTCTAAGAGCCAAATTGGGTATCCTAGGTAAGCATATGCATTTAGAGCATGACGCATGTGTGTATTCCTATGTGGGCATAGCAAGGCCTGATGCTTGGTTTATGGGGGCCTTGTCATCACGTTTATGCTACAGAAGCTATTGCATCTCTTATGTGTTGCATTTCATGGTTCTATTATTACTATTTTCTGGGTGGGAGTACCATGCCAGGTGTCAGGAGTACCGACTCAGTGAGCTTCGGCTCGACTTAGATATTAGCTCGGGGTTGGTTTGAGAGAAGACCAAGATCGCCGAAGTATGTGATAATGTGATGAATGATAGGAAAAACACATGAAAGTATGATGGGTATCAAGAAGAGCATGTAACGAGTATCAGGAAAAGACAAATGTTGAATGTCAGGAAAAGCCGACCATGTCAGGAAAAAGGATGGTTTAAGAGAATGATAATATGGTAGCCTATGTTAGGCTGCAATAGGTTTGCATGCGGGACTTGAGTGACAATGTGTGACTTATGTGGGCCCCTGGTTCCTTATGTGCAGTTAACTTTATGTTATGCATGTAGAAGTAAGGCACGTATGAATCATGATATGGTGTGGTTGCATTGGCATGAATTGCATGGGGTGTCATGGGAAGAGTCCTATCCTAAACCTATAGCCTTTCTTTCATGAGCTTGCTAAGTCTCGCGACTCATGTTTGCTTTACATCATTCCAGGTAAGAGTATCCCGAGATAGCAGGTACAATCAGCGGGGTTTGGGTCCAGGCCATTGTGTCATTGTAGCAAGTGTAGAGCTCTCCCGAAACTAGATCCTGGGTCTCATGTTGTCTATGTTAAGGTTAATGTTTATGTTTTTGAAATTGATGTATGTTATGTGCGCCCAAGTGATGAATGATTTTGTAAAAACGATTATGTGATGTGCTATGATAAAAAGATTGTGATTTTAGTAAGAGTCTAGTTATGTTATTGTTCAATATCATTTTAGTAATGACCCTCTCACGGATTCTCTTTGTGCACGGGGAGGCTCCGGGAGGCGGGCCATTACACAAACTGTCTATCAAGTATGTTTCAAAACATACTATGATATGTTTCGAAACTTTCCTCTCTATTTTGCTTATTTTGAAATTTTTAGCTTTTGAAAACGATTCTTTTGAAAGTATAAACAATGAGAATAAGTAAAATAGTAAAGCAAATTGCACACGAGATTTATAGTAGGTTCGGCACCCACCTATTCCACTACCTTCGAGCTTAGCCACTTGAAGGATTTTCAAACACAATCACTTTTACTAGTGATCAACCACACCAAGGGTTTTACTACAGTTCACCCTAAAACCTTACATAATGAGTTTTTACTAGTTCAACTCAAACCTTACAACAAGATAAATAAAGACTTATCTTTTACAACTCAACATTTTGAATGTAATGATATACCTTACCAAATAGTTGTTACAAACCTATTGGTATGGAGTGAGGAGAGCTTGAAAGGATGAGAGCGCCGGTTTCAGTTTGCTTCTCTTTTTCACACCATAATGTACACCAAGGATTAATTGAAATGATCTTATTTTAGAGCTTGTTGAAAGAGTTCCGTTCACTTGTGCTTGTGTATGTAGCAATATCTCTTGTAGGTGTGTATACTTGTGTATGCTTATAAGAGATGCTTCTTGTCTTCAAAGAACTTATACATATATATACCAAGAAATAAAATTTTGGCTAGTTATAACCGTTAGAGACAAGATGTTAAAGTAGATTTCAAAACACTTTTTTTAGATTTTGAAACAACACATGTTTATACTGAGGTTTCGAAACATACATCTCATGTTTCGAAACATCCAGCTTTTACAGTTGGTTACGCACCAAGAGATAGAATGGGTGGGAGATGATGCTTTTAAAAACAAAATGATTTTGTTTTATTCTCCACTTACAAAATATTTGAAATTAAAACATTAGGGTATGGAGATTAAGTCAAAATGTGACTTTTAAAAATAGCTTTTGAATAAAAGTGCAAAAGTATGTCAGTTTTTCAAATATTCTACTGACAAAGTTAGAAGTTTCGAAACATACTTTAAAAACATGTATAAAATCTATGCAACACATTTTTAAATGCTCTGCTGATAGAATTGACAGAGGTTTCGAAACATACTATATAAGTTTCGAAACATATACTTAGATTTCAAATAGGTTTCGAAATATAGCATATAAACTTTGCAAATATAGAAACCTTAATAAAGGATATTTCAAAACATGTTTAGAAACATGACATAATGATGTTTCGAAATATGAAAACTTAGTTTCGAAACATGATACATGAACTTGAATTTTTTCAAACATTTGAACATTTGCGCCAAAGGTTATTCATGCATGTTTCCAAATATGAAAAACTTATTTCATATATTTCGAAAAATGAGATTTTGATAAAGATTTTTCATTCTAAGATTGGTTTTTCATTAAACACATTTTCTCATATATAAAAAAAAATGATACAACAATTTTGTTGTGTTTTGGTGTATTATAGTGGTTGTATGTTATGTAGCTTGTGATGGAGACGTTTTATGCTTTGTTAATTCTATTTCTAATCTTTTATAAAGAAAACATGAATACATCTTTGACTCAAATTTCATGTTTTATTTTTTTCTATAGGTCAATGAGACAATAGAATTCTAAAGGAAGCAACTTCTGTCTTGGACTATACGAACAATTCTATGACTATAATTTCAATCAATTCTTTGTCTATAGCGTTTTGGTGTACATTTTTGTATAGTATATACAGTTGTCAAAGTGTTGCTTTTAGTTGAACATCTTTTTTGGTGTAGTTTGTTGGCAATTAACACTTATATATATATATTATTTTTGGTGTATAAATGCTAATGGATAATTATGCTTTTTATTTTGGTTGAACACATATTATTTTGAAGTTAATTAGTTGAATGATAGGTTTAATTTTATGAATTTTATTCCAATTTGAAATGGATAATGATATATAGGTTTGGTGGTTTACATCAAAACAGGATGTCGTCGTCATTGATGACTAATCGTCATTTTTACACTATTAACGACGAGAAATATTGTTGTTAGTAATTTATATTTTGATAGCTAAATAACATTTTTTAATGACAAGAATCATACAGTCGCTAATCATTCACACTATTAATGATAGGAAACACTATCGTTATTATATTGTGTTTTGGTAGTTAAAAAATTATTTTTAACGACAAGAATCATACGATCGTTTATTCACACTATTAACGACGGAAAATATTGTCATTATTGGGTTATAATTTAGTCTCTGATAATTATTTTTAACGACAGAAATTACACGGTCTTTAATTATTCACACTATTAACGACGAGAAATATTGTCGTTATTGAATTATAATTCGGTCGCTAATAATTATTTTTAACAACAAGAATCATACGGTCGTTAATTATTCACACTATTAACGATGGAAAATATTGTCGTTATTCGGTTATAATTCGGTCGTTGATAATTATTTTTAACAACAAGAATCATATGATCGCTAATACAATTAATGGCGGGCTTATCATTTTCGTCGTTAAATGTTTTTATCCATGGAGACAATAACGACGAGCGATGACAGGAAAATTCTCGTCGTTAAAATGTTTTAACGATGGGAAATCAACTTTTAACGATTAATTTTATCGTCGTTAAAAATCATTTTTCTTGTAACGAGTTTGTCTAATTTAATTACCCACACATATTACCATTATGTATGAGTAAATATCCACGTGTAATATGTGTGAGTAATTTATGTATAAGTAAAATCTCCAAATTCTTGTAGTGATAAGTTAATGAGATTCAACTCCAAATCTTATCCTAGAGAAAAGATAAGTCAACAAGATTCAATTTAGAAATCCCAATCTCGTAAAAGAGATAAGTCGACAAAATCTGACTCCCAAATCTCATTCCTAAAGTATCTGATGCCTCTAATCTGACCCGATAGATTCTACATTAGCCTGAGATAGCTAAGCCCAAAATTTTTAAAGATAACTCTAAATATACTAATTTGTGTCACCTATACAAGGGCCAGTAGCCTCATAAGTAAACCATCACATCTCGCTCATAAGCGCTCATTGCATACCTATTGTTTTTGTCCTTTACTAACATGAGCGTCTAGGAGACTCTAATTCACATGCACTTTCTTACAAGGTACTCATATTGAGATATATAACTCCACTAATCAATCCCATCCATCGTCACAACATCATGTACTCACACAAATTTGTGATCATTTTATTAATCAAAAGATTGAAAAACTAAACTAGTGTGAGTCTAGTGGCACTTTAGTGCATAGAATACTTGTCAAATTCTAAAAATGGGTCAAACCATGCGCAAGTGAGATGAATTTTGGATACATGTCAAGTCTAGACGTGGGTTAGACATGATAATTTTTGTGTAATTATAGATTGATGAGTTTTATTTGGTTAAAAATTTTATTTTTGACGAGCTATTGTAAGTTTGAGGACAATCCCTGTGCACATAGCAACTATAAAAAATCATGGGAGACAAACATGATAAAGTGATCAATGGTGAGACTCACTAGAGGTTAACTGTAGTTATGTTAAATCAAACTACAATTAATTAAGCTCTAATAAAGTGTAAACGGAAAAAAAATAAAAAATAAAGTCAAATAGTCAGTGTTAAAATGATTGGAAATTAAATGTTATTGTTGTCTCTAAGGTGGTAACTACTTTATTAGAAGCACTAGGGGTGAGGGAGGGGGCATTACATCCTTGATCTGCTACAAATATGAAATAGTGCTAAAGGAAATATGATATTACGTCGATATATTGATTCTTTATTAGGACAGTTTGCCCCATGAGGGGGCAAATGCTTGGATAGACATATATAAGCTATAGCTAGGAATTGCAATTGTGTTTGAATTGCATACAACACTTATTCTATATATATGTATGGCCGTAGTACTTTGGGAGAAGACACTCTTCTTGGCTTAGGAACTTGAGCTTCTAACTGAAAGTAATTGGATATTTAGGTTGCTTGTTTGGAGAGAAGAGACCCCAGTGCCTCTCCACTTCGTCACCCGATTTTTTGTTCTCATCGAACATGGCAAATATGTAAGCTTCTATGGCGCCGGGCCTTTTAGGCGTCCCTCCCTTGACATGCTCTATAAACTTGGAATTGTAGGTTCTTGCATTGTCAATGGTAGTGTCTCTTCCGCCGGCCGTTGGCCATCCACTCTCCGACACAACAATCGTCAAGGAAGAACCGCCAGCCTTTTCTAATGCCGAGTAAAAGGCATCGAGAATTGCATCAAACAGATTTTGGTACTGATAAGGATCGTCGTTGACCACAGTTCCAGGAGAAGTGAAAATAGCAAACTTGAGATCTATATCTGGGTTGCTTGCGTAACTGATGTAGGGGTATACATTTACAAGTAAAGGAGCCTTGTTGTTCACCAAGAAGCTGATGATCTGATCGAGATAGGACTGAACGTCCGCCTTGAAGACTCCTTTTGATGGAGGGCTAGACTCTCCAAGGAGTCCCGTTTCAACGGAAGTGGAGACTTTAATTTTGTCGGCAAGTCCGGCTGCGGACACTGCTGTCTGCACATTCTGCATCGCAGGGACAACGTAGGGCACGTACTGAGCTGCACCGTTAACTGGACTGACTTCATTGCCGACAGCGATGTACTTGAAGTTGACGTTTGGATATTTTTTGACGTTGTTTTGGACCCAAGCATCGGCATTGGGCTGGCTGGAAGCAAGATTCTGGAGATCTGAGTTGGGAACACCTAGAATGAGCTCAATGTTGGATCCCCCAAGGGCTTCAAGAGCAGCTTGGTCTGGATCGTACAGTCTCATCCTTCCGATGCCATATTGCTTGTAGAGATCCACAACTTCTTGTCTGGACGGCAAATCGTCGCCAAGCATTCCATAGCAAACTCCAATCTGCGCATCTGCATCACCATGCATCAAGATATATATATATATTACATTTTCAAGTCAACTCTTTTGGTATCCGAATTAATTAAATAGTGTTGTGGTGGTGATGTCATGACGCCATGGGTTTAGTATATCCCACAACGATGGTATATTTAATTTTGTCTTAGATCAGATAATCCCTGGTAGTGGATGGTCATAATCCAAACTGGGCTTTCTAGGTCACACTAAACTTGTCACAATTAGAACCAAATTAATTAAAGCAGCCTACTTTGAGAAGAACTCCAGTACTATTCACAAAATTTTTGAGATTTTTTTTTAAAAAAGAAAAGAAAAAGAAAACTAAATAATTACAGGGAAGTGGCATTTCAGCGCATGTTGTTTTGATGGGTGTATATCATTAAACCTTTGTTTGATACGAACTATGTTGATATGTATTAAAATAATACAAATATATATAAGGAGGTTGCTTTGCACGAAAATTGTATTTATTTATAAAAATTTGAGAGAAAGAGAGGACCTGTTAGCTGTAGGCTAGCTACTAGTACCACTCCAATTACTAGCATTATAGCAGCAGCCAGGTGCGAAGGTGTTTGATGACGAGCCATTTCGTCGTCGTCGTCGGAGGAGGAGGAGGAGGAGAACACTACACTATTATGAGCTATACCCCCGTTGGTAATGGCGATATAAATAGAGAAAAGGCATAACATAAGCCTTCTAATTTACCAACGGAGCGAGGACGACAGGAGGAGAGAGTGGAAAGCAGCCAGCGCTATAAGTCAAAGCTCTCCGTGGAAAATAAGCAGAACCATACATAGTTAGGTTTGGCATTAAATCAACATATATATATATATATATGATTTTTCTTTGAAATGTCTTTAGTAAATATATATTTTTATTATTAATTAATAAAAAAATTAAAAATGAAATATATTAAATAAACATGTTATTTCTTGAATACAACAATTAAAATTTATTTGTTTGAAAAAGCTCAGCAAGAAGTCAGCAAGGCTAGACAAAGAACAAGCATGTGCGGGAAAAATAATCCGAGAGAAGAGCAGTTATCTAGGAAAAGCTTGATTCGCTATCTGAGAGAGCTAAATGGTCTTCAATGAAGGCTTGATTCGTTGTCCGAAAAAGGTACTACTATTTGGCCGAAAGAAGAATGTGGTTGTTTGAAAGAGTTGTAAGGTATTTATCCGCATATGTGACAAGGACACGTGGCCCAAGTGCACAAGGCACATATAGTGTTATCCTAGCCATAGGGTGCGGTGTTGTCCCAACCATAAGATGCGGTGTCGTCTAGGGAATAAGCTCAGACCCCCTCCCCCTGGGGCGACAAAAGGTGAGAAGTGCTTCCTCAGATAAATGAGAGTTTGTTTCAAGCAAACTACATTATTTAGGATAACGTATGACAAAGTTATTCGAGAGAATTAGGTTCTCTCATGTTCTTCCCTAAGAAAATAACTCGATCGGGTGGATTATGAAGCATGATATGCCTCTTGTAGAAAACTCCATACGTGTAATTACTTCTCCTAAAGAAATACCAACTGCCCTTTGAAAATAGACTGTACGTGTGGCTGCTAATTTCTGGGTTTGCTATGAGAAGTCTTGGAATGACTTGAAAATGACATAAATTAATACCATATTCATATATATATATCACCTCTGCTTAAGAAATTGTAGCAGCCATGCACATAAACATCATTGCCGCGTACAACGGGGACTAGTTCCTGCCTACACGCATTCATGCTTTGAACTTTCAAAGCGTATATATGTACGTACATACATGCAAGTACACAAGCAAGACAGTATTAATTAATTTAAATCTCTCTCACAACACATTAATTAAATAATATCACCCAATTAATATATAGCCAGGGATTTTGCTTGGGACCCAATGAGGTGGCCGGCCGGTCACATAATAATTTATGATTGATTTACTTAAAAGCATTAAAAATTTACTAAATCCAGTCGTGTTTGAATTGGGAGAGTAGCTTAATTAAATATTAACCCTTCTAACCTCATATATATTCTGATGGATATGATATCCAATACATCTTTGCTATATATTTTTCGAGTTTTTATGGAAAGACCTATCTAATAAACTCGAATAATGCTAGCTAGGGTACCAACGTGGTACCATAGCTTTCAGTGCCAACAAGTGGGAAGCTTCACCAGCCGGTTGCAAAATTGGCTATTTTTAAATTATTTTAGTTATTAGGCTTTCATGGAATGATTGCTCTTAGACGGTGCTCACTACTTATGTTCTCGATTTCAACAAATGAAGCAAATCGTAGATGTGAGACTTTACTTTGCTACGCAGGACAAAAATCGAACTCATGACGTATCGGTGTGAATTCAGCATATTATTTACCCGACCACTCAATTTATCTCCTAGGGACTATTGGGCTCTTTTTATAACTTCAATAAAATACAGTAAAATTTAGAGAATTGTATAATAATTATGTTTTGATTTCACGTTAAATACACTACAATCCACTAAAAATTGAATATTATTACATAAAACTTATGTATGAATATATTTAGATATAATACAGATTATGTGTAAATTTTAGAAATATTATACTTACAGATTATGTGTGCATTTGACAATATTATACTTATATTACAATATCATTATGGTTCATAATATATTACAATTATATTATAAAAATAATAATAACATTAAGCAATTTAAAATAAATTTTATCATTACTTAACTATTATAATTTGCATAATGATTTGAAAATATTTTATGATTTTATATTGACTTATAGAGTTTTATAATAATTCTTAAAACAATTTCCCAATACCTTTTTCGTGCTCATAGAATATTGGTACTACAGTTCTAGAAAAAAGAGTGTGGTATTAGAATTAAAGGTTGTCCATGCAGTCAAAAAACTAAGATCGCAATATTAGAAATTGGGGTTTTTGTAATTCTAAAATATCAGCATTACAATTCCCAAAAAATGGGGTGTGGTATTAAAAATTGGGGTTTGTCCCTGCACTTCTAGAAAATTAGGTATATGATACTAGAAATTGGAATTTTACAGTTCTAGAATTTAGTGTTATGGTAGTAAAAAAGAAAGGGACTGCAGTACTAGAATTGGGGGATGCCCCTGTGATACTAAAAAGTAGATACCAAAAATTGGGGTTTTGCGTAATTTTGTAATATTAGTGGTGTGGTATAAAAAAGAAAAAGAAATGCGATAGGATGTCTTTATGCTACTAAGAAGTAAGGTAGTTGTACAAACATACTAGAAACTAAGGTTACGTTCTCTATACTTTTTAATTTTCAGTTTTAAATTTTAAATTTATTTTCAATTTTCTATTTTGGTAGTCTGTTTTTAGAAAATTGAAAACGCATTCTCTTTGTCATTTTGAAAAACTATTTCTCAAAACAGAAAATTAGAAAATGTGTTCTCTTTGAAATTTTGAAAATAATTTTTTAATGATATTTTATTCAATAAATTTAATTATTCAGTAAATTATAAATATTTAATGTTAATATATTATTAAAAAAATATATACATTTTAAAGTTAATAAATTTTGTAATATTTTTTTCCATTACAATAATAAAATATGAATAAATAAATGTGTTTTGAGTTTAGAGTTTGTTTTGGATGAAAACACTCAAAACAACTTTTTGTTGTTTTGAGTTTTCTTTACAATTTTTTTTTTGTTTTCAAAAATGTATTTTTAAAAATAGTAAAAAGAACGTGTTTTCATTATTTTAAAAAATTAAAAACTAAAAATGACTTGAAAATAGTAAAGAGAACGCAGCCTAAGATTTTTTGCTATTCTAAAATATTGGTGTTGCAATTCCAAAAAAAATAGGAAGTGCAATGCTAGAAATTAAGGTTCGTCCCTACAATACTAAAAAATGGGATTTTCGATGTTAGAAATTGGGATTTGTCACAATTATAGACAATTGGTGATGCAATTCCAAAACAAAAGAAAGCTATACTGATAGAAATTGAGGTTCGTCCTTATCAGGGTCGGCCCAATTATAAGGCAAAATAAGGTGGCTGTCTAGGGCCCCAACTTTTGATAGGCCCCTAATTTAAAAAATTTATAATTTATATATATTTATATATTTAATAATAAATATTTTATTAAAAAAATTAAATATAAAACACTAAATCTGTAAAAAAATCTTGCTGTTTAGAGTTCACTTCCTTTCCCCTCCCTCCCCCTTTCTCTCTCTCAAAGAGACTCTGCCCAAATTTTGTACCGTTACTTTCACACTTCTCAATTCCCAATTTCCCATAATCCCACCATTAAACCCATTGTCACTTCCCTCTCCTCTCTCACTTCCCTTTCTTTCTCTTTCGCGCGCTTCAGTTTAGGCAGAATCAACACTAGGCTCAACAATATCTCTGTAATCTGTTCATTTGTCTCTCTCTCGCTTATAGTGACTCAGTGAGTCTGTGACTATTGGATCGGCTGTCGACGACGCGAGGGTCACTTTTGTTCTTCTCGCTAGCTTTAGCCTTCAGGCTTCACCGATTTAGCAACAAGATTCAGCATCTATGTTGCTTGTTCAGTATGCACTTTGAGTCTTTGATTTATTTTTACTTTAATTTTTGTTTATGGGTTTGTTATTTTTGAGACTTTTCAGGTGTTCGTGTTCTTGTGTGGGTATTTTTTTGGCTTTGATTTGTTGTGAACTTGTGATTAGCTATGTTTCATTTTGGCTATGTGATTCACTAATTTTTAGTTGTTAGTGTATATCTAGTTGTTTCGTAAAAAGGTATATTATTTATTTTTTTTATAAAAAAATTAATACTCTCGAAAAAGGCCTTAACAAATTTATTTTCCCTAAAACCCCTAATGTCGTTAAGCCGGCTCTGGTCCTTATTGTACTAAAAACTAAGGTATATGGTAATAAAAAAAAGGGTTTTCGTCATAATAGAAAATTGGTATTGCTATTCCAAAAATGGGTGTGGTGTTAAAAATTGGGGTATATCCCATTGGTACTAAGAAAGTAAGGGTTGCAGTACTAGAGATTGAGATTTCTCACAGTTGTAGAAAATTAGTGTTGTAATTCCAAGAAATATGGTGTGGTGCTATAAATTAGGGTTTGTCCTTGTGATACTAAAAAAATGTCATTTGTGTACTAGAAATTGAGATTTCTTGTAGTCGTAAAAATTAGTATTGAGATTCCAAAAAGAATGGTGGGAGTGTTGTAACGACCCGTTCTCCCAATCAAGCCGTTACTCGGGAAATCTCAGGATTTTTTTTTTTTTTTTTTACATTCACAAGATTTACAAATTTTCTTTTTCCATCCAGCCAATCTTAAAAACCACAATCTTTGCATGCTCCAAAACCCCAAAATTCCCCAATCATACCCATTTTGCTAACAGGGATTAAAGACTGAAGCTAAGTAAGGTATTTCAAGTGTACAACAGAAATAATAAGATCAAAATCCTAATAGATTGTCATGCGTTACCATAACATAGCATGTTCATACATAATTGTCTCGAGACTAAAATAATATCAGAATAAGGATTACATGCCAATCGTACAAAAGGTGATATCGAAAGTAATTTAACATGCATGATTCTCTTCTTCAACTAACTAGCCACGTCTTTCTCTTCGCTGCAAGCCCCAGCTGGAATGTTGAATGTTCCAGGGACATAACCCAGGTTAGATGCTCAATCATCTAAGTGAATGGCATAAAATATTTTTTTTATGAAATGCATGAATGATCATGTACATGGCATAAATCAGACTCAACATGTCAACCTTGAGACATCATCTTGGCGTACTTAGTCCTTGGAAAGTAATCTGGCCACCGCCTGTGGGAACCACTATTCCCACGCTTTCCATAAGAACGGACATCGCCTCGTCCACAAGGAGACCCCAAATCCAAACCCAGCAGTCATAACAATGACATGATTCAAATATGACAATAACATGCAAATCATGTGCCATGCATGTCAAAATATCATGTTTGGTTAATGCATCAAGTAATGATCATTATGCGCAAAATAATAAATTTAGAAATAATTAAGCCTCTCACAAGCTAAAGCATTTGAAATGGAATACCAAGAGTATAGGCAGGTCAATCACTAAACAGGGTAGAACCACTCACCTTGTAAAAGATGATTTTGCCCCTAGTGTCAATTTGCCTCGAAATTAGTGCAAAACTTCAAACTCTTTGGCCAAACCACCCCCTGGCCAATAATTCCCAAGAAAATCAATAATCCAATTTTTTTAAGATTTTTCAGAATTTTTCTTAATTTTCCTCAAATTCCATAACCTTAATTTCTTCAAAAATACAAAATAAATACCTACTCAAGTAATTTTTTCCATTTTTCTCCATGACCATTCCAATCTCCATAAATTTTCTGGGAATTTTTCAGAGTTTCTCCCTATTTTTCACAATTTTCTCCCAAAATTCCCTTTTCTTTCAAAAATAAAAAATAAATACTTCCATAATCATTTTCCAAAATTTCTTCCACGAAAATGCATAAAAACACTTTCTTGATTTTTTCCATATTTTTCCAGAATATTTTTCTATTTATTTTCTTATTTTTCTGTTTCTTTTCTTTTTTCCCTTTTTGTTTTCTTACCTTTCTTCTCCTCTCGTCTTTTCCGACGACGGCGAGCAACGACTATCTCCAATCGACGATCCGACGACACCTCCTGACTCCTTTCAAGCTTCTGATCACAGTGGTGGCCTCAGATGGTCAAAACGACAGCTGGAAACACCTCGAAATGGCTGATTACAGTTGGCTTCGGCGGCCTTCACGATTTTCTGGCGAGCCCCAAAACTGCTTCAAAACACATCCAAAAATCACCAAATTTTCCAGAAATGTTTTCCACAACGTGGGCAACAAAAGCCCTCAACCAATTTTCTCAAACGAACACCAAAACACCCTTGATTTGGCTATTTAAGTTCCTGCTCCCACGACCTTCAATATTTTCTGGTTATGCGTAAAACCCACTCTAAACTACTCCAAAATACCCCAAAATCTCCAGATTCACTCCTCACGACCCAAGGAACAATAGCCCCTTATCAAAAATAACCGATTCTCTCTCTAAACCCTCCAATCGAACTTGAATTTGTATAAATCCATTCGGCCGCAAGTTTGTTGTTTATAGGCGATTTTGGCCCCAAAATCCTTCGATTCTCGAGTTAATCATACCCTAAGATGCTTGATCTAGCTCATAATGACCTTGATTCGTCCTAAAAATCGAGAAAAATCCCTCAACATATCCGATTATATCTTCAGCCATATACAGTCGATTTTTGTGATTTCCATGGCCGATCTTCAGCCAATTTCCACCACAACCAGCCCATAATGGTCTGACCCTACCCTAGTACCCTTTGGCAACCTTCCCCGGCGACGACATGATGACTGGTCGGAGATTGCAATGTCATACCCGATGTTGCGATAATTTCATATTTGCCCCTGCTCAATTTTTCTCATTTTGCAAATTGGTCATTCCCCAATTTTTTAGAGTTTCCTCCAGGACCTCAAACTCAATTTTCTCATTTCAGTCTCCAAAGAATTAAAAATTCCAATTTGACCAAATTTTACCAAAATTTAGAAATTTCACTTAGGCGCGAATGTTTGAAAAATTACATTTTTACCCTTATCTTGCAAGTTTCTTCAGTTTTATTAATTCCAACTTTTCTTACATGTTCTTATCTCCAAAATTTTGTTTAACACAAACGTTACACCATATTTTGGCCAAGAATTGAAAATTACACTTTGGCCCTAAAGATTGAAAAATCGCATGTATACCCAATAATTTCACAAAATTCCAATTTTATTCATTCATAAATTTCTTGGGTATTACAAGTGTAGTGCTAAAAATTGAGATTTGTGCTCATGATACCAAAATATAGGGGTACACAATACCCAAAAAAAGGGTTACAGTTGTATAAAAATTGGTAAGTGGTTCCAAAAAGGTTGCATGGGATATGGTGCCAGGAATTAGAGTTTGTTCCCGCGATACTAAAAAATGGTATTTGTGATAGAAATTGAGATTTCTTATGGTTGTTTAATATTGATGTTGCAGTTCATAAAAAAAATCTATTGTTAGAAATTAGGGTGTGTCCCGTCATACAAAAAAAAAAAGACTATGGTACTAGAAATTGGGATTTGCTAGTTTTTGAGGGAATAAGGTCCACCAAAGGATTACATAGAGGAGTAAGCAACATAATTATTCTTCAAGAATATGGTCAACTATTACAGAGTACCATACCATATCATCCCAAATCAAGACCCTTGCTTCACAACCAAGTTCTAGGAAAGTTGTTTTAGATGTTTGGTTTAGAGTTGCACTACTCAATGAGCTTCCATCCATAGATGATGTATAGATAGAACATGTCATTGTCTTGGTGAAGATGGTTTGTGAGTTCCAATTGACAAGATTGGACTATGATACTAAATGTGGCTTAGTTTTCCTACAATCAACAGAAGCACTAGTCCACTAAACAAAGTTCATTTCAAGTAGCTATAGGTCACCAACCCCTTACCACACTCACCCTAGGACCTTGTTGTGGGGTAATTGTCACGACCCAGATTTTCATCTCAATTTTTATTTGCAACAGCAGAAACAAATTAATTAAGATTACACATTTTAGGGGCTCTTACATACACATCATAGCATTAACTATTCAAATCTAACACCCCATTTGAGCCTTTATCCATACTCACCTCCAAGAATATTTTCGGTCGGGAGAGCCCCATACATATAGCTATCGGCAAGGATCTAACACCACTAAACTTGACCTCGAACTTCCCTTTTCTTTACCCTCTTTGGCATGGTAGCACATGCCTAACCTGCCCGGACATCACTAGCACGGCGATAGTAGTGCCCCCGCTCAGAGACTGAGGGGACAAATATCCATCATAAACCTCCCTTGATAATCATATATACAATATCATGCATGATCATATGAAACTCACACCATCGTGTATATGCAAGGGTCTTTACATAGTTGTTATAGGAATATTTATTCTGGTAGTTCAATGCAAAAGCCCACATGTTTCACATTATGCAAATCACATTATTGAACTCATATTTGTACGTTCCCAACACATTTATGGCATAAGGCATTAACCCCATATTCACAAGTTAACATATTGATATTTGGCATGTTTCTATTGTACAATTATGGATCCCTCATATAGGAAAGTATTATACTACCTCACCTTCAAGATTCAGAATATTACTCGTTGTAATTCACATTATTGATTGATCCGACATATTTTATAATATTAAAGATTAGATGGAGATTGGTCAGTTGACCGCCGCAGCCTTATAGGACAACCATGCATACTCAAGTATTGTCACTGTTGGTCCTTGACGCAATACAATAACCACTTAATAGGGGTGAATTGAGTATTAAAAATTCTAATATAGCAATTCTTCCTTTTTAAAACTTTTGAGCTTTTCTTATACCAAATACACTTGTTATAACTATATAAGTTGTTTGAGAATGATAACAATATAAATACACAAACAACCACAATAATCAACAGAAGAAATATAATGGTTCGGTGTCTCCAACACCTACTCCACTCTCTCAAGGTCAACTCGACACTTGAGCTTCCACTAAAACCACACATAGGTTTTCAACAAGCTCACCTAGGGAACTTTTACACAACACCAAGGTTTTCCCCTTAACTCACCCCAAAAACTAATACAACACACCTAGATTACTTGGGCTCTAGGAGGCCGCTCACAATCCACAATAAATACAAATAACCAATCCTATGTCCAACACACTTGGACTAAAATGGATATCAATACAAGAACAATATACAAGGAAAATATACAAATATAATGATACAATTTTTACCACACTTAGAGAGAATATCTCATTTGCCTTGGGCTCCAAAGATGAATCTTTAAGCTTGAGCCTTGGATTGCTTTATTTGAGTTGCTTGAGAGCTTGGATGTGCTTTAGGAAGATAGGAAATGATAGAGCATTAATCTTCTCCAAAAATCTCTTCAAGATATTTATAATAAAGCTGCCCAAATGACTTGCAACGGCTATAAATTTTCGACCATTGGAGTTTGGCAATCGACTGTTATAACCAATAGTCGACTCTACGATACCCATAGTCGACTCTTGCTGCCTACAGTCGACTCTCGCTCAACCCACAATCTACTTCTCACAGATAGTCGACTCTTATTGGACTACAGTCTACTTGACAGTCGACTAGCCAAAACCCACTCTCGGCTACATCAACTCTATATAACCAGCAATCGACTTTCTCTTACTGGGAGTCGACTCTTAGTCTAGATTTTCAGAAAATATATTTGCTTTGATAATAGAATTCATAGCATGAATATTGCAATACATTACAACATATTTACATTTCTTTAGTTAAAGTAAATGTCCTCATTTTATTTTATTTATATTTTACCCTCCATTTACTTTAATACATAAATGTAAATAAGAAAATACCCCCCATTTGGATTCAAGAAAAATATATAAAAAATCAAAATCAAAATCAATAAGAAAGTAGATTTTTTGTTTTAGAACAAATTCGGGATTTGACGATTTTACCACTTCCAAAATACATACTTTCTATTTCTTGAAAAATTCATTAAAACCATTTTAATAACAATGAATATTAGCTATTGAAATACTGGAAAATTATTTTCCAAAATGAAAACATTTTCTTATATGTTCCCTTATAGTGTGCTAATATTCCACTTAGAACAAATAGCATTTCCTGATTCATTTTGAAACACAAAATACTATAATACTTAAGGTATATCAAAAATCCATTAGAAGTTTTAAATATATCAAAAATAGTTTTATTAAAATTATGTTTTGTCAAACATCAAAATACACAATAGGTTGATTGGAGCAATTTGGCTCAACAGTCACAAGCACGTTGAGTCTCCCGAGTCTCTAAGAACCTAGCCCCACATTGGTTCAGCATCATTCCCAAGGAACCAAGGCGATATGAAGCCCTGTGATGGTTAGAAATAAATATTATCAGGAGTCACATGTTTAGTTTAACTCCACTATCCACATACTCAACAAAAACTCACACATTATAAATGGTTATCATGTGTATTTGCATAATTAATGCGTGGAATCAAATCATGGTAAGGGAGGAAATAAAATATGAAAAACAACAAAGAATTGAATAAGAACTTAAGAATGTAAGGAGAGGGTTAAAAACTTGTCTTTTAATAGAAGATTCCAACCTTTCTGCTCACTCGCTACAAAATTAATATTTTTACTAAAACACTATAATCGCAAATAAGATTTATTCGGGAGGCTAACGCCATAGCCTTGAGCCCCTTAAACAAAAATCCAATATATTGAACCATAAGAATAATTTATTCCAACCATTACCTTAAATACCCTTCATTTAATTTTAACTATTTTTATACTTACCTGACATACGTTATCTATTTTTTCTTTTAATTTTTCCAACTGAATTTCCTTCCACTTAGCCTCCCACGGTTCACCAATCTTTCTCCTTTCTCCATTCCTTCTCTAACTTCTCCAAATGGTGCCTCCTATTTATAGGCCTTGAAACTTGGGCATCAAATATGTTATATTATATTATATTATAATATTTCTTAATCATTTTAAATCTTTTCCAATTCTTCTAAGATATTCCAATCATTTAAGATCTTCCCAAATCTTTTCAAATCTTCTGAGATATTCTAATCATTTAAGATTTTCTCAAATCTTCCATAATCTTCTCCAATTATTCCAAATCTTCTACAATCATTCCAAATCTTCTAAAATCTCTCCAATTGTTAGTTGGTAGTTCACTGCTCCAATGGTCTAGTTACGGAGTTTTAAGAATTACACATTGACCCAAATTTTTCAGGTATTTGCACTTAGAACCCTTGTGACTTGGTCCCCAAACCATCCTAAAATTTCTTTTACACCCTTGGAGAAAGGGTTAATTACGCTAGTACCCTAGGTTTTTAGGTAAATTACATTTTTACTTGTACTTCAAAAATTATTATTTTGCCCTTGGCTCAAAAACTAAACCTTTGTCTCCAAAATTCTGGGATGTTATAGTAATAGTCCAGTTCCCTATAGCCTAGCTAAAGATTAGAAGAAAAAAAAGGCTAGCTTAGCATGCTCGTGCCTTGAGAAAGCTGCTAAAAAGATGAAGAAGTGGGTTGATTAAAGGATAAAAACCCTTAGAGTTCAAATAATGTGACATGGTGATAGAAAAATCGTTACCTCAATAGTTCAAGAGTTTTCAACCCCTGCATAAGGGTTTGCAAAGGAAGTATTGTTAGTATGATGCAATATTATGGCACCTTACACCTAAAAGAGGCAGTGAATTGGGTGTTTAAAAAAGATAGTGTTGTTGAAATACAACAATTAAATTTGTGAAGTGAAAATGTCTTGGTCTTGGTAGAGCGGGGTGATCAATTGTTAAGCGTCTACTTGGTGTGACACCCTGGCCCCCACTACTAGGTGTCACTATAACCCGTGGTTACAACCCCAGCTTATCTTGAATGACAGTTATGCCTTATCAACATAAAGTATTAAAATAATATGGGCACCCTGGGTAGGGTCCAGGCTTCGCCGCCTTCGACTGTCGAGAACTCGGGTTTAAAATACTTAGGCAGCGAAAATTTACCTGATTCTCAAACCCGATTAGGCTCTTAAAATATAAATCTAATTTTAAATAAATAAATAACAACACGCTCAAAAAAATACTCCAACATTCAAGCATGACCAGTTCACACACTCACAGAGTTACTCATAGCAGGAACCTTAACTTAGTCAAAACTAAATTCACTATCGCCTTCCATAGTCAAATACAGAACATATAAATTACATAAATGACACAAGACTTGACTTACATTCTTACTGTCTGCAATCACTATTAACCAACCACTCTTCCATCAGCATGACATCATAGATAAAAATGAGCATGACATCATAGATAAAAATGAAGTGTAACGTGCATGTAAGCCTGTCCACCGCACCTATCTCAGGCTCTAGGTGACCCCCTAGTGGTTTCCTCGATGACCCTATCTCGAGACTCACACAGTCCGAAACCCATTTCCCCATGCCTAGGCACTTCCTTGACATCTTATGCAAGTCATGACAAAAGAAATTTACATGCAAAGCATATTAACCCTTACCTTACAATATTAATCGCTTACTCTCGTTATGCGTATCAACCTTTTACCTTGATAGCTTGACAATATTTCTCCATAACATCAGAATCACCAATATCATTTCTCAATATTCCTTTAACATAAATTATCATAAATTAATATAATAAGACACACGAATAATTTTATTAAATACTACTGAATTAGTCTTAAATATATATCACTTACACATTCCTTCGTTGCGCACATGACCAACTCTTCTCAGAAAATCCTCTTTGCCTTGCTTACTCTTAATTCATAACTAAACTCCCTATATATAGAATCTCGGCCGCCCTTGCTTCATTTTCACTGTGCGTTAAGCCCACTATTTTCACCACAATGCCTGTTACTTGGATGGAGATAGATCATTGGGGGCCAAGATTACATCAGAGGCTGCCATGTGGCAGCAAAAGGAAGGAAAATGGTGGTTGTAATTTGGCTAAACAAAGAAGGGAATGTAAGTTGCCAGATGGAGGGAAAATTGGCAGCTGGTAGGATGCAAAATTAAGGTTAATTGTTGCTGGATGCATGGTTGCAATTTGGCAGCTTCTTGGACTTTAATTTGGCACTGAAACGGTGTCGTTTTGCACCTTCAATTTGTTGGTAAATTCCAGTTTTCTTCCCCAAAATCTCCCTTCAATTTTTTCTACTCTTGGATCGAACCCACGGCCACAGAGAAATTCCTGTGCGTGCGCAACTAGCTTGGTTGCAAGCTACTTTAATTCTATTTGATGCTTTAATTTTACTATTCCATCTTCTGCTTCACTGCATCTTCTTCCAGTATATTAATATATATATATATATATTATATTATGTAATATGATAATTACACATCAAACCCCTGGATTCTTCTTTATTTTATTTGGAATTTCTTTAATTGCAATTACACCCTCAACCATTGATTAATAATCATCGAGATACTTAAAATCCAAAATTAACAATTCTAGACTTACTCAATAAGGACGATTTCGTCTCTGTGCCCTCGCAGGACCTTTGATTCATCCTGAAACCACTTTAGGGTCGATCTCTACATAAAATCGGAGCCCTCTCAAAGTTCTGTTGACTTTTCAAAAGTCGCTTACAATCATTCGATTTTTTAGGCTACATCACAGTTGTAACGAAAACTATCCCTATTTTAATTTCTTTTAGCATCATAAATCTCGTCTCAAGGCACTTGCCAATGTCTTATTATTTTCCATTAATTTTCTCAAAACCACACATAACTCAATAAATCACCTTAAAACCCATAAATTAATTAAATTAAGTATTTCCAAAGTCAGGGATGTTACACAAGACCTTCGAGGAGGATTGTTGCTTCGATTGGAATCCTTTTAGGTGAAAACTTGATGCACAGGTGAAGGGATGTAAATGGTAGCCTCTGGGAAGATATCCGATCTCAGTAGGAAAATGCTCCGGGAGGGACTCTGAGCTAAACAGATGTGTTTCTCCAAGAGGGACATTGAGAGATTAAGGGTGATACCATGCCTTCTATTCAAGCCTTCTGGGAGGATTGTTGAGACTTCTCCAAGAGAGACACTAAGTGAATGAGGTGAATCTCCTGGAGAATCTTCAGGCCAACTAATGATAGCTTTCGGTTGAATCGACAAGGGTCCTTCTAGATGCTTTCAAGTGGAACTCCTACACTTTGGGAGGAACTAAAATCACAACCACATGTTAAAAGACATGTAAGGATTCCTCACTCGCATATGCCCTTCGATCCTTAAGTTAGTATGGGAAGAGAAATATGGTTCCAAGAGGATACTAAGATTCCTCTGGGTGCACAATAAATAGGCTATGCAAAGTATGTAGTCAAGGTAGTTGATGTTAATTTTCCAAAAAAGAAATCCTCTTTTCCTGTTGGGAATGGGTATTTATAAGCACACAGTCTGAGGAAATCAGGAGAAAACATGTGATAGGCAAGCACGGGGATAGCTGTCAGATAGGCTTTAAGAGGAATCCCCTCTGGAGGACTTAGTTGTAACACCCTAAATTTTTCGAGCGTGTTATATCTTAAGATTTTAGGAATATTTTTTTTTCTTTACACCACAATCACTGACATACATCACACAAATTCCCAGAAACCCTAATTTCGCCTTCTCAGCCTAACAAACACAATAATCAAATAGCTAAGACAGACAATATTATTACAAATGCGGAAGCTAGATCGAACCTAATATGGTACATAACCATAACACTTTATTTATCAGATAAGAAAATTGTTTCAAGATGTCTACAAAATACATTACAAGGACATCATCTCTCGAAAGCGGTAACCGAACGCCTCAAACATAACCAAATGCATACTAAGGTTCGCATCAACTAAATTTCTCATACATACATAAAGACATGCTAAACATGTTACATTCAGCAAAATAAGCTTACTCTTCAGTTATCTCTTTTCCCCTATAACTGTTTGTCAAATTTGGAACGTTTGAATATTCCAAGGACATAGTCCGATTAGAAGATAAATCTTCTAGTGAGAAACTCCAAAATAGTTTATATAAATGCATGATCAGGTATAAAATGTATGAGGAAACAACAAGGACTACTCCAAAGTGTCTCGTAGAATTCATGCAAGTACCATATCCGCAGTCTCTTAGGCTCACGGTCTTCCTCATGAGAGCTTTCTTGATGGCGAATGCATAGCGCCTTTTGGGAGATCTCCAGACTTTTGCCCTCGGGCAATAACAAATAGGTATAACAGTATGGCCACACGAATTTTATAAATGCAATAGTTGAAAACCAACAACCTATATTTTTAGAAAAACACATTTCATATATGCAACATGATTTCACGTAAGAGAACAACAAGAGTTTACGAACAAGAATTTCGCGAAACACGTTTCATGTAATAGAAGTCTCATATAAGAGAATAAAAATAGGGTTTGGAGTATAGGAGTCTCACATAAACCAAGTTTGGGGTAGGAACTCTCATAGTAAAACAAAACTTCGGTCAGAAGCTCTCACGGATCAAAACCAAGTTTTATATAGGTAGAAACGCTCACCTTTAGATACAACTTGAATTTTCTCGAAAAGCGTGCACTGCCTCAATTTGCGTGCCAACCTCAAAATTTGCACAAGTTACTCCACCTCAAGCTTCAAAGAATCATAATCATCATATTTATCCAATAAACATCAAAAACCTAACTTTTTCCTTAATTTCCTCATATTTTCTTTATTTTTCTCTCATTTTTCCTCACTAATATTTACAAAATAAATATCTACCCAACTATTTTCTCAAATATTTTTATACAAATAATCCCAAAATAATTTTCTAAGCATTTTACAAAAAAAAAAATCAAAAAATACCTCAGAGGCACGTGCCTCCACGTGCTTATCGTGTGAACTGTGCGTAACAGCCGTGCGTGAAGGCCATGCTCCGGCCTTCTTCTCCGGCGACGACAGATTTTTACACATCGATGATCCTTAGCTCCAATTGAGCCTAATGGCACCTCTTGATGCTCGAAAGGATGATTGGAAGACCGTCAACCAGAGGCTTAAAGCCTTGGCCAGACAGTCCGCCTCCCTTCTTCAGTGAAGCTTTGAAACCCTCTCAAACCATCACGAAAACGCACAAAATTCTCCAGAACTCACCCTCAGATCATGGAGAAAAAAATCCCTATGGTTTGAAACCCCGATTCATTCACTAACACCCTCAATTTTGAGCTTCAAACTTGCAAAATCCTCGGCCAAACTCTCAGCTATTTATAGCCAAAATCAGCGCTCGAAACGCCCATGGATGCCTTACCCAATGCCTTAGATGTCTCGATCTCACCTTGGATGACCCAAAAGCATCAAAAACCATCCTCAAAAGCCCACTTCCAGGCCGTGACATTCTGACCAAGACATGGTCAGATTTCTTAAAATTTCGGCCACCCCTGAGCTCGTCGACGATCAAGGCTATGTCCTAGAGCTCCCTCGACCATTCCCTCGAGATCCCAATGGTTGGAAACCCCTGATCAGTGACCGGAAGTGGCTTTCGACCATGACAGCTTTGCAACTTCCAAAAATTACACTTCAACCTCTCTATAATTTTCCCAAATTCATTTCGGCCCCTTTCTTGATACCCTGAGCTTTCTATCATTTGCAAATGGACCCTCAAGTTATAAAGTCTTCATTTCATCTCAAAAGATTCTAAAAAATCATCTCTTCGACCTCTCTCAAGCAAATTCAAGAAATTACACTTAGGCTCGAATTTTTCTTTTGGTCGTAAACCCTTTTGTTTCCTTCTGAAACCATTGAAAGGTTGTTTCTTATGAAAAACAAAAACCTTCTCAGGGTTCCGTTGACTTCCTAGAAGTCCCCCACGATAATTCAATTTTTTAGCCTAAATCGAAGCTATATTTTAGCTGTACCGAAAATCGTTCCCAATCCAATTTATTTTGCCATAAATCATGCATTGAGATGCTTGACAATACCACATCATTTTCCTTAAGCATCTAGGCTCCAGGGCACTTCCTACCATCAATTTGATGATTTATTTTACTATCAAACCATTTTTTTGGTATTTTAAACTCACCTAAAATACATGACAACCTCACAAAAATATGGGATATTATATTAGTGACCTAGGGAGTCCTCTAGGATAATGCAGGCCTCATGGTGGGCTGTCTAATGGGGCAGGGTCTTAAATTCTACATGATTCATTCGTACACTATCTACGAGAAGGATATTAATGTTCCCATATGGTTTATTAAACATGAGGACTACTTCTTCAAGGGAGGCTAATTCCCCAAGTGGCCATTATTTTATCGCCTAAACCTGGCTCTTTAGCCAAGTGAATATCTCCTTCCGGGTGGAATCCACTTGGAGACCCTGAGTTTACTAACTTGTGAAATGGAATAATAAATGATAAGATAGCAAATATGAAAAGTGCAAGAGAAACAAATAATTTAGAGTGGTTTGGCCCAACCTAGCATACATCTACTACTCTTAACTCTTTACTCGAGATTTTGAAATCCATTATAAAACTTTTAGGTTATAAACTACAACCCTTTATACTAACTAGTACACATGCTAGTTCATATAGCAATACTAGCTAGGAAAGTACAATACAAGATAAATATAAAGAGAATCAAGTCTCACATCAGTCTCTCTAAAATCTATCTAGAACAAGTATTGCAGAAATTTTTATAGTGAAGAAAAAAGCCTTGATAGAAAAATGAGAGTGAAAACAATTGAAGCATAAGAAGTTTCAGAGTGTATAATCTTGAAAACTCAAAAAATTGATCAACAACTTCTTTAAGCTTCTAATATTTTTCGATTTATAGGATTTCATCGTCCCTTCTTGAAGATATAGTCGTTAAAGACAAAAACCTAACCTACAGAGATTAAGTATAATTAGTTGTTTAAAACTTTGCAACAAAAATGATTGACTAATTTTGTCAATCAATTGATAGATTTTTAAATTTTTGAACAGGCTAATAGAGAGATTAGACAAACCAGTAGACAGTTCAAGAAAACTTTCTACTAAAATGTTTATAGAAGCAGTCGACAACAAACAACCAAGAGCCTGTATAATGGACAATCAAAAGTTTTAAGAACTGATCAACAGATTGTAAATACTAGTTTACTATTTTAACTTTGAAAAGGTTTGTTAAGGAGATACTACAACGAATGGTCGACAAGTATCATTATCCAATGAATAGTTTTGACATTGAACTTCAAAATGAATGCTTCAAGTCTATTTATTAATTTTTTTTGAAAACATTGTTCATCATCAAAACATCGTCAAAATTAATACAAAAAATATAAGGGGACTTTCTGGATTTAATGAAAGAATGGGAAAGTATCTTGTAGGTTGGAGCTACCATTGAAGCTAAAGATTCACTCAGCTTTTCATATATGTTAAATCCTTGTCTCATAGATTGAAAAAACCCTATCAGGGGTATATCTACATGGGCACCTATTCTAATGGTGAAATTCTATAAGAAAGAGTGGGAGGTGATTCTAGCTGATAAGGTGATTTGGAGGGTGTTTGAACTTGCTATAAGTACTTTATGGTTTGGAAGGGATGTCACAAGAAATAAGGAAGCTATGACTCAGAAGATGCACTTTGGCAGTTTAAGAGGCTAATTGAGACCTACCACCAGGATGCAACGAGGATGTCTATGGCTTTTTGGGGATGGATGTCACAATTTAACTTTAACTAATGATGATTGGGAAATGAGATGGCATCTACATTATAAGGATCCCTTTAGTACTTTTTAGAATGTTATATTATTTGCTAGAAATATCTTTTTGTTTCCTTCTTATACTTGAATGCTTTATAGTCTTCTTGACTAATGTGGAGGAAGGGAAGATAGTAGAATATTCTAGAGAAGGTCATTAATTTTTGTAGAAGATGAGCCCTATATAAAGGGTGGAGCACTTCATTTGTAATCATCAAAGTTCTAATACAGGCTATATCTAGAGCTTCTCTCCCCAAAATACTTTTTCTATCTAAAAATAGTTAGCTGATGAAGCTTGAGGGTTTATGGGAAGGTTGACTTAGCAACTAATGGAGCTTGGTTTTTAGGATAACTATTGCAAGCCAAATCAGGGGAGTAATTGAGGTATGAAATTAAGCTACTCAAAACTCACAATAGAGTTACTCGGTAGGCTCAATTACCAAATTTGAGAATTTCCTTCTAATATAGCTGAGAATGCCCAATACTACATGTCGTTTAAGGTCAAATGGGAAATCACGTGGGATAAGAATAGATCTATTTGATCTCTGAGGTCGCTTAAGCCATTGTATGGATAGACGAGATCCTAAACTTCTTGGCAAAGATCTCAACCATAATGGCGTGGTTGAGGTGTTAGTTCAAGCTCCATATTAGGGGAGGCTCCTATCACTATTTTTAAAGATAGAATCTTCTTTTCCAAAAGTTTTATTCTCCATTTTGGATAAACTTATTTATCTTGGGGATGGCTTTGGACAAATGAGGTAGGGGCCTCGGCTTTAATCTTCTAATTTTCATTATTGGAGGGTCTTTCTTCCTTGGAGTTTTTCACAAACTCCTTGTGCACAAATCACTCCTAGTAATGCTTATGCTTCAACTTTTACTACTATGAATTGTGAGTCAAAGGGTTATGGTGTTGTTATTTTTAACTGTTTCTAAATGAACCTATAACTCGAGATTGCCAATACATTCGATAGTAGATTGCTTGAGAGAAGGTGGAGGGCTCTATTGACATTTGAGGGATGTTTTGGGTATTCACTTTAATGGCACCGAGCTAAGGGTGTGAGATGAAAAGGCATGGTGGAGATCTCTAGGAGTTTGGTTATTCACACTTCTAAGTGATCAACCCTATAATAGGCACTAATTTATGATATTGGGGAAGATCACCAAGCACGTCAATGTTCAAACTTCTGTAAGGGTGAGGTTTTTGTAAAGATCTAGAAAAAATAAATAATAATAATAAGAATAATAAAAATAATAATAATAATAATGATGATGATGATGATAAATAATGGTATTAATAATTTAATTCTGAAAAAATAATAATAAAAATAAAATTAAAAAAATAATAAATAAATAAAATCACTAAAATATATATATATAAAGAAAAGGGGGAGGTGCGCGGGCAGGCCCCCCCCGGGAAATCTGCTAACTCTCTCTCTCTCTCGAATTTCTATTGATTTCTCGCGATCTAGCCAACCGATCTTCGATCCGACTTTTTTACCGTTTAAGTGCCTCTGATCTACAAGAAGGTAAGTGTTGTGCTTTGATCTTCATTGGTTTTCTGTTGCTTCATGGGAGGTATGTATTTAAGTGCGATCTGGGTTTTGGCCGGTTGTTTAAGGTCAGATCTACGAAGATCTAACTGTTGGATTTTGTTGGTTTTGGGATATGTTGATTTTCTTCCTTGGAGATCTCAGATCACTGAAAATCGCCAGCCACGGTGGCCAACGGCTTTGGCAGTGAGATTTGTTCTTTTTGGTCGAAAATTTAATCTTAGATCTATAAAAATCTAGCCGTCTGATCTTTGTTATTTTTGGGTATGATGATCGCCTAGGTGTTGCGCACCTCATGATAGCCTCCAATCGTCGAAAAAATGGCCAGCGGTAAGTGATAGCTAGATTTCGTCCTTATATTGGCCGAAAATTAATTTCTAGATCTGTGAAAATCTAACCATCTGATGGCTCTCATTTTAAGATATGTTGATGTTTGTGGTGAGGGCTTCGATTCGGTATGCTGGTTGGCGATGGTTTTCCAGCCGGTGGCGGTCATCGGTGGCGACAATATGTCGGGAAGGAAAAAAAAAGAAAAGAAAAAAAGAAAAAAAAAGGGCTTTGGGGGGGTTGGGCAGGTCGAGTAGGGTTTTGGCCTAGGATAGTGGGGCCTGATTGGGTTATATAATGACCCAATGTGTTAGGCATGGTTTGACCCAGTTGTGGTAGCCCTTGGGCTAGCCCACTCGGCTTATTTTCCCTCCTTGTCGCTTGTCCGTGGACCTAGGATGACTTGGTTAGTGTAATATCCTCAAATTTTTGGAAATTATAATAAAAGAATAAATTAAATTAATTTAATTAATTTGTGAGGCGGTGCACGTGTGTGGAGATCAAGCATAAAAAAAAAATGAAAATGATATTTTTCTCTCACACAGAGAGAATTGGCCGTGAAGCAGAGGTGAGGAAGAGAGAGTGAGAGTTGGAGAGGGAGAGCTCGGGAGAGAGAGCTTCAGGCCGAGAGTTGATGCGAGAGAGAGAGAGAGAGAGAGAGAGAAGGGCCAATCGGCCATGGCAGCCGCTACCATGGCTGAGGAGTAGCAGCGGCCACGGGCGACGCGGAGCAGCGACGACAGCAGGCGTAGTGGGGCGCGAAGGCCTACTAGGGGCGGGCGAGGGCGGCTGGTTGCAGCGGCAGCGGCGGTAGCGGCCGTAAGCTCACCGAGCTGGCGCGCGGGTGGCCGGTGGTGCTGGCTCGGCCGCTGGAAGGGAAGAAGAAGAAGAAGAAGAAGAAGAAGAAAGAAGAAGAAGAAGAAGAAGAAGAAGAAATGAGGAGGCAAGGCACACAGGAGCAGGGGCGCGGGAGAAGAAAGGAAGAAGAAGAGAAGAAGAAGAAGAAAGAAAGAAAAGAAAAGAAAGGAAAGAAAAGAAAATAAGGAAAGAAAAAATAAAAGAATTTTGGGATTTTTCGGCAAAGGAAGTGATCAGGTATGTGGGTAAAAATTAGTAGAAGTATGATATGTTAAATTATAAATTTTACGCGATTAGAGTTTTATTTTGGGTCCAATTTTATTAATTTTGGGAGCTATTCTATTTTACATCGTGTATTAATTTGGTGGTGTTCAAACGTGAGAATGCTGTAATTAGCTTAAACGAGGCAAGCTCTCTTCTACCCTTACGATCTCTTTCCATTTGGTGAACCCCTCGTCTTCCCTTAATTCGGTTCGATTTTGCGTATAAATTATATGAATTAAGGATATTTTTGGGCATGATTTAATTTAAAATAAATATGAGATTTATTGAATTTTATTTACGGTGTGCCTACGTGGGATTTTAGACGGTTAGATTTAATTAAATGCGAGCCACGGGTTTTATTAATCGCTATTAAACGTTTTACTTCGCAGCGGGAGTGCAAGAAATACAAGAAACGGCCGTGTAAAGGCAAGTTCCTAACCCTCTCCTCGTGTTCTTTAATTCTCGTGAAAGACCCCGTGATTTCTCATATTTTATCACCTCCCTTACTCTAATTCGGCGCATAGCCTTATTTGTTGGATTATTATCCTTTTGTTTTAATTTAAATTAAATCCGAGACTTCTAGAATTTTATTCGTTATGAGCCTATGGGGGTTTGTACCACCCCCACTCCTTTTGAGAATGATGCTAAACTAGCCTGGGAACTAGGTTCCTAGACGTGCGGATTATTTACAATTTTATCGGGTTTATTTATAGTTTTTCTCGGATTTATTTATAGTTTGGTTAGAGCTATCGAGCAGTAGGGCAGGGGTCGGATGTCAGTGACGTTGGGGTAGACTATTGTATGGCCTTGAAGTGGACCGTCAGGTGGACACTCCTAGTCACTGGCCGTTGACCGGTGCCGGGCACTGCTGACTAACTCTACCAATATGTGATTTACTGCATGTTTAGATTCGTTTTATTACTGTTCATGATTTGATATGCACATGGGTACGAGTTGCATGTTGAGATATTCATTTATTGAGTATGCATGGACACGGACATTCTAGAGTGGTTAGGTTGCATCCAGCACGGGCATATGCATCACGTGTGGTTTACTATGTGAGCGGAGCATGGCCTGATGCCTGGATGTATGGGCGCCTTGTATCACATTGATGCTCACTACGCCATTGCATTTCTATGTGCATTGCATGGCTACTAGTAGTATTTAGTTCTCGGACGGGAGTACCGTTCCGAGAGAGCCTTTGGCTCGGGTGTTGGGAGTACCGACATGGACGGGTGACGGGTGTACCGACCCGGACAGCACGCTCAGGTTTGTTGGAGATTTATGTTGCCTTTCAGGGCAGTGGCAGGTTGGTATGGGACTTGGGTGCCGTGTGTCGTGTGTGGGCCCCAAGGACCGGTATGTGTTTTTATTATGTTATGCTATTTTGTTGTAGTGTCTCATGGTTTGTGTGTACCTGGGGGTTTAATCTGGGAAAAGTTTATTGGATTTATACAGCCTTCAACCTTCTTTTCTTATGCTTGCTGAGTCTCTCGACTCACTTTGTTTTCCATCATTCCAAGTAGTGCCAGTGTGGGTCCGAACAAGGGAGTCAGCGTTTAGCGGCAGAGTCGGTATGGTGTACAAGCAGTCCCGGTCAACTCTGATGGTTGAGTAGAATTTACTCTATTATTCTTACTGTGCCAGGTTATTCCTCGAGTCTTGTGTATGTCGTCATAGGAGTCTATGTTTATTTATTTATCATGTGACCGCAGTGCTAGCGAGGTACCCGTAGTGCATGCATGTGTTTAGTTTCGCTTCCGTTGTCTTATTTTTGTGTATGCATGCCAGGGCGGTTTTGGTCTTGTGTTTCATCTATTTCTCTTCCCTTATGTAAGCACTTTCATTCGATAGACCGGGCGGTTGGGATATCCGGGCGGGGGTGCTTACAATTAGGCTGGTCCTACTCAGGATATCACGTGAATCTAATTTGGTTTCTCCTTAGGTCTTTTCGAATTGGCGATGTGACTGGCGAGTCACTTTGTTGATCGGAGTTCTAAGGACGAAGCTCTATTAGATGACTCGAGGCCGAGCAAGACTGACCCCGAGTCCGTTCTAGACTAGCCTATGATGATGACTTGGGTTTATCCCAAATCCTAATTTCTGATGGATTCATTTTATTCTGAGGCTAGCACATTGCAAATCATTCTTTTAAGCTATTTATTAAATCACTAATTAATTAATTTTTATGTTTTAAAAATTTTACCAATTGAGTTATAAATATAAATATATATGTATTTTGAAAAAAAGAGAAACTTTAAAAATATTATCTATGTTAAAAGAAATCTAGTTTATGGGTGAATATAGAAATATATATATATTATTTTTATTGCAGCCTATAAGTGGGTGTGTAGTTCTACGATACACTTACGCGTAGAATACAAGGCGAGGCATGATGATGTAGTCGATGGCTAAGCTCGACGAATTCCATGGCTCCAAATTCAAATATTGTACGGGTCAAGGTATAAAATAATCGATTCAAGGTGTTTGGCAATGATTAGGATTTTCGGTAATTTTTATTACGTCAGTACTTTTATTACTCAAATGTGACCAACCCATTCTATTATTTGTAGGCTTGGATTCCCAAGATTTTGCTCGATCTTCTCCCCAGACTCGGACTTGAATTATCATTTCCCAGGCAAGTAGATAAGATATGTTATGTTTACCTTATTTTATGCACGTATATATATATATATTGTTCCATGCATAACTTGTATATGATTTTTATATGCGAATCACAGAAAAACACTTTTAAATGTTTCTAAATTGCATGAAATATTTTCATCCTACTAGGAGAGACATAAGCAGAAAGATACCCTAACTGATTTCTTGTCTTGAGAATGCGAAATATTGAATGATATGGTGTATTTTAGACACCGCATGAATTGATAAATGGTTATAATTTGTGCATTAAGTATGGTATCATTTGCATTACTATTAGAGGACTATCTAGTAAATTCCCTGGTGACTCACAGTAGGAAAAGATCGTGATACTATGAGGCTTGGCATGCCAAGGCCATGAGAGACACGGATAGTATGTTTCAGCATTTCTATCATGTGGGCTATGACGGTATTATAATGTGATGATAATGTATATGCCAGTATATGTACCTGTGTGCATGTGTGTATAGGCATTAGGCCAGTTTCTACTAGTGTGTCCTCCGATTCAGTGCATACATCGCATATAAAAAGTATAGGAGACTTAGGTGGTTAGGTGAGCAACTTATGGGGGTTGTCTCTATGCACCTATTTTTCCTGCACTACATTTCCCTTTGAACCTCAAATTATTTAAACTTATGGTACACATTCTCGTTATTCATATTATTATTATGTTATTGTATCCATCATGTTCATCCTAGCATTTTTATTACATACTCTCCTAGTAGGCATGACATACCTTATACTCGCGAGTCCACAAGACTCACCCCTTTTTATTAAAATATTTTCAGGGGATTTTTCTCTTGAATATTGGTCTAGCAAATCTTCTGGTATGATGTTAGACCCCCTTTTGATTCCTAATGTGATATCAATCACACATTTTTCAAGAGAAGACACAATGATATATAGTGGTTCGGCTTAAACCAAGCCTAATCCACTACCTTAGCTCCTCACTAGGAATTTTTCAACCAATCCACTAAATGCTTCCTATCTCTTCGGATAGGCCCTCTAGCAACAAGTTAGGAATTTACAACCTCTTGCTTAGACAAGCAAGCCCTCTAGCACCAAGCTTGGTATCACAATCTCTTGCTTAAACAAACAAGTTCTCTAACAACAAGCTAGAAAAATCAAGAATAATAAAAGGAGAGCATCTAAGAGTAGATACTTTTAGTTATAAGATCTCTCAATATAAATACAAGGCTTGAACAAGATAATACAAATGATAATCAAAGCCTTTAGAGAGAAAAATGAAGCACAAATGAAACAATTAAGCTCTTGAAAGAATGAACACTTGAAAGCTTGAAATCCATCCTTTTGGTTGATTTGAATCATCCATTTGACTTGTATTTGATAGCCCATTCATGAATATTGCCATTGGTAGTGGAAAAATCACTTTGAGTGAGTGGAAAAACTAATCGTTGGGGGTTTCTACGACACAAATGGTCGACGGATGCAAGGTATCAATCAACAAATGAGTAAAAATTCAAAATCCGGTTGACAAATGAAAAAAACGGTCTACAGATGCAAAATTTGCATTCTGCCGGTTGATAGATGGTTTTAGCCGGTTGACAAATGGGAGTAGGCCAGTCAACAGATAGATGTCATTTCAAAGACAATCATTTTGCCGATCGACAGATGCATAAGCATTAGTCGATAGGTTTGGAAAAAAATTTGATTAGCTTGACGATACAATCCATAGCATGTATACATTACAACTTATTTACATTTATTTTATTTATATTTTACCTTCCATTTACTTTAATACATAAATGTAAATAAGAAAGTACTCCCCATTTGAATTCAATAAAAATATCTAAAAAATCAAAATCTATAACAATAAGAAAATATAATTCTGATTTTAATACAAATTCAGGATTTAACAATTTTATCACTCTCAAAATACATATCATCTATTTATTGAAAAATTTATTAAAAATCGTTTTAATAATAATGAATTCTAGCTATCAAAATACCGAGATATAGTTTTTCAAAATAAAAAATATTTTCATATATATCTTCTTATAATATGTTAATCTTCCAGACTTAGAGAAAATTATAGATCATTCGATTTTCATTTTCACAAAAGCACTTGAAATTGATTTTTGAAGAAAATCATAAACTTGACTCATAATTTGGGGATCGTAACCAAATATTGTTTCTTATCATCAAAACTAATCACAAGTGTAAAATATCAATCTCCCCTTTTTTGATGACGACAAAACCTAAAAATCAATTTCAACAAATCTCTCCCCCTTTTTGTCATAAATCAAAAAAGTATGTTTTTGAAAAATAGACTCCTCCTTGAACCAAAATCTTTTGAATAGAAATGAGTTGAAGATAACAAGCAACGACGCTACTACCAAGCAACAATACATATCGCTCCCCCAACAATAGTTTGAAAAACTTCTATTTTAAACAAAAACATTTCAAAAGATTTCATATATCTCAACTCTTTTTCAATGTTTCTTTAAAACTAGCGATAGCTCCCCCTTAAGATGACATAATTAGCATCATAAAAGAATTTTTTAGCACATGCCATATGTATAAACCTTTCTTATGAGATGCCAAAATTTAAAAAATTTCCATATATACCATATTGCATGCTCATGATCATATCAGAGCTGATCTATATCTTTTCAAATAATCACTCAAATTTAAATGATCAAAGCGTTAGATCAAATGCATAGTCATTCATCATATAATAGGCATATACATTAAATGATCAATATAAGAGTGAAATATATCAATTCAAGCAAATAGAAAGACTCTTTTTGAAAAAAAAAAAAAAAAATACCCCCCCTTAAACTTACACAGGAGATTTTAGCCATAGAGACATTTTTCATATAAAAATAGTGATTGTCTCAATTCAAATGATTTTCACAAGGGTAAAACATATCAATAGCCATAAATTGGAGGAATGAACCACATGTACTTACTTTCCATATATTCAAAAAATAAGTGGTCATCCAAAATATAAATCTAAACAAGTTATGACAGATTTCATGCAAGAGACATTAAAGATAGGCTTTAAGAACATACGATTAACTTTTAATAATCATAGCCATACTTAAAATCACAGTAGCAAAATATTCCATTTTTAATTTAAAGTACCAAAAAATATGACATTCAATATATATATTTAATCCCTTTACAAGAGATCAAACCATAGGTACCATACCCCAAACTTAGGATTACAACATAAGATCATTACATATAGATGTTTACGAGAAGCAAGATGTTCCTTTAATTTTAAAAGACAAAGCCTATATGAGTGTGATTTCTTACTCAAGTAATACACAAGAGTAAATACCAATTAGCCCAATAAGTATATACATGCATGTCTATTTTAGCCAAAATGCAAAACAAGTTTGCTTTTGACAACTTAGATCATAAATCACAAAATTTCTATATATTTTCATAAGATATAGGATTTTGCATATCACACACAATTATTGAGCATATTTTAACAGTCAATCACACATTTTTCAAAAATGTCAAGACACAATCCTTCCTAGTTTACTTCTAGAGTATTCAAATATTTCCCTATCTAGGGGTATTGTGAATATATCCACCACTTGACCTTTCCCATATATGTCTAGGCTTGATAAACTACTCATTTGTGTGGCTATTGATTTGTTTTCAAGAATATTAAATTTCTTAAGAAGATGTATTTCTTTTTTGCTTAGACACAAGGATCCATTCATCTTTTTTATATTATATTTATCTTAAGTTCCCTTTTGCATTAGATTGACAAATTTATTCCATAGGGATTTGTTTAAAGACTCAAATATAATGTTATCTACATAAATTATTTGTAGATTCATAAAATGCCATTGTTATAAGGCTTAGAAGCTATGTTATATCTATTTGTCCTCTTTTAAATTTTTCCTCTAGAACAAATTTGCTAGGACTTTCATACCATGACTTAGGGGCTTGTTTTAAACAATATAGTGCCTTGGTAAGTTTAAGCACATGATTCTCATATTGAGGATTCTTAAAATTGGGAGTTTGTTCCACATACACTTCCTCATTTATAACAATTTAAAGAGACACTCTTGACATTCTTTTGATATAACTTGAAGGATTTGTGGCATGCCAACAATTAAATGTCTTCAAATTTAATGATGTTGGAAAAACACTTAAAAGACTAAAAGGTTAAGTACCTTGTTACTTGATACGCAAATCATTCAAGTGTTTGAAGGATTTAAAATATGGTAATCAAGTATTGAATGATTAATACTCGAGTATTTAATGTTAAGAAATCAAGTTTTAAAATTAATAATCGAGTAATTAAGGTTACAAATCATCATTTTGTTAGTCGAGGAATGCTTTGTATTACTCAAGTAACATTTAAAACTATAGAGAACTTTGGAACATCACTTGACTAACACTAAAAATTACTCAAGTATTAGCCAATGAAACCATACTGGGAATTCAAGGTTCAAAGTCTAAGCTAAAACATAAATTGACTAATCATCTAACTTAGTTGAGTAAATCAAATTTTTTATCAAGTATTATATCAAAATACTCAAGTAAGAATATCATTTTAGTTAGAAAATGAATATTCTCAAAAACTTAATCGATTACAAGTCTATTTTAATCAAGTAAATATATATATTAGTCAAGTAATTCAATTGATTAGTCGAGTAACCAATATTAAGACAAAAGCATAATCAACTGAGCATATTAAGTTAATCAACTAAAGTCTTAAGGATATTTCTCAAAATGAATTTATTATTTGCTAAAATTAGTCAAGTAATGATATATGTCTCTAAAATACTTAATCGAGTAAACAAATTCATTAGTTGAGCAATCAAATTGTTAATTAACTAAATTTTTTTGTATTAATCAAATAAACAAAATAGAGTTGGAAAGGCATAAATGAAAAAAATATAGAGTTGCAGAGGCTAAGAGTGAAAAGTAGAGATGGTGATGGCATGGAGTCGCAAAGGGTGAGAGTGAGAGGCACTGAGGTAGAAATGGTGACCGCTCCGGAGGCAAAGAAGGCGATGGCGTTGGTGTCAACATCAAAGTACAGAGGTTGACGCCGAGCATGAGAAGGCATTCGGACTCGAAAGGCTAGGTTTTTCTTTTGGCTACACCCCCACCTATTTTCCTTGTTGCTCTCGCTATATATATATATATATATATATGACAGGAGAATTAGGAATGCTTGTCTAATTTAATTTTATTCTTTTGAATTTTTTATTAAATTTTCATTTGAACACAATCGAAGTTGTGTTAGGCATAATGTCTGTGTCCGACACCATTCGAAGACTACATTTTCCATTTAAATGGCATGTCTGTTCTTCTTAGCCCCTAACCAATGTTTTTGGATTCTAGATAGAATCTTTTGAACTAAAACCTTTTTGTAGGTAGAATCTTTCAAAGGAGCTAGTAGGCCATATGTCACACGTTAACTAACAAGACACGTGACACACTTTGACTAATAAGACACGTGGTATATTGTGATAGACTATTATTTTAAAAAAAATATATCTTAAAAAGAAACTTATAAATAAACATAACTTAAAATTTTTCCCTTGTCACAGCCCTTTTAGCTTTTCCCAAATACTTGCACCTAGTTAATCTCATACTCGATTTGACATTTAAAGAGTTATTTAGTATATACAATTCTTATCATAAAATACACAGCAAATCGGGATGCATTCAACGGGAGGCGCGCGCATCGCGCCAAACCACAATGGATGTGTTTGATTGACTTGAGGGCCACCGTTGTCCGTGTTTGGTCCAAGAGAGACACTAAGTGAACGAGATGAATCTCCCGAAGAAACTTCAGGCCAACTGATGATAGCTTTCGATTGAATTAGCAAGGGTCCTTCTAGATGCTTTCAAGTGGAACTCCTACACTTTGGGAGGAACTAAAATCATAACCACATGTTAAAAGACATGTGAGGATTCCTCACTCACATATGCCCTCCGATCCTTAAGTTAGTATGGGAAGAGAAATGTGGTTCCAAGAGGATACTAAGATTCCTTCGGGTGCACAATAAATAGGCTATGCAAAGTATGTAGTTAAGGTAGTTGATGTTAATTTTCCAAAACTGAAATCCTTTTTTCCTATTAGGAATGGGTATTTATAGGCACACAATCTAAGGAAATCAGGAGAAAACATGTGATAGGCAAGCACGGGGACAACTGTCAGATAGGCTTTAAGAGGAATCCCCTCTAGAGGACTTAGTTGTAACACCCTAAATTTTCTAGGCGTGTTATATCTTAGGATTTTAGGAATACTTTTTTTTTTCTTTACACCACAATCACTGACATACATCACATAAATTCCCAGAAACCCTAATTTCGCCTTCTCAGTCTAACAGACCCAATAATCAAATAGTTAAGACATATGATATTATTACAAATACGAAAGCTAGATCGAACCTGATATGGTACATAACCATAACACTTTATTTATCATATAAGAAAACTGTTTCAAGATGTTTACAAAATACATTACAAGGACATTATCTCTCGAAAGCGGTAACCGAACGCCTCAAACATAACCGAATACATACTAAGGTTCGCGTCAACTAAATTTCTCATACATATATAAAGACATGCTAAACATGCTACATTCAGCAAAATAAGCTTACTCTTTAGTTATCTTCTTTCCTCTAGAACCGTTGGAACGTTTGAATATTCCATAGACATAGTCCAATTAAAAGATAAATCTTCTAGTGAGAAACTCCAAAACAGGCCAGTAGCCCATATGTCACACGCTAACTAGCAAGACACGTGACACACTTCGACTAAAAAGACACGTGATATATTGTGATAGACTATTATTTTAAAAAAAAATCTTAAAAATAAATTTATAAATAGACATAACTTAAAATTTTTCCCTTGTCACTGCCCTTTTGGCTTTTCCCAAATACTTGTACCTAGTTAATCTCATCCTCGATTTGACATTTAAAGATTTATTTAGTATATACAATTCTTATCATAAAATACACAGCAAGTCGGAAGGATTCAACGGGAGGCGCGCGCATCGCGCCAAACCACAATGGATGGGCTTGACTGACTTGAGGGCCACCGTTGTCTGTGTTTGGTCCCCTTCCAAATTAATTTGTCCACATTCATTGTCTCTCTCTCTCTCTCTCCTTGATTTTATATACTATTTAGATACATTAAATTTATATATATTTCATGTAATATTCAAGTAATTTTTAGACTTATTGAATTATTTTGAGTGTAATTTGAGTAAGGACTACTTATTGTACCTTATCACATCAATATTTATTTACTTTCATAATAAATAATTCATACATTTTATCCACCGTCACACAAAATTTAACTTAGTTCGTATTCAAATAATATTTTTACTTTTATTTCTAATTTTATTTTTGGTCTTCCATTCATCCAAATTTGGAATGAAGAAAAATCAAACAAATGTCTCTCACTCTCTCTCTCTGATTACCTGCCTACCACGGCATTCCTTTTTAACTTCTTTTATACGTACACACACATTGCCATCACAAAAACAAATATATCTTATGATGGAAGAAATAAAATAATGTAACGTAAGAATTCAATTGAAATTAATCATATAATAATAGCTTAAACGTGTTGCGTTGGATTCATTTATTTTCTAATTATTAAAAGTAAATCGTATAAGTTTAAATAATAATGACAAGAATAGTTAACACACAAAGTGACGTCGATGTTATAGTTTGGAATAATGTTAGGGGTCATGATTGATGATAATGTTATCAGTCATGTGTCGCACCCTCACTGGAAAAAGTGTTAAGTGAAGAAAATAATAATTCATGATTTTCTTAATCTTCTTCAATAAAAAAGCATCACACTATCATCAGTCATGACTCTTAACATTATTCTATAATTTACCTGCAACACGTGCCTATAATTAAGACAGGCCAAGTGAATTGGAAAGTGGTTTAGTGCGGAAATGTATCAAGCGTTTAGGCTGCTAACTTTTCCTGATGAAGACAAGGAAAATGAAATATTAAAAAAAAAAACATGGTTTAGGCCAAGAGTAAGAGAAATTTCTAAATATATAATTATTTTTTAAATTATTTGTTAGGGATCTCGTAAGTGATCAGTGTTGGATTTTAAATTTTTTCACATCTCGTGTGCATAGTGAAAATATACACAAAACTAATATGAACCTTAGGTGTGTTAACAAGATGCAATAACCATATAATAAAGATTAAACTTTTCAAAAAAAAGGGCACCTTCAAGAACCAATGTTGAATGTAGAAGATGCCTCACAAGCTAATATTCTCCTCCTCAAACTCAAATGTGAAGTGTCTAGTTACTCCACGCCAAGCTAGTTTTCAAAATCCCTATAAGGTCTTTTAATGCTAGTTGACAACTACAAGGGTGTGTTTAGACTTGAAGTTTTTCCTAGTTCCAAAAATCATAGCTCTAACACTTGAGCAAATTGAGAAAAATAAGAAGAAGAACAAGAAGGAGATGCCAAGAAAAAGGAAATTAACAAAATGTAAAAACAATCAAAACTTTAGGTTGCGTTTTCTTTATTTTCTAATTTTCAATTTTGAGTTTTGAATTTATTTTCAGTTTTCTGTTTTAGTAGTCTATTTTTAAAAAATTAAAAACGCGTTCTCTTTGTCATTTTAAAAAATTATTCCTCAAAACAGAAAATTAAAAAATACGTTCTCTTTGAAATTTTGAAAATAATTTTTTAATTATATTTTATTCAATAAATTTGATTATTTAATAAATTAAAAATATTTAATGTTAATATATTATTAAAAAAATATATACATTTTAAAGTTAATGAATTTTATAATATTTTCTTATTACAATAATAAAATATGAATAAATAAATAAATAAATGTGTTTTGAGTTTTGAGTTTATTTTGTATGAAAACACTCAAAATAACTTTTTATTATTTTGAGTTTTCCTTACAATTTTTTTTTTTTCAAAAATGCATTTTTAAAAACAGTAAAGAAAACGTATTTTCATTATTTTAGAAAATTAAAAACTAAAAATGACTTAAAAACAGTAAAGAGAACGTAGACTTATTTTTCTTTAATCTCCATATTGATATGCTAGAAAGACCAATTTGGTGGGATTGTAGTGCCCAAAATTGGTCAAAAATGAAAAGGAAAAGAAGAAGAAAGGAAATAGAAAAGGGAAAAGAGGAGAAAATAAGAAGGAAGAAGAGAGCATGACAAAAACAAGTTGTAGCAATTGTCAACGATGAGGAGTAATTTGTTCAGTAAAAAGACCAAAGGCAAAGGGTCTAAAGCACGTGCAACAAACATGTGAGAAGCTTGGCGTGCATGAGGCGAGGAAAGTGATCCCCACGGTCAAAAGAAAATAAAGGAAAAAATAAAAAAAATAAGAAAAATGAAGAAAATATAAAGAAAAATTGGGAAAAACTACATAAAAAAATGAATAAAAATATTTGAGAATACAACGAGTGTTTGGAGAACATTTCAAGGTTGGGGAAAATAATTTCAAACTCATCAAGGCCACAAACAAGAAGCTAGAAGTTGATGCCAACATAAAGAATTTTCTAGTTTTCTCAAGATGTAATTAAGGCACGGGGTATGAGCATTTTATTTGTATCATTAATAAAAAAAAATATGTGATTACATAGTGAAAGATAGTTAGCTTAAAAGGGGGTGAATTAAGTTTACCCTAAATTTAAAACTTAAATAAAACAAAACGAGAATGCAGCACATAGTAACTTATAGTGGTTTAGCTTCAACTGCTTACTCCACTACCTAAATTCCTTATTAAGAATTTTCAATCATTTATTATATTAGCTCTTACAAGGCTATGCTAGAACCTTAATATAGCTTTTCCCGAAAGCAACTGGAACCTTTGTAATGAGCTTTTTATGTTTCAAAACACTTAACCTTTCAGCTTAACAAGTTAAGAGTTTAAACGTTAAATCATTTGAAGAAGCTAAACTGTGATAATTATGACTTAAAATTCTAATTTATCTATGATTGGGTTTTCTAATTTGACCATGATTAGAACTTCAAATTTGTTTTTGATTAGAATGTTGTCAAATTCGATTTTAACTTGGATTTATCTCATTTGAAAATATCTTCTTGAATCGTCTTTTAATCTAGATAGAATTTTCTATGTACATCTGTAGATAATTTTATATCTATAAATAGGTGCTCAATACCTTGAAATTATTGTATCAATATCACATTAGTGATATTTTGTTCTTTATGCCCATAGTTTTTCTCAATTTGGGTTTTCTACATTAAATTATATGTTCATGTGTGTGGTTGATGGTTTGTTCGTGGTTTGTTTTCAATCCAAAATCGTAACAAATTAGTACCAGAGTCATTGGAACAAACCATCAATTGTTGGAAGATCATAGTCGTTGGATCTGTAACTCTTCTTCATCATCTTGGCCAGGGTTTTCTAACTATTGTCGTCGCCGTTGTACAACCACCTCCTCCTCCTTTACCGACAGTCGACGACATATCTGCATCATTGATGGTCATCGTTGTCGACCACGCTATAGCCATCACCGCTCACTTGGGGTTTTCTCTTTGTCGAAGCCCTTATTTCCTTCGTTAGTTTGTCATCAAGATTGCATTATTGCCTTGCACTAGCCATCATTGATCTCTGTCTGTCGACCATCTTTGCAGCAACTACGAACTAACGCCACCGTCGTCGTTTTTGATCATCAAATCTTCGCAACTTTTTTGTTTCTTAGTCGTCTTTTCCAACTAACTGCCTTTACTTCGCCATCATCAATTGAAAGCCTTCCTCTCCCATCATCATCGCTTCCAGCCACCTTGCTAGCTATCGTTGACATCGTCAGATGCCTCGCCTTGCTGTCGATCGATGGCCTGCTTCGACATCAATCCTACCTCTATTCGGCATTATTACCCAAAATCCTTGGCTAGATCCGGTTTAGATTTGGTCCAACCCTGACCCATTGGCCCACTCCAGATCCTACAGATCTGCCAACCCAGATCTAAATCTATTTTTGCCTAGATTTGATATTTTGGTTTGTTTTCAATTGGGTTTCTTATTTATCAAATTTTTTATATTATTTAGGGTTATTTGATGACTAGTTTAAAGTACATTATTCCTTTGTTAGACTGAAATATTAGATTTTCACTACGGCAGGTTCAGATGCATGCAATTTTGGTACAAATGGATTTAAATGATGTACTTTTTTGTTTTAAAAAAAAAGTTGTATATGACAAAAAAAATGGCCTTATCTCAAATACGCATTTATCAAATCAAAATTTGCAGGATGTTTTGAAAAAATAAAATAAAATTGTTGCTCCTCTATGGTTGAAACTGGAACAGTTGTATATGACAAAAAGTTTGACTAATAAGTTGCATCTAAAGCAAATTAAGGTTGTATTCTCATCGAATAGCAAAAGTTATGTTAATTCATAGCCAATTAAAAGATTTTAAAGAAATTGTTTTTTATTTGAAAAGCATGGATGTTAAGTATGATGATGAGGATTTGTGTCTAATTTTGTTATGTTCTCTATCTGTCTCATATTTAACTTTTAGAGACACCATACTCTATAGTCATGATATTCTCGCCCTAGACAAAGTTTATGATGTCTTGTTCTCGAAAGAGAAAATTGATAAACAATTATTAGGAAATTCTAAAAATCAAATGGTGGTCTATTGATTAAAGAAGAACACATGATAGAAATTTTGGTGGTAGAGAGAAAAATAGATCTAAGTCTAGAAACAAAAAAAAAAAAAATTGTAATTATTGTAAGAAGAAGGGGCACATAAAGGAGTGTTATAAGCTACAGAACAAACTTAAGAGACATGAATATGACCAGAAAGGAAAACAACTAGAAACTTCAAATGAAACTAATTTTGTTAAAAATAATAGTAATGATGGGGAGCTTATAGTGGTAACTAATGAAATTACCAAACCTAGTGAAGATTGGATGTTAGACACAGCATGCACATTTCATATGTCTCCTAATAGGGATTGGTTTTCGACATATAAAACTTTAACTTCTAATGTTGTGTTTATGAGAAATAATTCTTCTTGTAAAATTGTTGGCATTGGAATAGTTAAAATTAACATGTTTGATGGTATTGTTCAAACTTTAACTAATGTCAGATATGTTCCTAATCTTAAGAGAAATCTTATTTCATTGAGTACTCTTGATTTGAATTGGTACAAGTTCAATGGTGAAAGCAGAGTTATTAAGCTCAGTAAAGGGGTTCTTGTTGTGATGAAAGGTAAAAAGTAGTACGTTAGGAAGCGACCGTGCAGCCTTTGATTCCGTCTGATTTCGATCCGCAAAGACGCAAGTGCGATCTCCTCCAAGTCAGTCCACCTAATCGATCCTTCCACAACATCATTGGTCGTGCTAGCAACCCTAGACGTTTTCAGAGAAACTAAAAATTTTCTTCATTTTCAGCTTCTTAAGAGGCATATATATAGAGTTCAAAAACCCTAATGATGCCATAGAAAACCCTAAACACTTTAGGCCCAGCCCCTACTCACATTAGGCCGGCTCTTTCTCCTTTTTATTTTAATTGTGGAATGGACTCAATCTAAGTGTGTGATCCCTTAGGTGCACCATTAAACTAGATGTATGAGCCAACTCTATTAGGCTACATTAGGGCCCAACTCATTGGTTTAATTAAACACATCTCATGGGCTTCTTAATAAGACTCTTTAATTAATAGTTTTAGAATTAATCAAATTAATTCTAAAATCCCTACATATCATGGTTAATGTCTAGCAACATGCCATGAATACCTAGCTAATGATGAAATAAACGCGAACCTTTTCAATTACAATTATCGTGCTATAAAATCCTTTCATCAATTAATGTCTCGATTGAATTTAGGGTATGGTTTTATGATGAAACCCTAACCATTCAATAACTATGTATCCATTCTAAATTTATGACTTGATAGGTGAAATCAAAACACATTTTGATTACAACAAGGGATCTAAGTTTGGCATCGGATCATTGCGAGGAATCCAAGTTAGCTTGACAGCTTAGCGCTGGATTACAACAAGGGATCCAAGTTTACCTCGAGGCATGGCATCAGGTTGTCACAAGGAATCCAAGTTAGCCAAAAGGCTTGGCTTTAGATTGCTACAAGGTGACACCCAAACGAGGTTGGGTTGTCTGTCTTATAGATTGTCAATCTTAAGGTTAAGGTTAATGTAATTTTGTTTAGGCGATTCAGCGTGTCGTGCCTACTTTCGCACCAAGAATTCCATAATGAGAATACCAAGAGTGTGTATATACGTTGGAATAGATAGCCATATAGAGAGATGATCATTCATATATATATATATATATTTGTTGATGTAGTTCGGATTCAACTACCTCCATGATATCTAGATGCATAAAAGTGTCAAAATATCTGAGGGTAGGAAATGGAGGATGCCAGGGTTCTGGAGTTTTATTTAGGCGGTTCAACACATCTCGTTTACATTTGCAATCAGCTAATATCTGTATCAGTATTTTGTTTCGTCAGTTCATCATGTCTTTCCTACGTCCCCGATAAGAGAATATCTGTATCAATATTTTGTTCCCGTGGTTCAGCGAGTCTCGCCTACATCCGTGACTTGAGAATACCTATATCAATATTTTGTTTCTGTAGTTCAGTGTGTCTCACCTACATCTGCAACAAGAGAATATCTATATCAATATTTTGTTCCTACGGTTCAGTGGGTCTCGCCTACATCTGCAACTTGAGAATATTTGTATCAATATTTTGTTTCTACGGTTCAACATGTCTCACCTAGGTCCATGACTTGCCGTGCTAACTTGTACTCATGTCATTATCCAAAGATCTCCCCAAGATCACATTAGGCGAAAGAATGTGTCTTGATTGCCATGCTCTATATAATTTTATATTGATCTATTTCACCTTTTATGTTAAAGAGAATATTATTACAAATAAATTAAAATAGAGTCTCCCCCCCCCCCCTCCCCCTCTTGGGTGATCTTTCATTGGTATCAAAGCAGGTGCTCTGTATTTCGACTCAACCACTAGGAGTGATTATTAGCCATCGTGAGTTTCATTGGTTTTAGAAGGTAAATCTTTTGAGATACTGCTTATTATCTTGATGGCATTATCCTTTCTCAATGAGATTTAATATTTTCTATCTATATGGTCATATGGGGTTTAATGATATGAATTGGGTGATTTTAATGTATATTGATAAAATCATATTTCTCTCTGTTGTATGCTTATCCATGAAAATTTGTTTCAAATTTTTTTTATATATTGCCTCATCTGTTCCAACACTTCTATGAAAATAAGTTGCAACATAAAAGCAGCTCCTCTGAGTAGCATCATTCAGGCAAGAATGCTCAAATGAAAAATGAAAAAGAGAATGTAGTCTTTATTTCTACATCTGTTATCAATCATAAGTATAAGTACATAATTAAATAATGATATTGATGAATCTCATGAAAATAGATATGGTGTATGCTCTCAGGGAATGCTAATTTTGATAATGCATTTCATCATAAGTATATTCAAAGCTGCATTATTTATTGAATATCTATTTCAAAATGGTTTTCATATCAAATCCTTCTCGTGGCATGTGAAAATCAGAATTTTGTTAAGAAGCTATCATGATGCAGCTTGAGTTTATTATGTTATATCCTTATTTTTGAAAACAAAAAGATTTGGGCCACACTTCACGAACATTTAAAATCTTTATGTGGACCTAAAATGATTGTGAGCTTGTTAAAGGGTTACTCTAATTTGATATCTATCAGACTAACCCTTAAGGACCCAAGAGTGTGGGTATCCAAAATGTCCTACATGTGTTCTACATTTTCAGATCTAAAAAGGACAATATTCAAGAATGATCTTGCTGGAACATCTCCTAGATCCAATCAAATTGAGGAAGATCCTACAAAGCTAGTTGATAAATCAAAGAAATGCTCTTCTTCAAGTAGAAATAAAATGCTAAAGTATGCATTCAAGGTAGAGTATGTTTGGGGTATGCTCTCTACATAATTGTCTTTAGAAAAATTCAAAAAGAATGCTAATTGACTGTTTTTAAAACTATGAGTTCAAAAGATGTCATTAGCATGTTTTGCAAGAACTGATTTCTCGAATGATCTTCAAGAGTTTTATGTTCTAATGTTAGATGAGAAGTCAAACTAATATTCTCCCATAATTATAAAGTTGAAATTATCATTTGTTAAGGGAGAAAATTTTTCTTTTTGGTTATTCCCTTCATTGTTTATAAAGGTTCGATCTGTGTTATTTCTGTTCATTTATTTCAGCTTTACTTTTAATTATGTCTTATTGATTTGGTATTTCAAATTATAATTCTTAAACTTTAATTTTTGTATTTAATTTAAAATTGTTCAATTACATATCTTTTAATTATTACTCATTTAGTTTATTGTTATCCGTTTATGTTTATTTCTTAATTAATGTTCTTTATAGTTTATCCTGTATTTCTATTATCAGTTCTTGATCATTCATAGAAAATTAGTTTATATTTAATAGGGTGTATTTCTCCATAGGATCAAAATTAGATCTAAAGAAATTAGAAGAGTAATATTGATCATTACTCAGAGAAATTTTTAGAATGGGTGTTTGTCGAAGGATATTCATGAGCATCCATAAAATACTCAATTGAAGCTGAAGTTCAGTATCTAATAGAATTCTCTTATATCGTCAAGTTCTATGAAAAGTAGTCAGAAAAATAAGTCTAATTAGTTAAAATGATAACTTTTGTTTATGCTTGTTTATTTTTGTTATGTCTAAGGCTTTCTGTGCTTTAGTTATCTTAGGTCACGAAATTTTTTAGACTAATTTTAAGATAATATCAAATTGTCTAATATTGAGAAGTTTGGATAGGTACATAGTCCTTCTCAAGTTTTTACTATTTTAGCCCAAAAGTATCTAGGTTTGAATTTCACTCAAGCATGATAGAAAAATTGAATTATGTTCTAAAATTAAAAATTCTCTAATTCAAAAGTAATATAGAGATATCTTAGGATCTTTTCTTTTAATGTTCAAATCAAGTCATCAGTTTTATGTTCAAAAGTGAGTGATTAGTTTCGATGATGAAAAACGGCAATTGGTTTTTCAAATTCCCTATCAAAAACAACTTATTGTTAAATAATCAATATATTTGTAAAACTAGCCATTATGATCAAATCAATCTTTAAACATATAGCTATAAGAAATTAAAATTAAGAGATCACTTGAACCGTTAGTCAAAATGGATTCAAAATAAGGCAAACTTTTTCAAAGAAGTAAGGTCATTTGTCGACTGGTCAAAGTGACATGTCGATCATTTTTCAAAATTTTGGTCTATAGTTGGTAATAGTGTAATGACCGTATATTTATGAGTTAATGTAAATTCTTGTGTATGGAATTAAGTGAAAAAAATTTAAATTAATGTATTTTTTGGCCAAGGGAGTTTTAACAATTATTCGGGAAATGTGGGGTGAAAGTGTAATTTCAAAAACTAGGGTGAAGTCACCTTAAATATAAGTTGCGCACAATAATAAACAAGGAAGGTTGTAGGCGAGGTGGCTTGCGTGCGTGATGGGCTGTAAAAGATCATGGGATCAAACTTGCGGCCAAGCCAAGAGTTTTAAACACAACCAGCGCCAAAACAGGGTCGTTTCAGGGCTCCGTTTAGTGCCCATGTGTGTGCACACGTGCGCGGCAACGCACCCATACGCGGCTATGCTGCGCTATGCAGGGCCCTACGTGGCTCTATCGCCTTCCGCTTGCCACGTGTCCAAGCTATCTTTTCCCACCTGAAATGGGCTACCCTTGGCTCCACAATGCTCTTTCGACCTTCCTTCTCCTTTGCCTATAAATATGGGATGGAGGGTTGAGTGAAATATGAGAATTTTGGGGAGAAATTTGGGAAAAACTCTGGTGGTGTGGGTAAGCTTAATTTCGTTAAGAGGAGGTTCACTTCAAGAGATAAAGAAAAAATATCTATTTTTTGCACTAATTTGCAAGTTTAGTTACTCTTTTTGCAAGTTCAGTTTCTCTCTTTGCAAGTTTTCTTTCTATTTTTGCAAGTTATTTTCCTTTTCTAGTAAATTATTTCATGGTTTTCATTTATACCTGAGTCTCAAATAGGGTTTTGTATCACCCTATCTTCCTTTGGGAATGATGTTTTATTGAGGACATGCAAGGGTTTGATGTTGTTTTGCAAGAATGTTGCCCTCTTGTGTATATTGTTTCGGTAATCGTGTGTCAGTTACGTATGAGAAATCATTACAAATGTGCATGGTTGTGATGATGCATAGAGCATGTGCACGAAAATAGTTTTAAAATGTGTAAAGGCTTCATGATGCACACAACGGACGAATTTGCAGGATATATCCACAAAGAAAGCTTCAACTCAGATATGGACTTCGGTCCCATGTTTATGAAATAGACTTCGGTCCTAGGGTTTTGGACTTCAGTCCCATGATTATGGTTTTAAAGGATTGCATGTGAGCATGAATGTATGTTTCATCTGGTATCATGTAAAGTGATGTAAGAGGTGTGGCGTTAGAGCCTTAAATATCATTCATGATTCTATTTGCCTCTTGATACCCATGATTCTTATGCTCACTTTCTTTCAGTTATACTTGTTCGAACTTGTGGCTTATATTTGCTTGCATCATTCTAGGTAAGTGTAAGGCTAAAAAAGTGGGTAAGTCAAGTGAAGTTGGAGTCGTGGGGTAGAAGTGTGTACAAAGCCATCTCAACCGAAAGATCTTTGGGGGTGTTTTGAGATGTGTAATACTAAGTTATGTTTTGTTTATGTTCTAGGTTGTACCCTTGAGAGGTTATGGTGGGTGTGTTGACCCTAATATGTATATGTCTATAAGTAGTGATGTATGAGCATAGTTTCCGTTGTACCCTTGAGAGGTTTTGGGTTTTGCGTCTATGCCACCTTTTTTGATAGACCCTTCTTAGATTCCTCAAATGTGGGATCTCTGGTGATGGGGACACTATAATTATCAGAGTTTGTCTAAACGAGAAATTCAAAGAAATTAGGGGCGCTTACAATGGGTGGTATCAGAGCATGTTTAAAAAGAAATTGAGGTAAATTTAGGTCATCACAAATAGCTTGTCGACCGTTAGAATGCTTGCTTTTGAAACTTACTTCTAACTATCGATAGATTGCCCTTGGGCTATCGACCAACAAAATGCTTTCTTTGGAAATGACCTTTTTTTTTTTTTTAGTCCATCTGTCGACCGATGCTCATGTATCTATCGACTAGCAGAATGCCCCAATCTTATTGCTTTTAAAGATTGCAAGTCATCTTTTGACTAATGCTTATGCATCTGTCGACTGACAAAATACTTGCACGAAGACCTATCGACAGTTTCAAATGAACTATCAACTGATATTTGAATTTTTACTAATCTGTCAACTGTTTTTATTGCAGGAAATCCAATGAGTAATTCTAAAGTGCATTAAATGAGCGCCCAACAACCCTAATAGTCATATTTTTGGATGCTAGCACCCACTCTTATAAATACTCATCTAGAAGATCATTTGCAGTTCTTAAATGATTCAACTACCACGCTAGCAAGTGTCCAAGAGAATTTATTGAGCTTACATTCCTTTCTCTCACTCATTTATTGTAAAGGCTTGTAATATATTTATTGTTTAATTTCTTTCAAGCCTTATCTTTTATTGAGAGAACTTGTAACTAAGGAGATAAACCCTTAGAAACTCTCATCTTGCTCTAGTTGTTTTTGCCTAGCATAGTTGCTAGAGGGCCTACATTTAAGTATGAGATTTGTATTTTCCTAGCATTTTGCTAGAGGGCATATCTTGGAGATAGGAGGTTAAAGGTTAAGAGATTGTTTTCAAAATTATTAGTGAGGAGCTAAGGTAGTGGATTAGGCTTGAGATAAGTCGAACCACTATAAATCATTATGTTTGCTCTTGTTTGCATCTTTCTTTACAATTATTGTTTGCTCTTTTGGTAAATTATTCATTTTTGCCTTAAATCATATTCGAAACATAAAATTTTTATTTTCATTGAAATAATTTTTAAAGTACCCAATTCACCCCTCCTCTTGGGTGCAATCCCTCTTACATTTATTCTATCATCTTTATCTCTCTGTATGTGTAGGGACTTGATAACAGGGTCTAGAATATGTTGGCCTTGGTGGGTGTGTGCTATATTTTGGTATAATTGATTTAGAAGGTTAAAAATATTCTAATTGTTGTGAAAAATGGAAATTAAATGAAAGTCGTGTGTGTTGAATATTCCAAGTCAAAGATAATGGGATTGGGACGGAAGTCAATGGGGAGGTTGTGGAAAAGTCAAAATTGGGCCTAAAGATTGAAAGGAAGTGGGATTACCGATTATGTGTGTGAGTATGTATGTATATATAAACATTTCTATATAATTTAAAGAAAAGGGGAGTGGCAACCTTGTGAATTCTTGCAAGTGCAAGGGCAAATTGGGAAGGGGGAGAAGTATATAAGGAAGCTTTGTGTAATTTTCTTCATTTCTCTTTCTCCTTCTCCTGAACCTTCTTCTCCTTTTGTTCCATCTGCTTTTCTTCTTCATCTCCATTTTGTTGATGCCAAAGAAGAGATCAATTGCTAAAACTAGGGGTGATCTAATGGTTACGAGTGCTTGGCTTGAGGCTTTTCGTCTCTTTCGAATTCAATCCTTAACTAAGGCAAGTTCTCCTTCATCTTTCTTTGTTTAAGAGGAAAGTTCCTATCCTATTTCTTTTACATGGAAAGCTTCCTTTATGGTCTCTTATTAATGAAATCCTTGGTTTTCTTCTCCTGTTAATGATCTTAATTCATCCATTTCTGGGTTTAAAGTTCCTAAAACCTTTCATTTGAAAAGGAATTTTTGTATAAATCTGGTTAATTGTGTCTCAAGTCATTTTTTCTAAATTTTTGATTAACCATGTGTATCATCTAAATGTGGACTTGTTCCACCCTATATATATTTTTAAAAGGAATTGTGTGTTTATTGTTAGGGTGAAGTTGCATGCAAGAATTTGGCCTTGCTTGCATGTATTTTTGGTGTTATGTGGGTTATTCATGGCTTAAAGGGTGTTGTCGGTCAACTATTTTCCATAATCTGTTGACCATCTTGGTATAAAGGGTTCTGTTGGTCAACCATTGCCTTCATCGGTCGACTGTTTGGTGAAAAAGCCTATGTCAATCGACAATTTCCTTTCTATATGTCAACCATTTTTAGCTTGCACATACTCTACTATTTGGGGCATAACTTTTTGTAGAAATATTGGATTCATGAACCATTTATTACGTTGTAAACTAAACTCGATAAGATTTGTTTTAGTTCATATGTCAAACCATTTGGACAAGTTTGTAGTGGTCTCCTTTTGTTTTCAAAATATATCTAGATGTTATTGGCTAATTTGTGTACAACTATTAGCATGTTTTGTGCATGGGGGACTTGGGTGCAATAAATGCATACAAATAAACATATTAGAGGAAGACGCTCTCATAAAAACATCCTTGAATGAGATAATGATCAACAATATCATGAAAATGCATAGTTTGCATGTTATGATGGAAATGAGAATACATATTTCATGTATTGGCATATGTGTGCAAGTTATATAGTGGCGGTGTGTTGCATATCCTATAATGGTGGTGTGCAACGTATCTCAAAAGGCGGTGGGTTGCGTACCCTCTACAAGGTAAGTTCATTTACCCTAAATGGCAAAAATTTCGTATATCATATAAGGTAGTGTGTCCATATATCTTACAGAAATATGGCGTCCATAGCTGTATATGGTATATGTTCTTCTACTAAAAGGTATGCAACATGGCCGTGTGGCGTGATTATTGATACTATTATTTGTGGTGAGGAAATCCTTAATTGGTCTAGTATATGTTGTTACCTATTACTGTTCCTTTTTAGTGAGATGACCTCATGTTCTTGTGGTTACAGTATCATGCTCATTTTGTTATAATTCGTGCTTATTTTATAAACTTGTTGAGTCTTGTGAGTCATATTGTTTCTTGCGCCATTCTAGGTAAAGAGAAAGGAAAAGTGACAAGTCCAGTCGCTGGTGAGTCCTGTAATAGGTGTGTGTACAAAAGTCTTCCCAACTTGAAGATCCTTAGGGCTTGTCTTGAGGGCAGGAAGTTGGGTTTTATGTTGTAATTTCCTTTAGCCCTTTTGATATTCTGTATTGTATCACTACAAGAAATTCAAGATTTAGCGATGAATTTTTAGTGATCAAAATTTTCTTCGCTATTTTGTGATGGAACAACGATGGAATTGCAACAGATTTCGAAAAAAAAAATTTGTGAGGAATAGCAACGGAATTTAGCGATGGAAAAAAATTTCGTCATTAAAAAAATAAAAAAATTAATTTTTTAGAAACGAAAAAAATAATCTATCCCTAAAATTAGCGACAGAACATTATTTCCGTCGCTAAATTTTAATAATAAAAAAATAATAATTAAATTTTTATATAGTGACAGAATTTATTTTCTATCACTAATTTTAGCGATGGAATTTATATTCCGTCGCAAATATTGGCGACGAAAAAAAATTTAGCTATTAAATTTTAAAATAAAAAATAAAAAATTAATTTTAGCGATGGATTTAATATTCTGACGCTAATTTTAGCCACGAAAAATTATTTCTATCAAAAAAAATAAAATTTTAATTTTAAATTTTTTATTATTAAAAGTTCGCAACGGAAATAATTTTCCATAACGATAGAAATAACTCTCCCTCGCTAAATTTTAATAATAAAAATTAAAATTTAATATTAGTTTAAAATTAAAAAATTAAAATTAGGGATGGATTGTTCAAACGTTAATTTTTTAATTTTTATTCAATTAATTTATAAATATTTAAATTTGGGATGAATATTTAAATATAGAAATATTTAAATTTTATAAAATATTAAATATATTAATGTATATTTAAAAAATTAAATATACATTTAAACATGAGATGAATATAAAAAATTAATTTATAAAATTTAAATAAATATATTAAGTTTAAAAATCATAATATTGCTAAATTTTAAATATATCAATTAATATATTTCATGTGCATAAAATAAAAAATATATTAAATGTATAATAATTAATTATTTGTAATATTTATTAAATGTGTACAAAATGTAAACAAACACTACATTTGAAAAATAAATAAAAAGTTTAAAAATCATAATATTATTAAAAATTTTATTATTTTAAATTTTAAAAATCATGCAAATGAAACAATATCGAGGGATTACAATATATAGAAAGTAGTTTTGGAGCTATCTTGTCAATATTTTTCTCTCTATGAATAGGAGAATTTTTCCCTAAGCTAAAAAGTTTAAAAACCATAATATATGGATGACATTGTGTCACTATCTAATATATAGACATTGTAACACAATTAAATATATAATTAAGTCATTCATAATAAACAACTAAAGAAGTGACATGTGTTATTTTTGTTAAAATGAGTAGGATAAGGGAACATCAAGATAAGTGTAGAATAGTTTTCGTACGAAGATATGAAATGGTTTTCCCCCTTAATAATTATACTATAAAAAAACTATAAGAGGTTAATTTTTATTTTTGAAGTTCAACTGTTATGTAAAACGCTAATGTTGAGTATATTAGTTCTCTGAATCGAGTAAAATATAAATCTTTTGGACGAACAAAATTCTAATCGAGTAAGAAAAATCTTTAATCGACTATCGGTTAAATATAATCGAGTAATGAAAGATAATAGTCGAGTAAATTTCCTAAGGCCGAGAAGTTGTAAGCCTCACTCGAGTAGCGTATCTTAGTCACTCGAGTAAATCAAAGGCACTCAATCAATTAAAATATTCTAGTACTTGAGTATCAGATCAATAGCAAATATCACTCAAGTAAATAAGAAAATTAGTCGAGTAAAAGTATATAGACACTCGATTATAACCTGATGTTAGTTGAATATTTTCAAAATTTATTAAAGAATTTTAAGTGCCAAATGTGTGAATTTAAATAGAAGCCTACTCGACTAAAACCCTTTCATTCTCATCTCTCTCAAGCCCTAATTCTCTACATTTCATCTCCAAGTATTCCTAGATCAATCTCTCTTTAATTTTGTTTGATTCATTCATGAAATCTTCTCATTTTGCTTCATCTTCATCCTTCTCTCATTGGTTTACTGTAAAGCTTCTTCCATTTGGGAGTCTTAGAATTAAGACTGAATCCTCCAAAATGTAAGGAAATCGTTACAGCCACTTCTAGCAAACCCTCTCCATTCAAGAAACCCAGAATCAAGCAGCCATCAGTCTCCACACCTAACCCTAATCATAGGCTACACCCTCATTCACAATCATCATGTTTTATAAATGACTGACACAGAAACCTATATCCAAGTGTTCTATCTAGACAATACGTACCCGATAGAAACATAGATTGGAACAATTTTGAGCAAATAAAATTTGGAGAGAACCTAAAGCAATGGATTACCAACATGGGTTGGTTTAAACTATCAACCATTAACCTCCATGTCTATCCCAAAACCTTAGTAGAATTCTACTTTAGCCTACCCAAGTCTCTAGTAGAAAACAAGAAGTAAGAATATGACTTAGTATTAAATTTAGATATCATGGAAATGAATACACAATGATAGATGAACAACTAATAACCCTACTTAACCTAAACAATTGTAAAATAGTCATAAAAGACCTACAATTTAACTATGATAAAATATGGTTTAACCTAATTGGCAAAAAGGAATCCTTTTCAATTGTTAGTCATCCAGGTTCTCATAATTTTCTAAACCCTGAACACAAAGTCCTTCATCATTTTATTTTCGCCTCAATCAATGTTAGAATAGGTTCCTTCCATTTTGTCACATACTTAGACTTAGACATGATGTGGTGTGCCATCAATAATATTCCATTTAATCTGCCCTACTACATTTTCTCCCGAATGTATACTTCATTCATTGTAAAAAACAAAGGTAAGCTTCCATTTGGGATGCTTGTCACACTTATTGTAACATCCCACCCCTTCAGAGCATTAATTATGATAGGATTTTCATTCCTCACATACATTCACAGTTCATACTAAAATCCTCAACATACTCATAAGAATAACATTCCCAAAACAGAACGAATGAATAGTAAACTTATTCATAACCGAAAGCAAAATCAAAACCTTATTCATAAATCATTACATAAATAAGTTCATACATATTGCTCATCTATCATTCCAATAACTGAAAATGAAAATAACCAAAAACTAACTAGATAATTGGTCCTAGACTTAGCTTAGGACCCACCACAACCTCCACCATGCTCAAGCTTCAATCACCCATTTGCCCTTCTGACTGGTCATCTCCCCTGGAACGTTGAATATTCTAGGGACTAATGTCCAACATTAGAAGATGAATCTTCTAAGAGAGGGTTAAAATAACATGAATTCGACATGAAACCCTAAGCAGTCATCTCGGCAGGCACACAAGGCAACGGGATACTCCTATACGTTATTCCGACAACACCCTTGGGGAATTACGACTACACTATTAGAGCGACATCCCATCCCATTCACAAGTATTAATATGCCGACAATATCATGCTATGTAAAAAAAATCACGACTATCGATGCAACAGTACATGCACAGACATGACCAAATGTTCATAAATTACATATGATTTAGCAATCTTCATGAATATCATGCATAATATAGGCAAACACATCATGTATAAGTTTTTGGGATAAAACCACCCACCTTTAACAAAAACCCGAAATGCCTTGAATATCGTTCTCGACCTCGATTTTCTTGCTCAACCTTCAAAAATTGCCAATCTCTCAACTTTGAGCCTCAACGTCCACTGGCCATTATATCTATTCAAAGAAATATCAACACTTATTTTTTCACAATTTCTTCATATTTTCCTCAAAAATTCCAAAATAAATACCCCTTCAAACATTTTTTTCAAAATTTTCAACACCATAATTCATAAAATATTTTTTTTAAAAATATTAAAATAAAAATAAGAAAATACCTATTGGTCATGCGCCCTGTGCGTGTACTGCGTGTGAAGATTAGCCCGTGCACCTTACGCGCAGGTTGTCTTCTCCAACTCTGGCCACTGGCGATAACTGGTTTTTGCTTCTACCTTGACCTACACCCCAAGTCAATCGCAATGGTACCACTTTGGGCTTGAAACAACCACTGATAGTGTCTCAACCGGATATTTAAAAATTTGGTCGAAGCTTTCGCCTAGGTTTTTGGTGACCCCTCGAAACCCTCTAAAACTCACACGAAAATACAGCAAATGCTCCTAAAAACTCTTCAAAATACAAGGAACAAAAGCCTCTTATCCTTAACCCTCAATTATCACTCTAAAGCCTCGAATTTGAGCTCTAATTTGAAGAAAAATCCTCTGCCATTAACCTTTATTTATACTCGAAATTGAGCCCTCAAACGCCCTTGGCCATCACATCTGAGGTCTTTAATGCCCTAGCCTATCTCGGATCGACCTAAAATGATCATCATTAGCCCTCAAACTGGCCTTGCAGAGCTTTGATTTTCTGGCCAAGACACAATCGAAATTTCAATCACATTGGTCGTCGGCGTGGCCGATCCTTAGCCGTGGACAGGTCCTAATGAAGCTACCCCTAGCCCTGAACCCTCTAAGCCTACCTTGGGAGCCCCCAACAGCTGCAATCAGAGATGGGAGAGGTGGTCGATGGCTGGCAGTGTTTACACTACCAATTTTTTGAAAATTACACTTCGTCCCCCTCAACTTCCAAAATTGCATCTTATCCCTTTTGAGTAGCCTCATGAGTTTCCAAAAATTCCATAATGAACTCTAACTTTCCTTTTTCACATTTTATCCCCAAAGTTTCATTTTTTCACATTTTATCCGCAAAGTTTCATTTTATCACACTCGACCAAGTTTTTTAAAATTACACTTAGGCCTGAAAGTATGTTTTGATTGTGAAACCCTCTTGTTTCATCCCGAAATCACTTTAGGGTTGTTCCTTATGAAAAAATTGAATCAACTTAAGATTCTATTGATTTTTCAGAAGTCCCTTAAGACAATTCAATTTTTCAACCTGAACCATAACTGTATTGAAAACTGACTCTGATCCAATTTATTTCAAATGCTACAAATCATGCCTCGAGATGCTTATCAGTGACATGCATTTTTCCTTAGACATCTAAGCTCCAGAGCATTCCCTGTAGTTGATTCGGTTACTCATAGCTGTGAGAATTTATACTATAACCCCTAATCTTATGATAATTTCACTTATGGCCCAAGATAAGTTTTGCTGGAGTCTTTTTAGAAATTTTGGTTATTACACTTATTATCCAAACCACCCATGGTATTTTAATTAGCAGATTTGATCCTCACTCTTCATTTGACACCTACAATCAACACTCTCTTACTAGAATGAAAATTACCTGTGTTAACGGGGAATGGAAGTTAGGATAAAAAAAAAGAAGTTCTAGTCTTGCTGGAGTCTCATAATTCTTCTCAATCATCATCTTCACCCTCTTCATCAGCTCAATCTAATCATTCTACCTATCCAAGTCCAATTTTTCTCAATTCCATTAGACCCTCTTTCATAACGAAATAATGAAGAAAGACGAAAGATGAAATAATAAAGAGGTTAGAAAGCATAGAGCAAAGGCAAGCCAAGATCGAAGAAGGGCTCAAAGAGCTAAAGTTTGCGATGCCTTCCCCTAGCCACCTTAAGCCAACAGCTCATAAGAGAGCAAGGACGACTAAGGAAGAAGAAAATCTAGAGAAGAATGAGAGTAATTAGGATTTAAAATCTTTTAAGAGTTGTAATCATGGAGTCGTTTGAACTCAGTTTGTTTGATTGGGATGTTTGTAAGTATTTGATGAATGTTTATGTGGTGCTCCTTTAAATGGTAGCACAAAACTACTATGTTATTTCCCCTGCATGTTTTTGCTAAACCTTATGTGATAAATACTTTTTTGTGAATTCTCCTTATAGTTAAATGTATCTTCTCTTTATGTGTTGTATATTCTGTGTGAATTCTCTCTATGTGTTCTATATTGCTTAATCTTTTCATGCAAATAGTCCACTAAGGGGGAGCTCTATATTATTCTCTTAATCCATTGAGAGCCATTTTTGATTTTTGACAAAATGAGGGAGAAAATGGGGAGTTTTGTTTAAGGGGGAGCTTCCTTATAAGTCAATGTTTTACGGGGAGTTTCCTTATATTTCTTAAAATGTCTCCCTATGTATTTTTCTTAAAGCTCTTTAGTTTTTAAAATGTTTTGTCATCGTCAAATAGATTCATAAATAAAAAAGAGGGAGATTATTGAGAAATTTATATTTTGATTTATTGAGAAAATAATTTTTAGGAAATATATTTTTAGTAAATTTGATTTATCGACGATTTCCAAAATATTTTAATTATCTGTTATATTTGAAATTTTAATACTCGTATATCTCTTCAAAATAATCGAGTATTTTTTGTATTAGTCGACTATGCTATAAAACTTGTGAGAAAACCATTATGAAAAATCGACTAAACCTTTTGATATAATCAATCGAGTATTGCTCATTTGCTTTAAAAATAATTAAATATTTGAATTGATTCAATCGACTATCATAAGTTCCTACTCGAGAATGTTATGCAAAAACTCTATTATCTTAAAGCTAAATCGAGTATGTTGCTTTTGAAATCGAGTAAAGATCTTTTATCACTCGAGTGAGTTTTTTGAATAATCGAGTATCTCTAAAGCTATGTAATCTGAGCATCTTTTTACTCGAGTGAAGTTTATTTTCAATCTAACCAATGTTGGTACTTGAGTGAAACTTTATATTAGTCGAGTAATCTTAGCCTAGTAATCAAGTAAGTAATGCAAGGTCTCTGTTGCTTTTGAGTTAATCGAATAATGACTTGGTCACCCTCTAGTAAGCCCTCTAGATAATCGATTACTTGAAAAGTCCAATCGAGTAAAGTGCTATAACAATCAAGTAAGCGTATACGATAATCGAGTATCTTATGTCAGATTTGAATTTTATAGCCGTTACTAAGAAAAGAAAGAAATGACTGTTTTTGACCATTTGAGGTTTGTTTGATTATTTTACGAAGTGTATTTGTGTCCATTTTAAAAAAAATGATAAATATGTTTATATATGTGTGCAAAATATTTTATCTTAATATGATACATATTTTTCTTAACTAATTTGACTGTTATCATCAAAAGAAATTATGAATATGTGCATGTAATAGGACAAAATTCAAATTTCAAAACTTCCATAAAAAGCCAAGTGCTACAAGAGATCATGCTACTGATGTTCAAATAATGTAAAGCCAATATAAACTTAGACACAACAAAGCCCAATTCTTTTCGGGCCAAAGTTTACTGCTTGAGTGTTAATCTTTCATGCTTATTTTCTTTCACTTCAAGCCATTATCTGGTCAAGTCTTGTGAAGATATATTTAAACTAGAAATTAGGTACCAGAGAGTTAAGTATCTTATTTATTTATATCTTGGAACTCTTTTTCGTTAAAGAGAAAGTCTGAAATCATTGTATTATCTCATATTTTTCTCTTGAGAATTCATTTCATAATTTTTGTGAAATTTGTAAAAGGTTACGTCTTATCCTTGAAATGCAATGGTTGTGGCTAAGTCTAGAATGAAAAAAAACAACTGTAGAGGTTACTGTTTAGTCTGCAAAAACAGAGGTTATTGTTGCTCTTGTAAAATGTGGGGTTCCTACTTAGCCCTGTGAAAAGTGTAGATTTTAGTTGAACCTGTAAAAACTATGTATATGTTATAGTTAATCCCTAAAAGCTAAAATCCTTTAATTGATATTTTCAAAATTCTTAGTGAGGAGTTAAAGTAGTGGATCAAGTTTGTTAACTGAACCACTCAAAAATGCTATGCTCTTGTGTCGTTTTTTTTTTTTTAATATTATTCCTCATCTATCATATAATATTTTCTCATTTAAATTCAGTTTAATAATATCCAATATAACTATCTCAGTTTTCTTTGTAAACATGAAAGATCTTTAACATTGTTGCTTTCATACATACTTTTCAAATGCATATGTTTTATGTTATAACTAAAGATAATTTTTAGAAGAAAAAACTGATCCTTTAAGCTGGAATTATATTAGTTTCTTTATCATTCCTTTTAAATGCAATCGCTTTTTTATATGTTTATATATATTTTATATCTCAAATATATTTGGATAATATTTATGAATGATAATTTATTCTATATAATTTTATATTGATCTATTACACCTTTTATGTTAAAGAGAATATTATTACAAATAAATTACAATAGATATTTTCTTTAATATTACAAAAATTAATTCAAAACACTTAATTTACCCTCCCTTTGAGAGATCTTTCATTTTTATTCTTCAAAATCAAAATACTCGGATCACCATATTTGCATCTCTTTAATATTAACCATTAAAAATAACTAATGATTAATATTTAGGATAATTGTTACGGTATAGTAACGTATATTTTGTTTTCAACTAAAATATACTCATTGGCACTTTAGACATATTTCTGATTTACCTCTCTCGTGATGATTCTAGGACGAGTTTGGTGGAACGCGAGTGATAGCGCGTAATCTAAAAAACAAAAATACTTATTGGTGGATGTTAAGTTTATCATGATTTGTAATATTTTATTAATTAATAAAATTATTTTAAAAATAAAAATAAAATATAATAATGTATATTGTTTAAAATAGAAAACTAATAGCAATTATAAATTAAATGTACCCATAATCAATTACATAGTAAAGAGAAAACTAATTTCAAATTAGAGAAGTCCTATAAATGCCAAAATCTAAACTTAACCCTAATTGTGTAAATTAGAAAACTAATATCAATTATAAATTAAATGTACCCATGAAATCATTTTCGAGAAATAAAGGCAACTGACGTCTAGCTTCCAAACACAGCCCCCATTCTGGCTCCTCCTCCCTCGCAACGTGGCACTCATGCTGGGCTACGTCGCGCCACCTCTCTCTCTCTCTCTCTCTCTCTCTCTCCATTTGATACAAATATCTCTCTTGTTCTGGATGTGCTCGTCGAAGCTACCGTCTCCGCCGATAACGGAACCACCACCAGCAGAAGGTCTGTTTATCTCTCCGGCCCAAAAAGTATCAATATGTATGGCTTGATGCTTTGTTGTTGTTGTGTATGATTATTTTATTCTTACATCTATGTGAGTTCAGTGCTTGCTTCTTATTTGTAATGGAAGGGGAGATGGGGTTTTTCCAAAACCAGGGTTTAAAGATTAATTTCATTTTCTTTGTTTTCATGTGTCCTGGTATTCGTCACTGTTGTTAATTGGTAGATTTATGTACTGGATACTCTCTGAGTGTTTGCCTATTTACTGGGTTGTTAACATCTTTCTTCTTCGCCCCTTAATTTATCGTGCCTTTTCTTTTTTTTGGGTGTTGTCATTCTAACTTACTGCTTGATACGTAAGATAGTTTAAGGAAAAGATTAGAATATGAGAATTAGGGATTTCTTGGTTAAGAATTCTAGATTGAAGGAGAGACAAAAACAAACTATGGCTTGCCATTCTGTAATCTATTTTGCGCTCACTTGCCCTGTCCTCATAGTAGCAAAAGCACAGGATGCTTGGATGGGAAGCATTCTATGATCCATTTATCTGGGTAGGATGCTCTCTCTAAGACCAGCCAACGTGCAAATCCTATTGAGCGAGGATGAGAAGCCTATTGACAAATCTCCAACTTTAACTACCTAGCTACGTGACCCCAGAAATCCCTGATGCACATCACAAGATAGCACCTAGCTACCTCGAATTGCATTGCCGACGCTACATCAGACTATCATTGCCATCAGTTTCAATGACTAGCATCTCATGGGCAGATGAGATTTTTGTTGGAGGTAGAGAATCTTTAAGCATTTCACAGTATGTGTATGTTAAAATCAAATAGAGGATAAAAAATGAGTGCAGGATTGAGGAGGACATTGTCACTGTCAAATATATCCAAGATTCAATTTCAATTATTTAGTGAGAAATCAATTTATAATCACATTTACTGGAGGGATGGTGAGCCCAATTGTCCAAGACGTATTTTTGTGTTATAAATATATAGAGAGAAATTTTATATCTTTTGTATTTTAGAAAGAGGAGAGAAAAAAGTCTCAGCTTTTTAGTCCCCAAGAAAATTGTATTTATAGGCTTAAGATACCAAGTGGTATGTCTGTTAGTGAAAGGACATGAGTTATTTTCCAGTCTATTGCAATGAATAATTAAAAATAAATGAAGTTTAAATATTTAATAATTTTAAAATATTTTTCAATTGTAGTAAATTGTTGAGGAATGTCCTGAATACTTCTAGTGTTGAAGGTTTTCTCCTAGTCACAGTCTGTTTCAAACTCGGATAAAGGAGGGTGGTTGCGTTAGGTAGTCAAAAACAACTATCAATTATGTCGAATTTTGGATAAAGGAGTAAATTGTTGCCGCATAACCCTCTTAGCCTAGGGCTGCATTATCCAAGTACAGTCAAAATGAGCTAGGGCCACTGCATTGGTGCCTAGATATATTGTTAAATCTGCAAGGGTTCTCTTATTTTCATGGACATATGTGAGTAAAGAAGTTAATACAGCATTAGAAACTGACGAGTAAAAGATTAAAAATTGACATTTTGACAGAAAAATTTATGAAAGTGGTAGACGTGATGATCTAGAGAGTAATTGATATTTCCAACAGATGAGATGGATTGACGAAAACATTAGGTGGTGTTCTTTCATGTTTCAGTTTTGAGTTTTGAATTCATTTTCAGTTTTGTGTTTTGAGTGTTTGTTTTGAGATATTTGAAAACGTGTTCTTTTTGTCATTCTGAAAAACTATTTCTTAAAATAGAAAACTAGAAAACGTGTTTACTTTGTAATTTTGAAAATTTGTTTTGTGTGTTTTTTTTTCTCTTCTCTTCGTTTTTTTGTTCTTTTCTTTTTTTTCCCTTTTCTTCTTCTATTCTCCGGCACCCTGCATCTTCTGCGTCATCGGCGACCATCGCGACCGAAGATTCACATGATCAAAGTCTACCATTAGGAACTCCAAGCCAAGGGGGTTAATATACACAAAAATGGGGCAGGTTTAACGGTTGGATTTTCGTAGATCTAATTTTTAATTTTCGGCCTACACCTATATATGCACTGCTAGTCGCCACCGGCCATCGTGGTCGGTGGTTTCCGGCAATCAGAGGCAACCACCCGACACCTAAGGGCCCATCGACCAACATGCCCAAAAACCAGTAAGATTCAACGGCCAAATCTCCTTAGATCTAATGGCAGGGGGTGGTCGAGAGAAGAGAGGAGAGAGGATAGAACTAGCAAGATTGAATGGTGGGGGGCGGTCGACGACGGCTTTCAGAGGTGGTGGGCGAGGTCAACGACGACTCGTGGCGGTGACAAAGATGGCAAGCATAGTTGATGGCGGCTCGTGGCAGTGACGAAGATGGTGGGGGGTGGTTGACAGTGGATTTTGGCGGTGGCGGACGAGGTCAACGGCGGCTCATGGCAACGACGGAGATGGCGGGTGTGGTTGGTGGCCGAGGCTTGAGAGAGAGAGAGAGAGAGAGAGAGAGAGGAGAGATATGCGAGATTGGAGGGTTGGGGGGGGTGGGGGGAGGCTGCGTTTTTGTGTTTTGAGTGTGTTTTCATTGAAAACACCCAAAAATGTTGTTTTGGATTTCTTTTACAATTTTTTTTTTATTTTCGAAAATGAGTTTTTGAAAATAGCAAAGTAAACACATTTTCAGTGTTTTGAAAAACTCAAAACTCAAAACTCAAAACTCAAAACTCAAAACTCAAAACTCAAAACTCAAAACTCAAAACACAAAACGAGTTGAAAACAACAAAGAGAACAAAACCTTAAATATTGGCTGAGTCTGGATATCATGTTTGATACTCAAGGAAGGATTATACAAAGAATGAATTGGAAATGATTATGGGTAGGACTTAAAAAATGGGGTATTAAATCTGAAGAGAGAAGGAGACAAGATTATTGTAGTTGAAGTTCTTCTCAGAGAAGAGACTAAAAGCGTCATTAGTGCATGTGCATAACAAATTGGGCTAAAAGAAGAGATAAGGTTTTGATGGGATTCAAAGGGTTGGTGCAAGGAATACCTGAAGGAGAGAAGATCATTGTAGGAGGTAGCTTAAATGATCATGTGGGTATAGAAGTGAATTGGTATAGAGATGTACATGGATGTTATAGCTTTGGAGAAAGAAATAAAAAGGGTAAAGCTATTTTGGATTTTGCCATGGCATATAAACTCATCACAGTTAATACTCTTGTTTAAGACATGGGATAAACACATGATCACATATAAAAGTTGGTTATCAATTATTGAAACAAACTACTTTTTTATGAGACAAAAGGATTGCTTATATTGTAAGGATTGTAAAGGTATAGTGGGAGAATATGTAACCATCGACATAAGCATATGATCCTTAATGTTTATATAAAAAAATTAAGGGGGAAGATTGATACAGAATGGAGTCCAAGATTAAATGTGGATGTGATTTAATAGTTGAAAACAGGTTAGTTTTTAAGGAAAAAAATACTTGACAGAAGAGATTGGACTGTAGAAAGAGAGACTAACCAAATGTGGATTTATATGACTATTGCTATTCAAAATACAACAAAAAATGGTTCTAAGATATTTGAAGTGAAGCTCCAAACCAAGAAAAGTTTGGTAGTGGAATGAAAAGATGCATAAAAAAGAAAAACAAAGAGAGATTGCTACAATGTCTTTGCCTGCATGCTGTGATGAAAAAACCTGAAGAGGTATATTTTGGCAAAAAAGGAAGATAGTGAAGCAAAATAAAAAATTTATGAACTTTGTACCACTAAGTTGACACAAAAGATGTGAATATATATATATATATATGTAAGTTAGTGAAAGCAGAAAGCAAGAGAGAAAAACAAGGGATTTGAGCTAAGTAAATACATAAAAGGTGAAAATCAAATGCCCTAGTAAATGATTGGGTGATCAACCAGAGATAGAAGGGGTATTTTTCCAAAGAAACATGTGTTAGTTTGGGGCATTCCAATAACAATGAAGAAGATTGGATTTACATTTCCTATAGATGTATTTGTCGAAATGAAATAAAACAATATATTACAAAAGATATGGAATAGTAAAGCAGCTGGATTAGATAACATTTCGATAGAAGCATAAGAATATATGGGAGAAGAAGTCATTTTTTGATTAAAGAAATTGTTTAATGTATCCTTAAATTAGAGAGGCAGTCTAAGCAGATTTTAACTAATGGAATGTCCCCTCAAGCCAGCAACATAAGATCATCTGCAGAGGCTAGGTGGGTAATATGAAGGGTGCCACAGTGAGGGTGAAAATTAAAATCAGAGCTGTCAGTCACAATCTTCAGCGATCTGGAGAAGTATTCCAGACACAGAACAAATAGGAACAGGGACAAGGGATCCCCTTGCCTTAAACCTTTCCTCTCTTTAAAGAATCCACATAAGATGCCATTGATTAAAAGAGAAGAGGAAGTAGTGGTGACGCACTCCATCACCCAGTTGATATAAGCAATGGGGAAGCCGAGACTAGTAAGAACATCCTTAATAAACTGCCAGCTTACAGAATCAAAAGCCTTCCTGATATCCACCTTAGTGATCCAACGAGGAGAAACTCTCTTATGATTGTACTTCCTCAGTAATTCTTGAGCTAAATGAATATTGTCAACCATGCTTCTTCCTTGAATGAATGCTGATTGAGCTTGATCAACCAAAGAGTCCAGGATGGGAACCAAACGAGCAGCCAGATTGCCATATTAACCTTATTGTTTCTTGATTTATTTATTCTGTTTCTGTTGGTTGTTTTAAACTCCAAGTGCCTACTCTCCTTCAACATGATACTACTGCCACTGTTTCTTGTGGAACTTGTCTTCTCTAACTCAAATACCTTCAATGCAGGATTGGGGAAATATTACATTCTACTGTCAACATTTGATCAATCAACTTGTGGACATGTAATTTGCAGAAATTACTAATTTTGGCGATAATGATGGATCTGACGGCAGTGTTTCTTGAATTAGTGGCTACTATAATAATTTTGGTTGCAAAGCCTTTTTCATTGCTTAAGTTGTCCTGTATATTTGGTTTAAGAAGCCTTTGGATTGTTATTCACACATGGGTGGAGCTGTTGAGAGCTGCTGTCTTGTTTCATGTAAATATACTATGGAGGTTTATGGTTTGGGGTTTTGCTCTCATATCTCTTCCTGTACGAGTTTTGACTGCATTACAAAGGGAGAGGATGGTGAGTTTTACCTTTTCTATTTATGATGTTGCTTCTATGTTTCGTGTGGTGAAGATCAGTTTTGTCTTTTACATTTATGTTATTTTCCCTCTTTGTTGTCAATTGTGAGTATGTGTATGTGTATGTGGTTGGGGGGGGGGGGGGGGGGGAGACAAGAAAATTGAAGTTTGCATAAGAGGTTAACTGTTTTCTCCTGCACAAAATTCTTGACAGTGATAAATAAGTGGTAGAGAAGTGTCAATACAGGTTGGAAGCTGGGGAGGGAAAAGTTTGACATATATTGATTTATCTTTTCATTTGAGAGTTATAAGGGAACTTGAGGTAGGAAGACAGGTGAAAAAGTCAGGTCACTGACCTTGATTGCTTCGTATAAAATCAAAAAGAGAAAAAAGTTGTTTTATCAACCCTAATGTTAGACTTTTCATGGTGCAGAAAACATTAGTGGCACAAATAGATTGCTTGCTCATTCTCTGATATACAAGATTTAATTAGATAATGTATGAAAATTCCACCAAGCTTACAACCATTTATAAACAACCTCCTCCTCCCCCTCCTCTTCCTCCTCCTTAGTAAGCTAGCTAGTCATGCCATGAAATCATATACTGAACATTGGACACTCCTCCATGCACCTGGCTGGGGGAAATGTCCATCCTTCAGTAGCAAGATTGATTACAGCTTCTCACTGTCTTATTCCGATCTCACATGAAATGCCTACTACATTTTGCTTCTTATCTCTCAAGCAAGAAAATTGCCATCTACAAAGATGAGGCATTGGATGATCTACTCTCATCTACAATGTCTCTAAAACATTGTTTGGAACATTTGCAGATGGTTCTTCCAGGACTGATCTCATTTTTCTCATTTGTGACAGATGGCACCACTGACTTGTTGCTTGGAGTTTACATAAACTGATTGACACAAACAATGTTTTGCTTAGTTACTGTTGAATAAATAGGTTTCCTACAAGCAATTTGTCACCACCATCCTGCTGTTTTGTGAAATATGGTGTTCAAGTTATAACATATCATTGACAGGGTTCCAATTCCCTGTCTTAGCAACATTAGCAGTTTCATATTTCCTCAAACTGAGGAATAAACAATATTTCCTGGTTTAAGTACCTTATTTCCTAGGGATTGCCCAACGTCTTTCATCTACTCAATGTGGAGGGCATTCTTAGTGGAGCTTGCAACATTTTTGTGATCCAACAATAGCCACAAAATTATATATATGGACCACAGGAATTGTGACACTACATAATTTGGTGCAATTTGCTATAATTCATCTCAATCCATATGCTTGTTTGATAATATGTGGAATGCTTGGTTCTTCTGTTGTCCTTTTTCAATGCTCACCTTGTAAAATAGTGAGTTGGGGCATTTGTGATGCTATTCCTTATCTTCATAGATTGTTGCTTGGACATGAATGCAGTTGTGCCTTGATAACTTTTGAGGTATGGTAGAAGACTGGTCTTATGTGTGAATATGGTTATTTATGTTCAGTTGCAAGCATATGGATTTGCCATACATTGTAATTTTATACATTGAAGTACAAAACTCTATTGGTAATTTTATGTGCTTGCAAGGCCTATGAAGAATACACACACACACACACACGCACACAAATTTTCTGTTGTAGATGTAGTGTTAAATATGTGAGGGTTCTTGCATCTTCATGGATGGATGTGAGTAAAGAAGTTAGTCCAACATCATAGATTAAGGATTGAATCATGGAATGTTGACCTTGATAGGAAAATCTGTGGAGGTGGTGGACTTGATGATTAGGAGAAAAATAGTATTATGTTCCTCCAAGAGATGAGATAGGTGGGAGGGAAGGTGAAAATATTAACAAAATTTGGATATATACTTTGCTTCAAGGAAGGATTATGCAAGGAACAGAGTGGCTACTATTATGGATAAGACCTGAAAGGATGGGATAGTGGATGTGAAGAGAATGGGAGATATAGATTGTAGCTAAACTTGTTCTAGGAGAAGAGATGAAGACAAAATTTTGGGAAGATGTTGAGGGTTGTTAGGTACGAGAAATACTTACCTAAAGGAGAGGTGATCATTATAAGAGATGACTTAAATTGTCATGCCCGTAGAGAAGGAAATGAGTACAGAGATGTACATAGAGGTTATGGGTTGGAGAAAGAAATAATGAGGGCTAAAGTGATTTGGAATGATCAAAAGATTGATTTGATACTGAATCTGATGCCAAACAATAGAAAGATTGGGGAATAAAGAGAAGAAAGTAGGGAAAGAAGAAGAAAAGAGGAAGCTCAAGAAAGAAGAAGAAGAAGCTTTTGGGAAAGAAGTAAAGGCTGTGAAAGAGAAGAGGGAAACTAAAGAGGGCAAATCAATATCAATTATATTTAATGATCAAAAGGTTAACTTCGTTCATATTACATTGTATACCTTATTTATAGGGAAAAATCTAACCTAACTGCTTAATTATGAAATCCTATCCAAATCTTATCATACTATAATCATCTATTCATCTTAACAGGATAAAGATGAGAAGATAAACCTGTCTAAGATACAAGATAAAACCTAAACCAACTATGGGTGCATTTGGTTCTGAGTTTCTATCCAAGTTGAGTTGAGTTGGGGGTCAAACAAAGTAAAATAGTTGTTTGGTAACCAGAAAAAAATCATTAACCTGCGTTGAGTTAGGTGAGTTCTGTAACTTCTGTTTTCCAAAATTCAACTCCATTGTCATGACCCCAAGGATATATTAGTAATTATATATTAGATGTATTTCTTTTTGGTTGTGCTTCGCTGCTATAGTTATTTGTACTGTTCAGTTGTATTGTAACTAAAAGGATAGAACGACCTATAAATAGGTTAGATTAGTTAGTGAATGATATTATTGAATGATAATCTGAATTCAAGTCCTTTCTCTCTTCAATTTTCTCTCGATCGCTCTATTGTCTCTCCCAATCTTTTCTGTTCTCTCTCAATTCTCCCTCTTTTCTTCTGATTCTCCCTCCTATTCTGTCCTATCTCCCTCGATTTCTTCCAATTTCTCACTTAAAACCCTAGGTTAAACCTAGGTGCATGACATTTGGTATTAGGGCCAACGGTTTTTGGCTGCAATACAATTATCTGTTGTTAATTGAGGCAGATCCAGGCTATCCTAGAGGCTGTTTTCAGGGACAGATTCAATTGATTCTCTAAATTCACTGCAGAGTGGCTGGATCTCAGTTGTTGAATTGGATATAGGTGATTCAGGAAGGCAGAACAGAGTTGATCAATTTTAGGAGGTTACATCAGAGTCAATTGAACTCTCTGGGAGCTGCAACAGAACCGATCAAACTCTTTGGAAGGTGCAACAAAGCTGATCGAATTCTCAGGAGATAGGCTGATTTCTCTATTTTGATTATTGACAGAGGCAGATTTAGGAAACTGTTTCAGAGGTGGTCCTTGGAAGCTGATCAAGAGTCGATTATCAAGAGGCTGTTTTAGAGGCGAAATTTCAAGGATTTGAACTGTGGAGATGGCCGAAGGGACTCTTGAAAGTGTACAGTCATTGGAGAAAACATTCAAGGAATGTTTTGCTAAAACATTCAAGGAGGGTTTTGCTAACGTCAACCACAAGCTGGATGAAATTCTAATTCAAATTTCAAAGAGATTTCAGGTCAGTATACCAGTGGAAGGTTTTTCAAGATCCACTGCAGAACCGATTTTAGCAGAAACTGGAATCCTACCTACTACCTCCAGTTTGCAGCGAGAAGCTGATGAAGCAGTTGAAATGGATCAGGCAATTCTGGATGCCAAGAAAAGAATGACAGTTGCTGGAAAAATCAATGTGTCACCTTTGGAGGAGATAACTGTTGAAGATGAACCTTTGGTGTACGCCACCAGCCAGGAAGCCAAAGATGCTGAGAAGTTAGGAAAGGACACAACAATTTTAGAAGTAGGGATACCTATTTGGCTTCAAGTTACGGGCTCCATTTGTGGCCCTAAGGAAATATGATGGTTGATTTTTCTGTGAGGAGGCAGCCCTGTAGGTTCTTAAAAAGTTGCTCATTTTGCTCAAAAATCTGTTTAGTTATTGTCAAATCCTCGAGGATCTGCCAATGGTCAATTCGGAGCTCCTTCCGAATTGACAATGAATGCCGGGAATTCGAGAGAATTCCCTGGGAAATGAGAGCGGATAGATTGATAGAGAAGAGAGAGATCAGAAAGACGAGAGAGAGAGAGAGAGAACAGAGAGTTTGGAGGGAAATTCAGAGAATTCTGTATTCAATTTCTGGATGACTCTCCATGTGGGGTGGGTTGCAATTTATACCCATTCCCCGCGTACATGTGACAGTTCCCGCCAATGGCTAATTACAAATAGCCTAACTACATTATGTTATTACTTTCTACTACTCTTCCACTTGCAACGTTACATTTTACCTAAGTACCCTCCTTGTACGTAACAGTTATTTACTGACTGGTGTTGGTTTAGGTGACTGCCACTGTGCTACTCTCAGTTGAAAAAATTCAGCAATTTCCCATTGTAACTCCATCTTGTGTAGTTGTTTGGATCCCAAGGGTATATCTCTGGGTCCGGATTCTCCTTGCAGCTGAACCTCACTGTCATTCCACTGAATCTTTGAGATTGAAGCCTGGAAATTGATTTTGATTTCCCCAAGCACCTCCAACCACTGTATTCCCAACACAACATCAGCACCCATAACAGGAAGTACAAAGAAATCCCGTGTCAAGTTCACTTGTTGGAACTTTAATGGCACCTATGGGCATCTGTGTTTACATGAGATGTAATCTCCATTGCCAATAATGACTTAAAAGTCCTTGTAGAAAATCCTTGTAGAAAATCATGTGATTACAATTTTGTATTTAGGTGTGTAGTTATTTTTATCTCTAGGTGACAATTTTTCTTTCCTTAACCAATTCAGTTTTTTCTTCCTTAACCGGTGCCATATGGATAGTTTCTCCCTTGTATTTTCTATATATATGTATGTCTAATCAAATGAAAAGGTGAGAGAAGTTTTTCTGTCCAAAACTACATGGTATCAAAGCGGGGTTAGACAAAGAGTTTAGAGAGAGAGAGAGAGAGAGAGAGAGAGAGAGAGAGGGGGGGGGGGCAAAGATGGTGAAGTTAATTTCCCGAGAGAAAACACTTCCATCATCAGCCATGGCCCATCTCCTTCTATCTTTGTCTGCCATTGCCGCAATCACAATCACAACTGTCATCGTTGTTGTTGCCCTTAACCACAATCACAACCATCGAAGCCACATCTAGAGAGAAACAAAAGCAGTGAGAGAAGACGTTGGCCGGTCACGAACTGAGATTCAGAAAGAGACCTGTTCTCTTAGCTCTTCAGAAAGAAAGGGAACAATCCTGCTGTCAATGTACCTCAAGACTTACTACATCAGAGACCACGTCAACCTCAAGGTTAACAGGGTTGTCCACAAGGGCATGCCCCACAAGTTCTACCATGGTGGGATCGGCCATTTCTAAAACGTCACCAAGTGCTCCATCAGCGTCAAAGTCAACAAGCAGGTGGGTAATAGGATAATCAGGAAGCGAATTCATCTGCATGTTCAGCCTTCAAGTTGCAATCTGGAATTTAAACAGAATAAAATGGAATGATGAATTGAAGGCCGAGGTTAAGGAAGAGACACACCAAATTAAATCCTAATCAGCCTTTGGGAGATCTCAAGAATCAGGTTGTTGTCGGTCATATCTCTAGAGGAACTGAAGGATGACATTGGTGCAATACCAATAAAATAAATCTGATGTTGCAGTGGCTTAGAAATGTAATTTTTTTTACTACAGTTAAGGTTAAAATGATGGACAGTTAGGGTTATTACTTCAGCCCAAGTATAAAAAGCATTTTGAGGGTTATTGTTTCAGCCCAAGTGTAAAAAGCATTGTAAGGATTGTTGTTTGATCCTGTGAAAAAGCATAGTGTGGTTATAGCCTTGCTCGTCAAATGCTATCATTGTAAAAGAGGATAGTGCTCACTTCTCATAAAAAGGCATTTGATAGTAAATTTCATCTTCCACAAGATGGAACAAGAGAAATGCCACAAAGGAGAAGTATTCCAACCTTGAAGACACAACAAGTCGGCACAAGAGAAATGCCACAAAGGAGAAGTATTCCAACCTTGAAGACACAACAAGTCATAGTAAATTTCATCCTGCACAAGATGGCACAAGAGAATGCTGCAAAGGAGAAGTATTCTGACCCTAAAGGCACATCAAGTCAGAGTAAATTTCATCCTCCACGAGACGACACAAGGAGTCTAAGATGCCACAAATGAGACATATTCTGACATTTAGGGCATAGCAGAGACATTGTCAAGCAAGACCTCTCAGTTACCCAATATCTTAGTCATCTAACTAGATATTGATAGCAACTCAACATGTTCAAAGTGACCTTAATAAATAGACACTTCATAAAGAAAAATTGAAGGTGGACAAGGATCTACTGAAGACTCAGTTTGAAAATGTGAAAATCCAAGCCGGACTTCCCTAATATTTACAACCCAGCATGAGGCGGTATGTAGAAAATCATGTTATTACATTTTTGTATTTAGGTGTACAGTTATTTTTTATCTCTAGTTGACAATTTTTCTTCCCTTAACCGATTCAGTTTTTCCTTCCTTAACTGACGCCATATGGGCATTTCTACCTTGTATTTTCTATATATATCTATGCCCAATCAAATGAAAAGGTGAGAGAAGTTTTTCTGTCCAATACTTCAGTCCTTCATTTCTTTGCTGTAAGTCCCAACTTGTGGGCCATGCGAGATTGAATGAATAGTTGTTAAATCGAGATTCAAATTGAGAATCGAAATCCTTATTTTATGAATCGTGAATCGGGAATCGAATTGAATCGTAAGATTCAGTACAAATTCTCAATTTTAACTATAAATAATATATATTCATAGAAAATAAATAATGTGCCCACTATGATCAATTCTTTTAAATATAAATAGATAAATAATATTTCTAAATATATTTGCTGAGCTTAAAATTATACCAAAAGGCAAAAGTATATTCATGTTGCCTTTAAATTCAAATTGCACCAAACCAAACCACTTTCAAATTAACAAGTTAGGAAAAAAAAAAAAAAAAAGCTACAACTATTAGGCTACTAATAAACTCCATTGTCTATAATCTTCACTAGTTATCAATTATCTTCATCTTCAAGTTCGAGAGCATCATCATCTTCATCATTTTCATCATCTTCTTTGTCTTCAAACATAGCCAAATCGGACGAATATTTGATTAAAGCACACATGCAAATGAAGTTGCACGAATCGTGCGATTCACGGTCGATTTGTCCGATTCACGGTCGATTCTAAGGGATTTTCGATTTACCCTATAGATTTGACTCGATTTTTATATGAATCGAGTTAAATTGTACGATTCAAATCGTGAATCGTATGATTCTAACAACAATAACTTGTAGGTACTACCATTGTCAATCAACACCTGAACATTTTGGCCCTTTATTTTCTTGTCACTTGGATAGTTTTAGGGCTACTTTGACCTTCTAGTGCATGGTAACTGATCTCTGGAGTCTGTTCCAGGAGCTTTTCGCCCTGTGAGCGATTATCTTGTCCCTACAACGGGTTTTCTTCCTCTTTCTCCATATCTTGTCCCAATAGAAATAGAGAACAACTCTTACATTTATGGCCAGGGGGAATTTTTCATAACAGTTATAAAATGGCCCCTTTTTTCTTTTAATTTTCATCTCTGCTGAGGTAAGCCTTCTAACTGGAAGACTTTGGGCAGTAACTAGTTTGACAAGGTGGTTTGATATATGGTTTTAGTGGTATTTGGTGGTGGTCCTGGTCCTAGTATATACACGGGGTAGCTACCAATGGTCAAATAGGCTAACACTTTAGGGGGTTTGAATCTATCTTCACCTAGTGTAGGCAGACCAAAAGCTTGAGTGAGCGTGGTAGGCATATGGATCACTATGTTTCAAGTTTAAGCCTAGCTAAGCAGCTAATCATAAGATCTTCTAGCACTCTTGCCACTTGGTTGGAGAGGGTCTCAAACTTGGTACGATATTTGAAATAAGCTGAATTCTTACAAGCTTACTTGAATGTTATTGAATCTGAGTATAGGTATTTATACAAATACAAAATATTTATGCTCTCTCCTGAAAAACATGAATAAATTCAAATTTAGATAACAGTAACTGATCTTCGAAATGCTGGAATTATCTTCTTCTTTCAAGCTGTATCATTCCTTTGAATTTTGGAGCTTATCTTATCTTCTAGGCTGCCTTATCTTTTAAATCTTGAAGTCTTATCTGATCTTCAACCACCCTATCTTTCCTTTTTAAAACTTGAACATCCAATCTCATCGTCCAATACTCCCCCTCAAGCTAGTGAATAAATATTTGTCATTCCCAGCATGCCAATAAGTGATTTAAAACCTGGTCTTACCATGGCTTTGGTAAACATATCAGCCACTTGACTTGTTTTAGGAATATAGGTAGATTAATTCCTCCTTCCTCAATTTCCCTCTTTATGAAACTTCAATCTATTCTCACATGTTTCATTCGATTATGCTGACCTAGATTATTAACTATACTATTTACTGATTTACTATTATTGTACACCTTTGTTTGTTGTGATAAAGGAATATGAAAGTCTTCTATCAGCCTTTCTAACCAAATCATTGAAAGGAAGCAGGGGCCTGAGGCTAAAAATCAATTCTTAGTGGATTAATGCAAGGGTAAATGGGTTTTAAAACATTTTCAAAACCAAAAACCAATACATACACAGTGCACAACAGAAGCAAAAACAACCCTTGCCATACCTAGTTTTAATCATCCATATGCATCCATAAGAGAACAACCATAAGGGGTTGCAGTGGTATACCTCCACGAACATTTTCGGGTGCCAGTTGTCCAACGATCCTCCTCCTCCTCCTTGCTACCAAATTTGCTCCCACGAAGCTACAACTCGGGTGACCAAGTTGCCTCCTCAAGTGTGGAGGACCTAGTTGGTCCACACCTGAGCTGCCTTGGAACCTTTCACCAGAGCCATGCTAGGACCCTCTTGATAAAGGTGAATTGGAGCTGTTTCGGTGTTCCTTTGGTTGCATCGTGGCTATCTCACTGCCGGATCTAAATGGGAGAAGAGAAGAGGGAGATGCTATAGCAAAGTTTGGAGCAAGAAGAAGCAACAACTTGCAGCCATGGAGGAAGAGGAAGAAGGTAGGAAGCAAGTAGAGAGCAAGCCAAAGAAGAAGATGCAATCGGCCAGCTTCCCGTGCACGCTTTCTCCAATCCTATCTCTTATAATAATCTGCATCAGAACATAATGCTTTGATGAGACAAAGCGATAGGAGCAAAAAAGGGACAAACGGTCGACTGCATGATAGTACCTGTCGATCGCTTTATGCAATCGACCACCTCATGCACTAGTCCACCGATTTTGCCAGCTTTACAATGCTACTTTGTCATATTGCACTTTGGCCTTCGCTATTAATTCTTAATAGTCTTTCCACTAACTCTTAATGGAACCAAGGCCCCTATCAACTCTTGATAGTGTGCCTTTCTAACTCTTAGTGGTCTCTCATACCCATAGATCCATATAGATAACTCTTAGTTGCAACTGACATCACAAACTCTCAGTGATGTGGAACACACTAACAACAACGATTCACTAATCCGATACATTACTCAGTGTGTGTGTGACTTTTTAGGTTCATAGCCATGTAGCAATCAGGACACGTTAACTCCTTAACGTCGGCTGAACTCTTCAACCCACTAAGATGATCTCTCTAAATCCCTAGAGTATCCTGAAAGATCTTGAGTATCCCCTAACCAAGACTCAAGACGATCCTAACGACAATGAAGTCTGAACTTTAAATGAATCTATTAAGATTCTTCGATTACCATGTACTACAGTCCTTCCACTTACTAACATCTCAACCAAGTGAGAGTCATAGAATGATTACATTCACAGGACTCGGTAATTATGCCAGATCTAGTACGGTGTGATCGAGGTAACATTTTGAAACTCTTCTAATATCAAAAACTCTTTTTGATCATGCTTACCCTGGCTAAGGGATTTCCAATCACAACCAACTTAGACCACATAGGATGTTCACCCCTATCCAATAAAGGTCAATGGATCCCATCAGCGAGCATTTGCTTTCATAGACCACTTCACAGAGACCACACTGAGAGCATCCACACCTCTTACATCGGATGGTTCTGCTCAACGGCAAATCTCTGACACTAGTGCACAAGATAACTTTGTCACTTCTAGTCAAAGGACCATATACACAATCGAAAAGCAGCACCAGATTATTAATTCTCAAAGCCATGTGACCTGTCACAAGTGTCATATTCAGCGAATGTTCATCTAACACCCATCCACATATCTACTATATGCATTTCATGCAATGTGGCATGTGACTCATCACCCCATTCCCATAAGCATCTCATGCTAATAAATGATAGTAGCCTGTGTGTCGGTCTATAATTGATAAACCATATTCCCCTTCTGATAAATCTGAGGACTAGGAATTTCTTTAAGAAATTCTGAACTAAAGATCCTTGTCACATCATTCTTTAACTCTTAAGAATAGGATCTCTCAATTGAGGAAGTCATTTTTAATATCTAGTTGATGTAAAGGCCAATCTAAATTGACAACAATAGAGAGTGATACTCTAATAGAATTCAGTTTAGCCACAGGAGCAAATATTTCTTCATAGTCAATCCCATAGGTTTGGGTGAAACCTTGGGCGATTAATCTAGCCTTATATCTATCAATACTTCCATTTGCATGATATTTTATCGTGAATATCCACTTACATCCAACTACCCTCTTATTTGAGGGCAATTCTACTATATCCCAGGTATTATTACTAACTAGGGCTTTTATTTCTTCCAGAACAACAACCTTCCACTTAGGATCCTTCATAGCACATTGGATGTTTTTGGGAATTTCAATGTTTATGTTGTGTACCTATAGGGGGAACTATTGTATTTAGTATAAGTGTTGGTAGGATAAGTGTAAGTGGTGAGAAGTGTAAAATTTGAATGTGGGAAGTGGTAACCATTTTTAATGCCAACTTCTCGTTGGGAATGAGTATATAAGCTCGTCCCAAATTCATTGTGAGGCATCGAATATAATTTGAATTGATTCTCATTCAATTTCCCTTTCTGATTCTCTCTCCCTCTCATTTCATTCTCAATCCTTCTCCCTCAATTCTCTAATTTCCTTTCCCTCCATCTCAATTCCCGGCTAATTCTCTCTACAAAGAGGAGATTCGAATATCATTTGAATTGATTCTCATTCAATTTCCCTTTCTGATTCTCTCTCCCTCTCATTTCATTCTCAATCCTTCTCCCTCAATTCTCTAATTTCCTTTCCCTCCATCTCAATTCCTGGCTAATTCTCTCTACAAAGAGGAGATAACCCTTGTCGGATCCAAGGGATTCGATAGATTGGTATCAGAGCTTTGTTTTTTGCTCAAGAATTTCGACAAATTCAAAGCAATGGCGGACGGCGCTCACATGAAGCAAATGGAATTGCAGCTCCAACAAGTGACGACCACAGTGATGGATGTGCAGACTTGAGTTGGATCCATGGAGGATGAGATCGGAATGGTGGTTGATAAGAAGTTGGAGAAGGCCTTAGATTGGTTGCGCGGGGATATGCACAACCAGATCAAAGAGGAGATGAGGGAATAGGGCAATATGCTGCGCGATTAGATGCAGTAGTTTATGCTCATGTTCTCAAGCCAAGCTCAAGTGAAGATGTCTCCGGATTTTTCCCCATGAGAGAGATTAGATCCGATATTGCCGGAAGTCGACATGAGACAAAGGGTGGTCGACTTGTCAGAGGTGGAGGACGATCTGACAACCATGGGGGATAATGGAGTGGAATAGAGATCGGAGATCCAAGTGAATTCAAATCACCATAATTTCCCTATCCCGAAATTGGAGTTGTCGGTGTTCAATGAGACAAAGCCACACTGGTGGGTTCGACGGTGTGAGAAATTGTTTAGGATACATCAGGTGGCTAATGATCAGAAGATCAATTTGGCTGTGGCTTACTTGAATGATGTGGGGGATGTTTGGTATCAGGGGTGGTCAAGGGTGAGAGAAGAGTGTAACTGGGAGGAGTTTGTGAGGGGATTATGCGAAAGATTCGGGGAGAAGAGAACCATGGATGTAGTTGAGGAGTTCAACAAAATGAAGCAGAATGGATCAATGCAAGAGTACTAGCTCAGGTTCAAGGAGCTAAAATCTTTGATGCTCAGTAGAAATTTGTACATAACCAAAGATTACTTCGTGTCAAGTTTTATCAGTAGCCTAAGTGAGGAACTCAGATCCGCGGTGAAGATGACAAGGCCAAGGACAGTGCAGGAAGCGGTGGAGAGTGATTTGCTTCAGGACTTGAATGTGGAAGCCCTGATGAAGAAGTAGAGGAATCAAGGCAAGGGAAATGGCTTGGGCTTATCACCACCCATGGGGAGGATGCAAGGAAAAGAGACATACCAGGCTGGGGCAATGCCAAAGCTACTAGCATTACCACCCCCTTGCTATTGCAGGGTAACAAGGGGGGAGGGTAACAGAGTAGAGGAGGCCTACTGGGCTATGTTACAGGTGTGGGGATAAGTACATACCTGGACACGAATGCAGGAGGCAATTGCTCCTATTGGAAGGGGGAGAGATAGAGGATGACGCAGGAGAAGAGGCCATGGTTGTAGGGGATGATTGGGAAGAAGAAGACAATGGCACTATATCCCTCCATGCCATAAAAGGAGTGGCTAGCATCCAGATTATCAAGGTTGAAGGGAAGGTGCAAGAGAGTACACTCATGGTATTAATTGACAGTGGGAGTACCCACAGCTTCATTGACGAAGGGACAGCAACAAGGATGAATTGTGAGTTGTCTAGCACCCAACCCCTATCAGTAATAGTGGCTAACGGGAGCAGGGTATTGAGTGAATTAGCCTGCTTGGGATTTTGTTGGACAATGCAAGGGGAAGCGTTTGAAGCTGACTTGAGGCTGCTAAAATTAGGAGGCTATTAGATAAGGGGTTGATTGGATAAGAGGGGTAATAAGCCCTATCAGCTTTGGAGAAGGAAGGTAGGAGAATCACCTTACAAAGGAATGTGGAAAAAGGGGCTGCAAGTTGACTAGGGGAAAGAGACTGCACAAGCTACTCAAGTGCAAGCTCTCTCAGGTGGCTCAATTATTCTCGATTGAGGCTAGTGAGGAGACCGAGGAGCAGGGGGGAACAAGAAGGATAGTGCTTGATGGCCACCAGCCACCCAACCACACCCCCATGGCAGGTACATGAGTTGTCTTCCCTTGATGCATTCATTACTTATTGAGTTTAGGGATTTATTTGCAGAACCTAAGGACCTACCCCCAAAAAGGCCATTTGATCACTCTATTCCTTGCAACCCAACATTGCACCAATTAACATAAGATCCTATAGGTATCCCCCAAAGCTCAAATTTGAAATCGAGAAATTAGTAAAAGAAATGCTGGACAATTCTATAATCCGTGCTAACAGAAGCTCAGTTGCCTCTCCTGTCCTTTTAGTTAAGAAAAATGATGGAACTTGGCATTTTTGTATTGACTACTGCTAGCTAAACCACATCACCATCAAGGATAAATTCCCTATTCCTATTATTGAAGACCTCTTAGATGAATTAAGCCATGTCTCTGTATTCTCCAAACTTGACCTGAGATCCAGCTATCATCAAATCTGGATGAACCACATTGATATACCTAAAATCGCTTTTAAAACTCACCATGGGAATTATGAGTTTACAGTAATGCCCTTTGGATTAACTAATGCATCAGCAACCTTTCAGGTCCTAATGAACCACATCTTTGAGCCATATCTTCGAAAATTTGTGCTAGTGTTCTTTGATGATATATTGATCTACAACCCTACCTTTTCTTAGCACCTAGAACACCTTAGGACTTCATTTCAAGTCCTTAGACTCAATCGGCCATGCATCAAAAGGTCCAAATGTGCCTTTGCTCAGAAATAAGTGGAGTACTTGGGGCATGTGATTTCTTGTGCTGGAGTTAGCACCGACTTTAAGAAAATTTCAGCTATGGTAACTTGGCCTAGACCAGGTTCTTGGGGCTGACGGGCTACTATAGGCGTTTTGTGAAAAATTATGGAATGATAAGCAAGCCACTGACATAATTATTAAAGAAGGATAACTTCAGGTGGAGTGAAGAGGCAATTGTAGCAAGCCATGTGCGAGGTGCCTGTGTTGGGGATCCTTGATTTTGGTAAGCCATTCACTCTAGAGACCAATGCTAGTGGAACAAGAGTAGGGGTTGTTTTAGCACAAGATGGCCGACCCTTGGCTTTCCTGAGCCAGGCCTTAACCCCAAGGCATCAAAGTCTTAGCATATATGACAAGGAGTTATTGGTTGTGCTTATGGCAGTGGATAAGTGAAGGCACTATTTGGAGGGGGACAATTTACAATCGGGACAGATCATGAGAGTCTCAAGTTCATCTCACAGCAAAAGTTGCATGCTAATTTGCAGAAGAAGGGCATAGCTAAGCTGATGGGACTAAATTTTGTGATTCGATTTAGGAAAGGAAAAGAAAATGTGGATGCAGACGCCTTATCAAGATGTTATGAGGGAGACTGTGTAGCTATCACAGCTTTGGTACTAGATTGATACCAAGAGGTGGCAACAAGCTATGATAAAGGGACTTGGGTAAGGGAGCTACTGGAGCAACTCAGCCTTGATAGCAATAACAGGCAGGGGTATACCATATGCAATGGCCTAATGAGATACCGGGGGCGATTGGTGATGGGGGATTGTGAGGCACTGAAGAAAAGAATTCTCCAAACCATGCATGAGTCTCCCTTGGGGGGACACTCGGGTATTCAAAACACCTATTGGAAGATAAAGCAAGTGTTTTATTAGCTAGGCCTAAAAAAGTCAGTGATGGAGTTTATATTGCCACGTGACACGTGTAAGAGGTGCAAGCACGAGTTAGTAACAAGACTAGGCCTCCTTCAGCTTTTAGGGGTCCCAAATCAGGCTTGGGCCAACATAACTATGGATTTTGTAAAGGGATTGCCTTCGTCAGAAGGGAAGAATTGTGTCCTAGTGGTGGTGGATCGATTGACTAAGTACAGCCACTTCCTCAGTCTGTCCCGCCCATTCACGACACAAGAAGTGGCCATGGTATTCTTGAACAATGTGGTGAAATTACATGGGGTGTCCCAAACCATTATTTCAGACAGGGACAAAGTGTTCACTAGCTTGTTCTGGCAAGATCTACTAAAATCCTTAGGCTCTAAGCTCCACATGTCCATTACCTACCATCCAGAGACTGATGGCCAATCATAGAAGGATAATTAGTGCTTTGAGACCTATATGAGGTGCTTCTGTTTTATGCATCCTAAGGGGTGGCACAAATAGTTGTCTCTAGCAAAATGGTGGTATAATTCTAGCCACCATCGATCCATTGGGATGACACCATTCGAGGCTTTGTATGGATACAAGCCTAGCCTACTACCATCTATCGGAGAACCAACCTCTGTGGCAGCGTTGGATGCTTATCTGTAGCATAGGCAGGACATTCTTCAAACCTTAAAAATGGAATTGGCCAAGGCTCAAAACCGGATAAAGTAGCTGGCAGATAAAAAGAGAAGTGAGGGGGAATTTGAGATAGGAGAAGACGTATACCTCAATCTTAGTCAGCCCCATCTAAGGTCCCTTTCGACATAACCTATCACTAAACCCTAGGTTCTACGACCCTTATACCACTACTGCAAAGGTAGGACCGGTAGCCTATAGGCTACAACTACCCGAGGGAACATAAATTAACCTCTTGTTCCATGTGTCCCTTCTCAAAAAGGCAACCGGGAACTAGGTAGGCAGTCATTCCCTTCCATTTCCACTTAGAGAGGAAGAGCTAGCAGCCACACCAATAGCCATCCTGGACAAGAGGGTGATTTTCCAACAAGGAGCCCCACTCACCCGAGTACTAGTGTAGTAGTCCTCGTTGCACCCTGATAATGACACTTGGGAATATCTACCGGAGTTCCTCCAACAGTTCCCAAGCGTGGCCAGCCTACTTAGCATTCTTATGGACAAGAATTAGCTTAAGGGGAGGGGAGTTGTCGTGTACGTATAGGGCGAACTATTGTAATAAGTATAAGTGATGGTAGGATAAGTGTAATTGGTGAGAAGTGTAAAATTTGAATGCGGGAAGTGGTAACTGTTTTTGGCGCCAACTTCTCGTCGGGACCAAGTATATAAGCTCATCCCAAATTCATTGTGAGGCATCAAATATCATTTGAATTGATTCTCATTCAATTTTCCTCTCTGATTCTCTCTCATTTCATTCTCAATCCTTCTCCCTTAATTCTCTAATTTCCCTTCCCTCCATCTCAATTCCAGCCTAATTCTCTCTACAAAGATGAGAGAACCTTGCTGGATCCAAGGGATTTGACAATTTATACTTGCAACAAAAGCCCTGAATTGTGGAGACAACTTTGTGTAAGTCAAATGATTAGAAATATGATACTTAACACAAGACCTTACCCCTTATTGCAATGCTCAAATCATCAATCCTTGTAGTGTTATTGTAGATCCCTTAGGGAATGACCACTCAAGAAAGGGGGGTGAATTGAGTGATTCTTGATTAATGATTTTACTAAAGAATATATGTTTGAATAATGTTTGAGATTAATGATAAAAGCAAGCCATAAGATATAGTAAAAATAAATAAATTGAGGCACGAGACAACATATGGTGGTTCGGTGTCTCCACACACACACATGTTCCACTCTCCTAAGGTCTTAACCACTCTTGGGGTTCCACTAATCTCACCAAGGTTTTCATACTAGCTCACTTTGAAAATTAGATACACTCTTAGATTATAACAGGTTCTAGGAAAATCACCACCAAAGTTTTCACCCTAACTTAGCTTGAAAACTAGATACACTACTAGATTACAACGGGTTATAGGCAACCACCAACACCAAAGTTTTCTCCCTAATTTATCTTGAAAACTAGATACACTTAGATTTTAATGATTCTAGGAAACTAATATAATCCACAATAAAGTTTATGTGAATACAAATATTTGTCCACACTTGGACACAAATGAATAAGCAATTAAGAACAAATATATAAGGCAAATAAATAATCAGTGACCTCAGTTTAAATGGAGAAGATCGGATTTGGCTTTGTGATCTCTTTTTCTCCTCTTGCCTTGTGGCTCTTCGGTAGATGTGCAATGACGCTTTAAGAGCCTTTGATTGCTTGGAATTTTGCTTGAGAGTGTTTGAGAGCTTTTGAGTGCTTTAGATATGTAATGTGTGCAATGGATGATCTTTAAAATGAGTTCAGGGGTATTTATAGGCATTTTCAAAAAATACTGTTCATAATAGTCCGTTCACTATTCACAACGGTCAGATCACTGTTCATTGTTCACTATTCACTATAGCATTTTGAGAAAATATATTTTTATATAATTTTTTTATGCATTTTTAAAATTACTTGAAAAATAATTTTAATTGAAAATAATAGTTTTGGTAATACAAATACTATGTCAAAATATTTTATAAATTAATAAAAAAATAATTAGGTACAAAATATTATTTTTGTTAATCATCAAAACTTAATTGATAATTAAATAGAGCAATTTGGCTCAATAGTTATCCTCAGATGGACTTGGCTCCTTAGATGGACCAGACTCTGAATTCAATGGTTGACTATGCTGAGGTTGTTGATGGTCTTTAGGTCGCTTGGAATAATCTAGAAGTATCAAGAGAGTGTGGATCAAGAGGGTGGATAAAGGTATCAGGAGAGGTAGGAGCTACTAGTATGTTATTAGGAATTGATGCTGATGCTCCCCTTTAAGAGCATACTGGCAGTGTAGAATCAAGTAGAGGAATAGAGATGAGAGGATCCCAAGTTCACTTTGTACTGTCAATCTCCTCTAAAAAGATGTAGGAGGATAAAATGGGCGATCCTCATAGAATGCGACATTAGAGGACAAAAAATTTGCAAGAGGTGGTGCAATAGCACTTGTATCCTTTTTGAGAAGGAGAATACCCAACAAAGATACATTTAAGTGCCTTTGGTTCAAGTTTGGTTCGAGAGGGATTGGTGTTGTGAACATACACAATGCAACAAAAAACCCTGGGAGAAAGAAGTAAGAAGATAGACATTTGGACACAGATCACGAAGGGTGTTGAGAGGAGTTCTGAATTGCAGGGCTTTAGAGGGAAGACAATCGATTAGATAAGTGGTTGTAAGAACAACTTCCCCTAATAGGAATGAGGAGCATAGGTAGTCAACATCATAGCTCGACCCACATCAAGCAGGTGTTTGTTTTTTCTCTCAACTACTCCATTTTGTTGAGAGGTGTATAGACATGAGATTTGATGAAATATGCCATGTTCAGAGAGAGATAGTCAGTGAAATCACGGAGAAAGTATTCTCGGCCATTATTAGTTCAAAGAACATGAATAGGAGTTTGAAACACATTCAAAATGAGTTTGTGAAACCTTTTGAAAGTGTTACTGACCTCTAATTTTTCTCTCATAAGAGAGACCTAGCAGACTCTAATATGATCATCAATGAAAGTTATGAACCATCAAGAACCCGAGATATTGGGATGTTTAGCAGGATCCCAAATATTACAATGGATCAAGTGAAAGGGTTTACATGGTTTATAGAGTTGTATAGAATAATGAGAACTAGGTTGTTTTGCAAGATTACACTACTCACGTTTAAAAGATTTTTCTTTATTAATGAAAATGTGAGGATACAAGGATTTTAGATATGGAAAATTAGGGTGTCGTAGGCGATTATGCCATAACAGAACATTAGCATTAGCTGTTATAGTGAAGATAGCTTTATTGGTTGAAGAACTTGGAACATCTTCTGTCATATAGTAAAGGCCATCTCTAGCCTTAGCACTGCCAAACATTATCCCCAAAGCCTGATCTTGAAATATACAGTAAGATGGGAAAAAAGTTACACTACAATTCATTTCTCTTGTAAGTTTACTAACTAATAGTAAATTGCACTGCAATCCTAGTACATGTAGAACATATTTCAACTTTAGTTTTGATAGACACACTATTCCAAACCCCAAGGTAGGAGAGGTTGTGTCATCAGCCATAGAAATATCAATATTTGTGTTACAAGGTGTATAATCTATCATAGAGTTAGCCAAACTTGACATATGATCTGATGCACCAATATCCACTATCCAAACATGTTTAGGGAGCTTTCATGAGACTAGTGAGTAATAAGGAATACCTTGTAGGGCTATTGAAGTTGTTTGCTTAAGAGTAGGACTTGAGGGGTTTATACCTTGATTTAACAACCTGTACAAGGTTTGAACCTACTCTCCTGATAGGTCTAGATTCGAGATGTTCCCAGATTTAGTGGAGACTTCGATAGCATAGGCTGATCTGGTTGTATCTGTCCTATTTCGTGGCTTCCAGTTTGCTGGTTTGCCATGAATCTTCCTTTGTGTGATATGATTTGTTATAGTGGTCATACCATTGCTTGTCCTTCCTTTGATTCCTTGAATCTTCCACGAATTTCATCCAAATCCGAGTCAAGACCATGGCGAAAATAAAAAACACGATCCTTTTCTAACATTTTAGTGTATTTTGTATTATCAGCTGGACACTCCCAACTAATATTGTAGAATAAATCCATCTCATGCCATAATTTAGTCAAAACATTATAGTATTCTGTAACATTAGGGTTACCTTGTCTAGTTTTACTAATGGCTGACCTGATTTCAAAGCATTGAGATGTATTCTCTAAATTTGAGTACATTTCTTGGATTGCATCCCAAATTTCTTTTGTAGTATTGTAGAAGAGATAGGTTCTACCGATCCTCGGCTCCATTGAATTGATAAGCCATGCTATAATAATTGAACTTTTTGCTTCCCAAATGCCATAATTTGCTGCTATGTTTGGTGGGGTAGGAATAGCTCCTATCAAGTATCCAACTTTTCCCTTCCCCTTGATCACAAGCAATATAGATTGAAACCATTATTTAAAATTACTCCCATTCAACTTATCTTAAGTAATGTGTAGAGGATGGTTGTCAATAGAGTTTGTAGAAAAATTGGACTGAGAATGAGGCTTAGGAGAACTAGTGGCTGATGCTCCGATTATTGTAGGGTTTGGTAGATTTTCGGCCATGATTTTCAAACAGCCTAGACCTTAAGATCTAGGTTACCAGTACTTGTCTCTGATACCATGAAATATGCTGAATTCTTGAAACCTTACTTGAATGTTATTAAATCCGAGTAGAGATATTTATACAAGTACAAAATATTTATGCTATCTCCTAGAAAACAGGAATAAATTCAAAGTTAGATAACAGTAACTGATCTTCGAAATGCTGGAATTATCTTCTTCTTTCAAGCTGTATCATTCCTTTGAATTTTGGAGCTTATCTTATCTTCTAGGCTTTCTCATCTTTCAAATCTTGAAGTCTTATCTCCAACCACCCTATCTTTCCTTTTTAAAACTTGAACATCCAATCTCGTCGTCCAACAATATTCAAACTTGGGATAGTGCTCCCCTGGGTCATGGAATGCAGTAGGACCAAATGTGGTGGTGACAGTTTTCAAATTCGTTCCACAGACGCAATTGATTATTGTGTTGCATCCACCTAAACCAACTAGCTGCAAGGCGGCGATCCATATGCAAGGAAACCAGATCTAACTTCAAATTCTCAGGGATAGGATGAAGTTCAAAGTACTTACGAATTTTTAAGATACAATAGGAGGGATCTTAGCCATCAAACCATTGACACTCAACATGGATGGATCTGGAAATTCCTGACTCTGTCAAGGTGGATTGATCCTCTAGCAGAAAGGGAATCCAACCTCCTCCTGTAATCTGATTTGAAGTATTTGGTTCAGGATTTGAGGTTCCAGGTCCGAGTGTGTGCAAATTTGCTTGGGATACCCGTGAGAGATGAGTGTTGGATGACTGGGTCATTCTGGCTAAGGGTAGGTAGAAACTCTCTTGGACCTGTTGTTGCAGCTGCATCACCCTGCTCTTGGTGCTGGTTTGGCACGCTTGAACTTCTGCCAGAATTGGATCCCTTAGTTTTGCACATTGGGTAGCCACATGCTCCCTGATTAAGTTCATCTGCTTGTTCATTGTCAAGCTCAGAATCTGAAGAAGGGTTACGTTCTGTAATTCTGGAAGGAATGGTTTAGGCGGGAAGAATTGAGAAGGAGAGACTGAGAGAGAGAGAGATTAAGAGTGGGCGAGAGAAACGTGAATTGAGAAATGAGAGGGAAAGGAAACTATGGAATAATCCTCACATGCCTCCCCATCCTTAGCTTATCTTCATTTATAGGAGAATTACACAGCTGGGCGCGCCAGTTAGGAAATAGCCCATGCGCACGCCATTTGAATTAGCTCTTATTGGATTATTACAATTCTGCCATTACTCATCTAATTACAGCTATACCCTTGGTCTATGACAATTCCCTCCCGTTAAAATATTTCTTGTCCCCAAGAAATTACAGTAGACTTGTCATTCTAGGAAAATGTTGCAGAAGGTCAGGGAGATATTCCCATGAGGCGTTATCCAGATGGAGGTGAGACCATTGCACTAATACTTGTGTCAGTGGAGCCTGGTCCTGGTAAACCACTCGTCTGTCCAACACTACCATTGGTTCAGTGTTGGTCTCGATGTCTTCAAGTGGAGTGGGCAGTGTATTGCTGGAACTATCAGTTGGTCCAATGGATCTTTTCAGCAGGGAGACGTGGAACACTGGATGGAGGCCCACGCCCTCAGGCAACTGGAGACGATAGGCGACAGGTCCTACCTTTGCCACGACTTGAAGGGCCCATAAAATTTAGGACTGAGTATAGAGATTGGTCCCTTGTGAAAAAGGTGTTGTTGGAATCTTTTTACCTTTAAGTAGGCCTCAGTTTCTTCCTCAAACTGTCTATCTGTGCGATGCTTATCTGCCAACTGCTTCATCCGTTGACTGGCTAGGGCCAATTCCTGCTTAATAGTTAGTAGGGCTTCTTGTCTGTCCTTTAGGTACTGATCTGCAGATGTTTCTTGAGAAGAGTAGTGCATTACAGCCGGAATGATGGGTGGCAGATACCCAAATAGAACTTCGAAAGGAGTTCTCTTGTGTGCGGGGTATGGTAGTTGGTGTTATACCACCATTGGGCAAGAGCTACCCATCGACTCCAGCTTCGTGGTTTGGAAACACACAAGCATCTAAGGTAAGTTTCGAGACATTGGTTGACTCTTTCAGTCTGTCCGTCTGTCTCCGGATGGTAAGCAAAAGAAAGATGAAGCTTAATGCCAAGCCCTTGAAATAATGACTTCCAAAACTGGCTTGTAAATACTTTATCACGATTAAAAACTATCGCTTTAGGCAACCCATGGATTTTGAATACTGAATCCATTAGTTTCCTTGCAATTTCAGTGGCTGTGAACGGGTGAGCCAACGTGAGGAAGTAACTGAATTTAGTCAACTTGTCTACTACCACCAACAGAGTGTCAGCACCTTTAGATTTTGGTAAGCCTTCAATGAAGTCCATTGAGATTAGTTCCCAGGCTTGTGAGGGTATTTCCAGGGGTTGAAGGAGGCCTGGATAAGGAATTTGCACTGTTGGCAAGTAGTGCATTCCGTGACAAACCTGGTGACATCTTTTTTAAGGCCCTTCCAATAAAAAAATTGTCTTACCCGCCGGTAGGTTACATTGAGCCCGGAATGTCCACCTATGGGGGAGTTATGCAAGCTCTAAAGTATCTTCTTCTTCAACAATTCGCCTTCCCCAATCACCACTCTGTTCTGGAACCTCAATAATCCCTCTTTTAATTGGTAGTTAGGATCATTAGCGGCCTGCGCGGAAAGCCTGATAAGTAGCTCTTTGATCCAGGGAGTCTGATCATAGCTATGGGTAATGTCTTGCACCCAATCTGAAACCACGGCCGAAATGGCCTGACAAGCGGCTGGCACATCTCTTCGGGACAGAGCATCGGCTGCCTTGTTTTCCTTTCCTTTGCGGTATAAAATGATGAAGTCAAAGCCCATGAGTTTGGTAATTCCCTTCCTCTGTAACTGGTTGTGTATCCTTTGTTGGGCTAAGAATTTGAGGCTCTCGTGGTCCATCTTAATGGTGAATTTCTTGCCCTCTAAGTAGTATCTCCATTTCTCCACAGCCATTAGAACTGCCAACAACTCCTTGTCATATATACTTAAGCCCTGATGTCGTGGGGCCAATGTTTGACTTAGATAGGCCACTGGTCGCCCTCCTTGGCTAAGCATCGCCCCTATACCAGTGTCACACGCATCCGTTTCCAAAATAAACTCCTTGGAAAAGTCGGGTAGAGCTAGTGTTGGGGCTTGCGACATGGCTGCTTTAAGGGATTTAAAGGCTTCCTCTGCTTTTGGACCCCACCCGAAGTTATTCTTCTTAAGCAGTGTGGTCAGTGGCTTGCTAATCATTCCATACCCTTTTATGAAGCGTCGATAATAACCAGTCAGGCCGAGGAAGCCTCTTAGTTCCTTCAGGGTGTTTGGCCAGGGCCAAGCCTTCATAGCTTCAATTTTGTAAGGATCAGTACTAACTCTTCGGCCAGATATGATATGACCCAAGTATTCAACCTTCCCTTCTGCGAATGAGCATTTAAACCTTTTCACATACAACTTATGGAATCTAAGGATCTGAAATGCTAGCTTGAGGTGGGATAGATGCTGGTCTAAGGTAGTACTGTAAATGAGGATGTCATCGAAAAAAACCAAAACGAATTTGCGCAAATAGGGAGCAAAAATGTGGTTCATCAATGATTGGAAGGTTGCAGGCGCATTGGTGAGGCCGAAAGGCATTACCAAGAATTCATAATGCCCTTGATGGGTTCTAAAAGCTGTCTTAGGACAATCGGCTAAGTTCATTTGGATTTGGTGGTATTTGGAGGTCAAGTCAAGCTTAGAAAAAATGGATGCGCTTGTTAATTCGTCTAAGAGGTCTTCAATAATGGGTATAGGGAATTGGTTCTTGATGGTTAGTGAGTTGAGTTGCCTATAATCCACACAAAACCTCCAGGTGCCATCTTTCTTTTTCACTAGGAGGATTGGTGAGGCATATGGGCTTTGGCTTGGTTGTATCAAGTTTTTGGACAACATTTCTCTTATGAGTTTTTCTATTTTGGCCTTTTGTATGGGAGAATATCGATAGGCCTTTAAATTGACTGGTTCACTGTTGGGTTTAAGGTGAATGGAATGGTCAAGGATTCGATGGGGTGGCAAGGTTTGGGGAGTGGCAAACAGATCCTCAAATTCCATTTGCAAGTTATGAATGGATAAAGGGAAGTGTACCTTACTATCCTCTGTTGCCAAGGCAATGTTCCTTGGTGCAGCAAACTTCTGTTCTTCAGCTGTCATTAACCCCACGTCCACAGCATAAATGGAGTGCAGCTGTCCCACAGTGGTACTTCCCTGTTCCAGCAACTTTTGAATCCGTTTCCCTGAAACAACCCTACACTCCCCTGTTTCTTGACTCCCATGTAAAGTAACATGTTGGCCCTCCAAGTTAAAGGTCACTTCCAGAGTATTAAAATCGAATACTAAGGGGCTCACTGTCTTCATCCAGTTTACCCCCAACACAACATGACACCCTCCCAACTTGAGTATTCTCAGGTCTGCCGAGAATTCTTGTCCACTCATTAGCCACTTGAAACCCATACATCTGAGTTGGCTTACCATTCTGGTCCCATCAGCAATTAGGACTGACAGTGGGGGAGTCTCCTGGAGGTTGCATTGTAGGTTGTGGGCTGTGGTCTCATCTAGGAAACTATGTGTGCTGCCACTGTCTATCAACACGACTATCTTCCTTTTTCAGGCCACCCCTATCACCTTTATGACTCTTCCCGCTGCTTGGCCCTACAAAGCGTGCATTGAGATCTCACCCCCTTTGTTTTCCTCAGGCAATTCTTCATTTCCGCCCGTTCTCGCTTCCTCCTCCTCTACTTCGTCCTGACCTTCCATAGTAAGTAGGAGTTTTTTACACTGGTGACCTTGTCCATACTTTTCACCACAACGGAAACATAGGCCTAATTGTCTCTTTTGGTCCACCGTTAGGTTTCTTGGTTGGGTCACAGGTTGGAGAACCTTGATGGTAGGTTCTCCTCACGGCCCTTGGAAATTACTTCCCCTGTGATATCCCCTGTAGGTGTGATCCTCCCTGCTGTTTTTGGACAACTTATGTCTCCTAGCAAAAGTGTCCATCGAAAGCTCGTGCAATCGAGCTTGTTCAGCTGCTTGTGCCACCATGGTGGGGTATAACATCTTAATCGTCGGTCTAATTAACTCCTCTAGCCCGCTGATAAACTCGAAACAAAGTACTCTTCATCTAGGTAAGGTTGCGACAATGAGAGCAAGGACCTCAATTCTTCAAATCTAGTTTGGTACTCCTCTACTGTTCCATTCTGTTTCAATTTGTTAAACTCCTCAATTACATCAGATTTGATCTGGTCTTCTCTCCAAACCTTCTGCACAATTGGTTAATAAACTCTGGCCAACTCAAATCCAACCTGCCATGACTCCAATTTTGGAACCACGCATCCGCCACATCATCTAAGTAGGAAGCAACCATACATACCTTATCACCTTCTGCGATTCGATGTTGATAAAACATGTGTTCACATTTGCGTATCCACCACCTCGGTCTGTCCCGATCGAAGGCCGGAATCTCCATCCTCAACCCTGGTTGAGCGAAATTGATACCCCCATAACCCCTTTGATGTGCTCCCTCTCCCACTTCCGTTGGTTCTTGAGGTCGCAATCTATTCACCAATGCAGTCAGTATTGGTGCTGATGTTGACCTTGGGGGAAAATTCGTTGGAAAGCTAACATTTGGCTGCCGAGCAAACATGCTCAGAGCTGCCGACAGTTGCTGGCTGAGTCCCAAGAATTCTTCTCGAATTCTGGTCACGGCTCGATCTAAAGCAGCTGTGTATTCTGATCTACTCCGGTGGATCTCTTCTTGTGCATTCCGAATTCCTAACTCCAGCGTCTCCAATCTATCGTCCACCTGCTCCTGGTGTTGTCGCAATCCCAACTCGATCGCATCCAGTCTGACCTCCATCTGCTTCGCTCGCGTTCCGTTGGCCATCCCTATTGTCAGGTCGCGGGCTCTAATACCAATTGTCAACCTCAGAATCTGAAGAAGGGTTACCTTCCGTAATTCTGGAAGGAATGGTTTAGGCAGGAAGAATTGAGAAGGAGAGACTCAGAGAGAGAGAGATTAAGAGTGGGCGAGAGAAATGTGAATTGAGAAATGAGAGGAAAAGGAAACTGTGGAATAATCCTCACATGCCTCCCCATCCTCAGCTTATCTTCACTTCATTTATAGGAGAATTACACAGCTTGGCGTGGCAGTTGGGAAACAGCCCATGCACGCGCCATTTGAATTAGCCCCTATTGGATTATTACCATTCTGCCATTACTCATCTAATTACAGCTATACCCTTGGTCTATGACATTCATCTCATTGGTCTTCATTCACATTGCCTTGACCATGGTTATAGATAAGAGATCGCGCAGAGAAATTCTCAGTGAGAGCACCAGATTATTAGCTGTCACTTCAGGACAGTGATCACCCCTTCCAAAGAGAGTAGAATAGCTTGGAGGGAAGAAGAAGAGTTTAGAAGGAAGTAGGGAGAGAATTTCTCATTCAAATTGATCATAGTCATCTCTTACAACAGCATTTCCTATTCTACTCCCTAATGGAATCTGATAACAGAATTGAATAAATGTGCACCACCCTCTCCCTTATTACTGAATACCCTTCATAACCTCATGCAATGAAATGCCATGCAAATGCAGGCTAAAGTATTCTATTCAAATCCACCAGTCTAGCTGGTGCCCTTCATTTCCTCTTGCTACGCCAAGTTGTTCTGCTCCCATCTTTCTGGTGTCAGACTTGCTCTCGCCATGAACTCTGGTACTAACACATGTGAGAGGAGTTTCCACCCTAGTTTGTCCAATAAAGCTTTGCTCATAGAATGGAAGGTCCTAAAACCTAAACCACCTTACTCCTTTGGCCTGGATACTTTCTTCCATGCTGTGAGAGACACTGATCTAGGATTGTTATGCTTTCCCAACCAAAATTTACTCACCAACTGATCCATTTTATGATGTAAAGATTTTGAACAAAGCATGATGACATTATATAAATAGGAACTGAGGACGAAGCTACTTGCACCATGATAGACCTCCCTGCATAAGAAAGAGCCTTAGTCTTCCATTCCTTTATCTTGGCTTCCAGCTTCTGTAACAAGTAGTTAAAAGTCTGCACTGGAGCCCTCTTCCCAAAAAAAAAAAAAAAAAAAAGGGAATACCTGAATACACAGCATCCAATCATCCTTCCTTCATGTTCAATGAGGACTTGATCCTATGCCTTATCCTACAAGAAGAGGCTTTTATTTTTTATTTTTTTTATAGTGCTAATTAAAGTGTTTTCACTAAAGAAAGACAACTCAGAGGGACAAGGTTCCTGTCCTGACATATTTCCTTACCAGGCTTTCTTCAACTGCACTCACAGTACTCTGATTGGCCCTGCAAAAGAGCAAGTCATCCATGAAGAGAAGATGATTTATAGGCTGAGTATGAGGTGAGAGCTTGGTTCCTTTCATCTTGTTATTAATGCCAGAACCCTAGGCTGAGTATGAGGTGGGAGATTTCTAATACATCTTTTATGATCAGAAGGGTAGGGGCAGTATTTATAGAGAACAATGAGTGGGAGAGACAATACTCTCTCTCAATTATCCTGGATAAGAGAGATATATTAAGGTATATTCTATCTCTCAACTTATCTTGTATACAAGATAATAACTCCCCTCATATATCCACCACCCATTAGGTTAGTAGATTATCTATAAGACTTATGAGCTGAATAGATCGTCCACCGATGTGGGCAGATCATGGGTTCAGGTCCGTGAATCGACTCAAATATCACCATAAACTATCATTAGGAATATCTGGCTGGATTGTTTAGGTCTAAAGTGCCTCCAAAGATTCCAAAATTTTAGGGATTTGATTATTTTCTTTGATTTTGATTTTAATTACTGAAATAAGCTGAATTCTTGAAAGCTTACTTAGGAATTTATTGAATCTGAAGGGAGATATTTATACAAGGCAAAATATCTACTCTATCTCTTAGAAAATAAGAACAAATTCAAATTTAGATAACACTAACTAATATTCAAAAACATGCTAGCCTTTATCTTCTTATTTCAAACTTGAATCTCTCCTTTGAATTTTAGAGATTTATCCTATCTTCCAGGCTTCCTTATCTTTTAAATCTTTATCTTATCCAACCATCTTATCTTTTCTTTTTAAACTTGAACACCCAATCTCATCCAACACTCCCCTTCAAGCTGGAGGATAGATGCTAGTCATTCCCAGCTTGCCAATTAGCAATTCAAAACCTGGTCTTGCCATGGCTTTTGTAAACACGCCAACCACTTGACTTGTTGTAGGAGTATATGATAGACTAATTCCTCCTTCCTCAATTTCCCTCTTTATAAAGCTTCTGTCTATTCTCACATGCTTCATGTGATCATGCTGAACTAGATTTTTAACAATACTAATAGCTAATTTACTATCACTGTACATCTTTGTCTGCTGTGACAAAGGAATATGTAAGTTTTCCTTCAACCTTTCTAACCAAATTACTTCACAAATTCCTTGAACTAGCTCGGAATTTTGCCTCAGCACTGCTGCAGACAACAACCAACTGCTTCTTACTTCTCCATGTAATCACATTTCCCCATACTTTGGACAATAACTTGAAGTTGACTAGCCATCTTAAATAGACCCTGCCCACTTTGCATTAACAAAGCCTTCAATTCCCTTCTCTATTTTCTAAAATAGTAATCTTTTTCTAGGTGTCCCTTTTAAATATGTTAGGGAATGAAAAACAACATTTGTATGTCTTTGAGTGGAAGAATGCATATATTGACTTATTACACTCACTGTACAGGCTATGTCTGACCTTGTAACGGACAAGTAGATTAATTTTTCAACCAACCGTTAGTATCTTTCCTTTTCTATTGTGGCATCATCATTGATTTCTCCAAATGTCCAGTTCTTTTCTAAGGGTGTTGCAGTAGGTCTACACCCTAGCATTCCTATTTCTTTCAATAAATCTATTGTATATTTTCTCTGTGGGATGAATAGACCTTCTTTACTCTGAATGACCTCCATTCCTAGGAAATACCTCATTGTTCCTAGGTCTTTGACTTCAAATTCAGCTCTCAATTGCTTCTTCAAGCTCTTTATTTCTTGCATGTCATCTCTTGTCACTATAATATCATCCACGTAGACAATTAATATAGCCTTCCTTCCATTTGTTGTGTGTTTTATGAACAAAGTATGGTCTGCCTACCCTTGTTTATACCCTAACTGATTTAAGATCATGCTGAACTTCTTGAACTAGGCTCTTGGTGATTGTTTTAACCCATATGGAGACCTCTTAAGTTTACAAACTTTTCCAATGTTAACTTCATGATCAAAACTAGGAGGAACTTGCATATATATCTCATCATCCAAATCTCCATTAAGAAAGACATTTTTAATATCAAATTGAAATAAAGGCCACTTTAAATTGACAGCAATAGAGAGTAATACCCTGATAGAATTCAACTTAGTCACAGGAGCAAATGTCTCTTCATAGTCAATCCCATAGGTTTATGTGAACTCTTGGGCCACCAATCGAGCCTTATATCTTTCAACACTCCCATCTGTATGATGTTTTAATGTGAATATCCACTTACATTCGATTACCTTCTTATTTGAAGGCAATTCTACTATATCCCATGTATTATTACCAACCAAGGCTTTCATTTCTTCCAGAACAATAGCCTTCCACTTAAGATCCTTCATAGCACATTGGATGGTTTTGGGAATTTCAATATTGTCAATACTTGCAACAAAAGCCCTGAATTGAGACAATTTTGTATAATTATGATGATTAGAAATAGGGTATTTGACACATGACCTTACCCCTTTTCATAACGCTATATGAACAACCCCATTCAAATCATCCATCCTTGTAGTAGTATTATCCTCAGATGGACTAGCCTTTGGATTTGATGGCTGACTGTGCTAAGGTTCCTGATGGCCTTTAGGCTGTCTGGAATAAACTAAAAGAGGACTGTCAGGAATTAGAAGGTGAGTGGAGGGACTGGTTTATGATTAGGGATATCGGGCATAGAGGTATCAAGAGAGTGTGGATCAAGAGGGTGCATAGAGGTATCAGGAGACATAAGAGCTACTAGTATGTTGTCAGGAGTTGATGCTGATGCTCCCTCTTGAGAGCGTACTGGTAGTGTAGAATCAAGCAAAGGAAGAGAGATGAGAGGATCCCAAGGCCACTTTGTTTTATTAGTCTCCTCTAAAGAAGATGTTGGAGGGTAAAATGGGTGATCCTCATAGAATGTGACATCAGAGGACACAAAAAATTTGCAAGAGGCGGCGCAATAGCACTTGTATCCTTTTTGGGAAGGAGAATACCCAACAAAGATACACTTAAGTGCCTTTGGTTCAAGTTTGGTTCGAGAGGGATTGGTGTTGTGAACATACACAATGCAACAAAAAACCCTGGGAGAAAGAAGTAAGAAGATAGACATTTGGACACAGATCACGAAGGGTGTTGAGAGGAGTTCTGAATTGTAGGGCTTTAGAGGGAAGACGATCGATTAGATAAGTGGTTGTAAGAACAACTTCCCCCAATAGGAATGAGGAACATAGGTAGTCAACATCATAGCTCGACCCACATCAAGCAGGTGTTTGTTTTTTATCTCAACCACTCCATTTTGTTGAGGGGTGTATAGACATGAGATTTGATGAAATATGCCATGTTCAGAAAGAGATAGTCAGTGAAATCATGGGGAAAGTATTCTCGGCCATTATTAGTTCGAAGAACATGAATAGGAGTTTGAAACACATTCAAAATGAGTTTGTGAAACCTTTTGAAAGTGTTACTGACCTCTAATTTTTCTCTCATAAGAGAGACCTAACAAACTCTAATATGATCATCAATGAAAGTTATGAACCATTGAGAACCTGAGATATTGGGATGTTTAGCAAGATCCCAAATATTACAATGGATCAAGTGAAAGGGTTTACATGGTTTATAGGGCTATATAGAAAAATGAGAACTAGGTTGTTTTGCAAGATTGCACTTCTCACGTTTAAAAGATTTTTCTTTATCAATGAAAAGGTGAGGACACAAGGATTTTAGATATGGAAAACTAGGGTGTCCTAGATGTTTATGCCACAACAAAACATTGGCATTAGCTATTACAGTAATGACTGCTTTATTGGTTGAAGAACTTGGAACATCTTCTGTCATATAGTAAAGGCCATCTCTAGCCTTAGTACTGCCAATCATCATCCCCAAAGCCTGGTCTCGAAATATATAGTAGGATGGGAAAAACGTTACACTACAATTCATATCTCTTGTAAGTTTACTAACTAATAGTAAATTGCACTGCAATCCTGGTATATGTAGAACATATTTCAACTTTAGTTTTGATACACACACTATTCCAAACCCCAAGGTAGGAGAGGTTATGCCATTAGCCATAGAAATATCAATTGTTGTGTTATAAGATGTATAATCCATCATAGAGTTAGCCAAACTTGACATATGATCTGATGCACCATTATCTGTTATCCAAACATGTTTAGGGAGCTTTCATGAGACTAGTGAGTAATGAGGAATACCTTGTAGGGCTATTAAAGTTGTTGGCTTAGGAGTAGGACTTAGGGGTTTATACCTTGATTTAACAACCTGTACAGGGTTTGAACCTGCTCTGCTGATAGGTTTAGATTCGAGCTGTTCCCAGATTTAGTGGAGACTTCAGCAGCATAGGCTGATTTGGTTGTTTCCCTCCTGTTTCGTGGCTTCCAGTTTGCTGGTTTGCCATGAATCTTCTAGCATGTTTCCCGTGTATGGTAGGGTCTATTACGGTGGTCACACCATTGCTTGTCCTTCCTTTGATTTCCTGACAAAGTATCCACCTGTTTCGTGGCTTCCAGTAGCAAGAGCAGAGTTTTGACGACTTAAAATGGAGTCTATCTGTTGGGTAAGCATCACCTTATACCTAATCTCTTCTCTCTTTACCTTAGTAAACACTTCTCTTGTGTAGGTAAGGGTTTAGTACCCAATAATCTTCATCCAAATCAGAGTTAAGACCATGGAGAAAATAAAAAAACACGATCTTTTTCTAACATTTTATTGTATTTTTTGCTATTAACTGAATACTCCCAATTAACAGTGTAGAATAAATCCATCTCATGCCATAACTTAACCAAAATGTTATAGTATTCTGTAACATTCAGATTACCTTGTCTAATTATACGAATGGCTGACTTGATCTCAAAACATTGAGAGATATTCTTCAAATTTGAGTATATTTCTTGAATTGCATCACAAATCTCCTTCACTATCTTGTAGAAGAGCCAGGTTCTACTGATCCTTGACTCCATCAAGTTGATAAGCCATGCCATAATAGTTGAGTTTTTTGCTTCCTAGGTGCCATAATTGGTTGTTGTGGTTGGTGGAGTAGGAATTGCTCTTGTCAAGTATCACGTTTTTCCTGTTCCTTTGATTACAAGCAATATCTATTGAAACCATTCTCTGAAAGTACTCTCATTTAACTTATGTTAAGTAATCTATAGAGGATGGTTATCAATAGGATTTGTAGAAAAATTTGGTGGGGAATGAGGATTAGGAGAACTTGTGGCTAAGGCTTTAGTTATGGTTGGGTTTGGTAAAGTTTCGGCTATGATTTTGTAAACAGCCTAGACCTCAAGATCTAGGTGACCAAAACTTGTTTCTGATACCATGAAATAAGTTGAATTCTTGAAAGCTTACTTAAGAATTTATTGAATCCGAAGGGAGATATTTATACAAGACAAAATATCTACTCTCTCCTAGAAAATAGAAACAAATTCAAATTTAGATAACATTAACTAATATTCAAAAACATGTTGGCCTTTATCTTCTAATTTCAAGCTTGAATCTCTCCCTTAAATCTTGGAGTTTTATCCTATCTTTTAGGCTTCCTTATCTTTTAAATCTTTATCTTATCCAACCACCTTATCTTTCCTTTTTAAACTTAAACACCCAATCTCGTCCAACAATTATAAATCTTAATTGATTATAATGTTCCTTAGTTTTAGAGATTGGATTAGTTATCTTTAATTACCTGATTATCTTTGATTATGATTCCTTAAATTTAGGGATGGGATTAGATTAGGTGCTTGGTTGTTTCCCTTTTTTATTAGAGATCCTAGTTAATTAAAGAATAAAAATCCTAAGTGAACTCTCTCTCTCTCTCTCTCTATATATATATATATAGATATATATATATAATTTCCTTTGGCTTATTTTTCAAGCAATCAAATACAATTCAAAGTTTTGGCTGATTTGGAGATTGACCCCTTATACATCAAACTCCCTTTCTTTTTTCCCAATAAAACCCTAGGGTTTTATCATTGCCCAATGTCTTGGGACATTCATGAGTGTGAAGATACTGTTTGTCTTTGGATATTACGAATATGATGATATTGTTTGTGTGCAGCTGCTAATGCATCTGCATGAGCTGCAGATTGAGTTGGAAAATCATGTGTGGAACAGGAAGGAACTTGAAAGGCGTCTGCAGATGGCCATTAAAGAAGGCAGAATGATGGAAGGAATGCTAGCAGAAATGGAAGACGAACATGATGAGGCCATTGTCAAAATTGAACTGTTACAAAGCCAGGTAGCAGAGTTCTGATCATTTTGAAGTTCCGATGCTATCCTGATAATAGTAGAACGTCTATCATCTCTCTTGGGTCAGAGACAACCTGTAATTCTCAAAATTTTTCCACCATTGTAGGCATTAATTTATAAGTGCTTTTGTTGCTTTTTGAGAAATGGAGGCATTTTAAATTTAAATATTTAATGCCTGCTGCCTTTGGAGCAGATGTGTGAATATTTCTTTAATTAGGTACTTCGTGTTGAGATTCCTTTACAAGTTCCTTAAAGACTTTATGTATTTTTACTTCATGATGACTGGAAAAAGAATTGCAAAATCAAGTTAGATAGCAGAAATGGAAGAGAAATATGATAAGGCGTTGTGAAAATTGAACTGTTACAAAGCCAGGTAGCACAGTTCTGATCATTTTGAAGTTCTCTGTTGCTATGCTGATAATAGTAGAACGTCCATTATCTCTCTTGGGTCAGAGACAACCTGTAATTCTCAAAAATATTTCTACCATTGTGGACATTGTTTTTTTAAGTGCTTTTGTTGCTTTGAGAAATGGGGGCATTTTAAATTCAAATATTTATTGCCCGTTGCCTTTGGAACAGATGTGAATATTTCTTTAGTTAGGTATTTCATATTGAAATTCCTTTACAAGTTCCTTAAAGACTTGATGCATGTTTTACTTAACGGTGACTGGAAAAAGAACTGCAAAATTAAGGTACTTGCAGTTCGTATTTGACCTTCAACTACTGCAGTGGGGTTGTTTCAGAAGGTAAGAGTGAAATAAGTCGAATCTTGTTACAAAACTATATAATATAAAATGTGTGGAAATACATCTAAATACATATTTAAAAAGGACAGTGTAGTTTTCTATTTACTTTATGTTTGGAGGTTTATTTTGTATTTTTTTTTTTGGTCAAGGGAGAGAGAGAAGAAGAAAGGGAGGGGGGTGTTGGGGGGAATGAGGTGCTTATTTCTTAACAAGTGCTATGATGATTAGGTGTTATTAGAATATAAAGGTTTTACCTGTGATCCTCAAATTCTTGTTTGGTCTTATTTCCCTCACCGGCTGCTATATGTACCCTAAAGATTCTAGGTAAGGTTTCTGAGTCAGTTGTGGAGTTTTTTTTGCCTGTGCTCTGGTAAGCTTCAGTTTTCATAGGGATTTGAGTTCTTAGGGGATGTCCGATTAGTTATAAGGACTTTTATTTTTGTGTGCGTCATCATAATACTATTTTTCATCAAGTGTTTGTCTTTTCAAATATTTCATGGTTTCGCTTATTTGCTATGATTCTCATTCCTTGTTGCATCATAAATTCAGTAATGCCACTAAATATGGGTCAAATTTCCATAATTTTGTTATTGATGAATGATTAGATCGGGGACTGCATAACTGAAGTTAATCAAAATGGAAAATGCAGTAAGTTTTTGTTATTCAAATCCTAACTTCGCGTTTTTGTTGTTAACTTTTTTCATTCAACCGTACATTTCTTGTTCCTGCAAATTTAACATACGGTTTGGTTTGGCAATCCCTCCTGTATTCTAAATTTCTTAGCTTTTACGTACTAATTTGTTGTTCTGGATACTGGAACTTGAATGTTATACTTACTCGTGTGCACTCCAACAGTTGCAGGTTGCAAAGGAAGAGAATCTTCGGCTGAAGGAGATTCAGGTTAAGGGACTGTACAACTTCCAAAGTCACGATAACACATCGAAAGACAATGATGTTGGTGAAAAGTTTGGGATTTCCTGGAAATCCAGTTTTAATGAGGGTGGTATTATCCTTCAAGACCTGATGCACAAAGATACTTGGCAGGACAGTAAAAAAAGTAAGATTGAGTCGGTTGATTGCACGCTAGCTCGAGCTGGAACGAAAGCCAGTGAGCCTAGACAAATGGACATGGGTGAAGTCACTCTGGGGCTATGCCAGCAGAGGGAGGTTGCACTACTACAGAGTCTTTTCAGTGCAGTACTGTCGATGATAGTGGGGATGATTATCTGGGAGGCTGAAGACCCTTGCATGCCTCTTGTAGTAGCTCTCTTCATGGTCGTTGGCATGTCGCTGAAGAGTGTGGTACAGTTTTTCTCCACCATTAGGAACAAACCTGCCTCCGATGCAGTCGCTCTTTTAAGCTTCAATTGCTTTATGCTTGGCGCGCTGACATATCCTACGCTCCCGAGGATCGCCTGTAGGTTTGGTTTTTGGCGTGGGCAGTAGAGTAAGCAGCTGGCTTCGGCTTCTTTAAGACGTTCTCCAACTTTAACATCCAGCCAGCCATGTATGACATACAGTACCTTTGTAAAAAGGGGGTGTGCTTGCCTGCTCTTATCTGTTTTGGAAATTTTCCCAGCTTGTACATGAATGTAATTGTAGGGCCTTGTGAAGTTAAAAGTTTTTGAGTTTTCCTGAAGGGCGGGTGGTGGTGGAGGTAATTTATTGATTTGTTTCAGTTAGTGTCGTCGACCATTTAAAGGGTGCCACTTCTAAAGATGGCATCATGCAAAGAGTCAATTGCCTGCCTTTCTTTCTTTCTTTTTTTCTAATTATTCTTTTAATTGTTGGGATTACTTTCTCACTCATTGTGAGTGGTCTCTCAACTTTTAATTTAGTACACTATAGCACCTTGCCATTTTGGGTGTGTAATTGCTTTGGAAATTCAAAGTTCTTTTTAAATTCTATGTACACCCACAAAATCTCATAAATATCTTGTTTAATCCCTTAAGAATGAATAATTAGAGTTCCATATCCAATATAGTTTAGATTGAACTTGATCAACATGTAATAATGAAAAATCCTATGTGAAACATAGATTAAATTGAATTTGATCGAGATGTAACAATGAAAAATAAAACATCTAATAAATCAATAAACTTAAATTTTTTTGCATCCTATGTATTGTGTTTGAATAGCTTAAGATATACTGAATAGTATATTAAAAATAAATCTAAACATGAGGAATAATAAAACGTAATGAGAATTTATCTTCTACTCCGTTATTTTTTCCTTTCCTCTTAAGGTACTTAGATTCCTTAACATTTTAAATATGCTGAACTTAAATGATAACCACGTATTGACTCCCAAATCATTTCTCAAGCATGTATATGATAAGCATACGAATATAAATAACTATTTATACATTAATGACAAATCGAGATAGAACCAATTTATTATTCATCAATTGAACCCATACCATTTAGTTTAAGGTGAAACATTATCACTCATTGACAAATAATATATCCTCTCGTTTATTCACTAAGTCATAAAGGTAATGATATGGTATTATACACATAAACGTTATTTAAAACAGATTTCAATACAATAAGCATAAATTTAAAGGCTACAATGCAATGTATGCCAATTAAGTAGTCATGCATAATAAGATGTAGATTGTAGGCTATTTGCACAATTTAAACAAAATTGAAAGTCAAATGCATAATATAATAATTTATAGGTGTTGAAAGTGCAATAAACTAGAAGGTTGGGGTAGAAATACCTTCAAAAGTTCTAAATTTTTGAAAAATTGTGCCCACCTCCCCAATTTTCTCCATTCACCATTTCATGGTCAACAACTCTAACCAAGTTGAATTGCCACCACTATTGTTTCCTTTGCCACCCAAAACCACCATAAACCACTTTTTACACTCTTGTGGCACATCACAACCACCTATTTCATCAAAATCTATCGTTCACTACTGTTGTTGTTATATCACTTCTTCTTCTCTAGAAACTAGTTCATTAGACTATTTTCCAACTCTTTTCAACTCTTTATTTTGTTCTTTGTCTTGTTGTGTTTGTGTCTCAAAATTGGAAAGAAACCCCCTGAATATATAACCCAAAGAATCATTTTCCAATTTGTTTCCATACATATACATATTCATACACCACACATATGCACTTGATTTCTTGCACCTTTTTTTTTTTTTTTTGTTACAAGTTTGGAAAATTTTAATGAATCAATCATTGTGTTTTTGGGTTCAACTTAGGGTTATTTTCATCTTTTGATATCTTCCATAAAATGAAAGTCGATTGTTCAAAATTTGAGTCTAAAATGGTCTATTTCAACTATTTATCACATTACAGGACATATTTGTTTACAAACTTTCAAGTTTGATTATTTTCAATATGATAGTTAAAAGTGTAAACCAAAAGCACTTTTCTTGTTCTCAATCATACCCATTTTGACACTTTATCTTTTGATTTGTCTTAGCCCAAGCTCATTCATTTTTTATTTGGGTTCAAATTAGGTTACCTAGTTAGTATGTTATGAGTTTTTACCAAATTCAAGCTAAAATAACTTTCAATTCACTTAGTGATTTTCAATGAAGATTTTACTAGTTCATCTCAATTGTGCCTACTAAGCTTTGTATTGAGCTTAAGCTAATTTGGCTGAGTTTCGAAAGATCATCTACGAGGGGTGTGAATTGGATGTTTAAAGAAATTTTTGCAATATTAAAATTATTTTTCATAAAAGTAGATTAAGAGAAATACTCTTTATAAAAATAAATGTTGCAGCAGATTCATAATCATTGAGACAATTTTTTTATGAAAATAATTTTGAGATATTTTAATCATGAATATTTTCATATAAAGATGAATGCATTTAAAGACGAAATTCAAGAAACCTTTTTGCATCAAGAACAATCAATTTGAAACATATGAAATTAAATCTGTGCATTTGAGAAATAAGTTGTTATGTGCACGCCAAGCAGCACAAGATAGACTTACTTGCAGTGGACTTTGTCAAGCTAGTTGCAATTAAATAAATTACTGTTAGGATAATTGTCATGTTCTATGTTATTTCCTTGATTATCGCATTTAGTTGGCTAGTGATAACAACCATATTCCATGTTCATTTGTGGTTGTAACGTCCCGTTTTTCCAAAACGCGCATTACCTCGAGATTTTAGGAATATATTTTTTTTTTCAACATCATACACACAACATAAGCCTCTTAATATACATACCTTCATCATAATTATTTCCCGACAATCCCGATTGTACCTTCTCAGCATATCAAAATTTAAAAATTAATAGACTAAGACAGGTATTATCAATCACATCAGAGAAGGCAAGATCGAAACCTCAATGATATATAACCGACAAATTCCTTTTACAGTTAAATAACCAAATCGATGTTTCACATGAGAATATCAAAATAATACATAACCTCTGAACATCGTAATCATAGACAAAAACCTACAAAAACTAAACATAACAGCTACATCTCGACGACATCATTTCCCTTGGCGCCACTGCTTTCACCTGGAACGTTTGAATATTCCAGGGACATAGTCTAAATTAGATGTTGAATCATCTAAGTGAGAGTTCAAAAACATTTTCATGAATATATATAAAATCATATATAAAACCAACAAATCCTGACATGCCCAGCCTAAAAGAAACCCACATAGCACTTAGCCTTAATCAGGGAAAATGCAATCTCTCTAAAGGCGACACGACCATATCGACCCATTGGCAAACACAATCCTGCTTAAGAGGGACAACCTCTACATATGAACTCGGGAATTACCCCATTATCATTGTTAGGCATTACGCTCATACTCAAAAGCATTCCAAAACCCAAAGCAACCCTAGCCCCAAAACTATCACATCAGCACTATCCCCGAAATCAACGACACCTCGGTATTAATGCTATTGCTCAAAGGAACTTGAGGTGGTGTCCACTCTCAGCCCCGCCACTTGAGTACCATAAGGTGAAGTCCGTCTCTGCCCCGTCCCAAGTGAGTCACATTGCATTAATCCTCGGCACGCATTCCGAGTGCTGTCACTCAAAGGCTACGTCACAAGTTAACAACCCACGTCCCACATGGACAACACATAACATACCAATGCCGAAAATCATAACATGCATACATAAAATCAACATTTCAATGTATGCAATTTATCATACGAATTCAATGCATTTGTAAATAATCGTTTGGACGAACCATCGCACGAAACCAACCGCTCACAATAAATCAAAAGTGATCAAAAGTAGCAAGAATATGCACAAGAATTGGATTGAACAACTCACAGTAAACCATTCACATGCCACAAAAAAGTTTTTATGATAGAACCACTCACCTTAGGCTAAATTCAAGATTCTTCGAAATGCGTGCCCAACCTCAACTCTCGTGCCAGGCGCTCTATAGTTCAACCTTGAGCTTCAACAATACCCTAGACATCATATGTATTCAAAGGAAAATAAATATCTATTTTCCCAATTTTCTCATAATTTTCCTCTAATTTCATCATATTTTTCTCTCGATAATTTCAAATAAATACCTATTCAAGCATTTTTCCAACTTTTCCTCCATAAGAATTCATAAAATAATATTTATAAGCCTCTGGAAATTTCTGAAATTTTTTCAGATTTTCTCCTATTTTTTCAAATTTCCATAATTACTTTTCCTTGAGAAAATTTATTTCTCCTTGATTTCCTTAAAATATCCTCCAAGAAAAATCACCAAAACTCATAAAATAAATTTATTATCCTTCTGGAATTTTCTCAGAATTTTATAAAAATCCCTCATATTTATTTTCCATTTACATTTTGTTTCAAAAATCCAAATAATTATCTCCTCAAGAAATTTCCAAGATAAAAATTCATCAAAATAAACTATTCATTTTCCTTGAATTTTTGGATATTTTTCTAGAATTTTATTTCCTTTAATTTTATTTTTTCTCAAATTTTCTATATTTTCAATATTTAAAAAATACAGAAATTACCTTCGATCATCTTCTCCGACGACGGCACACCTGAAAATCGAAGTGACGACATCAGGTTGCTCCTCTCCCTTAGTCGATTCCAATGGTACCCATCTTGGTCGGAAAAAATCACCGAAAGTCTTTCGAATTGGCCGAAAACAGCCCGCCCAAGTCACCCGCCACTAAACTCTTGGTGAACTAAATTGACCTTCGATTCGAATTTCGATTGACATGAAACCTTCCAAATTAGTTTCCCATAGCCTCGCGACCAAAATCCCCTTATTAGATCCTTCGATCGATCACTCTACAACCTGATTTAAACACTTCTGCAATATGTATATATATATATATAGGCGGCCAAATATATATATGCGAAAACACCCCCTATACTACTCCAAAAACTCTTAAAATTCCCAGAATTGCTTCTCACAACCTGGGGAACAGAAGCCCCTTATCCCCGACCTTTGATTTGCTCTCAAATGTGAGAAATCTGAAGTAAAATCTTTAATGTAAACCCTCAACCAAACTCGGCTATTTATAGCCAAATTCGTCCGTTTTTCGACCAATCAGAGGCCGTTGCTTGGCCCTTACGCGACCTTGGCCCATGCTCAGCCATGTCCTGTCGAAGAACAGCTGTCCCATAGCCGAATTTGCTTTCCACGATTTGCGGCAGGCGACCATGCCTCACGCTGCAAATCTGATTTTTTTTTTAATCATAACATCTTTTATTATTAAAAAAAAATAACTATAATCTATTCCAGACATTCTTGGAGCACTCATCAATAATATATCCTTTACATCTAAATTCCGAGACGCTCCCTAACGACAATTTAGTTTTTAGCCCGAACTGAAGCTGTATCGAAAATAAACTCCGATTCGATTTATTTTGATACTAAAAATCCTATCTCGAGAGGCTTAGTAATGACATTATTTTCCTTTAAAATCTCAGCCTCGGGACATTCTCTGTAGTCGATTCGACGATTTATTTTTACCATCAAGTCGCTTTTCGATATTTTAAACTCATCTAAATTACATGACAATTTCATGAAGATTTAGGGTATTACAATGGTGGGTCGTATTGTTGGTCATGTCCCTTATTTTCTGTTGCAGTCTATTTGATAGAGTTTATATATGGATTGTAGCAGATGGAATAAATTATTGAGCTTTTGTTTAAATTCTCCAATCTCCTTCTTATTTTTCCTTTTTGTTTCTCATCATTGGTATCAGAGCGCGGTTTCGATTATGGACACTCGCAGCAAAAGCAACACGGAATTCCGCAATAAAGTGGCTAAAATCCTCACCCGTCATGAGTCGAGTTTCGATACCTTAAGCCACAACTACAATCAACTACACTCCACCCTCCAAACTATTCTCACTGAATTACAGGCCCTCTGCATCAATTCCTCTACCCACCTACCTCATCCAGAAGAGAATCCTTTCGTTGTAGGAGATGTTGCCCATTAGCCCAACATACCGCAAACCTAAAATTCCTCCAGCACCTCGCATGACCGAACCCAAACCTATCTCAAATTGAATTTTCCTACCTTTGGAGGCAATGACCCCACAGGATGGATTTACAAAACAGAGCAATACTTTGAGTTTAAAGACATTTCTGATCCTCAACGTGTTTAATTGGCCTCATTCCATCTGGAGGGGATAGTATTATAGTGGTATCGGTGGTTTGCAAAGATCAAAAGACCTCTAACCTGGAACGAATTTACTTAGGTTGTGCTACACCGGTTCGGTCCAACTGATTACGAAGATCCATCTGAGGCTCTCTCGAGGCTCAAGCAAACCACCACAGTGCAATCATACCAAGAAGCCTTTGAGAAACTATCTCATCATGTGGATAACCTTCCTAAAAATTACTTGATATCTGATGCTTTATCGCGGGACTCCGAGATGATATCAGGTTGGATGTAAAGGTCAAGCAACCCAGGACATTTGCGGACACTATTGGTGTGGCACGACTAATTGAAGAAAGAAACAACTTGCAAAGAAGAGTTAACAGCAATTACCGTTCCATACAGACCGTTACCAACCCACGAACCAGCTCCCATACATCCGCTGGCCTCCTTGGTCCTTCCCCTGGTCAGAAGCTACCATCTCAAGTTAATCATGTTCTCGTTCGAAGCATCACAGGCTAAGAAGAAAAGGAGCGAAGGGAGAAGGGACTTTGTTATTATTGTGACGAGAGGTACACACAGGGACACAAATGTCAACGCCCACAGTTTTTCATGATTGTTGATTGTTCCCTTGAGTCTGAGCCTAACGACACTAACAATGAGGTTGAACTTGAATTGATAGAGCCTTTACCTGAGATATCTCTCCATGCCATGTCTGGGACCAATCACCCACAAACACTGTGGGTCATTGGAAAGATGAAAAATCGAGAAGTGACTGTTCTTATAGATGGTGGTAGTACTCACAACTTCATTGATCAATCCACTGCCTCTAAGCTCGGGTTACCAATTATTTGTGGCAAGTCCTTTAAAGTAATGATCAGTAACGGGGAACACATTGAATGCACTGGAAAGAGTCTTGGTCTTACCTTGATTGTCCAACGTTGTCCCATAAGGGCTGATTTTTATATACTTCCAGTGGTTGCTTGTCCAGTTATCTTAGGAGTGCAATGGCTGGAGACATTGGGTCCGGTAGAAACAAATTACCGCCAACTAACCATGACTTTCCAACATGATGGACATCAACATACGTTCCAGGGAGTAAGTCGGTCGGGCTTGCAACCGTTGGAGACCAAAGAGTTGCTTCAACTCACGGGTCTAGAATATTTTTTACAGATGGTGTCACCTGAAGGCAGTAATGCAGTAGCCATGTTATGTGCCCAGCCAAAAGAATTGCGCAGTCTCCTCGATGAATTCTCCACTGTCTTCGCTCCACCAATAAGACTACCATCGGGACGCCCACATGATCATGGGATTCTACTCAAAGAAGGTCAGGAACCCATTAGTGTTCGTCCATATCGATATCCCCATTACCAAAAAGTAGAAATTGAAACCATGGTGAAGGAATTTTTAGAGTCAAGTGTCATCCGTCCAAGCTCCAGCCCCTTCTCCTCTTCAATATTACTTGTTAAGAAAAATGATGGGACATGGCAGTTTTGTGTTGACTATAGAGCTTTAAATGCAGCCACCATCAAGGACAAATATCATATACCAGTGATCGAGGAGTTGCTAGATGAATTATTTGGGGCCAAATATTTTTCAAAGATTGACCTTCGATCGGGGTACCATCAAATATGGGTAAGGGAAGAAGATATTCACAAAACTGCATTTAGGACCCATGAAGGGCATTATGAATTTGTGGTCATGCCTTTCGGGTTGACAAACGCACCTTTCACTTTCCAAAGCTTGATGAATGATATATTTTGGCCTTGCTTGAGAAAGTTTGTATTGGTTTTTTTTGATGATATACTCATCTATAGCAAAACATAGGGAAACCATTTACAACACTTGAAATCAGTATTGTTTATTTTAGCCAGTCATCAATTGGTCGCCAAGCAATCCAAGTGCAGCTTTGGAGTTCTCCAAGTGAATTATTTGGGGCATCTTATTTCATTTGAAGGCGTAACCGTTGATCCAACAAAGGTAGATGCAGTCCAAAATTGGCCCACACCGACCACTGTTAAGGAAGTTAGAGGATTCTTGGGGCTAGCTAGGTATTACTGAAAATTCGTTTGCGGCTTTGGAAGTATCGCTGTGCCCCTGACTCGCCTAACATCCAAGGATGGGTTCCATTGGACCAAAAAAGTCAAGACAACTTTTTACCAACTGAAGCAGGCCCTTACTTCCCCACCTCTATTACAGTTCCCTGACTTTGCACAACCATTCGTCATTGAGTGTGATGCGTGTGGTACTGGTATTGGAGCTATCTTATCCCAACAAAATCAGCCAATTGCCTTCTTTAGTGAGGCGCTCAAAGGTACTACTTTGGCCTTATCTACCTATGATAACGAAATGTTAGCCATTGTCAAAGCAATCCGTAAATGGCGACCGTATCTATTGGGTCGGCCTTTTATTCGGACTAATCAACGTAGTTTGAAGTACCTGCTTGAATAGAGAATCACCACCCCAACCCAAATTCGTTGGCTACCGAAAATAATGAGTTATGACTATGAGATTCAATATAAGAAAGGGGTAGAAAACCAGGGGGCCGGTGCCTTGTCACGTATGGCTGAGCTCAAATTTCATGCAATTTCATTGCCAAGGGCAGATTGGTGGGCCATTGCGTAGTAGGAAGTAGTAGCTGATTCATTTTTCTCTCGCCTCAACTCGGCTTCAACTGCTAACCCACGTAATTATTTGAAGAGGGATGGAGTTTAGTTAAAAAATGGGAGGGTATTACTCAGTCCCAATTCCTCTCTAATTCCTGGGGTCTTACATGATAGCCATTCCTCCCCAATGGGAGGCCATTTTGGATTTCATAAAACTCTTTTCCATATTCGTGCCAATTTTTTATGGCATGGAATGAGTTCAACTGTAAAGAAATTCATCAAAGAGTGTGATATTTGCTAGCGATGCAAGACGGAATGCTTGCTGCCAGTGGGATTACTACAACCCTTGTCACTTCCTAAAAAGGTTTGGATCGAGGTTTCCATGGACTTCATTGACGACTTAACTTTTTCGCAAGGCTACAACGTTATTATGGTCGTAGTGGATCGATTGAGTAAATATGCCCATTTTGTTCCACTCAAACATCCCTATACAGCTCTCTCAGTGGCAAAGGCATTTGTTAATCACGTGGTTCGACTCTATGGAGTACCCCGCTCAATCATTAGCAATCGCGACAAAGTCTTTGTTAGTGCATTCTGGGAAACTCTATTTCAGCTACAGGGAACTGCCTTATGCATGAGTTCTAGTTATCACCCTCAATCCGACGGCCAAACGGAAGTCTTTAATCGCACCTTGGAGCAGTACCTTCATTGCTTCTGTCATAACCAGCCACGAAAATTGATGGACTGGCTTGCTTGAGCCGAATTTAGCTACAACACTAGCGTTCATTCAGCTACCAAAATTTTGCCATTTGAGGCAGTCTATGGGGTGCCCCCTTCTAAATTGACCTCTTACATACCCAGCACCACTAAGGTTCAGGCAGTAGATGATAATCTTCGCACCCGCGAAGAGATTTTGGCTGCTTTGCGACATAATTTGGAGATGGCTCGCAATCGCATGAAGGTTCAAGTTGATCGTCATAGCCGAGAGGTAACCTTTGACGTGGGTGACTATGTATATCTTAGGTTATAGCCTTATCGACAACAGTATGTGGCATTTCGGTGTTCACTCAAACTATTCCCTCGATATTTTGGGCCATACAAAATCACAGCTCGAATTGGCTCAGTGCCATACAGGTTAGAGCTTCCAAGTGGGTCACAAATCCATGATGTTTTTCATGTCAGTCTCCTCAAGCGACATATGGATCACTTGCTCGTTTCCGCTCAACTTCCTTCTATTACTGAAGATGCCACCCTCATTTCCCAACCGGAGTCTATCCTAGCCAGCCGCATAATCCAGCAGGGGCGTTACCATCCCAAAGAAGAGGTGTTAGTTAAGTGGGCTGGGGCTTTAGTGGAAGATGTGTTAGAAAACATTGATCTGATCATACGCAGCGGAAAATAAAATCTGATTTTATTGGTATCACGCTTTTCAAATCTTACGGTTAAATCGAAGACATAAAACGAAAAGTTACCTCGAAGCGAAATCTGATTTCGTTGCCGATAACCCGCCTGATATCTCCCACGCGTGAGATGCCGAGTCGGTCCACCCGAAATCGTCAAGACTTCAATAGACTTGAGAGAAAAAGGGACTCGGAAATTTTCTCTAAAATTTCCGTTTTGATTCAACTAATTGATTTATTGGATTTTGGGTTTAATGTTATATTTAGAAACAAGAAACCCTAAAACCCTAAATGCTATTGGGCCGGGCTTTAGGTGCTAGCAAAAAGCCCAAACCAAATTAATAATTAAATAAATAATCATATTACTTACTTAATTATTCTTATTTCTTAAATAATTGCATTTATAATTTAGTAATTCCATAATTACTAAATTTTCCCCTTTTTTCTTTTAAAAAACGATTTCTATTGGGTGGGACTTTCTGGGTTCACAATTAAATTGGCAACGAGAATTAATCAATGATTAATTCTCGTAAATCACGAGTGACATCTAGCAATATGTCATGATTACCCAATTTAATGTGAAGCGGGAATGTGAACCTTGCATTACGGTGTCCTGCAATACAGTCCCTCTATCATACTATATCCCGACGAGATATGAGATCACGGTCAGTAGGTCAAATCTCTCGATCTCGTCGTATGACCAAATCCAATAATCACACTTGACTAATATGACACAACCTCTACGGAATCCAAATTCCGTCGTCATATTACCTCGGCCAAGGATTTATCGTCAAGTGACCACTGGATCGCATAGGATATCTTCCTCGTATATCTCGAGATGATAGATTCCATGTCTGATGCACACATACCTCGTGTGTCACTGAACTAGGCACATAGATACGTACGGCTATCCCTGATTAGGACAACCATATAATATCGCTGATATCCTAATCCACTAACACACAGATATCCATGTCATCTCAGGTCTAAGGACTAATGCAAATTCGTAGTTAATATTAAATCATTGACCCGTGAGATAAAACCCATGTGATTCAATATTAATAGTCCCGTTCAGTGAACTCGTTCCTATAACGAGCACCCACTCGTCTTTCTTCTGTATCTTATACAGAGTGGTACGAGACCCACCAATCTTGTCTTTCGGTATCTTATACCGAACAAGGAGGAAGACGATGTGCCAGCCTTTGTGAGTTACTAATTATCCAAGTTAGGAACTCTATGGCCAGGAACATATTTATAGTATAACGTATTGTGGTTTAACCGTCTCGATTATTCTTAACAATTAAGAATGGTATCCACTCCTTATTATACTAAAGGATATTTGTATGTTCAATTTAAATCATATTGCAATTTCAATTAAACATAAAACTTGCCATTAAATAAGGTTTAAAGAATTACAAGATCAAGCCCTATTGTGTCACTAGAACTGGTCTTAAGGGCTTATATCTAACAATCTCCCACTAGCCCTAAGACCACTCTGAATGGTATCTCATACCCCATCTATCTAGATGAGAATCTAGTTGCTTCTGGTTCATGGCCTTGGTCAGTGGATCTGCTGCATTCTCTGATGTATCTACTCTCTGCACATTGACATCTCCTCTGCCAACAATCTCTCGAATGAGATGAAAGCGTCTCTCAATGTGTTTGGACTTTTGGTGAGACCTTGGTTCCTTGGCTTGCGCCATGGCCCCATTGTTGTCGCAAAACAAGGGCACGGCAGACTCTATTGAGGGAACCACTCCAAGTTCTGTCACAAACTTCTTGATCCAGACAGCTTCCTTCGCAGCATCGGATGCCGCGATATACTCGGCTTCTGTAGTAGAATCGGCAGTAGTATCTTGTTTGGAACTTTTCCAACTAAATACTCCACATTGCAAGTAAACACATAGCCTGAGATAGACTTTCTATCATCAATATCTGATTGGAAATCAGAATCTGTATAACCTTCCACTTTAAGTTCTCCCGTTCCATATGTGAGAATCAAATCCTTAGTTCTTCTCAAGTACTTAAGGATGTTCTTAACAGCAATCCAGTGTTGCTCACCTGGATTAGATTGATATCTGCTTGTAACACTTACAGCATGAGCGATATCAGGCCTAGTACATAACATTGCATACATTAGGCTTCCTATTGCCGAAGCATAAGGAATCCTAGACATGCAATCTCTCTCTTCTTGTGTTTTGGGACACATATCTCGAGAGAGGTGGATTCCATGTCTGAAGGGCAGCAGGCCTCTCTTGGAATCCTCCATGTTGAACCTCTTCAACACTCTTTCTATGTACTTGGTTTGGGAGAGCCCTATCAATCTCTTGGTTCTATCCCTATAGATCTGAATGCCGAGAATGTAGGCAGCTTCTCCCAAATCTTTCATGGAGAACATACTTGACAACCATGCTTTTATTTTTGATAGCAATCCTACATCATTCCCAATGAGTAGGATGTCATCAACATATAAGACCAAAAACGCAATCGCGCTCCCACTAACCTTTTTGTATACACAGGGCTCGTCAATGTTTTGAATGAACCCAAACAATTTGACTTCATTATCAAAACGAATGTTCCAACTCCTGGATGCTTGCTTAAGACCATAAATGGATCTCTTAAGCTTGCATACCTTTCCTGTTTGATCCTTGGGTGTGAAGCCTTCAGGTTGTTCCATATAGATATCTTGATCTATATAACCATTTAGAAAAGCTGTCTTCACATCCATTTGCCAAATCTCATAATCATAATGAGCGGCAATGGCTAGTAGAATCCTAATGGATTTAAGCATGACAACTGGAGAAAAGGTTTCCTCATAGTCAACACCTTGCCTTTGACGATAACCTTTTGCCACTAGTCTTGCTTTGTAGGTCTCTACCTTTCCATCCAAACCTATCTTCTTCTTGAAGACCCATTTACATCCAATAGGTACTATACCTCTTGGTGGATCTACAAGAGTCCAGACCTGGTTCGAATACATGGAATCCATTTCAGATTTCATAGCCTCTAGCCATCTTTGTGAGTCGATGTCTGACATCGCCTCTCGGTAAGTGGTAGGGTCATCTGAGTGATCATGGTCTCCTACTAAGAACAACTCTTGTTCACTTAGGAAACCATATCTCTCAGGTGGCCGAGGTATCCTCTCACTCCTCCTATTGGGAGGTGTAAGACTCAGCCTTGTCTCTTCACTTGGTAATTGGTCATCTTGTGGGATAGATTCAGGTTCGGCGAACTCTTCACCAAGTTCTATCTTCCTTTTTGTTCCACCTTCTTGAATAAACTCTTTTTCAAGAAAAATTGCGTTTCTGCTAACAACTACTTGTTGCAACTCAGGAATATAGAATTCATATCCTAAGGTATCCTTAGGATAACCTATGAAACTACCCTTTAAAGATCGAGTTTCAAGTTTTTCTGATTTAAGCTTTTTCACAAAAGCTGTACATCCCCAAATCTTAACATGTTTAAGACTTGGTTTCCTACCAAACCATATCTCATGTGGTGTTGTAGGAACTGACTTGGAAGGTACTCTATTTAGAAGGTATATTGCAGTAAGAAGGGCATGACCCCATAGGAACAATGGTAAGTCAGAATAACTTAACATGCTTCGGACCATATCTAATAGAGTCCGATTCCTCCTTTCTGAAACCCCGTTCAGTTGAGGTGTTCCTGGTGGAGTGCGTTGTGAAATAATACCCGAGACTTTAAGAAAATCTTCAAACTCGTGACTCAGATATTCGCCTCCACGATCTGATCGTAAGGCTTTTATCTTTTTACCAGTTTGATTTTCTACTTCAGCTTTAAAATCTTTGAACATTTCAAAAGATTCAGATTTATGTCTCATAAGATAAACATATCCATATCTAGACATATCATCTGTAAAAGTTATGAAATATTGATAACCCCCTCGGGCCATTACATTAATTGGCCCACATACATCAGAATGTATGAGTCCCAACAATTCTGTAACTCTAACCCCTTGTCCAACAAAGGGTGATTTGGTCATTTTGCCTAGGATACAAGATTCACATGTTGGATAAGGTTCAGAACACAATGGGCCAAGAAGCCCATCTTTCTCCAACCTAGTGATTCTATCATCCCCTATATGACCTAATCGATGATGCCACAGAATTTTGGGATTTGGGTTATCCCTTTGTCTCTTGTTATTATTCAATACACGCAGATTTTTATCATTATCAACAGTTACATTCAAAATGTATAGACCATTGACAAAATTACCAGAAGCAATCAATTTATTTCCAAAATAAATCTCACAAATATTATTTTTAAAAGAAAATTCATAATTCTCTTTCACTAAAGCAGGAATAGAAACAATGTTCTTAAAAGCTCCAGGTACACATAAACAATTGTTTAAAACTAAACTATGTCCATGCAATAAAGATAAAGTAACAGTGCCAATAGTCGTGGCTGCAACTCTTGCCCCGTTTGCCACCTTCAGCACGATCTCATCATCTGCGAGCCTTCTACTTCGCTCCAGATCCTGTACAGAAGCACAAACATGAGTTGTCGCTCCAGAATCTAGAATCCATAAAGTAGAACAATGAGCAATGGAAAAATACTCGTGAACTATCATCATACCTTCCGCTTCCTTCTTCAAGGAACTGAGGTAGTCTTTGCAGTTCCTCTTCCAGTGCCCGTCCTTGCCACAGTGGAAACATTTTCCTTTGGCAACAGCTTTTCCCTTCTTCTTACTTATTGTCTTGGCCCCCTGTGGTACTTGTGTGGCCTTTTTCTTGCCTTTCCCCTTCCTAGTCTTACTGGAAGAGGTAACAGCCATCACAGTACCCGTTTTCATGTTGTTTTGTGCCGTAATAAGCATGTTCATCAACTCAGCCGGAGTACACTCTATTTTATTCATATAGAAATTCGATATGAAATTTCCATACGAATCTGGCAAAGACTGAAGGATCAAATCAATTTGGAGGTGAGGATTCAACTCATCCCCCAAACCCTTCAACTTCTCTAATAGGGAGATCATTTTGAGAACGTGTTCTCCCACTGATCCTCCCAGAGACATCTTTGCCCTAAATAGTGCCTTAGATATCTCATATCTTGCACTCCGACTTTGTTCACCATACAACTCTTGTAGGCGTGTGATGATAGAGTACGCGTCAGGCATATTCGCATGTTGACGCTGTAATTCACTACTCATTGAAACAAGCATATAACTCCTAGCGGTGAGATCATCATCTCGCCACTTGGTAAAAGTATCTTGCTCCTCTTGAGTAATGTTTTGAGGAACACTTTCCCCTCCATCATCATTAGCAGGCACGGGTACAGGAGCATCCAATACATAAGTAATTTTCTCCAAGTTCAAAATCAGTTTCAAGTTTAAGAGCCAATCATTGAAATTTGGTCCAGTTAATTGGTGCTTGTCAAGATTTCTTGTAAGTGGGTGCAATGAAGCCATTTGATGTATCTGCAGAAAATAAATAGATTATTAGATATCTTGTTTTCCTTAACTATTTGACTTTGGTCTTTAAATCAAACAGTGCCTCCCACTAAGTTTATCAGATTCCTTACTCCCAATGAAGGAAAATGCAAATTCACGTTGGCATGAATTCCAGTGGGTATTTGGATTCTTATCAAACTTATTATTCCTCACATAATAGATTCTTGGAATAACAAATTCAATAAGTGGACAACTCTTGTCCAGTACATCTCATGTACGACCCAAATATTATTTTGGCTCCCAGTCCAATGTACCTCACATAATAGTTTCTTGGCAATTGAACATGGTTAAATTATACCATCACGCTGACAAGTCTGCACAGTTGAATATCGATCCCCTCACATAATAGGTTCTTGGGTCTCAATATTTGTGCATTCCCGTCTCATCAAATGATAAATAGAAATTAAAAACATTTTAACCAGTGTGCAACCCCTATGTATCCATAGCCGGTCAACACACGAATCAAAATGCCCTAATCTCTACCGTGATGGAGAGCCCCGATTAAATTGCCTTAACTCTTAAGGTCTAATCGGTTACAATTTAATTTTATAAATATGGGAGATTTTCGGTCTAATTTTTTAGGTCTCACTTTACACATGCAACGTTTTAATCATCATACATCAACTATGTAAAATAAATATTGCATAATCTAGTCGATATAGTCATGGACTCAAACATGCATTCTAAGCACGATTCCAGCCATTGGAAACGTGCGGTGCATACGTGGGTGCATAAAAAGAAAACTGCTTATAACTATTACAAGCATAACCCGTTTACATAGGGTCTTCGTTTCTTTGATTGTTTCACCTTTGATGACTCTATTCCACGTCGTGCCTCCATTGATTGAATCATCGCTTCTACATTTACTATAAACTACTTTTACAATAGAATAAAAGTAAAAATAAAATCAAACAATTAATTTTACAACCGTTATCCAAAAACGGCAAATCTCGGCACGCAGGCCATCAAATGAAATAATCCATACATCCACACAACACATACATCATCTATGTAGTGTCCTAAGTCCATGACCAATATCGAAATATGACAAGGCATTCATAACATGCTATTTAACAATTAAAAGCATATTATAAAATTTATATGATTGTCGGACATGTGTATAACATTTATACCTTAAGTGCTTTGAAAAACAATTTTTTTTTTTTTTTGAAATTAAATTTGCTGGAAAATATTTAAAATAAATTAAAAAAAAAAACAAAAATGAAAAAAGGAGGGGGGGTTTGCCGCACGCGCGCGGCAACGCGCGCCATGGGCGCACGCGGCCATGCAGGCCGCGTGGCCGGGCCCTTGGCCCGGCCCATGAACGCGGCCAAGGCCGCGCTCGCGGGCTAGGCCCGCGGCCCAGCAAAGGGAAGCGGGCCCAGCCCGCCTTGTGCCCTAGGCGGTCGCGGGCTATGCCCGCGCCGCACACCTACACGCCACCGCCTTAGGCGGTGGCTCCCTTTCCAGGTGGCTGCCTAGCAGCCACCTCTCACCCCCGCGGCCATGGCCGCGCTGCCCAGCTGCGCGGCCTTCGGCCATAGGCGCCGCTGGCGGCGCCGATCGCTGCATCTGGCGCCGCCCAGCGGCGCCTCTCCCTCTGGCGACGCTGCCCAGCAGGGCCGACCGGCCTGCCGACACCGCCCAGCAGTGCCACGGCCATCAGCGCCGCCCAGCGGCGGCGGCGGATCGAATCCGCCGCTTCCCTTTGCTGTTTTTGTTTTTTTTTTTTTTGCTGCAAATATATATATATCGTATATACATACATATATTGTTTTGTATTCCCAGCAAACAATGAAAATACAATATATTTATTTGAGAATTTATTTTGTTCTTCCAGCAGAATATACATATGTATATCTCATATACATAAGTTTATTTTTAATTCAAAACACAAAATAATATCCGACAAACAAATAAATTAAAACCATAAGTTTGGAAAAACGATGGCTCTGATACCACTGTTAGAAAACATTGATCTGATCATACGCAGCGGAAAATAAAATCTGATTTTATTGGTATCACGCTTTTCAAATCTTACGGTTAAATCGAAGACATAAAACGAAAAGTTACCTCGAAGCGAAATCTGATTTCGTTGCCGATAACCCGCCTGATATCTCCCACGCGTGAGATGCCGAGTCGGTCCACCCGAAATCGTCAAGACTTCAATAGACTTGAGAGAAAAAGGGACTCGGAAATTTTCTCTAAAATTTCCGTTTTGATTCAACTAATTGATTTATTGGATTTTGGGTTTAATGTTATATTTATAAACAAGAAACCCTAAAACCCTAAATGCTATTGGGCCGGGCTTTAGGTGCTAGCAAAAAGCCCAAACCAAATTAATAATTAAATAAATAATCATATTACTTACTTAATTATTCTTATTTCTTAAATAATTGCATTTATAATTTAGTAATTCCATAATTACTAAATTTTCCCCTTTTTTCTTTTAAAAACGATTTCTATTGGGTGGGACTTTCTGGGTTCACAATTAAATTGGCAACGAGAATTAATCAATTATTAATTCTCGTAAATCATGAGTGACATCTAGCAATATGTCATGATTACCCAATTTAATGTGAAGCGGGAATGTGAACCTTGCATTACGGTGTCCTGCAATACAGTCCCTCTATCATACTATATCCCAACGAGATATGAGATCACGGTCAGTAGGTCAAATCTCTCGATCTCATCGTATGACCAAATCCAATAATCACACTTGACTAATATGACACAACCTCTACGGAATCCAAATTCCGTCGTCATATTACCTCGGCCAAGGATTTATCGTCAAGTGACCACTGGATCGCATAGGATATCTTCCTCGTATATCTCGAGATGATAGATTCCATGTCTGATGCACACATACCTCGTGTGTCACTGAACTAGGCACATAGATACGTACGACTATCCCTGATTAGGACAACCATATAATATCGCTGATATCCTAATCCACTAACACACAGATATCCATGTCATCTCAGGTCTAAGGACTAATGCAAATCCGTAGTTAATATTAAATCATTGACCCGTGAGATAAAACCCATGTGATTCAATATTAATAGTCCCGTTCAGTGAACTCGTTCCTATAACGAGCACCCACTCGTCTTTCTTCTGTATCTTATACAGAGTGGTACGAGACCCACCAATCTTGTCTTTCGATATCTTATACCGAACAAGGAGGAAGACGATGTGCCAGCCTTTGTGAGTTACTAATTATCCAAGTTAGGAACTCTATGGCCAGGAACATATTTATAGTATAACATATTGTGGTTTAACCGTCTCGATTATTCTTAACAATTAAGAATGGTATCCACTCCTTATTATACTAAAGGATATTTGTATGTTCAATTTAAATCATATTGCAATTTCAATTAAACATAAAACTTGCCATTAAATAAGGTTTAAAGAATTACAAGATCAAGCCCTATTGTGTCACTAGAACTGGTCTTAAGGGCTTATATCTAACAAGATGCTACTTGGGAAAATCAGAGACGTCTTCTCCGAACCTATCCTGACTTTAATCCTTGAGGACAAGGATTTTCGCAAAGGTGTGGGAATGTTATGTGCACGCCAAGCAGCATAAGACAGACTTACTTGCAGTGAACTTAGTCAAGCTAGTTGCAATTAAATAAATTACTTTTAGGATAATTGCCATATTCTATGTTATTTCCTTGAATATAGTTGTTATGCCTATTAAATAAATAAGTAGTCCGAAAAAGAAAAAAGAAAAAAGGCCACATGGCAGCCCATCAAAGTGGCCTGGCTGCTCCATGTTGCCAGGAAGCGGCCACTTTGGCCGCTTCCTTCCTCCCCCGCGCTGCCACATGGTAGCGTGGCTAAGACAAAGGGGGGGGCTTCACCCCCCCACCCCCGAGAGAGTCTCTCGGGGGTATTTTCATGCCCTATGCCACGTTGCCACGCGGCATCGTGGCTAAGGCAAAAGGGGGCTTCACCCCCACCCCCGAGAGAGTCTCTCGAGGGTATTCTCAAGCCCCCGAGAGAGGTCTCTCGGGGGTGCCTTACCCCCCCGAGGGAGGTCACTCGGGAGTGCCTAATGCGCGCCCCTTTGCGCTCGCTTGCGTGCCTGTATTCATGCACCCTCACGCCGATAACCCCGCAAGACTCAGTTAAAATCGCCTCCAAGATATCCGCCAAGAAAAGAGGGTAACTCGACACATGGATGCCCCTCTCATCGCTATAAATAGGGGTCTTTTCCTCTCATTCAGGGGGCAACCTCTCACTCTTGTACTTATTTTTTGTCTTCAAGCATTTCATTTCTACGAGGGACTAACTTAAGCATCGGAGGGTCTACGCGGGGATTCTCACCCGCGCCCTTAATCGATTTTCTTTCCAGCAAGTCATCCATCGCTCTCAAACTAGCCAAGGGACTCACCCATCGCTGCCGTGACCCCTGAGAGACTCATCCATTTCTCTCAAACTAGCCAAGGGACTCACCCATCACTGTCGTGACCCCCGAGAGACTCATCCATTGCTGTCGTGACCCCCCGGGAGACTCATCCATCGTTGTCACTCCACCCCGGGAGACTCACCCATCTTTCCCGATAATTACTCATCGTTTGGACAATCCACACATCACCGATGGCCCGAATGAGTCATCCATCCCCCGAGTGAGTCATCCATCGCTCAGATACACCCCACGAGAGTCATCCATCATTCGGATCAGCTATACGAGGGTCATCCATCAGCAATTTCCCCTTTTACAAATTTATTGTTGTAATCGTGTAACAACAATTGGCGCCGTCTGTGGAAAACGCAAACAAAAAGCTACAAAACTATTCCCTCATTATGGCTCAAACCCGAAATAATCGTCAGACCCTCTCCCGTGGTGCCCAATCACCTCGACGAGAGACCCTCGCTCGAGTGGAAGATCAACATCAATCTACCCATGAGGGCCCGCTACCCCTCATCCATGGGGGTCATCCGCCCCTCACCCATAAGGGACATCCCCCCCTCACCCATGGGGCTCAGCCGTCCCTCACCCATCAATCCCCTTGTGAGGGTCACCCATCCCTCACTCACCAGTAGCCGCCCCTTCTAGAGTCCTCTCACCCATTGGGGGTCCAACTTTAGATGCTGCCTCTTATAGCCTCACATGTTCTCTTGGGACCTTACTTAAGTATGCAGATCCCATCTGTCGTTCCTTGGGCTGAGTACGAGGCCCTATGACAACAACATGCCGAAGGAATACAAGCTCTTCAGGAAATGGCTAGTATTTTGCAAAGTTTGGCCTCTCATGGGTCAATCCCAGCTGCATTGAGAAAGTTCATACTAGAAACAGTTTCATCCCATAGGGCTCGTCAGGAGGTACCAGGGAACGGCTCCTATCAAGAAGCGAGCCCTGAAACTCACGCTCAACCTGTCCCTACTAGAAACAATCAACCAAGATCTCATTTAAGAGGAGCTCATAGCCAAACTTCTCCCCATCGAGGAAATCATGGAGGAACTTATCGTCGAAAGACAGAAAGGAGAAGCCCATAAAGAGAAAGATATTATGAAATAGTGGCCAGCACTCCTATGGAAAGAGGTCGGGATTCCAAACCCGCGACCAAGCAGAATGATGGGCCTGATGATAACCCTACTACATTTAGTACACGGGAGGCAGCCGATATGAAAAAGATGATTGAGCGGGTGCTACAATAGAATAAGTTATTGCCCATTTCCGAGGAACAATCTAGAGGAAAACTACCATTCGTGGAAGAAGTAATGGAGAAACCCTTGCCGAGAAAGTTCAAGATGCCTCAAATAAATCCTTATTCAGGCAGGGACGACCCTTATGATCACATGCAAAACTATGAATCTTTAATGATGATTCATGGATGGGACAACGAGATAATGTGCAGGGCATTTCCATTAACCCTAACTGGGCACGCTCAGGCCTGGTTTAACGGCTTACTCGAAGCATCCATCTCTTCACTCGGCCAGCTAAAAACAGAGTTTATCAAAGCATTCATTATTAACAGTCAGAGAAAAAAAGATGCGACATATCTGCTTAGCATTCGACAAGGGAATAAAGAAACCCTACGCCACTACGTGGACAGATTTCAGAATGCCACACTTGAGATCTGTAATTTACCGATTGAAATGGCACTGTCTGCTATGTTCCAAGGGACACGACTAACCCCTTTGGAAGAATCATTGTCTCTAGACCCTCTGAAATCTCTAGCAAACCTGTTTATTAGGGCTAATAAGTACATACTCCATACGGAGATGATGAGAATGGTAAGGGGAAATGAAGATGGGGAGCGGAAAAGAAAGGAGCGAGATATTGAAGAAGACCTTAATCGGCGACAAGAGAGGACCAGAAGACTAGATGATGTCAGGCCCCAGTTCAATCACTATACCTGGCTCACCCAATCTCGGTCTACCATATTAGCAGCCATAGAAGGATCAAGCCTAATCAGGCTTCCAAAAAAGGTGGATTGACCTATAGGAAAGAATCAGGATGAGTACTGTGGATACCATAGGACTCGTGGCCATTCCACTGATCAATGTAGGGAGGTGAAAAATAAAATTGAGATGCTTATTCGAGAAGGGCACTTACAAAGATATGTACGAGAAGAAGAGAAAAACAACAGGGAGCCACAAAGAAAAGAAGAGAGGCCTGAAACACAGGAAATACATAATCCAAGACAACAAGAGAGAGGAAATGATTACAGACAAAATATCCCTCTGGATAATGAACCAACATATTAGGTTATACATGTCATTTCGGGCGGCGAAACCTTGGCTGGTGATAGCTCCTTTTCCTGAAAAGCCTATGCTTGTTTGGCCTACCAGGTTAATTCGGTAATGGAGGTTAGAGAAAATGAAGATCCCATTATATTCACACCTGCAGACAGAGGAGATATAATCATTCCACATGATGACCCGATGGTAATCTCAGCTATCATTACAAAGCACCCAATTGAGAGAATTTTGGTAGATAGTGGTAGCTCAGTTAACCTCATTTATTGGAATTGCTTCGAGCAAATGCACATTTCACAAGATCGATTGAAAAATATATCTTCCCCTTTATATAGTTTTACCAAGGAGCCTGTCTCGATGGCTGGTTCAATTCAGTTGCCAATCACATTGGGCTCTGATCCTCAGAGAACAACATGTTAGGCCCGCTTCATGGTGGTTAAAGCCTCATCAACTGCATACAATCTAATTTTTGGTCGTCTCTTACTCAACGACATAAGAGTCGTAGTCTCTTCCTACTATCTGTTGATGGAATTTCCTATACCCCAAGGAGTGGGACAAGTTCGAGGGGATCAACAGAAGGCCCGCACGTGCTATGTTGCATCTACAAAAGGGAAACAAAGTGAAAAGACTTTATCGATTGCCAAACAAACTATGCAAGACTAGGTTGTATTATTTCTTTCATTAGAATTATTTGTATTATAATAATGTGAGTTCAAAACAGGATTATGGACATAGGCACATTTAGCTGAACCACATCAAAATGTTTGTACTCACTCCTATAAATAAATTATCGTTATTGCGTCCACTATTATCTACCAGATTTCATTAAGGGTTCTTTCTAGAACAAAAGGCCCGTTGCCCCGCGCACAGCCCGACAACAAGGTGAAAGTTAAAAGCTCGTTGCCCTGCTCATAACCCGGCAACGAGGGAGATAACAAGCCCATTGTCCCGCGCGTAGTCCGACAATAGGGGAAAAATAAGACATTGTCCCGCACATGGCCTGACAATGGGGTGAAAATAAAATTACTGTCTTGCAAAAAGTCAGATAGAAAGGAGCCATAATATTTGTTGCCCCGTGAGCGACCTACACCGCTTCGCCTGGTGACCTAAGGCCCATTACCTTACTACTAGCCGGACAATGAGGTAAACACAAAAAGACCTGTTGTCTCACTAACAGTCCAACCACAAGGTGAAAACAACAAGTCTGTTACCCTGCTCATACCCCGACAATAAGAAAATACCAAAACTAATTGCGGACGTAGGTACTACACCGAACTGCGAAAATAAAATATGTATATTCTTTCTAATTGCGGACGTAGGCATTATGCCGAACCGCAAAAATAAAATATTTATGCTATTTAATTATGGACGTTGGCATCATGTCGAACCGTAAAAATAAAATATTGCAAACTTAGACACTGCGCTCACAATACCAACGAGCATGTACACCTGAAGCTAGAGAGCCGCGCCATTGTAACAAAAAAGCTCATTGCCTCGCTCACAACCTGGCGATGAGGAGGCAAGAACATCCCATTGCCTCGCAAGCAGCCTAACAACGAGAAGACACGAAACCGTTGTCCTGCGATACATCGAGGGAGCATAATTTCGACGGCCCCGCAAGTGACTTACACTTCTTCGCCTGGCATTTGAATGGTGCAGTAGTTGCTACCCTGCAAGAAGATATGTCATATTCATCATTTTGCAAGTAATCCGACAAACCAGAAAATGGAGTGACAATCATCACGAACACCCTTGGATTCAGAGAAAATTCCTCAAATACGCCAATTCATCTCTCGGCAACATGTAGATACATATACGAGCCAGTAATGATATGGTCACTCTTGAGTTGATTTGAAGATCTTTCAGAGCCCCCATCACCTTGAGAGCTGGGAACGCATGAAGAAATTGTGTTTATACTCCTAGGAGATGAAGAACTGAATGCATGGACCACAGCTGCAAGGGCATGAGCTTCAGCACATCATTCGAAGACTCTGCCACATCTACTTGAAGCCATCGCGTTTATGAGGAGTTGAAATACAAAAATGCTAGAAAACTCATTGAAACAATGGCCAAACAAGAAGCTCAAGCCTCATTTTATAAAGGCACCCAGGGAGCAGAATGCCAAAAATAGCTACGAAAGACGTAAAGGAGGAGATTGCTACAAAGGAGGAAAAATAACCTCTTAAAAATATGGCAGTGTTGTAGGTAGAATACTTTTCCTCTCGGGAGACCCGACAGAAAGAGTAGGGAGCAATTATTATGCCTATTAAATAAATAAGTAGTCCGAAAAAGAAAAAAGAAAAAAGGCCACGTGGCAGCCCATCAAAGTGGCCTGGCTGCTCCATGCAGCCAGGCCGCTTCCTTCCTCCCCAACGCTGCCACATGGCAGTGTGGCTAAGACAAAGGGGGGGCTTCACCCCCCCACCCCCGAGAGAGTCTCTCGGGGGTATTTTCATGCCCTATGCCACGTGGAAGCGTGGCTAAGGCAAAAGGGGGCTTCACCCCCACCCCCGATAAAGTCTCTCGGGGGTATTCTCATGCCTCTGAGAGAGGTCTCTCGGGGGTGCCTCACACCCCCGAGGGAGGTCACTCGGGGGTGCCTAATGCGCACCCCTTTGCGCGCACTTGCGTGCCTGTATTCATGCACCTTCGCGCCGATAACCCTGCAAGACTCAGTCAAAACTGCCTCCGAGATATCTGCCAAGAAAAGTGGGCCACTCGACACATAGATGCCCCTCTTATCGCTATAAATAGGGGGTCTTTTCCTCTCATTCAGGGGGAAACCTCTCACTCTTGTACTTACTTTTTGTCTTCAAGCATTTCATTTTTACGAGGGACTAACTTAAGTATCAGAGGGTCCACGCGGGGATTCTCACCCGCACCCCTAATTGATTTTCTTTCCAGCAGATCATCCATCACTCTCAAACTAGCCAAGGGACTTACCCATCGCTGCCGTAACCCCTGAGAGACTCATCCATCGCTCTCAAACTAGCCAAGGGACTCACCCATCGCTGCCGTGACCCCCGAGAGACTCATCCATCGCTGTCGTGACCCCCCGGGAGACTCATCCATAGCTATCACTCCACCCTGAGAGGCTCATCCATTGCTGTCACTCCACCCCGAGAGACTCACCCATCTTTCCTTATAATTACTCATCGTTTGGACAATCCACATGTCACCCATGGCCCGAATGAGTCATCCATCCCCCGAGTAAGTCATCCATCACTTAGCTACACCCCACGGGAGTCATCCATCATTCGGATCAGCTATACGAGGGTCATCCATTAGCAATTTCCCCTTTTACAAATTTATTGTTGTAATCGTGTAACAACAATAGTATTTAGTTGGCTGGTGATAACAACCATATTCCATGTTCCTTTATGGTGGGTCATATTGTTGGTCATGTCCCTTGTTTTCTGTTGCAGTCTGTTTGATAGAGTTTATATATGGATTGTAGCAGATGGAATAAATTATTGAGGTTTTGTCTAAATTCTCCAATCTCCTTATTTTTCCTCCTTGTTTCTCATCATAAGTGTGCAATTAGATAGATTTGAAAAGTTTTTATTTATACAATGAAAACTGATGATTGGAAAACATTTATGCAAGAAATGAACACCATTTTAGAAATGCTTGATGATGATTGAGATAAAATAAGAGTACATTATATAGAATAAAAAGAATGTTTAAATAAATTTAAACTTTCAGTCATAGAAAATATATGTAATGATGAAATACAACATTTGAAAATAAGAATAAGAAAACTGTTATAATCATTTCAAAAAGATTATGTTTGCTCTTCTAAACTTTGACCTTTAGGTCTCATTGAAAATATATACATTTTGAAAAGAATAAACGTAAATAGAAATTTTAAAAGACTTTTTATGGATGCAATAAAGACAAAACCTAATATGCATTGAGAACCATGAGTTGGATGAAAACATTTGCATGTCATATGAAAAATAATATTATCAAAAAAATAAGAAATTAAATTACATGAACACAATAATTTTAGAGTGGTTTCAACTAACATGTCTAGTTCACTACCTTAACTTTTCACTAAAGATTTTGAAAATATTCCACTATATGATTTAGTTTTTAGAACTTAACTATAACCCATACATAGTTTTTATAGGTTCAACTATAACCTCTACTTTTAACAGACAAAGTAGGAATTTTGGCTTTTACAGGAGCATCTGTAACCTTTACATAAAGCTTTTTTATTTTAGATTGAGCCACAACCTCTAATATTTAAAGGATCAGGCGTAACCTTTACAAAAGTTTCACAAAAGAATTGTGAAAATATTACTCAAGAGAAAAAATATAAGATCATGCAATCATTTTAACATTCTCTTGAACAATAAGAAAGTTATGAAAATATGAATGAATGAAACACTCAACTCTCTTAATCTAATATCTAGTTTAAGAAAATTTATATGAAAAAATATTACCAGATAACTTGCTTGAAGTGAAGAAGATGAACAAGAAAGATTATCACTTATGCAGTACACATTTGCGGAAGGGAAGTTGGCTTGTTGTGTTTAAATTGGCTCTATTTTGCTTGAACATCAGTAGCCATAGTTGTAGCAACACATACCTTAGCCGATTTTCAAAGAATTTTTCTCACAATCATTATTCTTAGACTAAGAGTAATCATACTCGACTATTTTGAGAGAGATATATATATATATATATATATATATAAAATGTTTTGGAGATCATCAGTAAATCAAATTTACTAAAAATATATTTTTCAAATATTATTTTCTCCATAAATCAAAATACAATTTTTTCAACAAATTTGATATAATTTCAAACTCAAAGTTGACCTCATAAACATTGGCTAATATTTTCAATTTTAGTAAATTACACACATACTTGATTTCTTTGTAAATTCTTGTTTTAGCTTTCCTAAATTCCCTTCAAGACTTAATAATTTGTCAAATTATTGCTAATTCCTATTTGATCATAATTTCAATTAATTTAAAAATAAATTTTTAAAATAAAAAATTTCTCTAAATTTCTCATATATTATTTCTATTACCCCTTAAAAAAATTTTGCCCTTAAAATTTTCTTAAACTAAGGCCTCAAGATAGAAATTAGGAAAACTTGAGCTTTATTTATGGATCAAAAGACTATTTTGTCATTACATAAAAAAGATGAGGATAATATACGTAGCCTCATCTTATAAGTGATTTTTCCATTATACCCTAACTAACGGGATCACTTTGTTTGAGCTAATGGGATCAATTCCCTCAAATCTTCAATTCCATTCTTTAGTATATCAAGCTATATAAACAACAATGCAACATACACCACCATGTTCACTAGAAGCGATGGTTGAGGAAGAATAATTCATTGTCTTTTAATAATAGGTGAAGAAAAAACCATCCACTTTTGGTGATGGTCGGTGAAACCCATCAACTTCCAACGATGGGTCAATTGGCTTCTAGCAATGGGCGAGAAAGGACCGATGGATAAACAATTAATGTCGTGGTTAATTAGGGTTTTTATTGAAAGAAGAAGAAGAAGAAGAAGAAGAAGAAGAAGAAAAATGAGAGAAAGAGGAAGAGGAACCCACCCTTCAATAAGAAGGCGGCATATATAACCATTGGAAAGGCCCAACAACAATGGCCGGATTGGATAAATTGGATAGATCTGAAGAGTCTTTCCGACGGTGAAAGCCCCATTGCCAGTGGTGATGGGTTTTCCTTATTTGTATCTTGAAATTTTCTTTTTTCATTAAATCTATATTTAATAAAATTTGATTAGGATTCATTAAGTTATTTTAACTTAATTAGGGCTTAATTAATATAATTTGTGACAAAAGATATGTCTGTGCTAAAAATCTAAGTCACAAGAAATCACTAATTTTTTAAATCACAAAAACTTTCTGTACAAATGATCAAAATCACAGTATGTACAATTTACCCAAAATTTCTTATTCTGCCTGTTTACATGCTAGAATCTTCATTTCAAAATCATAATTTATAATCCTTTCCAATGTATAAAAAAAAAAAATGATAATAATTTATAACAATTAGGTACGGAGCTTCACCAAATTGAAAACAAAAGTTTTAAATAACAAATAATGTATATAATCATTATTTTCATGTCACAACGTTTTACCTAAAACTATTAAAATTTAAAATAATGTTCATTAAAAGGTTTATAATTATAAAAACAATACTATGATAACATTTTAATGCAAATTATTATTTAATAAGCCAGATGTGAACACAAAAGTAATCTTCTTAATTAGTGGCATTGAAAAGCAAAGAAATTCATCATAATCATAGCCCAAATTCTCTCCAAAATTGCATCACTCAGAAGGAGGAAATCATATCTTTTTGGGCACCACAGAACTTGCTATATAAAATCTCCCTAACCTTCCTTATTATATAGATGCAAAGCTTACTCCACAAAACCTTTCTATCTATCAACTTTCTTTCCCACCAAACAACACAAGCATCCTTTCTTCTCCACGATCCTTGCACTGATCAACTAATCTGCAATGGCCACAGCGAACACGAAGAAGAGAACCACCCAAGGCCGGCAGAAAATCGAGATCAAGAAGATCGAAAGCTTGAGCAACCGGCAGGTCACCTTCTCCAAGCGACGTGTGGGTCTCTTCAACAAAGCCAGCGAGCTGTGTGTCCTGACTGGCGCACAGGTCGCCGTTATCGTCAAATCCCCCGGCAAGCGCATCTTCGCCTTTGGCCACCCATCTGTCGATACCGTCCTTGATCGCTACCTCAACGGAGGCGCCGCCGCAGCAGCAGGCGGCAACCTCCCTCCCCTGAATGCGACTGTCTTCAACAGGCGCTACGATGAAGTTGTGAGTGAGCTGGACAGAGAGAAGAAGAGAAGGGGAACAATAGAAGAGTCCAACAGCAGGGAAAAGAATAATGGTGGGTTTTGGTGGGATCGGCCGGTGGGTGAGATAGAGTGGCCGGAGCTGGAGCAGTATATGTCGGCGTTGGAAGAGCTGAAGAAGAAAGTGGCCATGAGAGCCGATGAGATGATGCTGATCAAAGGTGCTGCTTCTTTGCCTAAGTCGATGTTTGCCATGAATCCTCCTATGGCAAGTCCTCCTCCTCCTCCGCCTCCTCCTCATGACAATTTCTTCAACCAAGCAATTACTCACGAGGCTGCTAATCATGATTCGAAGTTGGGGTTTGACGACAAACTGTTTTGTGATTATTGCTGACTGATTTGGGTGGTTTACTTTTGTTTCTGGTCAAGTTGATGATCTTTACGCTTATTCTATTAATTGATGGCTTTTCTGAAGCTTCAGTTCCTTGTGCAACTGATCATGTGGCAATGGTTACCTATTTACTTACATAAATAGACATTGTTTACCTTGTTAGCTTGCCTACTTTTTGTTTTTAACCAAAAAGATAACTATCTTGCACAAACATAACCCCCTAATTAGTACATTGAAACATTTTTTCTCTTATTCCCCCTGAAAAAAACATGATATATTTGTCATATGTACACTATTTGTGTATCAGTATTAAGCAGTCCATGAGTGGTTGGGCTCGACATGGTTCAAAGTCATGCTAGGGGTCTCTCAGCCTCTAGCGCAGTCTGAGATGGACCACAAGGCCAAACTTTGCATTAGCTAACAACCTTGACTATAACTTGCTAGTCAATTAATAGTAAGGATCATTCTACTTATACATTAAGAGGTACACCTTAATCCACACACACTAATAAATGATCAAAATATCTCTCGCATCACCTTGAGGGAGGGGTATTTTGCTCATGCATCTCACCTCACTGCGCCAACTCATCGTGAGGTGTGAGGGATATTTTGATTATTTATGCGTGTGTATAGTTCAAGGTGTAACTTTTGATATATAAAAAATATTTTTCTAATAGTAACCTCTTTTGAATTTAATTTTTGGCTCTCTAAACACTTTGTGCATTGAATTACTCTCAACTCTTTTGCTTCCCATTTCTTCATTTAAATATTTGAGTGACTTTTTCGAGGCGTCTCAAGACAATACTCTCCAATTTTTTTTAAACAAAGAGTTTTCAGATTCATAACCCTTTACAATCTATATAGACTATTATAGCGGATTTCACCAAATATATTGAATGAAAACACACAAAGATAGAAAACAAAACACATTTGCTTTTATATCTTAGTTCTATATATAATTATTTACTTAATTAGGTGTCAAAATCGCAATTATATATCAAATCAAGATTTGAATCATAAAAAGGTGTGTACGTTCCAATTGAACTGATAAGAATCATAAAATTCAGTGTACCTTTCTTTAAACCAATAAATATATATAAAACCTAAGCATGCATGCAACTCATATTAATTTCTCAATAAAATACTAATACATATTCATATAAAATATCTAATATCATATTTCATATATACTGTGTTTACTCGACCCAATACACGATGCTCTAAGGATCCCTCAACATATCGTATTCGGGATAAAGCATGCTGGCAGTTTAATTAATTAGTTTTCTTAAACAATCAAATTAATAAATTTAATTTTCATATCTTTGACTATCTCTAATTAAACTAATTAGTATTGATATGTCCTGCAAATTTGGAGAGTCACAAGACCTAAAAGAGTTGCGAGACATGGACATGAAGCCCAAGGGCCCAACGAGTTGTAGGAGATCAAGGAAACAACCCGAAGGAGCAAGAGATCGAGTCGAGACCAAGTGGGGAGGACCCACTCGGTTATGCCGAGTAGGCACAACACTGTTTTGGTTTTTCGGGTATAACTCTTCATACGAGCTTCGATTGAGCTGATTCAAAGTCTAATGGAAAGATAAGAGAATTATCTACAACTTTCATGTTTTGATTTTTTAGAGATTCAGGCTTAATCAAGGCTTAAATTAGGCTCTATGTTGATGCACATGCACTATTAAAGGCTCAGAGTCAAGTATTGAAGGAAGATGGATCCGAGCTAAGACAAAAAGAAAAAAGAAGGCATAAACGAGTGGCCCCTCACTCGGTCATGGGCAGACCAATTTTCCCTCACTTTTCATGACCCACTCGGTTATGCCGAGTGGGTACGACACTGCTTTGGTTTTCGAGCATAACTTTCTCATATGAGCTCCAATTGAGGTGATTCAAACTCCTATGGAAATATAAGAGAATTATATACAACTTTTGTGTTTTGAGTTTTGAAAGATTTCAGCTGAATCAATGTAAAAATCAGGAATGAAGTTAAGGTACGGGAACTACTCAAAATCGAATCAAGGAAAAGGGCAAAAGAAGGCATAACCGAGTGGCCCCCCACTCTGTCATGGTCGAGTGGGCTTGGGCCAATCTCTCATCTTTTCCCTCTCGGAAGGGCCGCGAAATCATCGAAACAGGCCACGAGATTCTCGCCCATATTGTCGCACCTCTCCTCTCTCTCATTAGCTATAAATAGGAGACCATGCCTTCATCGCAAGGTACGCACTCTTGGGCCCCTCAACACAATCCAATACTTTTGGCTCACGAGAACTAACTTAGGCATCGGAGGGTTTGCGTGGGGACCCCCACCTGTGCCCTAACATTACTCTCATTTTGTAGGCCACTCGGTTATCCAAGGCCACTTGGTCGTTTCAGGTCACTCGGTTATCCAAGGCCACTCGGTCGCCTCAGCTCACTCGGTTATCTTGGGCCACCTAATCATCAGACCCTCATCTTACCTTGGTCACGAGACCTCAGCTCGCCTTGGTCACGAGACCTCAGCTCCCCTTGGTCATGAGACCTCAGCTCCTCTTGGTCACGAGACTTTAGCTCCCCTTGGTCACGAGACCTCAGCTCACCTTGGTCACGAGACCTCAGCTCGCCCCTCAGCTCGCCTTGATTGCGAGACCCTCAGCTCACCTTGATCACGAGACCCTCAGCGCACGTGCACGTTGGAGATGAGGGTTTACTCTCGTCGAACCTTGGCGACAAGACTCTCAAGACACTTGACTCTCAGAACCCGTAAGACTTAGAAGTCTCTAGAAACTCTTGTGGTCAACCACGTACCTTACATTCTCCCACGTAAAAAAAAAATAGATTGTTGTATTTTGGCAATAACAATTGGCGCCGTCTGTGGAAAACGCAAGACAAAAAGTCAACTTAAGAATGGCAAACACCCGTGGACGAACTCTCTCTCAAGGCGTAGAAACACGCCTACCACCACAGAATTCTCAACAACAAGGAGCGCCTCCCATTATTCCAGATTCTAACGCACATGGAGCACCTATGCCCCCTCATAATGCTCAACCGCAAGGAGGTGATCATTCAATTTCCCTGAGCCAACAAGTGGGGAACCAATCAGTGCCTCCTCCGCTTAACATCGGCACTGGATCACTTCCCGCTGATCAAGCGAGGACTTCGAGATAGCCCCCACGTATGATTTCGTGGGAAGAATATGAAACATTGAGACAACAACATATTGAGGGTATGCAGGCACTTCGAGACATGGCTGGCCTACTCCAAGGAATGATACCTGGAGGGATGTTGCCTGACACACTGAAAAAGTTTATGCCTTCGCCGGAACCTCAACCCGGGGTTGGAGCTGATTCATACTAGGAGGCCACTCCTGATTCTCATTCTCGATCTACCCCTTGTTGGAAGGATAGACCCAAATCACCACCACCAAGGAAGAACCCTCATACCACGCCCCGAAGAAATGAGAACCCAAGAATGGAAAACAGGGCTAGAAGCCCCCAAAGACGAAGATACCATGAAACTGAAGCCAGCACTCCAACAAGACATGATAACCAAACAACAACAAGTATACGAGATGACATGAAAAGGGTAGTTGAAGAAGTACTTGAACGAAAGAAATTAATCCCAGCCACGGAGGAGCAACAACACAGAAAATGTCTGTTTACTATAGATTTATTGGAGAAACCACTGCCCAGAAAATTCAAGATGCCTCAAATCACCCTCTATTCCGGAAAAGGTGATCTCTATGATCGCATTCAAAGCTATGAGTCATTGATGATATTGCACGGATGGGACGATGACATAATGTACCGAGCTTTCTCCTTAACTCTGTCAGGGCATGCCCGGACATGGTTCAACAGTTTACCTGAGGCTTTTATCTCTTCATTCGGTCAGTTCAGAACGGAATTTGTTAAGGCATTTATGATTAATAGTCGAAGAAGAAAGGACGCCACATACTTACTCAGTATTCGACAGGGGAACAAAGAAACTTTGCATCAGTATGTGGATAGATTTCGGAATGCCACCATCGAAGTTCATGATATACCAATTGTAATGGCAGTGTCTGCTATGTTACACGGAACACGGCTAACTCCCCTACAAGAATCATTATCTTTGGACCCACCAACATCTCTAGGAGATTTGTTTGCTAGGGCAAATAAATACGTGCTCCATACGAAAGTTATGAGAGCTGTATGTGGGAATGAGGACAGAGAGCGGAAGAGAAAGGAACGCGATGATGAAGAAGACTCCAGACGGGTTAGGGGATCAGATATACTTCGACCCCACGCTACAAAAAAATCAGCATTTAGAGACGGTTTTTAACCGCCACTAAGTATTTTAGTGGTGGTTTTGAAAACCGCCGCTAAGTCAGCTGTCGCGGAGTGTTTAGCGGCGGTTTCTATAATATTTAGCAGCGGTTTTGAAACCGCCGCTAAAATTAAAATTTTATTTTTTTAATTTTTTTTAAATTTTATTTTTAAAAATTAAAAAAAATATTTAATTTTAGCGGTGGTTTCAAAACTGCCGTGAAAATTAATAAAAAAAATTATTTTTTTATTAATTTTCACGGCGGTTTTGAAACCGCCCTAAAATTAATAAAAAAAATTAATTTTTTAATTTTAGCGACGGTTTCAAAATTGCTGCTAAAATAAAAAATTTAATTTTTTAAAAACTTGCGCGGGCCAGCCCAGCCCGCGCCCGGCCGCTCAACCTGCGCCTGTTGCCACGTGGCGATGCTGGAAATTAAATCCAGCACGTTCCCCCCATCTCCCAAGTTTCGAACCCAGAACCTTTACTGTGCACATGCGCGCGCGAACCACTTGATCTACTAAACACCCCTTGTCATATGTGGACATATATATATTATATACATTAGCAAAATTATATATTATATATTTTAAAAACAAATATATAAAAGAATAATAGAATAAATTAAAAATAGATTCTTAATAAATTAAAAATCTATAGTAAAATTTCATAATTCTGAAAATAAGTTTCTAACAACTAATTTTATATTTATTAAAATAAGTTTATTTAAATTTCAGAATTATATTTTAGAATTATATTTATAAATAGATTTTTAATATTTAATAAGTTTATTTATAAATAAATTTCAGAATTATATTTATTAAAATTTCAGAATTATATTTTATATTTTTTAATATATATTAAAAACATTTATTAATTGATTATTTTTTAAAAGAATAATAGAATAAATTAAAAATAAATTAATTGAGTTAAATTAAATAAATTATCAAAAAAATATTAAATTAGATTTTTTTAAATTATATTTTTAATGAATTTTGCTATTAATTTAAATGCAATTTTAAATTTATTTTTAATATTTTATATTTAATTTTATTAATTTAATTTTTAATTATTTTCTTAAGCTAAATTTAATTTTTTAATGAAAATAATGAATTTTAATATTTAATATTTTTATTTAATTTTAATTATATGATAATTATAAATATAAATTAAAACTCTTAAATATGAGTAAGAATAAGTTTTTTCAATAATAACAAAATTTAAAAAAAATTAATTTTGATTTCTTCCATAGTCTTAAAAATGTGATACCTTAAATATTAATTAGTATTGAAAAACTGTAGCATTTGACAATCTTAAATAATTTTTTATGAATTTGTTAAGACATCACATTTTCAAAACTATGATATAATTATTAAAGTAATTAATAATTAATTAATCACTACCATTGATTTAATGCAAGTTTTTTAGGGAAAAAATTCAACATTGATTGACACTTAGCAAAATACTTTATTTGACTATCATATTTTAATATTATATAAATATACATAGAATAAAAATATAAAAATAATATTTTAAATAAATGAATAATTTTTTATAACTTAATTAATAGTGTAAGTTGTCTATTAATATTTCTCATAAAACTCATGCAAATTTAATACAAAACAATTAATATTGAAAAACTCGTATATTTAAAATTTATTATTAATTTACAATAATTAGTACATATTATTTCAAAACAATTGAAAGATTTAAATTATTAATGAAAATTACAAAATATAAATTATTAATGCGATAAGTAGTAAACGCAAATCATTAATGCAAGTTTTGGGGGAAAATTTTATTACTACTTATTATTTAAAGCAATTGAAAATTTTAAATTATTAATGCAAATTACAAAATATAAATTATTAATACAATAAATATTAATTGCAAATCATTGATTAATGCAAGTTTTGGGAGGAAATTTCTTTTTTCAAGACTATCATACTTTTATATATATAAAGATGTAAATTACAAAATGTAAATTATTAATGCAACAAGTACTAAATGCAAATCATTAAAGCAAGTTTTGGGCGAAAATTTTATTACTACTTATTACTTCAAAACAATTGAAAATTTTAAATTATTAATGCAAATTACAAAATGTAAATTATTAATACAATAAGTATTAATTGCAAATCATTAATTAATACAAGTTTTAGGAGGAAATTTCTTTTTTCAAGACTATCCTACTTTTATATATATAAAGATGCAAATTACAAAATATAAATTATTAATGCAATAAGTACTAAATGCAAATCATTAATGCAAGTTTTGGGAGAAAATTTTATTACTACTTATTACTTCAAAGTTCAAAGCAATTGAAAATTTTAAATTATTAATGCAAATTACAAAATGTAAATTATTAATATAATAAGTATTAATTGCAAATCAATAATTAATGCAAGTTTTAGGAGGAAATTTCTTTTTTCAAGACTATCCTACTTTTATATATATAAAGATGCAAATTACAAAATATAAATTATTAATGCAATAAGTACTAAATGTAAATCATTAATGCAAGTTTGGGAGAAAATTTTATTACTACTTATTACTTCAAAGCAATTGAAAATTTTAAATTATTAATGCAAATTACAAAATATAAATTATTAATGCAATAAGTACTAAATGCAAATCATTAATGCAAGTTTTGGGAGAAAATTTTATTACTACTTATTATTTCAAAGCAATTGAAAAATTTAAATTATTAATGCAAATTACAAAATGTAATTATTAATACAATAAGTATTAATTGCAAATCATTAATTAATGCAAGTTTTAGGAGGAAATTTCTTTTTTCAAGACTATCATACTTTTATATATATAAAGATTTTGTAATTAATTTAAATTAAAATTTTAATTTATTTTTAAGATTTTTAATTACTTTTTATTAATTTAATTCAATTTAATTTTAATTTTAAATTATTTAATTATTTTTAAATTTAGCGGTGGTTAAAAACCGTCGCTAAATTAAAATTTTTAATGAATTTTGCGGCGATTTTTAAAAACTGTTGTTAAATTAAATTATTTAATTTTAATTATAAATTATTTAATTATTTTTGAATTTAGCGGCAATTTTTCAGAAACCGCCGCTAAAATAAATTTTTTAATGAATTTTGCGGCGGTTTCGAAAACCACCCCAAATATTAATTTAATTTTTATTATAAATATTTAATTATTTTTGAATCTAGCGGCGATTTTTCAAAAACCGCCGCTAAAATAAATTTTTTAATGAATTTTGTGGCGGTTTCGAAAACCGCCACAAATATTAATTTAATTTTAAATTTTAAATTATTTAATTATTTTTAATTTAGCGACGATTTTTGAAAAACCGCCGCTAAATTTAATTTTTTAATGAATTTTGCGACGGTTTCGAAAACCGCCGCAAATATTAATTTAATTTTAATTATAAATTATTTAATTATTTTTGAATTTAGCGGCGGTTTTTCAGAAACCGCCGCTAAATTTAATTTTTTAATGAATTTTGCGACGATTTCGAAAATCGTCGCAAATATTAATTTAATTTTAAATTTTAAATTATTTAATTATTTTTAATTTAGTGGCGATTTCTCAAAAATCACTGCTAAATTTAATTTAATTTTTTAATTATTTAATTATTTTCTAAATTTAGCGGCGGTTTTTTAAAAACCGCCGTAAAATTAAATGTTTTAATGAATTTTGCGACAATTTTTCAAAATCGCTGCAAAATTTCATTTTTTGCGGCGATTTTAAAAACCGCCGCAAAAAAACTGCCCCTAAAAATCAATTTTTTTGTAGTGCCAGTTCCACCATTACACAAGACTTCTTCAACCTCAATCAACCATACTTGCATCCATCGAGGGGTCAGGTCTCATTAGACTCTCGAAAAAGGTTGACTATCTCATGGAGAAGAATAGAGAAGAATATTGTAGATATCAGAGAACTCGTGGTCATTGCACTGACCAGTGCCGGGAGTTAAGAGATCAGATTGAGATGCTAGTTCGTGAAGGACATCTTCAAAGGTATGTACAGGTTAAAGATAGTGAGCCTTAAAGAGGAGAAGATAGACAGGAAAAGCGGGGGAGATCAAATCAGAGATGTTAAGAGAGAGGAAGGGATTACGGAGAGAATCCACCTCTAGACAATGATCCAGTTCATGAGCCTATACATGTTATCTCGGGCGGTGAAACTATGGTAGGGGACTCCTCCTATTCCACAAAGACAAGCCACAAAAGGACATACCCTTAGAAGAAGGCAGTCAGCCACCATTAATGCCCTTAAAGAGAAAATTGGGAGCAAAATTCAGACACATTGAAAAGAGCCTATGTTAAAGATCAAAAAACTAAACTGTTCGAAATTTGCTTGACCCGTGTATTTCGGGATCAGACATAACAATAAGACCCAAAATGAAACAGTGGTTGTACTAACTTATTTAAAAAAATGTCAACGTTTTCATTACATATTGCTTTATGAAAGTTTGATTGCTATGCTCTGCTTATAGGAAATAAAAACAAACTCAAGCCCATTGCCCTGCTCATGGCCCAGCAACGAGGGAAAAATAAACTCAAGTCCGTTGCCCCGCTCACGGCCCGGCAACGAGGGAAAAATAAACTCAAGCTTATTGCCCCGCTCATAGCCCGATAACGAGGAAAAATACATTCAAACCCATTTCCCCGTTCACAGCCCGACAATGAGGTAAAAGTACATTCAAGCCCGTTGTCCCACTTATAGCCCGCCAACAAGGTAAAAGTACACTCAAGCCAGTTGTCCTGCTCACAGCCCAGCAACGAGGTAAAAGTAAATTCAAGCCCGTTGTCCCGCTCATGTCTCGATAACGAGGTAAAAGTACACTCAAGCCCGTTGTCCTGCTCATAGCCCGTCAATGAGGTAAAAGTATATTCAAGCCCATTGTCTCGCTCATGGCTCGATAATGAGGTAAAAATACATTCAAGCCCGTTGTCCCGCTTATAACCCGGCAACAAGGTAAAAGTACACTCAAGCCCGTTGTTCTGCTCACAGCCCAGCAACGAGATAAAAGTATATTCAAGCCCGTTGTCTTGCTCATGGGCCGGCAATGAGGGAAAATCAATTCAAGCCCGATGCACTACTTATAGCCAAGCAATGAGGGAAGAATAGATTCAATCTCAATTGCCTTGCTCCTGGATTGACAACGAGGAAAAAATATATTCAATCTCGTGGTCATGCTCATAGCCCGACAATGAGGGAAGAACAAACGCAAGCACGTTGTCCCGCTTAAAGTCCAACAATAAGGAAAAACTAAATACAAGCTTATTATCCTACACATAACGTAATAACAAGGAGCAGAATCAAATTCATTGTTTGGTGCATAGTTCGACATCGATGGAAAGCAAACTTACAAGTAAATCTACCTCATACTTCTGTAGAGGAATTGAAATCACTAGAGCCCAGAAATTTAAAGGAATGGTGTGTGAACAAGCTCGAGAGGATGTGTAGAAGATGAAGCAGCTAAAAGACAAGTAATGTTCAAAAGTTTATAGGATAAGATACTCTTTCACCTGGAGCTCCCAACTAAAAAAGTAGGGAGCAATTGATAAGCCCTGCAAACTTGGAGACTCACAAGACCTAAAAGAGTCGCGAGACATGGACATGAAGCCCAAGGGCCCAACGGGTTGTAGGAGATCAAGGAAACAAGCCAAAGGAGAAAGACGTTGAGCTGAGACCAAGTGGGGAGGACCCATTCGGTTATGCCGAGTGGACACAACACTGCTTTGATTTTTTGGGCATAACTCTCTCATACAAGCTCTGATTTAGCTGATTTAAATTCCAATGGAAAGATAAGAGAATTATCTACAACTTTTATGTTTTGAGTTTTCAGAGATTCAGGCTTAATCAAGGCTGAAATTAGGCTCTAAGTTGATGCACTTGCACTATTAAGGCTCAGAGTCAAGTATTGAAGGAAGATGGATCCGAGCCAAGACAAAAGGAAAAAAGAAGGCATGAACGAGTGGCCCCCCACTCGGTCATGACCGAGTGGCCCCTCACTCTGTCATGGGGAGACCAATTTTCCCTCACTTTTCATGACCCATTCGGTTATGAAGAGTGGGTACGACACTACTTTGGTTTTTCGGGTATAACTTTCTCATATGAGCTTCAATTGAGGTGATTCAAAGTCCTATGGAAATATAAGAGAATTATATACAACTTTTGTGTTTTAAGTTTTGAGAGATTAAAGCTGAATCAATGTGAAAATCTAGAATGAAGTTGAGGTATAAGAACTACTCAAAACCGAATCAAGGAAAAAAGCAAAAGAAGGCATGATCGAGTGGCCCCCCATTCGGTCATGGTCAAGTGGGTTTGGGCCAATCTCTCCTCTTTTACCTCTCGGATGGGCCGCGGAATCATCGAAATGGGCCGCGAGATTCTCGCCCCAATTGTCGTACGTCTCCTCTCTCTTCTCCGCTATATATAGGAGACCATGCCTTCATCACAGGGTACACACTCTTGGGCTCCTCAACACAATCCTATACTTTTGGCTCTCGAGAACTAACTTAATCATCGGAGGGTTTGTGTGGGGACCCCCACCCGCGCCCTAACGTTGCTCTCGTTTTGTAGGCCACTTGGTTATGAGGGCCACCCGGTTATCCAAGGCCACTTGGTCGCCTCAGGTCACTCGGTTATCCAAGGCCACTCGATTACCTCAGGTCAATCGATTATCCAAGGCCACTCAGTCGCCACAGGTCACTCGGTTATCTTGGGCCACCTGATCATCAAACCCTCAGCTCACCTTGGTCACGAGACCTCAGCTCACCTTGGTCACGAGACCTCAGCTCGCCTTGGTCAAGAGACCTCAGCTCACCTTGGTCACGAGACCTCAACTCCCCTTAGTTATGAGACCTCAGCTCGCCTTGGTCGCGAGACCCTCAGCAGCTCCCCTTGGTCACGAGACCTCAGCTCGCTTTGGTCACAAGACCCTTAGCTTGCCTTGGTCGCGAGACCCTCGGCTCGCCTTGGTCACGAGACCCTCAGCGCACGTGCACGTTGGAGACGAGATTTTACTCTTATCGCACCTTGGCAACAAGACTCTCGGGACACTTGACTCTCAGAACCCTTAAGACTCAGAAGTCTCTAGAAACTCCTGTGGTCAACCACGCACCTTACATTCTCCCACGTAAAAAAAAAAAAAGCTAGATTGTTGTATTTCGGCAACAACAAGTATGTATTAGCTAATAACTAATCATTGTTAGTGGGAGAATATTACAAAGTGAAATACAAACCCAATTTAATTACTAATAACTAAAAAACCCATTACTACAAACTTATTTTAGTATCATTTCTTATAAAGGTTGTGCTAAGATTTTACATATCCATAATTCTCCTAAAAATCCAAGTTAGCCAAACTACACGGAAACCCACCAAATCCAAGCAAAATTCTAGTATTAGAAATCGGGCATCATTTGCAATAATGTGAAGTCATCAACAGTATTTCTTAAATTTAATTTTATCATTCATTAGATTATATAATTGACATAAATTACACTATCTCCTTGAATTTGTGCATAAAAAAAGTCTACAATTATTAAATTAAAACCTTTTTTTTTTGGAAAACCTGCATATATGATTGCCCATAATGACTTTATAGATAAACGAGAGGGATATATTATCATTAGGATAATTGGTGTCTCGTCCTAAATCAAATGGTGTGGATTTGCTTGATAAACTGATATACTCGGAAAAATCAAATCAAATACTAAATTAAAGGTGGGCCCCAACATGGTAGTAAAAAGGAAAGAGAAGGGCAAAGTATCAAAGGGAAGCAAAAGAAGACCCACTCGGCATAACTGAGTGGGCCCCCTTTCGTCACCATGCCAGCTTTCCCATTTTCATCCCCACTCGGTCATGACTGAGTAAGCCTCCTCTCGTCATCGTGCGCCTACCCGAATGGACTTCGAAACCCTTGAAATAGGCCATGAAATCTCTGGAAAGGGTGGCGAAACTCTCGCAGTGATTGTCGCATGGCTCCTCTCTCTCCTCCGCTGTAAATAGGAGGCCATGTCCCCAACACAAGGTACGCACTTTTGAGCCTTTCAAGTACAATTTCACACTTTTGCTCTCGAGAATTGACTTAGGCATCGGAGGGTTTGTGCGGGGACCCCCACCTGCGTCCTAACAGTGCTCTCGTTTTGTAGGGTCACTCGGTTATCAAGGGCCACCCGTTCATCAAGGGTCACTCGGTTATCAAGGGCCACTCGTTCATCAAGGGCCACTCAGTTATCAAGGGTTACTCGTTTATCTTGGGCCACCTGATCATCAGACCCACCAGATCACCAGACCTACTAGATCTTCAAACCCAATAATTCATTAGACCCTCTGGGCTACCAAGACTCAGCTCACAATAACGAGACTCTTACGTTCACCCACAATTAAAAATAGATTATTGTATTTTGGCAACAACAATTGGCACCGTCTATGGGAAACGCAAGATAAAAGTCAACTTAAGAATGGTAAAGACCCGTGGACACCGACGAACTCTCTCTCAAGGTGTAGAAACACGCCAACCACCATGGAACTCTCAGTAACAGGGAGCGCCCCCTATTATTCCAGATTCTCACCCGCAAGGAGCACCTCCACCTCCTCATAATTCTCAGCCCCAAGGAGGTGATCTCTTAATTTCCCCGAACCGACAAATGGGGAACCAGCCAGCCCCACTTTTACTTAACACTGGCTTGAGGCCACTCAAGCTAGGACTTCACGACTACCACCACGTACGGTCCCGTGGGAAGAATATGAAGCATTGAAATGGCAACATGTTGAGGGAATGTAGATACTTAGAAATATGGCTGGTATACTCCAAGGAATGATGCTTGGAGAGACGTTGCCTGACACATTGAAAAAGTTTATGCCATCGCCTGATTCTCAGCCCAAGGTAGGAGCTAATTCCTACCAAGAGGCCACTCTTGATTCTCATTCCCGATCCACTCCTCATTGGGAGGATAGGCCCGGATCACCACCACCAAGGAAGAATCCTCGCACCACGCCCCGAAGAAATGAGAACCCATGAATTGAAAATAGGACCCGAAGCCCCCAAAGGCGAAGATACCACGAAATTGTGGCAGTATGCTAATAAGGCATGATAACCAAACAACAGCTAGTATGCGTGATGACATGAAAATAGTAGTGGAAGAAGTGCTTGAACAAAAAAAGTTAATCCCTGCAACAGAGTAACACCAGCGCAGAAAATGCCCATTTACTATAGATATATTGGAGAGACCTCTACTCCGAAAATTCAAAAAGCCTCAAATCACCCCCTATTAAGGAAAAGACGATCCATATGATCACGTTCAAAACTATGAGTCACTGATGATATTGCACGGATGGGATGATGACATAATGTGCCGAGCCTTCTCCTTAACAATATCAGGGCACGCTCGGACATGGTTTAACAGCCTCCTGGAAACCTCTATTTCATCGTTTAGGCAGCTTAGAACGGAATTTATCAAGGCTTTTATGATTAACAGTCGAAGAAAAAAGGATGCCACATACTTGCTCAGTATATAGTAGGGGAACAAAGAATCTTTACGTTAGTTCGTGTGTAATACCCAGGAATGATTTGAGGATATAAACAGTATTTAGTGAAGGGCATAAATGGACTTTGTGGAAAAATAAGACTATAAGGTACATTAACACAACTTTGGACGATCGAATTAGTCAGAGGAAGTACTCTGGACCCTAGATAGCCAAGGAAAATGGTATAGTATCGACAAGTAATACGAGTTATGATTTTAGGCATCAAAAGAAGTTGGATCGGGAACGGCTCCCAGTACAGCTAAAAAGGCAATTGTGATTTAGGCTAAAATACCAAATTATTGTACGGGGCATCCGGGAAGTCAATGAAACCTCGAGGAAGTTCATATTTGGCATATAGAGTAACCCTTCAGTAGTTTTTGGAAGAAACAAAAGGATTTGTAGCCAAAACGAAGATTCGGGCCTAAGTGCAGTTTTTCGAAATTGACAGAGGGAGATCGAAATGATATTTTTTCGAAATTTTAAAGAGAATGTTTTAGAATATTTCAAAGGGTTATAAAGGTCTTTAAAGAGAAGTTCAGTTTTTGAGCCAGGAGCAAAATCGTAATTTTTGAGATTGGGGTAAAAGTGTAATTTACCTAAAAATTAAGGGCATTAGCGTAATTAGTCCATTTTTTTAGGGACTAAAATGCAATTAAAAATTAGTCCGGGGACCATGTTGAAAAGGGTTAAAGTGCAATTATCCAAAAGTTCGGGTCAAAGTGTAATTATTGAAACCTTTTTACTAGGGGCATTTGAAAAATTCAGGAAAAGCCTCATAAATGACTTTAGTGGTAAAGATGAAGTTTCATGATGATATTAGAGATAAGATGAAGCCTTATGATGACGTTAGAGATAAGATGAAGGCTCATGATGACTTTAAGGATAAGATTTGATTGGATAAGATAAGATTTGGATAAGATTTGATTGGATAAGATAAGATTTGGATAAGATTTAATTGGATAAGATTTTGTTGGATATGATTTGAATAAGATTTGATTTGGATAACAATGATTATATAAAATCTTAGAAGATTTAGAATGATTGTAGAATATCTTAGAAGATTTGGTAATGATTATATAATATCTTTGAAGATTTACAATGATTGCAAAAGATATTAGAAGATTTTGGAATGATTGCAAAAGATATTAGAAGATTTGAAATGATTATAGAAAATCTTAGAAGATTTACAATGATTGCAGAAGATCTTTAAAAGATTTGGAATGATTGTAAAAGATTTTGAAATATTTGAAATGGTTGCAGAATATATGTTTCTTGGTGGCTAAGTTTCCAAAACCTATAAATAGGGGTTCATAACTAAAGGTTTCTCATTCGAAATTGTGAGAAGTTCGTGCCAGATAAGAGAGCTTCGGGTTTAGTAGATAGAGGGCTTTTTAAGCATATGCGAAGCATCACACGCCTAGAGCACTTGGATAGCGCGTGAGGGCGTGTAAGAAGGTGGTTTGGTCAAAAAACTTGAGGAGTTGCACAAAAGTTGAGGTTCAGCACAAGATTTGAGGCATTTGAGTTTCGTTCAAGGTGAGTGGTCTGATCCTATCTTTACCTTATCTTGAAAATATGTTGGAAGGTGTGTAGTGGGTTCAGGTGGGCGGTGTTACCCTCCTGAACTTAGGTTACACGCAATTGGGACCAGTTCTAGTAAGTGGTTTTACCCTCCGGAACTTGGGTTGTTCTGCAAAGGCGTTTTACTTATGTATTTGTGGCATCATTTGCATATTGAACATGTGATATATTACATCAACTATTTTTACTTATAAAAAAGTCGGTGCATGGCGTGTGATTTTCATATCATCGGGGTATTGATCTTCGTGTTGGTGTTGTGTCCGTATGGGACGGGATGGGGTCTACATGAGATTGGGACAATGTTAATCCAGGTGAACGGGTGTCACATTGGGGCACTCGAGGGAATAATGTTAAACCAGGTGAACGAGTGTCACGACGGTGCACTCGAGGGATTAATGTTAAACCAGGTGAATGGGTGTCACAGTGGGGCATTCGAGGGATTAAGTATGTTGCGGCAAGCTCAACCCCAACGGTGTGTGGAATGGTGTTTTCCACGGGAGGTTGAGTATGTGATAGCATGCATATTTATACCATATTTTGGCATTTCACCTCATTCTTATTAGGCCATTTGAAGCAATTTTTGCTGATATTTCATTGTTTCTATTTTATTATGCTTCAAATTGTCCTTGCACTATTTTCTATCTTACCTCTACTCTATGGATCCAGGCTTTAGGGAATATTGGATGAGCTTGGGCCTACTTTCAAGGAGCTTGGGCCTACTTTCAAGGAGCAGACTTGGGCTACTCATTGTGCTGTTTTGGGCTCACTTGTTTTCTGTTGGGCTAGGCCCAACCCTAGCCTCCCTAGCCTTTCCTTTCTTGGCCATGTATTTAAGGCCTCTTAGCATTAATTTTCAGTATATCATGAGATAGAAAGAGAGGAGAAAATAGAGAGGATTCTGCCCGTTTTTGTTGTTGTAGCATTTTTCTGTTTTCTACATCTTTTGTTCCATTTTGTTTTCCTTGCTATAATGATAGGCTAGAGCATTTGTAACCGGTTGTGTGTCTTGAATCCATGTGGAATTTGAGTCCCGGATGAGCTACAAGAATCTGGTTCGTTGTTTGTTTCTTATTCATTTCTATTTGGTTTAGTTTGGGCAGATTTATGAATGCATGGAGTTCATGGCAGGTTTGTGTGAATTTGCATGGTTTCATTTTCTGTTAAATGCTTAAGAGAGCAGAATGTTATAGCCGGTTGGTATAACATCTAGGAAATGAATATTATGTGCTTGAACGGTTGTTCTTGCATAGGTTCGGATAGGTTGAATAGAGAGTGAATGGCTGCATTTTGTTTACAAGAGATTTCTGTATTCATTTTGTTGTTCCAATCAGTCTAATCCTTGGACGGTTGTTGGGGATGCTTTGAGTTTGTTATCCGGACATCAAAACATCTAGCAAGCCAAGGTATATAGGTTGGACGAGGAAAATTTCACATAGGAGACAAATACACAGCCGGTTGCATATCTTTTACTGATTTTTCATCCATCTTTATCTTTCTGTTTTGCCAATAAGTTTTCTGTCAAAAACCCCCCCTAAACAAACCATTGGTTATGTTGGTTCTCCTTTGTTGGTAGAAGAAAGTGAGGCTCCTTGTGAGAGATGACCTAGGGTGCACTTTGCTGCAAACTAGAGAAGAGATGCAAACATAGATCTCTAATTCTGGAGTGGTTCGATAGCCGGCCAGTATGCCAGGGTGATTTCTCAAGCTAGACGTGTCTTGCATATTGTTGTCTTCGTATGCCATGCTCGTGTGTCTTTCATGCATTGTATAAACTGTTTCATGCCGTCACTTAGATGTTTTATCATCTAACCTGGGCTATGCCCCTGGAACGTTTAATGTTCCAGCCAGGGACTGCTGCGAGGGCAAGGACGTGGCCAGTTGAGGGCCAATGGTGCTTAGTTTGATAGTCGTTGTAATGTTTGGAGGCTTTAATACGTACTTCAGGTTGTAAATGAACAGTTGTATATTAGCAATGTTATCATTTGATCTGTATTGCGTACTTTGCTAAGGAAATGTAATGTAAGAACTACGGTGTTTTGATATTAATGTATCCACTGCGTTGTATTATGTCTCGTTTAGTTTAATATTATTGATCTTGGTAGTTAAACGGGCAAGGCTGGGGTTCTCGAGGTTTGTATCTGCATGAGAAGATTGTTTTGACACACCGCGCGTGTTGAGCTTGGAGGAAAAAAAAAAGAAATCCTGGGGATACCCTTATAGTGACACGCCTGGCGAGACGGGGTGTTACAATTGGTATCAGAGCCCTAGGTTAAAAACCCTAGGATGGTTAAGCCAGGTTGCTGAACTTAGCATGGTTAGAACTATTGAATGAGAACTTAGAACAGGGTTATGGATTCTAAGAGACGTTTGGAACATAGTAAAAAATGGTATGGAGACTCTAGAAAGGTGAAATTTGAGGTTTTCAATTTGAATATACTTTCAGCGTCAAGTGGAGATGAACAAGTTCTATTCACATCTTCTAGAAATTAGGAAGCCAGTAATGAGGGTTGTCGAAATGAAAGAGATATATGATCCAAAACCTTTGAGGAATAAATACTTTGGTGATTCTGGTACAACTTGAAGTATAGTATAAAACTCTTTGGGAAGAATTTTCGTAAATCGTCTCAGTACCCCCCGATTGGGACATGTTAAATGATGGTGATGTCATGCCCTGACAAAGATAAGTGAAACGACGGAGATTATTAAGAGAACCTATCAAGGGCGTGGGAAAGAAAAACGACTTGAAGATCTTAAGGTTAAGTTAGATATCCGAATTGAGGACTTAAGAAGAACGGATTCAGTTAGGGCTAACTAGTGAAAATCCCGAACGGAGACTTAGGGCAAGGGAGCCGATAGGTCATAAAGACAAAATCCCTGCTTGGAGATTTGGGGGTTTGTCGGTTGAAGTCTTTGAAATTATTAATTGGAGAATACTAGATTTATCTCAGTGATGGAACGTTGGATTGGGAGTTAGCATCCAACAATATGGGTCGAATGTAAGATTGGTTCGATAAACCATAACTGAGGATTCGTAAGATTTGGAAACCGTAGATTATTAGTTAAAATCAATCTCACTAAATGTTGGGATAACTGGTGGTTATTAAGAAGAAACAAGTTGTGGACGATTAGTTTGATATGACACAACCTAATTGTAAGTCAGGTTTTGATCGAATGGTATAAGGATTCAAGGGAAAGAATGATTTGGTATAGATCGAGAATCCTAGGAACGACTCGATAAGAAACCCAGGATGATTCGATAAAAGCTTTTGAAAATAGAATTTGAGGATTTTAGGAATCCGAAATTGTTGATGGGGATATTAAGTTTTATGGAAGTTTTGGGAGATGATAGAAAAAAAAAAAAAAAAAAGAACTATATCGAGAATATTAGTTTAGGATCAGGCAAGGAAAACGAATTGGAACTAATTGAGGATCGAATTCTTGTTTGAGGTGTTTAGAAGTTTTTCTCGGTGGTAATTGGCTTGAATAAAATGCTCTAGGTTATAGTGGAAATTTTTCTTTTGAGAGAAATCTTGATGACTTAGGGTTTTAGAATTTTCTCTTGGAAGTCGAAAGAATCTTTGGCTTGTAGGGGATTTGCAGAATAAAACCTTACGTGAATATATGGGGATTGCAAACGATATAAGGATCAATGATAAAATAGAGATCGGTAATTTAGGACGAATCTTGGAGGTTGGAAAGATTTCAAGACAAGAGAATTACGAGTTTGATTTGGTGTTTCTAAAGAAAATTTATGCCTACTGTATACACTTGGTGATAAAAAAAAAAAAATATGGAGACGATGCTATCTTAAAACTTGAAATGAACCTAGTCAATTTAAGAAAGTCAAACTCAGAAGAAAATAATTAGCACGAAGATTATCAAGGACTAAGGAGTAATCATAAAAGTCCTGACTTGGGTTTTTAGGCACCAAGCAATGAGTTAGGTTTGCTAAAGCTTGATTAAGCTCGTACAGATGACATAAGACATGATTAGATCCTAATACATTGAAGTTGATCCTAATTGGTTCAAAGAGAGAAATAGGATTGATGATCCATAAAATGAGGTGTCAAGTTGAAAGTCAGTCGCGAAATAGGAGCATGAGGTTCCGTCACATGCATGATAAATTTGGAAAGTAAAAGAGATTAAATTGTGAGAAAGAAATTTGAAGTCTTAGGAATGGTTAGGATAAGGGTGCACGATACGATTGAGTATTACTCTGAAAAAGAAAATTAAAGGAATCCAAGAGATCAGGGATTTGAACTAGTATTAATAAGAACCACTATAGCTCTCGGAGACGGAGTAAGGAGTTCTAACGTAGTGATAACACCATTGGTGCTTGGCTTGTAACAACGTATTTGAGCCTAGGGACTAAGGCAGAGGACTGGTGGTTGGCTCGCGTTTTGGGGTGTGATACCCATGAGTCGGAGCGACACAGTGAACTGTGGAGACGTTCAGATGCCAATGTTTGGGCGGCAACGTGGATGTTATGTATGGATTAGAGTCCAAGTTCCTATGGGCCGGAGCATTGTGGTAGAATCCCTAACCGCTATAAAAAGGATTGAAGGTTTGGAAGATAACCTAAGCGGGATAATTGTTATGTGGATTATGATAGTCGATAATCAAAAGAGAATTGGAAGAAGGAGATGTGATCTTGAGCGATGAAATAATGTTTGGCAAGCTGTTAATAGAGATTTGTGAAAGATTCTTTGGGGATAATCGCATCCACGACAGAAATTTGTGAAGTTAAGGTTGCTAAGAAGTGATGAGTGCGCTCAAGAAATTTAGGGGTTGTGGTGAAATAGTAATTGTGTACATAGGCCAAGGTAGGTTGTAATCAAGAATGGAACGATCCTTGATATAGGCGTGTGTTACGAACTTGCTTAGGTAAAGGTGTTTCCCGGATGTGGCATTTGGAAGAAATTTAACCCTAATTATTGACTTAACTTTTAGTTTCGTGTGCTTATTAGTACGCACCCTAGAAATTATGAACAATTGGCTCCAAATTAGTTGTTTCAAACCTTACCTTTGGTGATATAAAAAGGGTTGGAGCAATGGTAAGTATACTTAGGTACCCTTGAGAACATGAGTTGACGGATTGAAAGAGACAAAATCAACATAGGGATATGGTAAGTTATATGTTGATAGGTAATTGAAAGTATTTTTCTTCTCGAGAGACATGCTGTGATTTGAGAAAACATATGGATAAGTTGTTATAATAAAGAACGAGAGTTTTTAGTTCCACTATGGAAATTTTATTTGGGTTGTAAGACAGTAGGCTAAGCTGTTAAAGTTATACTAGGTATTGTCAAAGACCCAGTGAGAACCAAAAGTTGTCCAGTAAGGTTATCATTTAAGGAAGTTGTATGAAAACTAGATCTCCCAAGAAGGACGAGATCATATCTACTCTTAGAATCGGGGATAATAGGGATCTTGTTTGACACAATAGAGAGATTGTTCTCATGTGGAGAAATATGGAAAGCACCGTTTAGTTGAAATAGAACACTCAGCGGTACTAGGTTAAGGAGCCACAAATGAAGGACGTGTATAAATATGGAAGGTTGTCGATAAATTGAAACGACACAGGAGTTCTGAGCTGAGATAAATTGATCTGATTGATGGATAGTGTTTGGAAGAGAAATAGTAACGTGTCAGGATGTTAGGCTGTTGTAAGAGAAATTGTGTTTTTGGGAGACCTAAATGGATAATTTGCATGACCAGCCGTAAGAGGCTGAGAAATTATCTTTAAAAATAATATGCGATCGAGATAATTGAGAGAAAGATACGCCAAGTTAAGTTCAATGTTATCAATTTTTGTGCAATCATGGCAGCTGATGTAAAAGTTCAATGTCATCAATTTTTGTGCAATCATGGCATATGCATTAGTATAGGAATGGGTTGGGAGAATTATTTATCAAATAAAATGAGCTCTGAGGACACGATTGGGAATGATATTAAGTATTATGAATTATTTTGGGATTTGTGTAGCCGCCTGTTTAGAGCTACAACGAGATATTCTGGAAATAAAAGATGTAAGTTATATTCGTGTAGCCGCCTGTCTGGTAAGCTTATATCATATAGAGATGTAAGTTATGAATAATTGATAAGGATTATGAATGGTACTTAGGACATTTCAATTTGGAGTCATTAGCAATAACAGTGATATAATTATCAATGACTAAATTTCGAGGACGAAATTTATTAAAGGGGGGGAGAATGTAATACCCAGGAATGATTTGAGGATATAAACAGTATTTAGTGAAGGGCATAAATGGACTTTGTGGAAAAATAAGACTATAGGGTACACTAACGCAACTTTGGACGATCGAATTAGTCAGAGGGAGTACCCTGGACCCTAGATAGCCAAGGAAAATGGTATAGTATCGACAAGTAATACGAGTTATGATTTTAGGCATCAAAAGAAGTTGGATCGGGAACGGCTCTCGGTACAGCTAAAAAGGCAATTGTGATTTAGGCTAAAATATCGAATTATCGTATGGGGCATCCGGGAAGTCAATGGAAGCCCGAGGAAGTTCATATTTGGCATATGGAGTAACCCTTCAGTAGTTTTTGAAAGAAATCCCGGGGATACCCTTATAGTGACACGCCTGGTGAGACGGGGTGTTACATCGTGGACAGATTTCATAATGCCACTCTTGAAGTTCCCGATTTGCCGGCCCAAGTGGCAGTGCCTGCCATGCTTTAGGGGACGCGACTCTCCTATCTTCAAGAGTCACTTTCCTTGGACCCTCCAATGTCCCTGACTGGCTTGTTTGTCAGAGCAAACAGGTACATCCTCCACACCGAGATCATGCAGAATGTAGGAGGGAATGAAGATAGAGAGCTAAAGAGAAAAGAGCGTGAAGGAGAAGAAGAGTCTGTGCGGCGACAGGAAAGGGTTAGGAGAGAAGATGCACCTAGACCTCAGTTTAATCATTATACCCAGCTTCTACAACCACAATCGGCTATTGTAACAGCCCACCTCTTCAGGGTGTGTTATGCCTTAGGAAATTTGGTCTCTTTTTTTATCCGAAATTCCCTAAGACCTTATCTAGTGCTGGACGAGATGTTTACACTAGAAAATAAATACAAAGCGAAAGCTGAATCGAACCTGCTCATGACAATGCATATAATAATAACTGGATATGGCATTCATTACAAAGTTAATACATAAGCGCCTGAAGATAAATACAATGCACATAGTTCTTAAACTATTCATATTACAACATAACATGATACATTTACTCGCTCCTTGACGTCTCGCGTCACTACACATCTCCAATCTTGATATCATCACTGCAAGTCCCGACTGGAACGTTGAATGTTCCAGGGGCGAACTCAAGTTAGATGATGAACCATCTAAGTAAGGGTACATAATGCTATGTCATGTGTGTATGCAATGTCTTACCTAGTAGGTGTCAACTGCACCCTCAGGCTACCTACCATTTTAGCGGCTACCTCTATCAAAGCGGGGTGTATGGGTGCACCCTTGGTAAGGCAACGGTGCCAGTTCGTACTCCCTACGGCCTCATATGCGAGTGATCAATGGCATCGACGTGTATTTATACATTTCATAATCATGTCATGGATGCAGTTTACGTGTGGAGTACATATCATAGCATGTCAATATGATGTAGGCATTCAAAGGTAAACATTTATAACTGTACTAAGTTTGAAATGGTACACGTACAACTAAGTTGCCTCGAAAGACGTGTTGGTCTCGATAATCGTGCCGAGCGGCTATTTTCTCAATTTTCTTGCCCTCAAGCTCCTAAAACATCAATTTATTTTTTTTTGAATATCAATTTACTATTTTCCATAGTATATATATATTTTAAGCCTTATTTCTCCACAAATTTCATAAAAATCATTTAGACTTCCATAAAGTCTAATTTCTCTTCACTGAAATTCCTTAACTAATATTTCTAAATTTCTGGAATTTTCTTGAAATTTTCCAACTTAAATTCCTATTTTTCCCTTATTTCCATAATAACCAAATTCCTTAAATAAATAACTATTACATAATAATTATCTAGTATTTCATATTATTCAATTCCCCTTCACTAATATTTCTTAATTAATACTTCTACCATTCTGAAATTTTTCTTGGAATTTTCCAAATTAAAATCCTATTTTTTCTTTATTTTCATAATAGAAAAATCACTTAAATAATTAATAAAATTAGCATTTTCCAAAAGTTTTTCACAAAATAAGTCATAAACAACATTCCAGATTTAAATAAAATTTTTGCAAAATTTTATTTCTTTTATTTTTATTTTTCTTTTATTTTTTTTATTTTATTTTCTTTTCTTTTATTTTTTTCTTGCGGGCGCGTGGAAGACACGGGCCTTCTTCCCACTCGCGGGCGCGTGCCACCATGCACCCGACTGTGGGCGTCTTCTCCGGCGGCCACTTCGCCGCCGGTGACCCCTCGGCTGCCCCGAGCTTTAAAAAAAAACCCTACTCCTCTCATATCCGACCCCCTGATTCCAAATACAACCTTAAAAAAATGAAAAAAACATTAAAAATACCTTGATTCATCGATTAAGGGCGCGACTCCGGCGAGTTGCGCGATTTCCGGCGAAGCTTCGATTCACCTCTTCCTCTGCTCCGTTGGTCACCAAACTTAACAGAAACGTTGCCCACGAAACGATGATCAAAACCCTACTCCCAAAACCTCTCAACACTGCCCCAATCGACTGCTTTAAGAAGAAAACTTTCGGATGAATGGGGCTGTCCAAGTTCAGCTATTTATAGTCGAAAACCCCACCGCGAGTGTCCCATCGAGACACCTACGTGGCCGGGAAGCCACTCTGCCGGTCACTTCGGCCATTAATGCCTCCCCTGGCCTGAGAACCGATTGCAGGTGCGGCCATGCTCTGGCCGCGCGCTGCTCTGCAAAATCTGGATTTTTTGGATTTTTTTATATATATACACACATATATATATATTATATATACATACATACTAAATTATATACATACATATATAGCTATATACGTACATACATATATACTAAATTGTATACACAACAAGCTATATACATATACTAAATTATATATATATACATACAAAAATCCCATTTAACCACTAAATAAAATAATTATTTATCTTAAAATTCTATAATTTCTTTAGGGTCACATACTTATATTATTTCTGGTATCATCTTACCTTGATTAAGCCAAATAAATTAATTATGTATTGTATAAACATAATTTATTTAAATCAAATATACTATTTATTTATAATGACTTAGGGTATTACAGCTATACTAGCAGTAGTAGAGGGAGAGGGACTCCTCAAACTATCTCGCAGAGTTGACAAGGCCATGGGAAAAAATCAAGAGGAATATTGTAGCTACCATCGAACTCGGGGACATTCTACAGGTCATTACAGGGAACTAAAATATTAGATTGAAATGCTCATTCCAAAGGGACACCTACAAAGGTATGTCCGAAATGAAGGAGAAGAAGGCTGGGAGCCCCAACAAAGGGAAGATAGGCGCGACGGGCATGAAAGGAAAAATCAAAGGTAGCAAGAGAGAGGAAGGGATCGTAGGCAAGACCCTCATTTAGATAATGAACCAACTCAGTAAGCCACACAACCATAGGGAGGAAGTCCCAGTGGTAGGGTCTGTTTAGTTACCCATCACATTGGGTGTAGACCCCCACAGTGAGTTTTCGTTGTCATCAACTTGGTCTGGTAGCCTTCTTCGAAACCCTAATTGACAAAGTAAAAAGGGATGGCACCAGGGGATGGGTGTTCTATGCACGGTCAAAACGTCGTTGTTTTGGCCATGCTCAATGACAAACATGACACAAACGACATTATTTTAGTTTAGTTTTTAGTTATTTGACACATCAACTGCTACATTAGCAACCATGTAAGTTTGGGCACATGCTTTCTAGATCGAGGCTAAAATTGAAATAAAATTGAAAGTTCGATGACCAAATTAAAGCAAACAACAAATAGGGATAAAATTAAAATTGACCTAAAGTTCATGATATATTTGTCTATTGCCTCAAAAATTTAATTTAACCCACACAACCATACATGGGATTGTTAATAGTGGTATCAGAGTCTCAACTTGGTATTTAATTCATATACGCGATTATATGTATCAAATATAGTATTAAATTAGTGAATTTTGGCTTAAACAAGTGTTGGGTGTTCACAACAGTAAAAGCTGACTTTTCCTCTTTGGAGAGTCTACTTTTTGGACACTAAGAAGTCGACTCTTAGGCTTTGGAAAGTCGACTTTCAGGGCACACAGAAGTTGATTCTCGGCTACTTGAAAGTCAACTTTTGTTGGTTCCAACAGTCAGACAGCTTGTTTTGATTGCCTCGTTATTAATGATTATGCAGTGATTTGCTTTGGACATCGACATAAGGGATTAGATATGCGTGTTTGGAGGCTTGGTTGTAATATTTAACATATGCGATATGCACACATTTTCAAAATTGTTTTGAAATAGTAGCAGAAACTAATGTTTGTTCAGGATGAACATGGGCTTGGAATGAATGAATGTTACAGGACTTCAATTGATTTATTTCGATATGTAATAATTATTCATTCGGGTATGTATTGAGGTATAAGCCTCAAGTAGCTTCTTTTAGTGTTTATTTTATAAATGTAGTAATTTGAAGACAACATAAAGGAGTTGGCGGCAGCAAGAAGCGGTCAAGGAAGTAGTCCATCAAAGAGTTGATGTGTACCATGGTTTAAACTCTTGAGGCTCAGGTTTATTCTATGTGCAAGCCCATGGTCATTCTGGTTATCTATTATTCATTTTATTATGCAATGGTTGTGTGATGGAATGAATGATGTGAATGATGAGTGGTCGGGCTGTCGAACACCGATAGATTATATGAATAATGATTTTGATTTGTAGCAAGGGTGCAACCCAAAGTCGTCTCCCAACGAACCTCAAACTGATTTGTCAAAACAAGACTAAACAGGGGGGTTTGGTGAAAAACAAAAAACAAAATAAACACGAAGACAGTAAACCGAGATGCAACCGGTTGTAACCTTTCCTCCCTACCCGGGTATCATCATCTACCATATAAAGAACCTATTTATCTTTAATCCCCAGATCAAACAAAGATGCTTGACAATCGCCAAAGACTAAATCGAAACTAATATAAAAATCACAGAAGATCTTCTTGATCAATATACAAGTTTCAATTTCTTTTAGCACACGGATCTGAAACCGACATGAACAATCGCCCACTAAGTTTATTTTATTTCTTGCAACCAATACTCCAATCGAGCCTATTAGTCAAATCTGCCCAAACATCATACATGCATTCATACGATCGCATAAAATACATGCACACTTGAGAAGAAGCAAAGAAACAAAACCATAAGATTAAAGATGAAAACAGATATACAAAAACGTCCAAAGATTCAAACCAGGTAAGGAGTATGGCATGCAACCGGTTACAAAATCCTTAGCCTTCCATCTTGACAAGACCAATGGAGAAAAAGGAAAATTGGCTACTGTTCACGTGAGAAAAGAAAATATCCCTAATGGCCTCTTAATGTGCTTAAATAGAGCTTAGGGAGGAAACCCTAGGTTACCGAAACTCCACAGCTGATTTAGAATAGGATAACGTGAGTTCTGGGCTTCGTCCCCTTCATAAAAATTGTAGATCAGGAAGAGTATATGAATTTTGGATTTTTAATCACTTGATTTGGATATCGGACGCCCAAGTTATGGCCTTTTAAAGAATCAGTGTCTGTGTAGCTTTCCTAATTTAACCCAGCTATCTGGTCCCGACTTTGAAGCGATGTTTGGAGGCCCAAACGAACTCGGATTTGGACAAACCATACCATTCCAGAAATCCCAAGAAGTCCTCTACAATATCTATGAAGACATCATTCACGTTCTGGGATTATAACTTGGCCAAATATTTGAAAGAAGCACAGAAGGTCAAATCTGTTAGCACATTGTCTCCAATCTCCTTGTTTCTCTTCTGCCAAAAATAAAATAAAATAGTGTGAAGCCCAATTCCTATAAAATGAAATAAAACAAAATCAAGATAAATAAAATGACACAACTAATGTGCAAAAAGACTAAAAATGAGGGCTAAATAATATGAAAATATGCGCTCTATCAATGAGACATATAGATAGAAGCTTGAAAATCTTCCCATTGCACCAATATTAGATCTAAACGGTGAATCTGATTCATCGTGGTTTTCCACTGTTGTAAGGTTCATTAGTCTGATTAAGAGTATCCAATAACTAAAATGTGATGGTACATTTCATGAAAGATTGTTTGACTTCCTTATTAACCATGAGATGGGACGGTGTTCAACGGGTCTCACCTGACCAAGTAACTAAAATGTGAGGAAGAGTGATGTTCAACTCATTGCACTTAGCCAGACAGTGGGTGGGATCTAACAAGTCCATCAGGCCAACTAACTAAAATGTGAGGTTTATGAGGGGTTAGAAGCCAAAGGTTGAGCTCCACATATGATGTAGCAGATAGCAGTTCTTTTGGGGGTATTATTCTTTCAGGACCTTGGTTCTCTCGAGCACAGTTTTTTTGGGACCTCAGTCTTTCAGGGTAAAACTCTTTCGAGGCAACAGCTTCTTTCGAGACATAGCTTCTCTCGAGACCTATTCTTATGAGAGATTCTTTTAGGAAAAGGCAGCTCTTGGAGACTATTTCCCTCACCTGATCCACCGTGTGTTATAATTTCATATGACAGTCTACCCCACTGAGTAAAATTCTAGTTGTTGTATTTTTGGCAACAACAATATGCATATTATAAATATGCATGTTGCTTAAATACCCAAATTGTGTGTATAGTGCGTGTAATTGATTCAGCTACACACATCTAATGTGTATGAAAAAATTAATTTAAGCCACACGGCCATACACAGGATTTCCAACAAGATTTTCAGGTTTGAGGGAAGGATAAATGAAAGCTTGCAGGCCTTGTATTTGTCTTGATGGGTGCTTTCTAAAGACCTTAGTAGGAGGTGCATTACTAAGTGCAACTGGAAAGGATGGGAATAATCAAATATTTCCTATATGTTGGGTTGTGGTTGAGGGTGAAAATGAGAATAATTGGAGATGGTTTTGAAAGGAAACAAGAGCCTGAAGCTAAAAATCGACCACGTGTGGATCAATGCAAGGATCTATAGGTTTTAAAACATTTTCAAAACCAAAACATACATCAAAGTAGTAGAAAAGCTAAAGTGAAAAATGATCCTTGCAAGATTCGATAAACTTCATCCATATGAATAAAAGGAGAAACCATGCCATAAGGGGTTTTTTATATACCTTGCAATGAAGGTCGGTGACAGTTGTCTTGAAAGAAGCTCTTCCTCCTTGTTGTCCTTTTTGAACCAATCTACTCCCAAGAACAAGCTATTATGTCTGGCGACCACTTTTCCTCCTCAAGTGTGGAGGACCTAGTCGATCCAAGCCTGAACCACTCTCAGAACCCTCCAATGGAGTTATGTTAGGACCTTCTCGATGGAGATGACCCGAAGCTCTTTTGTGGTTCCTTCTTAGTTGTTCCTTGGCTATCCAATAGATGGATCAATGGGATAATAGAAGAAAATGATGATGCAACAACCTTGGAGCAAGAATAAGATGCAAGCAGGAATGAAAGAAGGAGAAGAAGACAGAGGGTTGCAACGAGAGAGAGAGAAAGAAAGAGAGAGAGAGAGAGATCAAGTGAAGTAGGGAGTTTTCCTTCTCAAAAACCCACTCTAATATGATTTGCACCAACCTCTTCATCATGCATTCCTCCTCCTCCTTGTCCATCCCTCTAACCATGCAATTCGTCAGAGCATTAAATGCTGTGACGAGACAAAGTAGCGAAAGTTCGATCGACTGAACTGTGAGGTTCGATTGACTTAAGGCCTTGTACTATCCAATAATGCAACCAAGACCTCTTTCTATCCAATAACAATCTCCCATATCCATAGATCCATGTGTCTAACACATAATGAGAACTAGTATCATTGTCCCATAGGGATGAGGAACATGCTAAGAGCAACTGATCACTAATCCGGTACGTTACTCAATATGCATGTGACTTTCTAGGTTCACAACCATGTAGCAATCAGGACATGTCAACTCCTTGAGGTTAACCGAACCCTTTCAACCAACTAAGAGAATCTCTCCAAATCCCCAAAGCACCCCGAAAGATCCTGAGTATCCTTTAACCAGGACTTAGGATGATCCTAATGGCAGCGAAGTCTAACTTCATGTGAACCTATTTAGGCTCCTTGATTACCGTGCACTATAGTCCTTCCACTAACTAACATCCTAACTAAGTTAGAGTCATGGGCTGATTAAACTCACAGGACTCGGTAGCTAGTTCTAATCTATACATATGTGATTAAGGTAGCATGTTGTAGCCAATCCGACATTGGAACTCCTTCCAAACTCATGCTGACCCTGGCCAGGGAATTTCCAATCACTACCAACACAGACCGCATAGGATGTATCCTCCAACTATTGGAGGTCAATAGATCCCATCGATGGACATTTGTCTCCATACACCACTGTACAGAGACCGCACAGTGAGCATTCCCACCTCTTACACTGAATGGTTTCGCTCAGTGGTAAATCCCTAACACTAGTGCACAAGACACTATGTCGTCTTTGGTCAAAGGATTAGATACACAATTGAGAGCCAGCGACCAATCATTAATCCCAAAGCCATGTGATCGTCGCAAGCATCACATTCAGTGGATGTTTTTCCAACACCCACCCACATGTCTACTATATGCATACCATATAATGTCGCGTGTGACTTACCACCCCATCTCATTAGCATCTGTATACTAAATAATGGTAGTAACCCATGTGTTAGTCCACTAATTGAGTAATCATAGTCCTCTTCTAATAAGTCTAAGGACTGGGAATACCTTTAAGAAATCCTACACTAGATATCCAAGACAAACAGTCTCAACACCTTGAGAGTAGGAAATCTACCAGGAAGTCTAGGTACTCATTCATAAAGATGAGATGGAGAGATATGAATGAAGATATAACCTTTATCATCAAGGAAAATCAATAGTGCCGCTCACTTACATCTCAAAGTGTAAATCTATCATCTAGGACACTTTCACTAACAAACTCCCACTTACACTAATGTTAATTTACAAGCAACAACTATCGAATCATCACTTGGTATACAATACCCATCTTATGAAGATGGCGATCTAGTTAGGCCTGTTCCAAAAGCTTTAGTCAGTGGGTCAGCAACATTCACCAATGATGCCACCTTCTACAGCCGCACCTCTGCATGTGCTACAATCTCTTTAAGCAAAAGGAATCACTGTTGGAATTTTTTGGATTTCTAATGAGACCCAAGTTCCACAAGCCTACGCAATAGCCCCAAAAAAGTTGTAATACAAAAGTATAGACAACTCCTTGGAAGGAACCACTTTCGGTTAATAAATGAATCCCACCAAACAACTTCCACAACAGCATCCCATGCCATAACATAAATGGCTTCCATGGTAGATCTAGCAGTTACTAGCATGGAACACTTTCTAGCTGACTACTCCACCATGAATAACAAAGACAAACCTAGACGTGGATATATTATATCCACGTCAGACTAAAAGTCTAAATCTGTGAACTTGTTTACATGGAGATCACCCACTCCATTGGCCAGAATTATATCCCAAGTCCTTCGCAGGTTCTTCCTGATATATTTCACGACCACCCAGTGCTTCTCACCTAGGTCAGACTAATACCTACAGATGACAGCCACTGCATGGGCGATATTAGGCCTCGTACATAGCACAATGTACATATGGCTATCCACTATCGAAGCATAAAGGAGTTAATCTATGAATTGCCTCTCTTTCAGAGTCTGTGGAGACATTCTTTTATAGAGCAGAACTCCATGTCGAACGGTTATTAACCCTTTCTTGGAGTTCTCCATACTAAACCTTTTTAGCATCTTGTCTATGTACAAGCTTTGGGAGAGACCTATCCATCTCTTCGCTCTATCTTTCTAGACATGGATTCCCAAGATGAAAGTCACATCTCTCAAATTTTTCATGGAGAATTTACTAGACAACAAGAGCACCATTGACATCAACATGCCAACATCGTTCCCCAAAAGGAGAATGTCATCCAAATACAAGATAAAATGGGCTCTTACGCTCTCACTTACCTTCTTGTATATACAAGGCTTATTCGGATTCTTTGTGAAACCAAACTCTTTGATTTCAGAATCAAAATAGTTATTCCAAGAGCGTGATGTCTGCTTAAAAGCATAAGAAAACCTCTTTAGGTGGCAAACTTGATTAGGATCTATTGATTGGAATCCTAACGGTAGTTCTAAGAATGTATCTTCCTTAATATAACCATTTAGGAACTTCGTCTTAGCAACCATTTGCCAAATCTTATAATCATAATGTGCAACAATGGCTAGCCTCACCTTGATGGACTTAACCATAGTGAACGGCGAGAAGATATCCTCATAATCAACGTGTTAGTGTTAGGGATACCTTTTCGCCACTAGTTGTGCTTTGAAGGTTTGCACCTTCCCATCAAGACTAATCTTGCCCTTATAGATCCACTTACAACCTATAGGAACAATTCCCTCAAGGGGATCCACTAGAGTCCATACCCAATACTAAATCCAAATTGTTCTAGAAGGCGAGATACTCTACCAAACCTACGATGTGCCTAGGGGATGACATCTGATGGACTGATTGGCTCAACCTTTGAAAGTAAAGCAAGATTGTTATGGGGCAAGCAACGTAGTTCAAAAATTTTGAACCTTACCCCAATTTTGGCGATTAGATCAATGTCGAAATTAAATCATTTACATACAAATAAAATAAATCTAACATTTAGATTTTCGAATCGTTCGCAGATTCGAGTCGTCCATGCATCCGACCTCTAACTTGTGATACGCGACATGCGTCCGTTGGTGAGGAGAGCAGAATGGGAGTGTTAGCTCCTTCTCCTAACAAGGTTTGTGAATGGATAAGAAAAGAATAATTTTTCAACTCTTGAAAACCATAAAATAAAAGCTTAATTTGGGCATCTCATAAAGGGGTATTTATAGAGGAGCAACTTCCTAGGGTTTCCTAAACCCTAATGGACATGGATTGGCCCATTTATCCTAGTCTAACTAGAATCTTAAGTGGGCCAAATTCATTTATTAAATATTTGGCCCAAATCTAATTCAAGCCCAAATATTTAATTTAATATTTAGCCCAAATCTAATTTAACCCAAATATAATATTTAAATATTAATATTTGGCCCAAATCTAATTTAGCCCAAATATAATATTTAATTTAATATTTGACCCAAATCTAATTTAGCCCAAATATATTTTATTTCCTATTTGTCACTCCAACAAATAGAAAATTATTAAATTAGAAACTTTTTCCTAATTTAATCAAGTGGAAATTGCACAAACTAACCACCCTACAAACAGAAATTTGTTTTTAACCGTTTTTTTGTGAAAAAACGTTTTAGGCCTATACAAACAAATGATTTGCATCCTATAGCCACTTTCCCAATTCTGACCCCACCACCTAATATTTAAATCCAACACTTTATATAAATATTCAAAATAAAAAATTAAAACACAAAAGACCAAAATAACCCTGACCATTTGAATGAAACCCACCCTAGTGGAACCCACCACCCACCCAAAACCAAACTCAATTCTCTCTCCAATAGAAAACCCGATCGAAGCTTGGACGACCGTGGATTCCACGCAACTGCCGACGCAAACAACGGCCGCCACTGCCACAGCCGACTTCCATTGCCGCCATTGCCAATCGCCCCTACAACCCCAAAGAAAGAGGTAAGTCTTCGTTTGTAGTTGGGTTGGGTGGGTTGGGCGACAACGATGAGGCTTTGCAAAGCCCCATCCTTGCCGGCCTATGGCATTTCAAATGGGGGCTTCGTTTTCTCCGACAAAGCCCTCAGGCTTCGTTTGGGAGACAAAGCCCACATGCAGGCTTTGACTCAAACGAAGCCCGGATGCGGGCTTCGATTTGGGCTCCATTTGATACGAAGCTCGCATCCGGGCTTCGTCTCAAACGAAGCCCAAATCGAAGCCCGCATCCAGGTTTCATATTAATTTGAAAAATAAATAATAATAAAAATAAAAAAACTGCAAATTTTATTCTTTTTATTCTTTATTTTTCTTTTCTTATAATTGATAAGATCTTGTTAATTAATATTAATTCTATCTCAACTCAATTTACTCATATGTCCTATTCTACTTCAATATGTAAATAGAAAATATATTGTTTGTTTATTTTATTTTTATTTCAATTTGCCTATTACACTACTTCAATAAGATCTTGAGTTTGAATATCTGGCGGTTTTGTATCTTATTTCAACAAGTAAATGAATACACCTACTTGCACACTTTGTCATCTTGACCAAAACAATTGTTATTGTATTATTTTTTTCTTTTTCTTACAGATGGCTGGCCAACAAATTAGGCAATTTACTTATGTTCATCCTCACTGAGTATTATCGTCCGGAACATGGGTTACTACTCATTGCGAGATCAAACACCTCGAGACGATGAGGATTGCTCTAAACCAATATGAGCTATTGGATAGATTCCTAGAGGGGCCATTAGGACATTTCTTAAAAATTCCTCCATCACTCCATTTGACTACACCGTAATTGATATATAATGTTCTAGTTAGGGAGGTGACATTCCTGAGTGCCTGCCACGATGAAATGTGGTTCGAGATCGATGGCATGGCATACAGGTACAGGAAGCAGGAGTTCATACTTATTACCAGACTTCGATTTAGGGTAATTGATAAAGAAATCCTTAAAACGAGGACTAGTGCCCCGAATAATTTACGTGCGCGATTATTCCCACAACACCATAAAGGAGTGTTTGGAGACGACATCAAAACCTTACTTAATAACAGAGAGGACCTGGTTTCAGATGATGTACTTAGATTGGTTTACGTTGCTGTGGTTAACTTGTTATTGTTTGGCCTAGATGAGCGTGCACGTGTGGATGATTTTTTGTGGACTATGGTTGAGGATTTAGATGCATTTAAGGCCTTTCCTTAGGGGACATACGTGTATAGTAAGAGTCAACATTACATTCGAATGGCCACGAGCGAGAACAAGTTGAGTGGAGTTGGGAAAAAAATAAACATTTATGATTTTGTGTGGGCATTTCAGGTACAAGTTACTCTCTTCGTATTGTTTTACATTACTTGTATATGATATTTGTTTATTCTAATTAAATGTTTGTTTTGTTTTTGTTTGTTTTTTGTTTTCTATTATAATTTTTTTTTACTCTCTTCTCTACAGTGGTGGTTAATCGAAAAATTCACATGGATTCAAAATAAATGGGCCATCCCACTACCCGACGCATTCATTCCCAGGTGCAGAAAGTGGTTGTCAAAAAAAAGGCCACAAATAAAAAATTACAACGATTATCTAACGAATGAAGTAAGTGTGTAACTGAATCTAAATTTCATATATTTTTGTTTTTGTTTTAGGTAATATCTATCTAAATAATACTATGTTGTAGGTACGAAGATTGAGTCCGACACTTGAGCCCACTGATGATGAGCGGGAAACGGATTTTTGGAGGTCCTTCAACCCGAAGCACTCGGTCGGAGAGTACATATTCAAATTTGGGGGTGGAGGAGGTGACGAGGATGAGCCTATTCATAGCCATGGAGATGAGCAAAGAAGGGAGGAGGATCAGGAGAAGGACGAGGAGGAAGTTGTACATAAAAAGACAGATAAAGAAGGTAGGCAGGAGGCAGGACTCCTTGACAGTCCGCAACACAAACCAGATGAGCACGGGGTATGATATTATTACAATAATGGTTTTTATTTATTTATTTTGCAAATATTTTTAATGTTTAAAAATTTATTTGTTTGCCTTTTGTAGATCACCGAGATGCTAGTTCAAACGCTAGAGACGTTGAGGAGGGTAGACGGGGAAATGAGTCTAATGAGGACAGAAATGATTGAAATAAGGACACATTTTAACCGAGAAATTGGTTAAATGAGGGCCCAGTTGCTATAACTAGAAAGGGCTCAATGTAGTCCGCATATTGACCATTCCTCAGTTCACATCGATGATGGCGATGAGTAGCATCTAAGTGGTGATCAGATATATCCTAGTCATCACAATGACGACGACGAAGCATCTACATCTGTAGTAAGTTCCAAATTTATATGTTTACATATCAGAATCTAAAGTACAATATTGTAATAGTTAGTTTATGTATAGTTGCAGGAAGAGGATGTGGTTAAGGTCGACAAGCGACCTATGCGAGACAAAAAAAATCGTAATTTTGTAAAACACCTTTCACTGATCCTATTTGACCAAAGAAGAGAAAGGTGGATGTCGCAGTGGAGGGGTCGAACCCAGTGTCGTAAGTGGGGGACGATGATCTTAACCCCTCTAAGGGTTACACTGAGTTCATAGCATCCAAAGAAAACATTTTGTAAGTAACTAGTCCCATATAGAATTATATTAACAATACATTTTGACATTTACAAATTATAATTCTTGGTTATTTTAGTCGTGACACCAAGTACCTTGAATATCTATCCCTAGTTGACTTCCGGTGCATAGAGGACATGAGCGAATGGTTGGACGGGCGTCACATTGATAGTTACATGTGTTGCCTTAGACGTATACAATTGCGTCCTCTATACGACATGTTATCATGTCGACCCTGCTATTTGTGAGTGTTGCAACCATTACTCCTTTTTTATTTTGTTGTATCTCAATTTAGTATATAAATAAAGTTTTTTATTTTATTTTGCAGTCATATATATCAACTTTTTGGACTGAAGAATACGAGGGAGACAATGGGAAAGTTTTTTATCCTTCTACGGCGACTGTCTCGACGGAGTGGACCTGTTTCGTCGACGAGAGCAATGAAGGGAATCTCCCTTAGTGGACGATCGACAATGTAAGTGTTCTTTAATTGATTTGATGGATTTTTGTATATAGTATATGACTAACGTACGAAAACAGGCGTTACTCCCGTGTAACTACAAGAATCAACATTGGTTTCTTATCAAAATTAGCTTGAAGAATAAAAAAGTTTTCTTATACGACTCCAGCGCCAAGAGTGAAGATAGTTGAAGGATTAGGGTAGCAGCTGTAACTCCACTGGCGAAACTCCTACCCATTATACTGAAGAGTAGTGGATATTACAAACATGTAACTGCAACTACGACTTCAGACAGAGAATGGGATGTGGAGGGTACTAATCCTCATAAGGTGCCTCAACAAGCGGACAGGTAAATTAAATTATATTATAGAGATATTGTGAATATATGGTTATTTTGTCAGTTGAAACAATAATTAACCCGTATGTCTAATACAGTGCCAACTGCGGATGCTTTGTTATCAAATACATCGAGGACGTCCTTAGGCATAATGAGGGTAGCTGGCAGATAGACCCAAATCTAGATGTCTATACTCTTCGTAGACAGATTGGAATATTTTTGTATAGACATAGCAAACTTGTAGTAGATTGATATATTAGTTAGTTTTATTTAGATTACTAGTACTTGATGTATATTATATTTTTATTTTAGTTTTAGTTTTTTTGTATAAACATAGCAAATAATGTATTATTTAGGTTATGTGGTTTGTGTTGTTGTAGAGGGTAAGGGTTGATGGTATGTGGTTTGTGTTGACGGCATGTAGTTTGTGTTGTTGTAGAGGGTAATGGTTGATGGTATGTGGTTTGTGTTGCTGGTTGTGGTTTGTGTTTTGTGTTGTTGCAGGTTTAGTGGCATGAAAACAGGGTAGACTTTGCCAAAAAAATTTGTAATTTTGACATAGTAGTATTGTTCAAGTTATATGGTTTATGTTGTAATTTTGACATGATAAAATAGTGTATTGTTATGTGCTTTGTATTGTTGCACCTTAAGCTCAATCAACCCTTAAAACATAAAAAAATATATCATTTTTGAGGACAATCAAGTCACGGAAAGAAATAAAGAGAGAGAGAGGGAGAGAGAGAGAGAGAGAGAGAGAGAGAGAGAGAGAGAGAGAGAGAGAAATCAGCATTTTCGGGTTTGGTGGCCAACCAAGCTCGAAATCGGGTTTGGTGGCCCACCAAACTCGATTTTTTATTTATTTATTTACTTTTGGCATTTTCTTTACTTTTCATTGAAACCAATACACACAACATTAAATTAAATTATTGTTTATGAATTACACTATCAATTTTTAGATAATCATAACATCATCTTTGTCCAAGATCTCTATTTGTTGATTATCTAAAACACTTTGATCATGTACTGCTTAATTGATTATTAAATCTTCCCACACAACAAGATCTCTATTTGTTGTGCACCCTAAGTTCAATCAACCCTTAAAACATAAAAAAAGAGATAATTTTTTAGGGCAATCAAGTCATGGAAAGGGGAAAAAAAAAGAAGAAAAATCAACATTTTCGGGTTTGGGGGACCACTAAGTCCGAAATCGGGGTTTAGTGGGCCATTAAACCCGAAATCAGGTTTGGTGAACCACCAAACCCGATTTTTTAATTTATTTTTTTTCCTTTCTTTACTTTTCATTCAAACCAATACGCACAACATTAAATTAAATTATTGTTTATGAATTACACTATCAATTTTTAGATAATCATAACATCATCCTTGTCCAAGATCTCTATTTGTTGATTATCTAGAACAATTTGATCATGTATTGCTTGATTGATTATTAAATCTTCCCACACAACAAGATCTCTATTTGTTGTGCACCATAAGTTCAATCAACCCTTAAAACATAAAAAAAGAGATCATTTTTTAGGTCAATCAAGTAACGAAAGGAGGAAAAAAAAAGAAAAATTAACATTTTCGGGTTTAGTGGGCCACTAAGCCCGAAACCGGGTTTGGTGGGCCACTAAGCCCAAAATCGGTCTTGGAGGCCCACCAAACCCAATTTTTTAATTTTTTTTTTTTTTTGCTTTTGGTCTTTTCTTTACTCTTCATTGAAACCAATACCCACAACACTAAATTAAATTATTGTTTATGAATTATACTATTAATTTTTAGATAATCATAACATCATCTTTGTCCAAGATCTCTATTTGTTGAATATCTAGAACACTTTGATCATGTGTTGCTTGATTGATGATTAAATCTTCCTACACAACAAGATCTCTATTTGTTGTACACCTTAAGTTCAATCAACCCTTAAAACATAAAAAAAGAGTTCATTTTTTAAGGCAATCAAGTGTCAGAAAGGGAAAAAAAATGAGAAGAAAAATCAACATTTTCGGGTTTGGTAGGCCATTAAGTCCGAAATCGGGTTTAGTGGGCCATTAAGCCCGAAATCGGGTTTGGTGGTTTAATTTTTTTTTTTTTTTTGCTTTCGGTCTTTTCTTTACTTTTCATTGAAACCACAACGCACAATATTAAATTAAATTATTGTTTATGAATTACACTATCAATTTTTAGATAATCATAACATCATCTTTGTCCAAGATCTCTAGTTGTTGATTATCTAGAACACTTTGATCATGTATTGCTTGATTGGTTATCAAATCTTCCCACACAACAAGATCTCTATTTGTTGTGCACCATAAGTTCAATCAACCCTTAAAACACAAAAAAAGAGATCATTTTTTAGGTCAATCAAGTAACGGAAGGGGGAAAAAATAAGAAAAATCAACATTTTCGGGTTTAGTGGGCCACTAAGCTCGAAATCGGGTTCGGTGGGCCACTAAGCCCAACATCGGTCTTGGAGGCCCACCAAACCTGATTTTTTAATTTTTTTTTTTTTACTTTCGACCTTTTCTTTACTTTTCATTGAAACCAATACGCACAACATTAAATTAAATTATTGTTTATGAATTACACTATCAATTTTTAGATAATCATAACATCATCTTTGTCCAAGATCTCTATTTGTTGAATATCTAGAACACTTTGATCATGTGTTGCTTGATTGATGATTAAATCTTCCTACACAACAAGATCTCTATTTGTTGTACACCTTAAGTTCAATCAACCCTTAAAACATAAAAAAAGAGTTCATTTTTTAAGGCAATCAAGTGTCAGAAAGGGAAAAAAAATGAGAAGAAAAATCAACATTTTCAGGTTTGGTAGGCCATTAAGTTCGAAAACGGGTTTAGTGGGCCATTAAGCCCGAAATCAGGTTTGGTGGTTTAATTTTTTTTATTTTTTTGCTTTTAGTCTTTTCTTTACTTTTCATTGAAACCACTACGCACAATATTAAATTAAATTATTGTTTATGAATTACACTATCAATTTTTAGATAATCATAACATCATCTTTGTCCAAGATCTCTATTTGTTGATTATCTAGAACACTTTGACCATGTATTGCTTGACTGATTATCAAATCTTCCCACACAACAAGAACTCTATTTGTTGTGCACCCTAAGTTCAATTAACCCTTAAAACATAAAAAATGAGATCATTTTTTAAGTCAATCAAGTCACGAAAGGGGAGAAAAAAGAAGAAGAAAAATCAACATTTTCGGGTTTGGTGGGCTACTAAGCCCCATTTTTTAATTTTTTTTTCTTTCGACCTTGTCTTTACTTTTTATTGAAACCAATACGAACAGTATTAAATTAAATTATTGTTTATAAATTACACTATCAATTTTTAGACATTCATAACATCATCGTTGTCCAAGATCTCTATTTGTTGATTATCTAGAACACTTTGATCATGTATTGCTTGATTGATTATTAAATCTTCCCACACAACAAGATCTCTATTTGTTGTGCACCTTAAGTTCAATCAACCCTTAAAACATAAAAAAAGAGATCATTTTTAGGGCAATCCAGTGTCAGAAAGGGGAAAAAAAAAAAAGAGAAATCAACATTTTCGGGTTTGGTGGTTTAATTTTCTTTTTTTTTTTTGGCCTTTTCTTTACTTTTCATTGAAACCAATACGCCCAACATTAAATTAAATTATTGTTTATGAATTACACTATCAATTTTTAAATAATCATAACATCACCTTTGTCGAAGATCTCTATTTGTTGATTATCTAGAACACTTTGATCATGTATTGCTTGATCGATTATCAAATCTTCCCACACAACAAGATCTCTATTTGTTGTGCACCGTAAGTTCAATCAACCCTTAAAACATAAAAAATGAAATAATTTTTGAGGTCAATCAAGTCACCGAAGGGAAAAAAAAAAAAAAGGAACATCAACATTTTCGGGTTTGGTGGCCCACCAAACCCGATTTTTTAATTTTTTTTTTTGCTTTGGCCTTTTCTTTACTTTTCATTCAAACCAATATGCACAACATTAAATTAAATTATCTTTTATGAATTACAATATCAATTTTTAGATAATCATAACATCATCTTTGTCCAAGATCTTTATTTGTTGATTATCTAGAATACTTTGATCATGTATTACTTGATTGATTATCAAATCTTCCCATACAATATGATCTCTATTTGTTGTGCACCCTAAGTTCAATCAACCCTTAAAACATAAAAAAAAGGATCATTTTTTAGGTCAATCAAGTAACGGAAGGGGAAAAAAACAAGAAAAATCAACATTTTCGGGTTTAGTGGGCCACTAAGCCCAAAATCAGTCTTGGAGGCCCACCAAACCCGATTTTTTATTTTTTTATTTTTTTACATTCGGCATTTTCTTTACTTTTCATTGAAACCAATACGCCCAACATTAAATTAAATTATTGTTTACGAATTACACTATCATTTTTTAGATAATCATAACATCACCTTTGTTCAAGATCTCTATTTGTTGATTATCTAGAACACTTTGATCATGTATTGCTTGATCGATTATCAAATCTTCCCACATAACAAGATCTCTATTTGTTGTGCACCGTAAGTTCAATCAACCCTTAAAACATAAAAAAATGAAATCATTTTTGAGGTCAATCAAGTCACGGAAGGGGAAAAAAATGAAAAATCAACATTTTCGGGTTTGGTGGCCCACCAAACCCGATTTTTTATTTTTCTTTTTTGCTTTCGGCCTTTTCTTTACTTTCATTCAAACCAATATGCACAACATTAAATTAAATTATCTTTTATGAATTACAATATCAATTTTTAGATAATCATAACATCATCTTTGTCCAAGATCTTTATTTGTTGATTATCTAGAATACATTGATCATGTATTACTTGATTGATTATCAAATCTTCCCATACAATAGGATCTCTATTTGTTGTGCACCCTAAGTTCAATCAACCCTTAAAACATAAAAAAAAGGATCATTTTTTAGGTCAATCAAGTAACGGAAGAGGAAAAAAACAAGAAAAATCAACATTTTCGGGTTTAGTGGGCCTCTAAGCTCTAAATCAGGTTTGGTAGGCCACTAAGCCCAAAATCGATCTTGGAGGCCCACCAAACCCGATTTTTTAATTTTTTTTTTTTACATTCGGCATTTTCTTTAGGTCTCATTGAAACCAATACGCACAACATTAAATTAAATTATTGTTTATGAATTACACTATCAATTTTTAGATAATCATAACATCATCTTTGTCCAAGATCTCTATTTGTTGAATATCTAGAACACTTTGATCATGTGTTGCTTGATTGATGATTAAATCTTCCTACACAACAAGATCTCTATTTGTTGTACACCTTAAGTTCAATCAACCCTAAAAACATAAAAAAAAGAGTTCATTTTTTAAGGCAATCAAGTGTTAGAAAGGGAAAAAAAATGAGAAGAAATATCAACATTTTCGGGTTTGGTAGGCCATTAAGTCCGAAATCGGGTTTAGTGGGCCATTAAGACCGAAATCGGGTTTGGTGGTTTAGTTTTTTTGTTTTTTTTTTTTGCTTTCGGTCTTTTCTTTACTTTTCATTGAAACCACAACGCACAATATTAAATTAAATTATTGTTTATGAATTACACTATCAATTTTTAGATAATCATAACATCATCTTTGTCCAAGATCTCTATTTGTTGATTATCTAGAACACTTTGACCATGTATTGCTTGATTGATTATCGAATCTTCCCACACAACAAGAACTGTATTTTTTGTGCACCCTAAGTTCAATTAACCCTTAAAACATAAAAAAAAAAGATCATTTTTTAAGTCAATCAAGTCACGGAAGGGGAAAAAAAAGAAGAAGAAATATCAACATTTTCGGGTTTGGTGGGCCACTAAGCCCGAAATCAGGTTTGGTGGCCCACCAAACCCCATTTTTTATTTTTTTTTCTTTCAGCCTTTTCTTTACTTTTTATTGAAACCAATACGAACAATATTAAATTAAATTATTGTTTATAAATTACACTATCAAGTTTTAGACAATCATAACATCATCGTTGTCCAAGATCTCTATTTGTTGATTATCTAGAACACTTTGATCATGTATTGCTTGATTGATTATTAAATCTTCCCACACAACAAGATCTCTATTTGTTGTGCACCTAAAGTTCAATCAACCCTTGAAACATAAAAAAAGAGATAATTTTTAGGGAAATCCAGTGTCAGAAAGGGAAAAAAGAAAGAAAGAAGAGAAATCAACATTTTCGAGTTTGGTGGGCCACTAAGTTCGAAATCGGGTTTAGAGGGCCATTAAGCCCGAAATCAGGGTTTGGTGGTTTAATTTTTTTTTTTGGCCTCTTCTTTACTTTTCATTGAAACCATTACGCCCAACATTAAATTAAATTATTTTTTATGAATTACACTATCAATTTTTAGATAATCATAACATCATCTTTGTCGAAGATCTCTATTTGCTGATTATCTAGAACACTTTGATCATGTATTGCTTGATGGATTATCAAATCTTCCCACACAACAAGATCTCTATTTGTTGTGCACCGTAAGTTCAATCAACCCTTAAAACATAAAACATGAAATCATTTTTGAGGTCAATCAAGTCACGGAAGCGGAAGAGAAAAAAGAAAAATCAACATTTTCGGGTTTGGTTGGCCACAAAGCCCGAAATCGTGTTTGGTGGCCCACCAAACCCGATTTTTTAATTTTTTTTTTTTGCTTTCGGCCTTTTCTTTACTTTTCATTCAAACCAATATGCACAACATTAAATTAAATTATCTTTTATGAATGACAATATCAATTTTTAGATAATCATAAGATCATCTTTGTCCAAGATCTTTATTTGTTGATTATCTAGAATACTTTGATCATGTATTGCTTGATTGATTATTAAATCTTCCGACACAACAAGATCTGTATTTATTGTGAACCCTAAGTTCAATTAACCCTTAAAACATAAAAAAATAGATCATTTTTTAGGTCAATCAAGTCAAGGAAGGGGAAAAAAAAAGAAGAAGAAAATTCAACATTTTCGGGTTTGGTTGGCCACAAAGCTCAAAATCAGGTTTAGTGGGCCATTAAGCCCGAAATCAAGTTTGGTGGTTTAATTTTTTTTTTTTTTTGGCATTTTCTTTACTTTTCATTGAAACCAATACTCCCAACATTAAATTAAATTATTGTTTACGAATTACACTATCAATTTTTAGATAATCAAAACATCATCTTTGTCCAAGATTCTATTTGTTGATTATCTAGAACACTTTGATCATGTATTCCTTGATCGATTATCAAATCTTCCCACACAACAAGATCTCAACTTGTTGTGCACCGTAAGTTCAATCAACCCTTAAAACCTAAAAAATGAGTTCATTTTTTAGGTCAATCAAGTCATGGAAAGGGAAAAAAAAAGATAAATCAACATTTTCGGGTTTGGTTGCCCACCAAACCTGATTTTGCAATTTTTTTTTTCTTTCGGCCTTTTCTTTACTTTTCATTGAAACCAATACGCACAACATTAAATTAAATTATTCTTTATGAATTACAGTATCAATTTTTAGATAACCATAACATCATCATTTTCCAAGATCTCTATTTGTTGATTATCTGGAACACTTTGATCATGTATTGTTTGATTGATTATTAAATCTTCCCGCACAACAAGATCTCTATTTGTTGTGGACCCTGAGTTCAATCAACCCTTAAAAAATAAAAAAAGATATCACTTTTTAGGGCAATCAAGTGTCGAAAAGGGACAAAAAAAAGAAGAAAAATAAACATTTTCGGGTTTGGAGGACCACTAAGTTCGAAATCGGGTTTAATGGCCCAATAAGCCCGAAATCGGGTTTGGTGGTTTAATTTTTTTTTTTTTGGCATTCGACCTTTTCTTTACTTTTCATTAAAACCAATACACACAACATTGAATTAAATTATTCTTTATGAATTACACTATCAATTTTTAGATAATCATAACATCATCCTTGTCCAAGATCTCTATTTGTTGATTATCTAGAACACTTTGATCATGTATGGTTTGATTGATTATCAAATCTTCCCACACAACAAGATCTCTATTTGTTGTGCTCCCTAAGTTCAATCAACCCTTAAAACATAAAAAAAATAGATCATTTTTTAGGTCAATCAAGTCACGGAAAAGGGGAAAAAATAAAAGAGAAGAAAAATCAACATTTTCGGGTTTGGTGGGCCACTATACCCGAAATCGGGTTTGGTGGGTTACTAAGCCCGAAATCGAGTTTGGTGGCCCACTAAGCCCGAAATCGGGTTTGGTGGCCCACCAAACAATATTTTTTAATTTTTTTTTCCTTTCGGCATTTTCTTTACTTTTCATTGAAATCAATACGCACAACATTAAATTAAATTATTGTTTATGAATTACACTATCAATTTTTAGATAATCATAAGATCATCATCGTCCAAGATCTCTATTTGTTGATTATCTAGAACACTTTGATCATGTATTGCTTGATTGATTATCAAATCTTCCCACACAACAAGATCTTTATTTGTTGTGCACCCTAAGTTCAATTAACCCTTAAAACAAAAAAAAAAAAAAAAGAGATCATTTTTTAAGTCAATCACGTCACGGATGGGGAAAAAAAAGTCAACATTTTCAGGTTTGGTTGGCCACTAAGCCCGAAATCGGGTTTGGTGGCCCACCAAACCCCATTTTTTAATTTTTTTTTTCTTTCGGCCTTTTCGTTAGTTTTTAATTAAACCAATACGAACAATATTAAATTAAATTATTGTTTATAAATTACACTATCAATTTTTAGACAATCATAACATCATCTTTGTCCAAGATCTCTATTTGTTGATTATCTAGAACACGTTGATCATGTATGGCTTGATTGATTATTAGATCTTCCCACACAACAAGATCTCTATTTGTTGTGCACCCTAAGTTCAATCAACCCTTAAAACATAAAAAAATAGATCATTTTTTAGGGCAATCCAGTGTCGGAAAGGGAAAAAAAAAAAGAAGAGAAATCAACATTTTCAGGTTTGGTGGGCCACTAAGTTCGAAATCGGGTTTTGTGGGCCATTAAGACCGAAATCGGGTTTGGTGGTTTAATTATTTTTTTTTTTTTTTGGCCTTTTCTTTACTTTTCATTGAAACCAATACGCCCAACATTAAATTAAATTATTGTTTATGAATTACACTATCAATTTGTAGATAATCATAACATCATCTTTGTCGAAGATCCCTATTTGTTGATTATCTAGAACACTTTGATCATGTATTGCTTGATCGATTATCAAATCTTCCCACACAACAAGATCTCTATTTGTTGTGCACCGTATGTTCAATCAACCCTTAAAACATAAAAAATAAAATCATTTTTGAGGTCAATCAAGTCACGGAAGGGGAAAAAAAAAAAGAAAAATCAACATTTTCGGGTTTGGTTGGCCATTAAGCCCGAAATCGGGTTTGGTGGCCCACCAAACCCAATTTTTTAATATTTTTTTGCTTTCGGCCTTTTCTTTACTTTTCATTCAAACCAATATGCACAACATTAAATTAAATTATCTTTTATGAATTACACTATCAATTTTTAGATAATCATAACATCATCTTTGTCCAAGATCTTTATTTGTTGATTATCTAGAACACTTTGATCATGTATTGCCTGATTGATTATCAACATTTTTTAATTTTTTTTTTTTTTGCTTTCGACATTTTCTTTTCTTTTCATTGAAACCAGTACGCACAACATTAAATTAAATTATTATTTATGAATTACACTATCAATTTTCCGATAATCATAACATCATCCTTGTCCAAGATCTCTATTTGTCGATTATCTAGAACGCTTTGATCATGTATTGCTTGATTGATTATCAAATCTTCCCATACAACATGATCTCTATTTGTTGTGCACCCTAAGTTCAATCAACACTTAAAACATAAAAAAAAGGATCATTTTTTAGGTCAATCAAGTCAAGGAAGGGAAAAAAAAAGAAGAAGAAAAATCAACATTTTTGGGTTTGGTGGGCCACTAAGCCCGAAATCGGGTTTGGTGGCCCAACAAACCCAATTTTTTAATTTTTTTTTTTTTTTGCTTTCGATATTTTCTTTTCTTCTCATTGAAACCAGTACGCACAACATTAAATTAAATTATTGTTTATGAATTACACTATCAATTTTTAGATAATCATAACATCATCCTTGTCCAAGATCTCTATTTGTTGATTATCTAGAACACTTTGATCATGTATTGCCTGATTGATTATCAAATCTTCCTATAGAACAAGATCTCTATTTGTTGATTATCTAGAACACTTTGATCATGTATTGCTTGATTGATTATCAAAACTTTCCACACAACAAGATCTCTATTTGTTGGGCACCCTAAGTTCAATTAACCCTTAAAACATAAAAATAGAGATCATTTTTTAAGTCAATCAAGTCATGGAAGGGGAAGAAAAAGAAGAAGAAAAATCAACATTTTCGGGTTTGGTGGGCCACTCAGCCCGAAATCTGGTTTGGTGTTCCACCAAACCCCATTTTTTATTTTTTTTTCTTTCTGCCTTTTCTTTACTTTTTATTGAAACCAATAAGAACAATATTAAATTAAATTACTGTTTATAAATTACACTATCAATTTTTAGACAATCATAACATCATCTTTGTCCAAGATCTCTATTTGTTGATTATCTAGAACACTTTGATCATGTATTGCTTGATTGATTATTAAATCTTCCCACACAATAAGATCTCTATTTGTTGTGCACCCTAAGTTCAATCAACCCTTAAAACATAAAAAAAGAGATCATTTTTTAGGGAAATCAGGTGTCGAAAAGGGAAAAACAAAAAGAAGAAAAATCAACATTTTCGGGTTTGGTTGGCCACTGAGTCTAAAATCGGGTTTAGTGGGCCATTAAGCCTGAAATTGGGTTTGGTGGTTTAACTTTTTTTTTTTTTTTTGCTTTTTTCCTTTAATTTACTTTTCCTTGAAACCAATACGCACAACATTAAATTAAATTATTATTTATGAATTACACTATCAATTTTCAGATAATCATAACATCATCTTTGTCCAAGATCTCTATTTGTTAATTATCTAGAACACTTTGATCATGTATGGTTTGATTGATTATCAAATCTTCCCACACAACAAGATCTCTATTTGTTGTGCACCGTAAGTTCAATCAACTCTTAAAACATAAAAAAAGAGATCATTCTTCAGGTCAATCAAGTCACGGAAAAGGGGAAAAAGAAGAAAAAGAAGAAAAATCAACATTTTCGGGTTTGGTGGGCCACTGTACCCGAAATCGGGTTTGGTGGGTTACTAAGCCCGAAATCGAGTTTGGTGGCCCACTAAGCCCGAAATCAGGTTTGGTGGCCCACTAAGCCCGAAATCAGGTTTGGTGGCCCACCAAACAAAATTTTTTAATTTTTTTTTTTACTTTCGGATTTTCATTACTTTTTATTGAAACCAATACGAACAATATTAAATTAAATTATTGTTTATAAATTACACTATCAATTTTTAGACAATCATAACATCATCTTTGTCCAAGATCTCTATTTGTTGATTATCTAGAACACTTTGATCATGTATGGTTTGATTGATTATCAAATCTTCCCACACAACAAGATCTCTATTTGTTGTGCACCGTAAGTTCAATCAACCCTTAAAACATAAAAAAAGAGATCATTCTTCAGGTCAATCAAGTCACGGAAAAGGGGAAAAAGAAGAAAAATCAACATTTTCGGGTTCGGTGGGACACTGTACCCGAAATCGGGTTTGGTGGGTTACTGAGCCCGAAATCGAGTTTGGTGGCCCACTAAGCCCGAAATCAGGTTTGGTGGCCCACCAAACAAGATTTTTTAATTTTTTTTTTTTTTGCTTTCGGCATTTTCTTTAATTTTCATTGAAACCAATACGCACAACATTAAATTAGATTATTGTTTATGAATTACTCTATCAATTTTTAGATAATCATAACATCATCTTTGTCCAAGATCTCTATTTGTTGATTCTATTGATCACTTCGATCGTGTATTGCTTGATTGATTATTAAATCTTCCCACACAACAAGATCTCTATTTGTTGTGAACCCTAAGTTCAATCAACCCTTAAAACATAAAAAAATAGATCATTTTTTAGGGCAATCAAGTGTCGGAAAGGGAAAAAAAAAGAAAAATCAACATTTTCGGGTTTGGTTGGCCGCTAAGCCCGAAATCGGGTTTGTTGGCCCACTAAGCCAGAAATCGGGTTTGGTGACCCACCAAAACCGATTTTGCAATTTTTTTTTTCCCTTTCAGCCTTTTCTTTACTTTTCATTGAAACCAATACGCATAACATTAAATTAAATTATTGTTTATGAATTACAGTATCAATTTTTAGATAATCATAACATCATCATTTTCCAAGATCTCTCTTTGTTGATTATCTAGAACACTTTGATCATGTATTGTTTGATTGATTATTAAATCTTCCCACACAACAAGATCTCTATTTGTTGTGGACCCTAAGTTCAATCAACCCTTAAAACATAAAAAAAGATATCACTTTTTAGGGCAATCAAGTGTCGAAAAGGGAAAAAAAAAGTAGAAAAATCAACATTTTCGGTTTTGTAGGACCACTAAGTCCGAAATCGGGTATAATGGGCAAATAAGCCCGAAATCGGGTTTGGTGGTTTAATTTTATTTTTTTTTTTGCTTTCGGCCTTTTCTTTACTTTTCATTGAAACCAATACGCACAATATTAAATTAAATTATGTTTTATGAATTACACTATCAATTTTTTGATAATTATAACATCATCTATGTCCAATATATCTATTTGTTGATTATCTAGAACACTACACTTTGATCATGTATTGCTTGATTGATTATTAAATCTTCCCACACAACAAGATCTCTATTTGTTGTGCACGCTAAGTTCAATCAACCCTTAAAACATAAAAAAAGAGATCATTTTTTAGGTCAATCAAGTCACGGAAAAGGGGAAAAAATAAAAGAGAAGAAAAATCAACATTTTCGGGTTTGGTGGGCCACTATACCCGAAATCAGGTTTGATGGGTTACTAAGCCCGAAATCGAGTTTAGTGGCCCACTAAGCCCGAAATCAGGTTTGGTGGCCCACCAAACAAGATATTTTAATTTTTTTTTTTTTTTTTTTTGCTTTCGGCATTTTCTTTACTTTTCATTGAAACCAATACGCACAATATTAAATTAAATTATTGTTTATCAATTACACTATCAATTTTTAGATAATCATAACATCATCTTTGTCCAAGATCTCTATTTGTTGAATATCTAGAACACTTTGATCATGTATTGCTTGATTGATTATCAAATCTTCCCACACAACAAGATCTTTCTTTGTTGTGCACCCTAAGTTCAATTAACCCTTAAAACATAAAAATGAGATCATTTTTTAAGTCAATCACGTCACGGATTGGAAAAAAAAAGTCAACATTTTCGGATTTGGTGGGCCATTAATCCCGAAATCAGGTTTGGTGACCCACCAAACCCATTTTTTTAATTTTTTTTCTTTCGGCCTTTTCTTTACTTTTCATTGAAACCAATACGAACAATATTAAATAAAATTATTGTTTATAAATTACACTATCAATTTTTAGACAATCGTAACATCATCTTTGTCCAAGATCTCTATTCGTTGATTATCTAGAACACTTTGATCATGTATTGCTTGATTGATTATTAAATCTTCCCACACAACAAGATCTCTATTTGTTGTGCACCCTAAGTTCAATCAACCCTTAAAACATAAAAAAATAGATCATTTTTTAGGGCAATCAAGTGTCGAAAAGGGAAAAAAAAAGAAGAAGAAAAATCAACATTTTCGGGTTTGGTGGGCCACAAAGCTCAAAATCGTGTTTAGTGGGCCATTAAGCCCGAAATCGGGTTTGGTGGTTTAAATTTTTTTGTTTTTTGGCATTTTCTTTACTTTTCATTGAAACCAATACGCCCAACATTAAATTAAATTATTGTTTATGAATTACACTATCAATTTTTAGATAATCAAAACATCATCTTTGTCCAAGATCTCTATTTGTTGATTATCATGAACACTTTGATCATGTATTACTTGATCGATTATCAAATCTTCCCTCACAACAAGATCTCTACCTGTTGTGCACCGTAAGTTCAATCAACCCTTAAAACATAAAAAATGAGATCATTTTTTAGGTCAATCAAGTCATGGAATGGGAAAAAAAAAAAAAAGAAAAATCAACATTTTCGGGTTTGGTTGGCCACTAAGCCCGAAATCGGGTTTCTTGGCCCACTAAGCCAGAAATCGGGTTTGGTGACCCACCAAACCCGATTTTGCAATTTTTTTTTTCCCTTTCGGCCTTTTCTTTACTTTTCATTGAAACCAATACGCATAACATTAAATTAAATTATTGTTTATGAATTACAGTATCAATTTTTAGATAATCATAACATCATCATTTTCCAAGATCTCTCTTTGTTGATTATCTAGAACACTTTGATCATGTATTGTTTGATTGATTATTAAATCTTCCCACACAACAAGATCTCTATTTGTTGTGGACCCTAAGTTCAATCAACCCTTAAAACATAAAAAAAGATATCACTTTTTAGGGCAATCAAGTGTCGAAAAGGGAAAAAAAAAGTAGAAAAATCAACATTTTCGGTTTTGTAGGACCACTAAGTCCGAAATCGGGTTTAATGGGCAAATAAGCCCGAAATCGGGTTTGGTGGTTTAATTTTATTTTTTTTTTTGCTTTCGGCCTTTTCTTTACTTTTCATTGAAACCAATACGCACAATATTAAATTAAATTATGTTTTATGAATTACACTATCAATTTTTTGATAATCATAACATCATCTATGTCCAATATATCTATTTGTTGATTATCTAGAACACTACACTTTGATCATGTATTGCTTGATTGATTATTAAATCTTCCCACACAACAAGATCTCTATTTGTTGTGCACGCTAAGTTCAATCAACCCTTAAAACATAAAAAAAGAGATCATTTTTGAGGTCAATCAAGTCACGGAAAAGGGGAAAAAATAAAAGAGAAGAAAAATCAACATTTTCGGGTTTGGTGGGCCACTATACCCGAAATCAGGTTTGGTGGGTTACTAAGCCCGAAATCGAGTTTGGTGGCCCACTAAGCCCGAAATCGGGTTTGGTGGCCCACCAAACAAGATATTTTAATTTTTTTTTTTTGCTTTCGGCATTTTCTTTACTTTTCATTGAAACCAATACGCACAATATTAAATTAAATTATTGTTTATCAATTACACTATCAATTTTTAGATAATCATAACATCATCTTTGTCCAAGATCTCTATTTGTTGAATATCTAGAACACTTTGATCATGTATTGCTTGATTGATTATCAAATCTTCCCACACAACAAGATCTTTCTTTGTTGTGCACCCTAAGTTCAATTAACCCTTAAAACATAAAAATGAGATCATTTTTTAAGTCAATCACGTCACGGATTGGAAAAAAAAAGTCAACATTTTCGGGTTTGGTGGGCCATTAATCCCGAAATCAGGTTTGGTGACCCACCAAACCCAATTTTTTAATTTTTTTTCTTTCGGCCTTTTCTTTACTTTTCATTGAAACCAATACGAACAATATTAAATAAAATTATTGTTTATAAATTACACTATCAATTTTTAGACAATCGTAACATCATCTTTGTCCAAGATCTCTATTCGTTGATTATCTAGAACACTTTGATCATGTATTGCTTGATTGATTATTAAATCTTCCCACACAACAAGTTCTCTATTTGTTGTGCACCCTAAGTTCAATCAACCCTTAAAACATAAAAAAATAGATCATTTTTTAGGGCAATCAAGTGTCGAAAAGGGAAAAAAAAAAAAGAAGAAAAATCAACATTTTCGGGTTTGGTGGGCCACAAAGCTCAAAATCGTGTTTAGTGGGCCATTAAGCCCGAAATCGGGTTTGGTGGTTTAATTTTTTTTGTTTTTTGGCATTTTCTTTACTTTTCATTGAAACCAATACGCCCAACATTAAATTAAATTATTGTTTATGAATTACACTATCAATTTTTAGATAATCAAAACATCATCTTTGTCCAAGATCTCTATTTGTTGATTATCTTGAACACTTTGATCATGTATTACTTGATCGATTATCAAATCTTCCCTCACAACAAGATCTCTACCTGTTGTGCACCGTAAGTTCAATCAACCCTTAAAACATAAAAAATGAGATCATTTTTTAGGTCAATCAAGTCATGGAATGGGAAAAAAAAAAAAAGAAAAATCAACATTTTCGGGTTTGGTTGGCCACTAAGCCCGAAATCGGGTTTCTTGGCCCACTAAGCCAGAAATCGGGTTTGGTGACCCACCAAACCCAATTTTGCAATTTTTTTTTTCCCTTTCGGCCTTTTCTTTACTTTTCATTGAAACCAATACGCATAACATTAAATTAAATTATTGTTTATGAATTACAGTATCAATTTTTAGATAATCATAACATCATCATTTTCCAAGATCTCTCTTTGTTGATTATCTAGAACACTTTGATCATGTATTGTTTGATTGATTATTAAATCTTCCCACACAACAAGATCTCTATTTGTTGTGGACCCTAAGTTCAATCAACCCTTAAAAAATAAAAAAAGATATCACTTTTTAGGGCAATCAAGTGTCAAAAAGGGAAAAAAAGAGAGTAGAAAAATCAACATTTTCGGTTTTGTTGGACCACTAAGTCCGAAATCGGGTTTAATGGGCAAATAAGCCCGAAATCGGGTTTGGTGGTTTAATTTTATTTTTTTTTTTGCTTTCGGCCTTTTCTTTACTTTTCATTGAAACCAATACGCACAATATTAAATTAAATTATGTTTTATGAATTACACTATCAATTTTTTGATAATCATAACATCATCTATGTCCAATATATCTATTTGTTGATTATCTAGAACACTACACTTTGATCATGTATTGCTTGATTGATTATTAAATCTTCCCAAACAACAAGATCTCTATTTGTTGTGCACCCTAAGGTCAATCAACCCTTAAAACATAAAAAAAGAGATCATTTTTGAGGTCAATCAAGTCACGGAAAAGGGGAAAAAATAAAAGAGAAGAAAAATCAACATTTTCGGGTTTGGTGGGCCACTATACCCGAAATCAGGTTTGGTGGGTTACTAAGCCCGAAATCGAGTTTGGTGGCCCACTAAGCCCGAAATCGGGTTTGGTGGCCCACCAAACAAGATTTTTTAATTTTTTTTTTTTTTTTTGCTTTCGGCATTTTCTTTACTTTTCATTGAAACCAATACGCACAATATTAAATTAAATTATTGTTTATGAATTACACTATCAATTTTTAGATAATCATAACATCATCTTTGTCCAAGATCTCTATTTGTTGAATATCTAGAACACTTTGATCATGTATTGCTTGATTGATTATCAAATCTTCCCACACAACAAGATCTTTCTTTGTTGTGCACCCTAAGTTCAATTAACCCTTAAAACATAAAAATGAGATCATTTTTTAAGTCAATCACGTCACGGACGGAAAAAAAAAGTCAACATTTTCGGGTTTGGTGGGCCACTAATCCCGAAATCAGGTTTGGTGACCCACCAAACCCAATTTTTTAATTTTTTTTCTTTCGGCCTTTTCTTTACTTTTCATTGAAACCAATACGAACAATATTAAATAAAATTATTGTTTATAAATTACACTATCAATTTTTAGACAATCGTAACATCATCTTTATCCAAGATCTCTATTCGTTGATTATCTAGAACACTTTGATCATGTATTGCTTGATTGATTATTAAATCTTCCCACACAACAAGTTCTCTATTTGTTGTGCACCCTAAGTTCAATCAACCCTTAAAACATAAAAAAAATAGATCATTTTTTAGGGCAATCAAGTGTCGAAAAGGGAAAAAAAGAGAAGAAGAAAAATCAACATTTTCGGGTTTGGTGGGCCACAAAGCTCAAAATCGTGTTTAGTGGGCCATTAAGCCCGAAATCGGGTTTGGTGGTTTAATTTTTTTTGTTTTTTGGCATTTTCTTTACTTTTCATTGAAACCAATACGCCCAACATTAAATTAAATTATTGTTTATGAATTACACTATCAATTTTTAGATAATCAAAACATCATCTTTGTCCAAGATCTCTATTTGTTGATTATCTTGAACACTTTGATCATGTATTACTTGATCGATTATCAAATCTTCCCTCACAACAAGATCTCTACCTGTTGTGCACCGAAAGTTCAATCAACACTTAAAACATAAAAAATGAGATCATTTTTTAGGTCAATCAAGTCATGGAATGGGAAAAAAAAAAAAAAGAAAAATCAACATTTTCGGGTTTGGTTGGCCACTAAGCCCGAAATCGGGTTTGGTGGGCCACCAAACCCGATTTTGCAATTTTTTTTTTTTTTTTGCTTTCGGCCTTTTCTTTACTTTTCATTCAAACCAATATGCACAATACTAAATTAAATTATTGTTTATGAATTAGACTATCAATTTTTAGATAATCATAACATCATCTTTGTCCAAGATCTCTATTTGTTGATTATCTAGAACACTTTGATCATGTATTGCTTGATTTATTATGAAATCTTCCCATACAACAAGATCTCTATTTGTTGTAAACCCTAAGTTCAATGAACCCTTAAAACATGAAAAAAAGGATCATTTTTTAGGTCAATCAAGTCAAGGAAGGGGAAAAAAAAGAAGAAGAAAAATCAACATTTTTGGGTTTGGTGGGCCATTAAACCCGAAATCGCGTTTGGTGGCCCACCAAACCTGATTTTTTAATTTTTTTTTCTTTTTGCTTTCGGCGTTTTCTTTACTTTTCATTGAAACCAGTATGCACAATATTAACTTAAATTATTTTTTATGAATTACTCTATCAATTTTTAGATAATCATAACATCATCTTTGTCCATGATCTCTATTTGTTGATTTTCTAGAACACTTTGATCATGTATTGCTTGATTGGTTGTCAAATCTTCCCACACAACAAGATCTCTATTTGTTGTGCACCCTAAGTTCAATAAACCCTTAAAACATAAAAAGTGAGATCATTTTTTAGGTCAATCAAGTCGCGGAAGGGGAAAAAAATCAACATTTTCTTGTTTGGTGGGCTACTAAGCCTGAAATCGGGTTTGGTTGCCCACCAAACCCTGTTTTTTAATTTTTATTTTTTTTTTTTGCTTTCGGCCTTTTCTTTACTTTTCATTGAAACCAATACGCACAGCATTAAATTAAATTATTGTTTATGAATTACAGTATCAATTTTTAGATAATCATAACATCATCATTTTCCAAGATCTCTATTTGTTGATTATCTAGAACACTTTGATCATGTATTGTTTAATTGATTATTAAATCTTCCCACACAACAAGATCTCTATTTGTTGTGGACCCTAAGTTCAATCAACCCTTAAAACATAAAAAAAAGATATCACTTTTTAGGGCAATCCAGTGTCGAAAAGGGGAAAAAAGAAGAAGAAAAATCAACATTTTCGGGTTTGGAGGACCACTAAGTCCGAAATCGGGTTTAATGGACCATTAAGCCCGAAATCGGGTTTGGTGGTTTAGTTTTTTTTTTTTTTTTGCTTTCGACCTTTTCTTTACTTTTCATTGAAACCAATACGCACAACATTAAATTAAATTATTGTTTATGCATTACACTATCAATTTTTAGGTAATCATAACATCATCCTTGTCCAAGATCTCTATTTGTTGATTATCTAGAACACTTTGATCATGTATTGCTTTGATTGGTTATCAAATCTTCCCACACAAAACGATCTCTATTTATTATGCACCATAATTCAATAAACTCTCATAAAAAAAGTGATCATTTTTTAGGTCAATCAAGTCACAGAAGGGGAAAAAAAAAAGAAAAATCAACATTTTCGGGTTTAGTGGGCCACTATGCCCGAAATCGGGTTTGGTTGGCCACTAAGCCCAGAATCGATCTTGGTGGCCAACCAAACTTGATTTTTTAATTTTTTTTTTTTTTTTTTTGCTTTCGGCCTTTTCTTTACTTTTCATTGAAACCAATACGCACAATATTAAATTAAATTATGTTTTATGAATTACACTATCAATTTTTAGATAATCATAACATCATCTATGTCCAATATATCTATTTGTTGACTATCTAGAACACTACACTTTGATCATGTATTGCTTGATTGATTATTAAATCTTTCCACACAACAAGATCTCTATTTGTTGTGCACCTTAAGTTCAATCAACCCTTAAAACATAAAAAAAGAGATCATTTTTTAAGGCAATCAAGTGTCGGAAAGGGAAAAAAAAAAAAGAAGAAGAAACATCAACATTTTTGGGTTTGGTGGGCCACTAAGTTCGAAATCAGGTTTAGTGGGCCATTAAGCCCGAAATCGGGTTTGGTGGCCCACCAAACCCGATTTTTTAATTTTTTTTTTTTAGCCATTCTTTACTTTTCACTGAAACCAATACGCACAATATTAAATTAAATTATTGTTTATGAATTACACTATCAATTTTTAGATAATCGTAAGATCATCTTTGTCCAACATCTCTATTTGTTGATTATCTAGAACACTTCGATCATGTATTGCTTGATTGGATATCAAATCTTCCCACACAACAAGATCTCTATTTGTTGTGCACCATAAGTTCAATCAACCCTTAAAACATAAAAAAAGAGATCATTTTTCAGGTCAATCAAGTAACGGAAGGAGAAAAAAAAATGAAAAATTAACATTTTCGAGTTTAGTGGGCCACTAAGCCCCAAATCGGGTTTGGTTGGCTACTAAGCCCAAAATCGGTCTTCGAGGCCCACCAAACCCGATTTTTTAATTTTTTTTTTTTTTTTTGCTTTCGGCCTTTTCTTTACTTTTCATTGAAATCAATACGCACAACATTAAATTAAATTATTGTTTATGAATTACACTATCAATTTTTAGATAATCATAATATCATCTTTGTCCAAGATCTCTATTTGTTGATTATCTAGAACACTTTGATCATGTGTTGCTTGATTGATGATTAAATCTTCCTACACAACAAGATCTTTATTTGTTGTACACCTTAAGTTCAACCAACCCTTAAAACATAAAAAAAGAGATAATTTTTTAAGGCAATCAAGTGTCAGAAAGGGGAAAAAAAAAAAAAGAGAAGAAAAATCAACATTTTCGGGTTTGGTAGGCTACTAAGTCAGAATTCGAGTTTAGTGGGCCATTAAGCCCGAAATCGGGTTTGGTGGACCACCAAACCTGATTTTTTAATTTTTTTTTTTTTTTCCCTTTCTTTACTTTTCATTGAAACCAATACGCACAACATTAAATTAAATTATTGTTTATGAATTACACTATCAATTTTTAGATAATCATAACATCATCCTTGTCCAAGATCTCTATTTGTTGATTATCTAGAACACTTTGATCATGTATTGTTCGATTGGTTATCAAATCTTCCCACTTAACAAGATCTCTATTTGTTGTGCACCCTAACTTCAATCAACCCTTAAAACATAAAAAAAAGATATCATTTTTGAGATCAATCAAGTCACGAAAGGGGAAAAAAAAAAAAAGAAGAGAAATCAACATTTTCGGGTTTGGTGGGCCACTATACCCGAAATCGGGTTTGCTGGGCTACTAAGCCCGAAATCGAGTTTGGTGGCCCACTAAGCCCGAAATTGAGTTTGGTGGCCCACCAAACCCGATTTTGCAATTTTTTTTTTTTTTTGTTTTTGCTTTCGGCCTTTCCTTTACTTTTCATTCAAACCAATACGCATAACATTAAATTAAATTATTGTTTATGAATTACACTATCAATTTTTAGATAATCATAACATCATCTTTGTCCAAGATCTCTATTTGTTGATTATCTAGAACACTTTGATCATGTATTGCTTGATTGATTATCAAATCTTCCCATACAACAAGATCTCTATTTGTTGCGCACCCTAAGTTCAATCAACCCTTAAAACATAAAAAAAAAGGGATCTTTTTTTAGGTCAATCAAGTCAAGGAAGGGGAAAAAAAAAAGAAGAAAAATCAACATTTTTGGGTTTGGTGGGCCACTAAGCCCGAAATCGGATTTAGTGGGCTACTAAGCCCAAAATCGGTCTTGGAGGCCCACCAAACCCGATTTTTTAATTTTTTTTTTTTTTTTTTTGCTTTCGGCCTCTTCTTTACTTTTCATTGAAATCAATACGCACAACATTAAATTGAATTATTGTTTATGAATTACACTATCAATTTTTAGATAATCATAACATCATCTTTGTCCGAGATCTCTATTTGTTGATTATCTAGAACACTTTGATCATGTGTTGCTTGATTGATGATCAAATCTTCCTACACAACAAGATCTCTATTTGTTGTGCACCCTAAGTTCAATCAACCCTTAAAACATAAAAAAAAAGGATCATTTTTTAGGTCAGTCAAGTCAAGGAAGGGGAAAAAAAAAGAAGAAGAAAAATCAACATTTTTGGGTTTGGTGGCCCACTAAGCCAGAAATCGGGTTTGGTGGCCCACCAAACCCGATTTTTTAAATTTTCTTTTTTTTTGCTTCTGGCATATTCTTTACTTTTCATTGAAACCAGTACGCACAATATTAAATTAAATTATTATTTATGAATTACACTATCATTTTTTAGATAATCATAACATCATCATTGTCCATGATCTCTATTTGTTGATTATCTAGAATACTTTGATCATGTATTGCTTGATTGGTTATCAAATCTTCCCACACAACAAGATCTCTATTTGTTGTGCACCCTAAGTTCAATCAACCCTTAAAACATATAAAATGAGATCATTTTTTAGGTCAATCAAGTCGCGGAAGGGGAAAAAAAATCAACATTTTCGGGTTTGGTGGGCCACTAAGCCTGAAATTAGGTTTGGTGGCCCACCAAACCCCGTTTTTTAATTTTTTTTTTTTTTTTTTTGCTTTTAGCCTTTTCTTTACTTTTCATTGAAACCAATACGCACAACATTAAATTAAATTATTGTTTATGAATTACACTATCAATTTTTAGATAATCATAACAACATCTTTGTCCAAGATCTCTATTTGTTGATTATGTAGAACACTTTGATCATGTATTGCTTGATTGATTATTAAATCTTCCCACACAACAAGATCTCTATTTGTTGTGCACCCTAAGTTCAATCAACCCTTAAAACATAAAAAAAGGGATCATTTTTTAGGGCAATCAAGTGTCGAAAAGGGGGAAAAAAAAAGAAGAAAAAGCAACATTTTCGGGTTTGGTTGGCCACTAAGTCCGAAATCGGGTTTAGTGGGCCATTAAGCCCGAAATCGGGTTTGGTGGTTTAATTTTTTTTTTTTTTGCTTTCGGTCTTTTCTTTACTTTTCATTGAAACCAATACGCACAACATTAAATTAAATTATTATTTATGAAATACACTATCAATTTTTAGATAATCATAACATCTTCTTTGTCCAAGATCTTTATTTGTTGATTATCTAAAACACTTTGATCATGTATTGCTTGATTGATTATCAAATCTTCCCACACAGCAAGATCTTTATTTGTTGTGCACCCTAAGTTCAATCAACCCTTAAAACATAAAAAAAGAGATCATTTTTTAGGTCAATCAAGTAATGAAAAGGGAAAAAAAAAAAAGAAAAATCAACATTTTCGGGTTTGGTGGGCCACTAAGGCGAAAATCGGGCTTAGTGGGCCACTAAGCCCAAATCAAGTTTGGTTGGCCACCAAACCCGATTTGTGATTTTTTTTTTTTATTTTTACTTTTGGTCTTTTCTTTACTTTTCATTGAAATCAATACGCAGAACCTTAAATTAAATTATTGTTTATGAATTACACTATCAACAATGCACTTTTCACAATCTTTTTTGATATAATTTTACAAAAGTTTGGCAAAATCTTCCTTGTTTTCCTTCTGTTGAACCTATTTTAGAGACTCAATCTCTTTTTACAACAACATACAACCACAATTCAATCATTACAAATATTGATTGATGCAACCACAGTTTAGGTGGAAGAAACCAAAAGATTACCGTTGCTAAATTTATTCCTATTACTAATAATAATGTAAAAAACAACATTCATTCTCCATGACAAAAATATTGGGTTGATGCTGTGTCCGAAGCCTTTTGGTTATCATTTTTTCTCTTGTAGCAGTGATTTTTGAGCATTGCTGATACACGGAGATATGGTCAGTGAGAAATCCAAACACACTATAAATGCGAGTAAGAATCGCATTATTATTGAAACGATCTAACAACTATTAATTAATAACATAAGTGATGACTTTATCATACCTGAATGAGTTCATGTATATTAATTGTCTACATTGTTTCCAAGGTTATCATCACTTGGATTGAACAACCGTATAGGGCATCGACGACGAGTGTGTCCAGTCTTTTTGCAAATGCTACATTTTCGACTTGCCCTTGCAGTGGCTATGGCAACGTCTCTTGATTCATGAGTAACGGCTGTGCTTGACTCTCCAATGGAGGAAGACCATTCATTAGGGCAACTAAGACGGTTGTGTCCCTGTCCACCGTATTTTCCACATTTTTTCCTTAAACGAACTTCCCCACTGGATGGAATTCGACCCTCTCTCGATCTACCAGGTTGTCTTCTTTATATGGGTGGGTGTACAACCACCCCTCTGATGTGTACAGGAATAACCCAAGCAAACTTGTTAGGGACTGGATTGATGGAAAATTCATATGCTTTTCTGACCCATCTTGATGTGTAATATGGATGGCAAAACGAATAGTAGTGCACCCGCATGAAACTGTCACCATACAATAAATAAAGACAGAGTGTTAATATCACATTATGAATATAATAAGAATAATAAAGTCAAATCATGATACCTGCTAGCAGCAACTACATGAAGACATGGTAATTGATCAAGGTCCCACTTACGACAACTACATGTCTTCGCAGCAATGTCAACGATCCCATCACCTTCCTTAGCGTGTTTCACGAGGAACTTGTTCCCGTGTATTATAGGAACTACACTACATCCTCAATCTAATGTTTTGCTATGAACAAAGTTAACATGTGCCACTGCAACTGAGGTAATCTCAGTTTCGAGTCTGACAGCAGTAGCACGTCTGTCACTGAACCATTTCTGAAGCATATGTCTTAGAAATTTGTGTGCACTCATTATAGGCAACCGATATGCTTTCATCATGCATTTATTGAGAGACTCAGCAATAGTTATGGTCATCATGGAATATCTTCTTCTCGGACAATATGCACGCGATCACTTTTCCATTCTTGCTTCCACTAATGTCAGATGCGCCTGAGGATGCATAAACTATATTTCTACCAAGTATGTATCACACTTTACTTGGGTATAGCTGTATGCTGCATGATAAAATGTCTGCATCACATGCTTTTGCTGTCTATATCATTTCTTCAAGTTTTGCTTAAGATGGAAGAAACAGAATACATGTGGGACATTGGGGAAGACAAAACTCATCGCATTCGCAATGCTTTGGTGTCGATCGGATATGATGACCAAATCCTCTAGCACGCCGATAGCCTCTCTCAATTTTCTCAAAAACCAAATCCATGATCTATCATACTCACCATCTCCAAATCCAAAAGCGATAGGATAAATCATCTCTTCCCCATCTTTAAAGTGGCAACAAAAATCACCCCTTTGTATTTACATTTCAAGTGGGTGGCGTCAACGGCAACAACTAGTCTTATGTAAGACCAAAAACCCTTAAGGGAAGCTCCAAGTGCAAAAAATGAATATAAGAAACGATTATTTTCATTTGTTTCTATTGCCGTGATACTGCCTGGATTTGTTTCTTTAAACATGTGAAAATATAAAGGTAGCTACTGAAATGACTCATCTGCATTACCCTAAGCGAGTCTCTTTGCATGCTGTAAAGACCTCCAAACTTTAGTATACATGATCTGCACACCATACTGCTCCAACAACTCCCCAATTAGCATTCCAGGTGTATATTCACCAATTGCCACTCGTTCTAAGAACAAGCTCCCTATGAGACAATAGCCTTCACACTTCGAAAATGTGAATCGTAGACATCTAGAGTACATGTGTGACCCGAGATAAACTTCACCACATGCCAAAATGTACAACCAGGTCTACATCTTGTACGAACCAGAAACTTACAGTTCACATCTTTGCAACCGACCTCAAATCGAACAGTGCACGAACGTCTGATTCGATAGTCTATCTTCACATGAACACAATATTGTCCAAAGGCCAATATCAATTCCTGTTTACTTTTAAATAGTGCGCCTTGGTAAAAAATATCACCCTGGAGGGGAATCAACACTTCAGGTCGCATTGCCTCAATTGCACAATTTTTTACTCTAGGAACAAGCCAATTTCCATGTAGAGGGTTGTCCTCAAATTGTGAACCTGAAAATCTTACTTCTGGGTACTCCGAACTGGCTCCTCTTTCATTACCATCACCACTACTATCATCACCATTATCATATGTTTCATCTGTTTCATTATCACCATCATCATCCATGTGTGCAGCATCATCTAACAAACCAGTCGTACCATATGTATCAAAATCATCATTCCACATTGGACTGCGTGTTGATGTAAGTGGAATGTCAACACCTATATCTTGATTACCACCACAAACTCCAGTATCTTTACTAATCATATCAACATAAATCACTTTATATATGTCTCCTTCGCACATAACAAACTCGACGCTATAGTCGTCATCGATAGGGAACTTAGTACTTGGAAGATTACTTGATGGTTCACTTAAAAAATGAATAATGATGCCGTACATTGTTTTATCAATTCCCATCATCGTGTAAACAATATCATTCAATTGATTAAAAGTTGCATTCTTGTTAGCCATCATACATTTCTTATTCCCCCCAATGTACTGATCATCATCATTCCATTTCCCGTTCCACATGATAACCAACGACACTTTATCCATTGCTGCAAAATTAAAAGCAAGAAGTTAGGCTATTAAACTCGAATATTCCCCAATTCTTTTTAACTATTAGTAAGTATAAAAGACTTATTTTTTTAGATTTGTACAATTCAAATGATTTTTGACTTATAAAAACTACAATCTTATTATTAATTCTAATTATTCAGTTTATGTAATTATGTAGTTTCTGATAAAAAATTAGTTCTATAGTTTCTGACAAAAATTTAAAATTCACTCCTAGAAATTTAAAACTTTTATGAAAAACTTATTAAATATTATATTAAATATTTTAAACTAACTAAATAAATACAAATAATACCCTTGATAAACCCGGCACCGGGCTTAGTGGGTGCCAAACCCAGCCACCAATCCTGGGTTTGGTGGGCCGACCAAACCCGGTCCGAGTTTGGTGGGGAACCAAACCCGTTCTGGGTTTGGTCAGCCCACCAAACCCAATTTCATTGTGCAGATTCTAATTTTTTTTTTTCTTTTCTTCCACACAAATCCTTCAAATCTGGAATAATAGACTAACCATATGTTTTTTACTCATAATTACAATCATTATACACAGCTTAATAAGCAATGTGAACATAAAAATAATTGAAAACCTAAATAGAAATCATAATCGATACCTTGAGATTGAGAATGCTTGCTGGAGAGGAAAGATAGTGAAACATGGTGAATGCGGCTTCAATGAAGTCCTAACTGTGATTGATGAAGAAGATTGAATGACCCAAGTAGCAAAATATTGAATGTCGGAAGAATGGTTGAGTTTGGATGCTTTCAGCAATGGAGAAGAAAGAAAATAAGAGCGTGAATGTTGAGAAATGATAGGTAAAGTGAAAGAGGCAAGGGTATTTTGGTAAATGAAGATAAGGGCAAGGTGAGCTTTCCAATTTAAAATCTCATTAAGGGTATTTTAGGCATCTCACATAAAAGTGGCTATAGAGTGCAATTAGTTTGTTTGATTTGTCAGAAACGTTTTTTTACTAGAAAGTGGTTAAAAACAATTTTTTAAATTTCTTTTAGGTTATTTATGAATTCCTCCCTTTAATCAATTGTCATTTTAGAAAACTCTTTCCTTTATGACGACCCCTCGTTATATCGACATCATTAGGTTTAGTTGTTCTTTTTTCGTGAGAACCTACGATAGCACAATTTCTTGTCGAAGTGTCCCACTTAACCATATGTCTGCTCTCCTTGTTTAAGCCAAGGACTGTGCATATTGCGTATAACTCATTAAGCTTCCGAATATGTTGGCAATGTGTCGGTACAAACACATAAGACAAGATTTGCCTCTAGCAAGGCATCATGCCTACCCAATTATTTAAAAGGATTCATAATCCGTAAATAATCTTTCACGAGCATGGTTATTGTGTAATTCCATCCTCTCGTCAATGTATCTTTTGTGATCTCAAGTCTGGCTATGTGTTGCTTGGTTACGATCACATGAGTTTTCTTCGGTCTTCCGGATATCCTCACTTAATAGAAAGTGAATCAATAATTCCTTATTGATTTATTTCACTATGGCCATGGATTTAAAGTGAATATCCACTAAAGGCACCTTAAATACATCATCCTTTATCAAGGGATAGACGAGTTCCATCTTAGTTATGCACCCATCTCTATAAGCCTAACGATATGCCCAACGATCGCCCACGTGTAACCTTTGTTTAGGCTCATTGAAATGATGTCAAAGCATATTAGTCTTCTTATAAGATAACCGTAACAACCTTAGATTCAAGGATTAGTTACACCCATCTCGTATGAGAATACCATCAACATATAATCAAAATGGATTCTCATGGTGAGTCATGTCCAGTGACACATTCTCCAATATTGGTCACCTATGTACTTGCCTACGTATCCCCATGCCTATGGGTGTAAGACCCCCCATTGCTATCACATAGCAAAAATATAGCACATATAAGTCTTACCACAATTGTCAATATTCATTCTTGTCATTGCTACGACTTGGGACATTTAATGATGTTTAGAAATTCTGATGTATCATCTCACATCTTTATAGATTAATCACAATATACATCATATGGACTTCTATCTAGTTTCATCAAGTCATTACAATAATAACAAGAAACTAATAGAATGACTTCTTGTGAATTTGAATATCTCCTTATTGAATAATAAATATGATTACAATTGTCAGTGTTCAACATGCCCAATCTGATTGGATCTAGTACACCTACACTAACAATCTCCCACTTACACTAGAGTCAATCACTCATGTATCTTATACCTGATGATCGAACATAACTTTCATGTTTCTCTTAGAACAGAGCTTTAGTCAAGGGATATGCAACGTTGTCATCTGTCAACACTTTCTGTATACATGTCACCTCGACAGATAATCTCCATTATCAGATGGTGATGCCGTAATACAAATTTGGTCTATTGATGAGACCGTGGTTCCTTCTCTCTTACACGATGGCTCCATTGTTCTCCCAATAACTATTATTAGATCAACAATGCCGGACACCACTCCAAGTTCATTAATGAACTTACATATCCATACAAGCTCCTTAGCTGCTTCAGAGGCTACTATGTATTCGATTTCAGTTGTTGAATATACCACTATCTCTGGTTGGAACTCTTCCAACTCATTGCCCTTCCATTTAGGTAGAATATGAATCTCGACTATGATTTAAAATCATCATGGTCAGACCAGAAATTGGCATCCGTGAACCCCTTCACGATAAGATCTTATTCTCCATATTCCAAAAACATCTATTTAGTCACTCTTAAGTACTTAAGGATGTTCTTCACTGCAATCCAGTGTTTCTCACCTAGATCAGCCTGATATTTATTACATATGCTCAAAGCATATGCCACATCAGGCCTCGTACATAGCATGGCATACATGATCGAGCCAATAGCTGAGGCATGCGGTGCTCGACTCATCATATCTCTCTCATCTTGTGTCTTTAGACACATAGCCATGGAGAGATGTATTCCATGTGACATGGGAAGACTTCTCCTCCTAGAATCTTCCATGCTAAACCTTTTTAGCACCTTGTCAATGTACGCACTTTGGGAGAGTCCTAACAACCTCTTGGTTCTATCTCTATAGATCTTTATTCCAACAATATAGGTTGCTTCTCCCAAATCCTTCATAGAGAAATTTTCTAAAATCCATTTTAAACTGATTGTAGCATAGGAACATCATTCCCAACGAGCAATATATCGTCCACATAAAGGACTAAAAAGACCACCGCGCTCCCACTAATCTTCTTGTAAACACAAGGATCATCTTCATTTTGTAAAAAAAGCAAACTCTTTGATTGTTTCATCAAAACATTGATTCCAACTCTAGGATGCTTGCTTTAAGCCATAAATGGCTCTTTGTAACTTACAAATCTTATTTCCATGTTCTTCGATGACAAAACCATTGCATTGTGTCATATACACATCCTCAACCAAGTTTTCAATAAGAAAAGTTGCTCTGACATCCATCTACCAAATCTCATAGTCATGATAGGCAACTATTGCAAGCAGAATCCGAATGGATTTTATCATTTCTACAAGTGAGAAGGTTTCGTCATAGTCAACTCCTTGTCTTTGACTGTAACCTTTGGCCACGAGCCTGGCTTTGTACATCTGTATATTGCCTTCCATGTCAGTCTTCTTTTAAAGACCCACTTACACCCAATGGATCTAATACCCTCGGGTGGATCCACCAATGTCCATATATGGTTAATGTACATGGAATCCAATTCGGATTTCATGGCATCAAGCCATTTCCTAGAGTCAATGTTTGACATTACTTCATCATAGGTATTTGGTTCGTCATTCTCAACCAGAAGCACATCTCCATATGTTAAGATGCAAAATCCATATTTCTCAGACTCATGACGAACTCTCATTACGAAGTCCTTGTGTGGAAGATTGGGGAATTAACACAACATCTTGTGTTTGATCTTTCTCGGGTTCTTAGAGGGGAGTATTTGTTTGTGGTTCACCTCGAATCTCATTGAGCTTAACATTCCTCCCACTAACCACAGCATCTAATAATTCCTTCTCAAAGAATACCACTTGCTTGGCAACAAAACACCTTTTGTTCCTGTGGGTGGTAAAAGTAATATCTATTTATTTCTTTTAGATATCCCACAAACAAACATCTCGTCGATTTGGGTTCTAGCTTATTACTGTCAACACGCTTGACATAAGCTTCACAAGCCCAAATCTTAAGGAAAGACAAATTTATCTTCTTTTCTTTCCATATCTCATATGGAGTTTGAGTAACTGACTTATTTGGAACCCTATTCAAAACAAAGATAGTGGTGAGAAAAATGAAATGGGGAGTTCAATGTGACTCATCATGGACTGGACCATGTCCAACAAGGTCCTATTCCTCATTTCAGACACACCATTCATCTCTGGTATTCTAGGTGGAGTCCATTGTGAGAGAATTTCATTCTGCTTCAGATGATCTAGAAACTCACTGTTCAAGTATTCACCACCTCTATCTGATCGAAGTACTTTGATGCTTTTACCAGTTTGGTTCTCTACTTCAAATCTGAATTCCTTGAACTTCCCAAAAGTTTCAGATTTCTGTCTCATGAGATACACATAACCAAAATATGATCAATCATCAATAAAGGTTATGAAGTAGACATATCCACCTCTAGCCTAGGTGGACATGGGCCCACACATGTCAGTGTGCACAAGCCCTAGTTCTTTTGTGACCCTCTCTCCTTTTCAATTAAAATGAGACTTAATCATCTTGCCAAGTAAATAAGATTTGCAAACACCATATGATTCATAATCAAATGTGCCAACATATCCATTGGATATGCGAGTCTCATTTATATGGCCAAGGAAACATTGCCATAAATAAGTTCTATTTAAATCACCTGATTTAAATCGCTTAATATTTATGTTATTGATAGGAGTATCAACATCAAGGATATACAAACCGTTACGTACTATTGCTTTACCATAAAACAACTCATTTTATAAAATGAACAACTATTGTTCTTAACTAAAAATGAATATCCATCATTGTCAAACAAGAATTAGAAATTATATTCCTAATCAAACTAGGATTGTAGTAACAGTTATGTAACTCCAAAACAAGTCTTGTGGGCAATGTCAATAAATAGGTCTCTACAACTAATGGAACAACTCTCGATCCATTTTCCACGTGTAGGTACACTTCTCTCATTATTAATCTCCTCGTACTCCTAAGCCCATACACAAAAGTGTAAATATGAGCACTAGATCCAATATCTAATACCCATGTGGACTAATTAGAAGTAGATAGATTAACTTTAATAACATAAATACCTGAAGTGCCCTGAGTAGAACTTTTCTTACTCTACACTTCTGTAAGGTATTGTTCTATTTCCAATGGCCCAGCTTATTATTGTGGAAACAGATCACATCCTTCTTGCCCTTTTGGGCTTTGGTCTTCTGGACTCTTCCAGATGGCGATGTAAACAAACTTTTCTTCCTTTTGACTTTCTTACTCTTGGGCTTCCCCCTATGCACCTTGGGCCCTTCAACTAAGAGAACACTTCCCTTGGTCTTTATATCAATTTTGGGCTCAAACTCCCTTAGCATGGACAACAACTCTCCAAGAGTTTCCTCCATGACCGTCATGGAGGGATTGTAGCACCAAATCCAGGGTAGGTATCCATAACTAAGTTCAGCTCAAACAACCTGTCGATAAAACCTATCATCTATATGACATGCTTCTCAACAGATGATTCTTGAGCCTAGCCATGATCTCATAGGATTCATAACTCTTATGTTGAGGCCTACATTTTGGGGTTATGGAAACCAAGATGATACACCAAGCGATGATCATATCACCCTCGTGCATTCTCCAAGCCTCATGTGCTACTATCTCCTCAACTGGTAGCTTATCATATGTGAGGACTATCACATAAAGAGTCTTATCATATGTGAGGACTATCCTCAAGATGATCTCCCAGTCATAGAAATTAGACTCGTTGAAGGTATTATTGCCCTCAAGTATTGATCTTATCGACATGTTTCTAGACATTCTGGATCAACAACTGAATTATAGAGATAAATGTTATATTCATGTTGAATTACAAAATCATAAATTGAAAAAAGTAACATTTTATGATTGCTCCCACTATTTTCTACGAGTTCACCACCGTCAAGACGTAACTCGAGAAATCCCATTGGAAGATTTTCTAGTGGGCTAGGATCCCATCTCCCCTTGCACAACCTTGAGTGACTCAACAAATTGTGCTAAGATCGATTAGGTAGGTACTTGCTACCAATTGCATCTCCATGCAACTCCTAGATACGTTGGGTTGACAACTTCTTGTCATGCACATCATATGTGACTCCCAACCTTTGCCTCTATACTTAGTGAGCCCTGAGTGACTCAACAAACCCACCTTTCTAGTTAAGTCAGACCCATCATTCGGGGACATCTCATGGCCCATGAAACATAGGTATCATAGGTGACACATGACCAAGGGTGACTCAACAAATCAAGTGCCAACTAGAAACCTAATGCCTCATAATGATGGATGGCAAGTTGGCTTAATATAAATGAGGGATTTATTATTTATTTATTTAGGTCTCATCACATGCAATTAATCAAATTAATAATGCATAATAAACGACTCAAACTGGTGTATGGTATGGATAACTACGGCTAGCCCCCTCGAGCCATAGAAGGAAAGCTAGCGGGTTAAACCTAGGTGAAGAATCACAACATGTTTCTCAAGCACATTCTTCAAGCCTTCAATGGTCTTCGAATCTTGTCTTCAATTTGGTTCCATCTCTTTCTTTTCATACAAACTACAAATATCACTACTTTATTTTATTCTACATACATTACATAGACTCAGAAACCCTGAGTTACATTTAGGGGGAGTGAGATGAGAAGAGAATGTACATCAGAGTATAAGAGAAAAGCAGGACACGTAGACCCTATTTCAAAAACCAAATTTACAAGCATTCATTCCCAACATAAAATAAATGGTTGACTCGATCCATACCATACACCCATGCAATCAATCACATTGGTTCATTCAAATTATTTTAATTAATTGTTACATAAATCTCATTGAAACATTTTCAATAAATTAAAATTTGTATAATTTTTGGAAAAACAAAAACTGTTTCAATTGTATTTGGGCTTGGGCTTTATCCACTACTCCAACTAACAAGGCTCAATAGCCCTTGGATCAACTAATGCATGTCAAACATGCACTAGAATCCCAATAATCAATAAAACGCCCGTTAAACGACCCTGGTCCATTTTAATCACGGCCCATAGGTGTCATACACGCATGGATTACATCAAAAAAGCCAAAAAAATTGTCAAACAATTTGGTCGGGCCCAACCTGAGGGCACAAAACACACTAAGCCATCGAAGGGTCGACCCGGGTGTTCATCGTGCGCCTCGGGGAAAGGTCAAGACATAGCCCGAGGAAGCAGAAGGGGCCGAGAGGCGACTGGGCAGCCTGTCACATAGGCTGCCAAGCTGTAGGGGCATGCCTGGCGAGCGCGTGGGGCGTCTGGGCCGCGCAGGTGGCAAGGTACATGTGAGTCGCGGGTCTCTGCTCGCACGCCCACACATGCCGATCACGACGTCCAAATTTGGGGTGTGACAGGGGGTTGACATCATAAAATGTCAACTTTCATGTCAAACGATGGCTTAAAATACAAGTATACTTTGCACTCTAGGCTATTATTTAGGAGAGTAACCGAGTGTTTCCATCATAAAATGTTGACATTTATGTTAAAAGCCTAGTAATCCTTAGAGAGGTATTATGTGTGTGACTTATGTGCTCTCTATGCTTTTTTTAGGAGAGTAACTAGGTGTTTTCATCATTAAATATTCGCATTGCATCAAAGCCTAATAATGCTTAGGGAGATGAAAATGTGACGACATTTGTCTTCTTGAAAGCAATTGTGGCTATTTGGCGACTTCTTTTAGCATTTTCTTTTTTTTTTTTTTTTTGGCACTTGTTGTGAGGAATGACTCTTTTTGTTTTGATTGTTGGGTTCATGGTGTTTTTTGGTTAAGCTTGTTTGTTTCTTTATGAGGATTTGGGTACGGCTTAGTTTCTATTGTCGTGCCTTTATAGACTTTTCATGTTGGTAGTTTTTTCTTGTCTTGTGTTGTTGCTTGGGGCATACTCTAGCATGGTTGTTGTATCCTTTTTTTTTTTTCTATTTAATAAAAATCTTATTTATAGAACAAAAGAAAATGAACAAAAAATTATACAAGGTACGATAGAGATCGTGATTGAATACATTCTTTTTTTTGTGTTTTTTCTATTTTTCTAAACATTTTGGAGCATCATTGAAATGACCAAACTACCCCTAAAGAGGCCATGAAAGCAATTAAAAAGAGTTTCAAAGGCTTGCTCAAGCAGTAACTTTAACCTTTCTTATTATCACTCTTTAAATTTTTATAGTTTCTGAAATTTTACATTTATTATACATTTTTTATAAGAAAAACATAATTTTCAAAAAAAAATTCCTCAGAGCTTTTTTTTTTTCTTTAAAAAGCTCTTGCATTGGCAATAAACCAATTTTTTTCGGGTACTAGGTGTTGGTTTTTCTACCTGTCGGGGCTTAACCAAAATTTCTTCTTTCCAAATATTTCACACCTCTAATTAAGGAACTTTATATTTTGCTAAGCATATTTTGGACCTTGATGTATCATGAATAATTCGAGAAATTTCAAAGATTTACTTAGCAAAATATAAAGTTCAAAAAATATTTGGGATAAAAACCCAAAGTTTATAAAGTATATCGTCATTTTCTTTTCTAATTTCGTTGTTGTGGGAGTTAAAAAAAGATGAGAGAAAGAGAAGGTATTTTGTAATTTTTTTAACAATTGAATGGTGATAAAATAATGATATGGAAAAATTGGAACAAAATTTTCATGGCAAATGTAATTGTTAAAAATTGACTAATTTTTCATATTTATGCTTTTTATTTGTAAGTTAAAGACTAGGGATATTGAGTTTATTTTATCTGACATCATAGTAGATATATAATGTACATATTCTTATGATTATAATGTTAATATCAAAATTTGTTTATTGTGTATATTTCTTATGATATTTAATTTTTATTTTTAATTCAACATGTTTAGATTTTATTTTTAATTAAAATAAAAATAAATGCAAAAATAAGAAAATAAATTCGAAAGAATGCTACATTAATCTAACGTTTGATAATCATTATGGGTATTCTGAGATTGATTAGGATTTGCACTTCTATGGATAAACCTTATTCCTTGCATAATTCTTGGAGGAATTTTCAGAGATGTCTGTTTGTGCTTTTGGTTCTGGGAATACCTCACGATGAGAAACTATTTTGGAAGACTTTTTAACTCTCCTAAAACTTTTTTGGTAGGAGTTTGTTGAGACTCTCTTGGGGACCCCTTTGCCGAGAGGGTTTTTTGGGATTTTTTTGTTCGAGACTTTATTCTTATACTTTATCTTCAACTTTTGGACTTGTCGTTCATGGGCCTACATGATTGTGTTAATATGTATTCATTAGGTCCTTTTATTCCAAAATCTTTTTCCATTAGAGTCTACTCTGTGTTTCTTGTTGAATTTATTTGACTAGATCTTAGTCCGCATATACAAAAGAATAATTATAATTTTCACAAGAAAAAGACACGAGTTGCCTTATTTAGGTGGTCACAAAATTAGGATGGAAATTTCATGGTTGAGACATCATTAATATATATAGTGAGAAACCACACATACATACATATAGAATCTTTCTAAGAAAACAACATTTTTGTTTCATATCAACTTCTACAACTACAAGCACTAGAATAGGAGAAAGTGTTATTTGTATGTGATGTTTTCATATTTTGATACTCACATAATTATAAGTATTTCTTTAAAGAATTAACAATATTTCCTTATAAATTATCAATTATTTTTCACAAAGTATAAGCATTTTTGTTGCATGTAAAAAATGTATATAATTATAAAAAAATTAGAAAAAATACTTAAAACTTTATAATTTTATAAATATACAACACTTCTTTATAGTTAATAGTTTCATGAAAAAATGTTGTTAATTAATTGAAAAAATACTTATAATTTTATAAATATCAAATATATTATTAACAAACTCTATTTTTTCACCAAAACTAAAAGAGAAATATTCAATAGAAATCATTTTTGCCAATTCTTTCCTATTTTTTTCATTGGAACAAATAAAAAGAGAAGTGGTATTTTTAATTATTTTTTAATTTTATGATCTGAGATTATGATTCTATTTTATGGACTATCATTTGATCCAACTTAAAATCTCAATTTTAATAACTTTCTTTTTTTAACATTCTATATTGAATCTTATACATTTACATTAATATGACATATAATATAATATATCAATGCAAGAGTATCATCAAAAATATCAAATTTGAGTATACAAATAATATTTATGCTATATTTAATGGATCTTTTAGATGATTTGGATGTGTATTGGATTGTGAAATCTTTTAAAGGACTTTTAGGAGTTTTTATGGTATTTCTCCCCTCCCAAAAAAAAAAAAAAACTACTAGCAATAAGAATAGATAACAATTTTTTTTTTCTTGAAGCAAGATCGAAAATCTCATTGGAGAATCTTTGTAAGAGATTCCAAAATTACTGACAATGAAAAGATGGAAATGTTGATATTAAAAAAGATATTCTTTCAAATATAAAAATGCGAATCAACGCAATCAAAATGTAAGGTAAGATAAAGATCGTGATTGAATCCCAATAAACAAGATGTTTGAGAATTTTCTTTATTTCATATTTATTAATATTTATTTTCTTTTCTTTCTTTAACAAAAAATAAGGAGATTGGAAAATAGAGAAGACAAATTAACAAAGGCTAAATTTGCATTACAATTGATAAGCGAGGTCTGCAAAAGAAAATAAAGAACAATTTTGGGCAAAACTGAAATAACAACAAAATACCCCCAACTAAACTAAACGGCATGCGAACCTATATATACATGGGGCAGGGAGGGAGGGAGAGATTGGATTGGGTCAATCGGAATTGGGATTGGGGATATAAAACCTTTCTAGCTTTCGATTTTCGTTTCGAATTTGAATCTGGATTTTGATTACGTTTTTAATTTGGATTTGGATTTCGAAGCTATATAGAGACAGAGGAGGGAGGGCTTCGTCGATCAGTGTTTGTTTTGCTATCATTCTGAACGGATCAATCGGTAAAGATTCAAGAATCGAGCGACCGGCGACCATTGTCGAAGGAAGGCCTTTAATCTCGACTTCAGGTTTGCATATCTCTCATCTGCGACCGATCTTCCTTTATCAGCATTGATGGTTGAGGGTTTTCTTTTACCGCAATCGTCAAGATGGCTATGGACTGATAGTTTAGGGTTTTATTTTACCACAATCCATCAAGAAGCTGTCAAGAAGGCTACGGCGACCGTAGTCGGTTCTGTGTTTTTGAGTTGTCCGTGTTCGCCCTTCGGGGTTTCGAAATTTTGGAATTTTGTATTTAGGGCATGGAAATCCCGGGTTCGTTCACGGTTAGTGAAACGGTCTTCGGCTTGCAGTCGAGAAATCCGAAGGCTCAGTTGTGTTATGGGGATAGGAGATCCAGAGATTTTGGTCTTGATCGGTTTCTTGGATTTGGATTTGGATTTTGGACGGTTTTTCTTGATGAAAGACGGACGCTGTTGGTTACAGACTACAGCGCGATTGTACACGTCATTAATTAATTAAATATCTTTCTGTGCGTATAGCATGGCTACCGTAGCGGCAAGAGTTTCAGAGAGGACGCAGGGGTCGGGTTTTCATCGGCGGCAATGCAGAGGAGGAGCAGCGAACGTTATTTGTGCCTTTTGGCTTGAGGGGAGGTGCAGTCGACACCCATGTAAGTTCTTGCACGCAGAATCAGAATCAGTGGCTCCACCGCGGCCTAAACAATTCCAAGCTCCCAAGTCAAGAACCTGGAAGAGGACTCCCGACAACAGCAGTACTGTCAAGAATTCGTCCGCGTTGTCTAGTGGAGAGGATGGACCTAAACATATTAATGGTACTGAAACAGTTCAGGACAAAGTTTGCCAACATTGGCTTTCTGGAAAGTGCGTGCGTGGTGAGGACTGCAAATACTTGCACTCGTGGTCCTGTGGCAATGGGTTTTCAATGTTCACGAAGCTAGAAGGGCACAGGAAGGTGATTGTTTGAAATTAGACAGTTCCTGCATTGTTTGGTTCCTGCATTTTCTTTTACTTACAGTATGTGAATAACATTAATTTTGGGCTCAATATATAGGCTGTTAAAGGGATTGCACTTCCTTCTGGCTCCTACAAACTTTACACGGGTTGTAAGGACAAAACCATACGAGTATGGGACTGCAATACTGGTCAGGTCAGTATAATTACCTCCTTTTGCACTGGCCTCTTCTTATTGATAAATCTTGCTTTCCGTGCAATATATAAATTGACATGTTGTATCAATTCTCTGCATGGAAAATGCAGAGTGTGTTCAAGTGGTTGATCTTCCAGGTGAAGTTGGGTCGCTGATCAGTGAGGGTCCATGGGTATTTGTGGGCCTGGAAGATGCTGTTAAGGTACTTTACATTTTGGCCTGAATGCACGATTGTAAATTTTATTTCCTAATATGGTGGTCCAAATTTGTTAATTTTTTTGTGGGTGTTGCAGGTGTGGAACACACAGACAGGCAATGAACTGACCCTCCTCGGACCAGTTGGACTAGTTCGTGCTTTGGCCACCACGGATGATATGCTTTTCGCTGCGACACAGGTATATACTTCATGGACTTGTCAGTTGTTTCAGATATGTAGTTTCACAAGTCTCCATTGAGTACTCATTAGAAAAAATATATAGAGCCCCCTACGATTGGTTTTGGATGCATACGTATGCTTCCATATTGTTGATAAACATATGTTCTCTTCTTAAAATTGAGAGTCTCTTTATGTAGGTGGCTAACAATGTGTAGTCTTTTTTTGAGGGTATCTACATATAGCTAACTGTGTTTTGTCTTTTTCTCTTTTAAAAAATTAAGATGCATGGTTGTAGTTAGCCTTAGATTTGTCAGGCAATTTTCTGACTAATCTTCTTTTTCCTTTTGTTGTAATATGATAATAATTTGTATGTTCTGAAGTTCTTTGTTTTCTTTTTCTGTTTTTTCTTTTTTACCATAGGATGGCACCATATTGGCCTGGAAATTTAGGTCCGAAAATGAACCCCCTGAATTAATCGCATCACTGAAGGGTCATAATGGTCCCCTGAATTAATCGCATCACTGAAGGGTCATAATGGTATAGTTATTTCTCTTGCTATTGGAGCAAACAAGATCTACTCTGGTTCGATGGACAACACAATAAGAGTAAGTTGATTGGCGTTCTAATCTTCAACTTATCCATTGTGGCTTATCATTTAGGTTGACCGCTCATATGTCTTGGCTTCCATGGGTTTTAGGTGTGGGACCTGAATACCTTGCTCTGTGTCCAAACACTACAAGGACATACAGGTGCCGTTATGTCTGTTCTCTGCTGGGACAAGTATTTGTTGTCCTGTTCATTGGATGAAAGCATAAAGGTTGGGTTTTTTTTTTTTTTTTTCCTGCTTTTAGTTCAGAATATCAGCCCCTATAGCTATTATATTCCATTTTTGTCTGTTCTGATTGTGTTTTTCTGAGCAGGCTTGGGGTTCCACCGAAGCTGGGGACATAGAGATGATCTACACGCATGAAGAAGAACATGTAATGACTATTGTGAATGAATTTTTTGCACTAGCTACATCCATCCCCTGTATTGCATTTCTCTGCCTGCATGTGGATACTTGTTCTTTTTTGCTTCTGTTCTCTCCTTTATCTTTTATGTTCTCTATTAGTTCAAAGCATTTTAGCTCATCCAAACATAGTGGCCGCCTAAAACTCACAGTTGAACTGAATCGTGGGCATTTTCTTTTGTTCAATAAGTATTTTGGCTCATCATCCAAACATAGTGGCCAAAAGCTTGCAGTTGAACTAATTAAGATTGTAAAATTCCAATCTGTCTGATGTTTCAGGGTGTTCTTGGCCTTTGTGGACTTAATGATGCTGAGGCCAAACCTATTCTGCTCTGCTCATGCCACGACAACTACGTCCGCTCGTATGACTTGCCAACGTAAGTATGAAATAGATGATGCACACGTCTCCAAATGTCACATTTTTGTTTACAGCACAAACAATTAACCAAACAACCAAGTGATTTGATTTTATGAAAATGAAATGGGTTTTAGGTTCACTGAAAGGGGCAAGCTGTTTGCAAAACGAGAAGTCCGGGCAATTCAGATTGGCCCAGCAGGCACAGGCCTGTTCTTCACCGGGGATGCAACGGGCCAAATAACAGTGTGGAAAATGGATGCAGACTTGAAGAAGGAGACGTCGTCTTCATCATGAGCCAGCCAGCCATTCTTGGTTTTTTAACCCATCGAAACTAATTCTTCTTTCGAAAGTTTTCACTCTTAATTTAGGAAGTTCGGATATGTTTTTTTCTATTTTTCAGGAATGGTTTAGACCTTAAAGGAGCTTATTTCAGTTTATCTATTTCAAAAACTCAATTTGAGGCAATACCCTTAAATTGAAAAACCACATTCTTAACCAAAACTTGAGATCTTTTTAATAGATTATCGACATGGAATTAGTTTGTGACACAATGTTATGCCAAATTAAGCTCATTAACTAATGATTGTATACTTCTATATTTGTTTATGGGGAGCCTTTGGCCTTCATTTGAATCGGATTATACTAATTTGTCCTTGTCTTCATGATCACTTCGTTGAAGATACATAAATAAAAATACCGTAATGTTATTTGTACACAGTATTTTAATATTATATTTTATATTCATAACATTATAAGTATTTTTTCAAGTGATCAACAACATTTTTTCTTGAAACTATCAATTACTTTTCAAAGATTATAACACACTTTAAAAAGTAAAAGTATTTCTAATTTTTGAAAATATTACTAAACGATTAAATATGACTTTTAATTAATTAAATCTAAAGAGGAATCAAAATCACCAATCAAAATTGACAAAGACAAATTTATCAAAATGATCATGAGATGAACCACAAATAGTCAACAAATTAACTAGCACGTCAAAAAAGATGTCAATTAAAGATACTTGTGAATTAGCTATCCTTTGTCCGAAAATGGGAATAGATAAAATGTTTCTTCTTGAAGCATACCAAAAAACTTGTTGGAAAATCTTTGTAGGAGATTATAAAGCTATTGACAATGAAGAGATAATGATTAAGGTTGTCGATAATAAAATGTTCCCCAAGTTAAAGATATGGATACTAAAGAAAGTATTGATACAAATATCAGCTTGTGAATAATATGATCAAAATTGGTTAAATCAACTAATTTGTTGAGAAATATCTTATGATAAAAAAAAGAAGAGAGAGAGAGAAAGAGGGTATTTTGTAATTTTTTAACAATTGAAGGGTAACAAAATAATGATATGGGAAAATTGGAACAAAATTTTCATGGCAAAAGTAATTGTTAAAAATTGACTAATTTTTCATATTTATGCTTTTTATTTGTAAGTTAAAGATTAGGGATATTGAGTTTATTTTATCTGACATCATAGTAGATATATAATGTACATATTCTTATTGTTATGATTATAATATCAATATCAAAATTTGTTTATTGTATATATTTCTTATGATATTTAATTTTTATTTTTAATTCAACATGTTTAGATTTTATTTTTAATTAAAATAAAAATAAATGCAAAAATAAGAAAATAAATTCGAAAGAATGCTACATTAATCTAATGTTTGATAACCATTCTGAGTATTCTAAGATTGATTAGGATTTGCACTTCTATGGATAAACCTTATTCCTTGCATGATTTTTAGAGGAATTTTTAGAGATATTTGTTTGTGCTTTTGGTTCTGGTAATACCTCGCAATGAGAGACTCTTTTGGAAGACTTTTTAACTCTCCTAGAGTTTATTTGCTAGGAGTTTGTTGAGACTCTCTTGGGGACTCCTTTGCCGAGAGGATCTCTTGGGGTTTTTTTGTACGAGACTTTATTCTTATATTTTATATTCATAACATTATAAGTATTTTTTCAAGTGATCAACAACATTTTTTCTTGAAACTATCAATTACTTTTCAAAGATTATAAACACTTTAAAAAGTAAAAGTATTTCTAATTTTTGAAAACATTACTAGCCGATTAAATATGACTTTTAATTAATTAAATCTAAAGAGGAATCAAAAGCACCAATCAAAATTGACAAAGACAAATTTATCAAAATGATCACAAGATGAACCACAAATTGTTAACAAATCAACTAGCACATCAAAAAAGATGTCAATTAAAGATAATTGTGAATTAACTATCATTTGTCCAAAAATGAGAACAAATAAAAAAAAATTCTTGAAGCAAAACCAAAAAAATTCATTGGAGAATCTTTGTAGGAGATTCTAAAGCTACTGACAATGAAGAGATAATGATTAACGTTGTCGATAATAAAAAGTTTCACAAGTTAGAGATGTGGATACTAAAGAAAGTATTGTTACAAACATCAGGTTGTGAATCAATATGATCAGAATTGGTCAAATCAACTAATTTATTGAGAAATATCTTATGATGTCCAAGAACAAGTTGAACAAAGTATGTAAATGTAATTTGCATCTTTGATGAGATAGCGATTTTGGGAGAGTCTTTCTACTTTAGAAAAGGTTAATCTATATCTTCCCTTCCTCAATCGGTGTTATCTCTGTAAGTTGGTAGCGCAACGACACTGTCACATTTTCTTTGGTTGTCCTTACTTCAAATGGATTTTGACTTTCTTCTGAAGACAAGTGAAATTCACAATTGGCCTTGGTCGCGATGGGATTCGAACCACAAGTGAGTGGTTTATTTACATGTGTGGTTTTATATGTATTTTGATGCCTTGGTGCTGTTATGATATTTGTGAACCCTAAGGGTTGTATACATGATTTGAGCATATTGGTAATGTGTGAGCCTTAAGGACCATATGTGTAGTTTTGAACATGTGCATGTGATGTAAAATGGATTATGGCATAGCATGGGGGCATATCGTTATGAACATAGTGTGGATCATGTGGCTGTTGTATATGGGTAACTCCTTTTTGTTTCAATTTCCTATTGCTCTCCGTTTATTTCAGATATGCTTGCTGGGTATTATGGCTCACTTTACTTTAACATCATTCTAGGGTCGGGAAAAGTGAAGTTCGAGGATGGGGTCCAGTGGAGTTTGATTTTCGTGGGATAGTCATGTGTACAGAGCATATCCCGACCGGAAAGATCTTCGAGGTTTCGTCTTTCAAGTGAAAAGGAGTATCTGTTATGCTGTTAAATGGATCCTAAGTGCACCTTTTATGTATTATGGGAGATTAAACCCTAATGGATGTGTTAAAAGGATTTGATCTATATTAGCTTCTGCTGTGCTTTTCTCTTAACTAGAGTTATATTTTTTTTATTTTTTTTTGTTATGGCTTACTATTCCCGTGTGGGAGTTATTGTTGTTTTTTTGGGGAGTAATGTCAGTCACGGCCTCCTAATTTGGGGCGTGATAGGGGGTTGACATCATAAAATGTCAACCTTCACGTCAAACAGTGGCTTAAAATACAAGTATACTTTGCACTATTTAGGAGAGAAATCGAGTGTCTCCATCATAAAATGTTGACATTTATGCTAAAAAGCCTAGTAATGCTTAGGGAGGTATTATGTGTGTGATTTCTGTGCTTTCTATGCTTTTTTCAGGGGAGTAACTAGGTGTTTTCATCATTAAATGTTGGCATTTGCATCAAAAGCCTAATAATGCTTAGGGAGATGAAAATTTGATGGCCTTTGTTTTCTTGAAAGCAATTGCGACTATTTGGCGACTTCCTTTATCATTTTTTTTTTTTTTTTGAGGAATGACTCTTTTCGTTTTGATTGTTGGGTTCATGATTTTTTTTTTGGTTAAGCTTGTTTGTTTCTTTGTGAGGACCTGGGTATGGCCTAGTCTTTGTTGTAGTGCCCTTATAGACTTTTTATGTTGGTAGTTATTTTCATGTCTTGTGTTGTTGCTCGGGTCATGCACTAGCATGGTTGTTGTATCATTTTTTTTCTATTCAATAAAAATCTTATTTATAGAAAAAAGGAAAATAAACAAAAAAATCATACAAAAATTATACAAGGTACGACATAGATCATGATTGAATATATTCTTTTTTGTGTGTGTTTTTTCTATTTTTTCAAACATTTTGGAGCATCACTAAAATGACCGAACTACCCCTGAAGAGGCCGTTGAAGCAATTAAAAAGAGTTCCAAAGGTTTGCTCAAGCAACCACTTTGACCTCTCTTATTGTCACTCTCTAGATTTTTATAATTTTTGAGATTTTACACTTATTATACACTTTTTTATAAGTAAAGAACATATTTTCACAAAAAAAATTTCTCAATCTTTATTTAAATAAAAAGAGAACTCTTAAAAAGCTTTTGCATTGACAATAATCCAGATTTTTGGCGTTTTAGGTCTTGGTTTTTCTACCTATCGAGGCTTGATCAAAATTTCTTCTTTCAAAATATTTCACACCTCTAATTAAGGAACTTTATATTTTGCTAAGTATATTTGGGACCTTGATGTATCGTGACTAATTTGAGAAATTTCAAAAACTTACTTACCAAAATATAAAGTTCAAACAATATTTGTGATAAAAACTTATAGTTTATAAAGTATACCGTTAATTACTTTTTCAATTTTGTTGCCGTGGGAGTTAAAAAAAGAGGAGAGGAAAATGGGAGAGAAAGGGTATTTTTTTAAATTTTTAACAATTTAAGGGTGATAAAAATAATGATATGGAAAAATTGGAACAAAATTTGCATGGTAAAAGTTATTCTAATAAATTGACTAATTTCTCATATATATGCTTTTTATTTGTAAGCTAAAGATTAGGAATATTGAGTTTATTTTATCTGACATCACAGTAGATATATTCAAGTATATATTCTTATGATTATAATATTAATATCAAAATTTGTATATTGTGTATATTTCTTATTATATTTATTTTTATTTTTAACTCAACTTGTTTAAATTTTATTTTTAATTAAAATAAAAATAAAAATAAATGCAAAAATAAGAATTTTTTTTTTGAAAGAATACTACATTAATCTAATGTTTGATAACCATTCTGAGAATTCTGAGATCGATTAGGATTTGGACTTTTATGGATAAATCTTATTCCTTGCATGATTCGTGGAGGAATTTTTGGAGATGTCTGTTTGTGCTTTTGGTTTTGGGAATGATGATACTAGACTGATCACCGAGGTCTGCCTCAAAGCAAGTACCTGCAAGGGCGGGGCCTTTAATCCCCCGAGAGAACTCCAACGCTCAAGTCAGTAGAAGAAAAATACCTGAAATGGAAAGTCACAAAGTAGTCAAATAATCCATACCTGTAGAAGTTGACCTCTATTTAAAGATGGCGTAAAGCATACTTTGAAGAGATAGGATAACCTCTGAACAAGACGTTGGAGAGAATCTCGGTTGACCGAGTCAACCTTGTTCAAAATCAAATATGGGATGAAGATCTAGATTACACGTGGCGCTTCCTGAGATAGGCACGTGGCGGCACCAGGCTGGTAGTCTCCGAGGGTAGTATAGTAATTTTGCCTTTAGTAAAATATCCCCTCACCACTTGCCCCCCCAACTCCTTGAGCTGTGAGGGTGAGGAGCTCGGGCAGCTGAAGGAGTAGTCCTCTAAGCTTTTCTGCTTTCCTATAAAAAAAAGTTTTGCAAAAAATAAATAGGATTAATAATCTCAATTATTGGCTCACTTCCCAACTCAAAGTTCCCTCACCCTTTTCATGGCCCTCCAAGGACTCTATAAAAAGGGATGTGGGTATGGTCCCCTCCTCCTAAGAATTATTGGACTGAAAGCATTCTTGGAGTAGAGAAAAAAAGGTAAAAGGTCTCCCCTCTCTTCTTTTTTTTTCTTTTAATTTTATTTTTTCATTATTTATTTATTTATTTATTTATTTTTATTTATTTATTTATTTTTTGCTTGGCCGAGACCAGCGATCTTAGCCTCACTGGTGGAGGCCGCGGAGGCCTCAGCTGCGCTGGCCTCGACTGTGCGCGCTAAGGCCGCAAGGCCAAGGCCCCGCGCCTCAGCCACGCTGGCCGAGGTTGCATGGCTCGGCCACACACGCTGAGGCCGAGGCCCAGCTCCTCGGCCTTGCGCACCCCCGCTCGAGCGCGTGGCTTTGCCTACGGGGGTTCAACATTCCCCCCCCCCCTTTTTTTTTTGGAATCACTTGACCTGCCTCTAATATTTTTTATTTATTTTTTCATGCAGGCTCCCCACAAGGTACGTGAGACTTTGAGCAGCGTTTTCAAGTCCAACAGGGGACGGACCGACTCCCTCCTAAGGGTTCTTTCGTGCATTTCCCTTCCATCTCCGGAATCAGCCGATATTCTTTTGCCTTCTTTCTCTTATTTTATGTGGTTTTTCATTGTCTCTCTTCCCCATGTCACGCTGTTTTAGTAAGTCGATCCCCATGACCTCATCTAGTAACTCGGATGGGAATAGCTCAGACTCTTCTAGCTCATCTTCCCAGTCTGATATGCAAATAGGAGACGTTGGGACCTCCCAGCCCTATCCTAATACCTCATCTTTTGATAACGATACTGACCTAGAGTTAGAGCTCCATCATAGTGGTCTCCTTGATGACCTAACCCCTTCTTATTCTACTTTGTTCGAGGATGAGGTCTCTGGACTCGCCTGAAAATATCACCTCCCCATCAAGGGCTACTGGTTCACTGCACTCTCCAACCTTAGATCCCATCAAGCCCCTTCTAGTAGTTTAACCATCTATAAAGCCTCTCTTGAAGCCGAGTGTCGGTTCCCTTTCGAAGGCACCCTAGCTAAGATCTTTCGTCTCGTAGGGTTATCTTGTTTTCAGCTAGTGCACAACGGGTGGAGGAACTTAGTCTCTTTCGTTATATATTGTCGGGGGAGAGGTATCGTCCCTAAAGCTGAGCTCTTCTTAAAATTATTTCACCTTGTATGCGTTGATAAGTCCGAATTTCGCTACTCCTTCATGGCATATCTTGGTTGTAAGTTCCTTGTAGACACCCCGTCCTCTTTGAATGGTTGGAAAAATTAGTATTTTTTCATGGGATCTTCCTCTGTTACCATGGGTGTGCCCACCGCCTGGCGTCGGCCTCCCTTTACAAATTTCCCACATGAAATGTCCCCTTTAGAGATGAGGAATGCTGAGCTTTTGATGGGTTTAGAGTACGTCAGTACCGCCAAATTGATTAACGAGCAAACTCTGTCTCTCGGGGGTGTGTGTCGATACCCCTGTCCAGCAGCTGACATTCCCTTAGGTTAATTTTTCCAATCCTCTCGTTCTGCTTCATGTCTCCCATTTATGTGTACTTTATCCTAACAATTAATCTTATTTTGTCATGTTTTGTAGCCAAGATGATTGACGATGCGGAGCTGTGGGGGGATCGATAAGCAGGCCGTTAAAGAGGCCAAACGGGCCCCAAAAAAATGCCAAGAGACACACCAAAGACTCTCGGCTCCCACCTCGGCACAAAAAATCGAAGGCCACTGGGTCTCGTTCTTCTTTGCCCCGAGCTGAGGTAGGCGGCTCCCAAGGCATCGAGCCTCTTTCTGACATGATCGAGGGGGAGGCGTCCATTCTCGCCCGGGTTCTTCACCGACCAGACTGGAACGTTCATGAGTCAGACCACAGCAGCGAGGCTTGGGTGGCGACTAAGCTTATTCAGGGTCTACCAACTCAAGCAGACCTGGAGAGGGCCGCGGATTTGACTTCAGAGACCTTGGAGTCATGTTACTACCAGGGTTTGGTTCAGGTTAGTCTCTTGGTCCTTTATCATGGAGAACTTTTGGCCCCCCATATTCTAATTTTTGCTATTTGCATACAGAGTATTGTCACTCAGAACGAGCTCTAGAGACGTATGGCAAGGAACTCACAAAAAATGCTTGAGTTGGATAATGCCCTTGCTGAGTGCCATAGGACCATCGAGCAGCGGGATAGGGATCTAAGGGCTCAACATCAATGATCCACGGAGCTGGAGGAGCGCCTCCAAAATCTTGAGATTAACCACCATTCAACGGGGGGAGAGTTGGGGTGGTTTAAACAACGCGTTCGAGAGCTAAATGAGAGATATTCAGACCCCACCCAACTCCCCGAGGTGAAAGGGTTTATCAGACGGGAGTTGCAGGGTGTTTGGAAGAAAGGCTTCATTCGGAGCAAGGAGGAAGTGCAAAAAGCCTGCCCCGACTTCGATTTCTCCCCCATCAGACCTATGGAGGACGTGATTGCAGAGCTCAGCCAGGCATCATCCTCCTGAGCCTCCGCCATTGAATCTGAGGAGTTCGAAGAAGAAGAAACCTAGTTGTTAGTTCTAGGTTCATATGTACCTTCTTGCTGTGAGCATGAGTTGTATTAGACTTTTGATCCTTTGTTAAATAAAATCCCTCAAAGTTATGTTTTTTGCAATAGTCCGAGTTGAGTGGTCTCTGTTATCTGATTTCTTGCACCTCTACCGTAACTCTCATGTTGACATGGTGGTGGATGTCATTCTATTTGGTTCCTTTTTATTGGGGGTGGTCCCCTGGGTCACATCTGCCCCTATTATTTTTTAGTCCTCTTTAACTTCAGTATGGAGGTGAGGACTTAGGAGTCTCCTCCGGGACCCCTTAGGTCGGCTTCTTTGGGGGTCGTTTCCACCCCCTTAGCCTTTCTTTCCTTTTTATTTTAGGGGTGATCCCATAGGGCCATATCTGGTCCCTTACTCTTCCTTTTTTTATCGTCAGGGGTGGTCCCCTAAGACCATATCTGGTCCATTGCTCTTTCTTCGTCCTCGCTATCTTTGATAACGAAAGGACTCAAAAAATCTCTTTGGAGGTTTCTGAGGTCAAGGGAAAGTAGTTCCTTCCCCTTCACCTCTTTTTTCGTTTTATATTCTGTAGGATAAAAAATCTACACATGTAAAAAGAAACATAATGAGATTTTATTGGGAAAAATACGCAGCTCCAAATTCCTTGGGGTAAACCCATTATTAATAAAATTTTCTCAAATTCTGAATATTTCGAGTATTCTTTATGGGAGTGTCGTCCACGGTCTCGAGCCGGTATGCCCCAGGGCTGAGGGTCTCGGTAACCTGGTAAGGGCCTTCCCATGTTGGTGACAACTTGTTGGAGTCTCGGGGGTTGCTAACACTTGCTCGTCGAAGGACCAGATCGCCAGGTAGAAAACTTCAAGCTTTCACCCTTCGGTTGTAGTTCCTCTCAATCAGCTGATTATAAACCACCTGGTGGACCCTTGGTTCATCTTGAAGCTCCTCCACTGTATCTAAGTTATTCCTCAAGCCTTGCTTATTGGACTCTAGGTCAAAATGCTCCACCCTAAAAGTTGGGATCCCGATCTCTACCGGAATAAGGGCCTCTGAGCCGTAACATAAGCTGAACGGGGTCTCCCCGGTGGACCCCTTCCTCGTGGTCCGATAAGACAAAAGGATGCTTGGTAACTCATCCACCCAACTTCCGTCTGCCTTGTCCACCCAAGCTTTTAATCCATGGAGCATAGTCCTATTGGTAAGCTCAATCTGTCTGTTAGCTTGTGGATGAGCTACAGAGGTGAAGTGCTGCTTGATCCCCAACTCCTGACACCATTCCTTGACCGTCTGATCTGTAAACTGGGTCCCATTATCTGAAACAATCACCTGTGGGATCCCAAATCGACAAACCATGTTCTTCCATAAAAATTGCTTCACTTTTCAAGCAGTAATGGAGGCCTGGGGCTCGGCCTCTATCCATTTGGAGAAGTAATCTATAGCTTCGATCAAGAATTTTACTTGACCTACGGCAGGCGAGAACAGACCTAGGTTGTCAATCCCCCATTGCGCGAAGGAGCACGGCTGAACTAGGTGGGTGAGCATGGAACTAGGAACATGAATCAGGTTAGAGACCCGTTGGCATCTTTCACATTTCTTAACCAGCTGCTCTGCATTAAACACCATAGTCGGCCAGTAGTACCCTTGTCGAAGGGCTTTCTGATAGAGAGTCCGGGCTCCTATGTGACTCCCACATATTCCCTCATGGATCTCTCTTAAAACATAGTCAACTTCGCGTGGCCTCACGTACCTCAAGAGTGGTTGGGTGAAGGATCTCTTATACAACTCCTCGTTGACTAGTATAAACTTCTGGGCCCTCATTTTTAGCTCACGGGCCTCTAAGTCACTCTCTGGTAGCTTGCCATCCTTCAAATAACTGATAAGAGAGTCCATCCAACTTGGTTCTAGGTCGAGACATAGCTGCTCCACCATCTCGTCAATGCTTCTCTGAGGTAGTGTCTCAATAAAAATCTGTCTGGAATTGGTTGGGAAAGAAGCCGATGCAATCCGGGACAAAGTGTTTGCTTCCACATTTAGGGATCGAGGCACATGCTCATTTTTCACAGATCGAAAATGACTCATCAATTTCTGAACAAAAACCAAATATTTGGACATGTGGTCCTCCCTAGCCTCGTATTCTCCCTTCACCTGCTAAACAACAAGGTTAGAATCAGACTGTACGTTGAGATGCCTCGCCCCAAACTATGCGGCGAGCCTCAACCCTGCTATGAGGGCCTCATATTCTGCTTCATTGTTAGACACCCAGAACTCAAAATGCAGAGCGTATAACTAGGACTGGCCCTTAGGGCTCTTAATCATCAACCCAGCTCCTCCACCCCCAGGGTTTGAGCTGCCATCCATTGCCAACATCCATGGTCCTAGGCTATCTTCTGGAGATTCGCCGAGCCCAAATCCTTCGACAATGAAGTCTGCTAAGGCCTGGGCCTTAATAGCTGAACAAGGCTTGTACTCTATGTCGAATGTTATTAGCTCCATTGACCACTTAAGCATTCTCCCTGAGAGCTCCGACTTCCCCAAAACCTGCCTTAGAGGCTGGTCAGTAAGCACAATGATAGAGTGCGCTTGGAAGTAGGGTCGCAACTTCCTCGTTGAAACGACCAGGGCAAATGCTAATTTCTCCATGAGGGAATACTGAGCCTCTGCCACAGACAATCATTTGCTCGTGTAGTATACTGGCCTCTGCCTCTTATTCTCTTCGAGCACCAGTATTGAGCTTACTACCTCTTCTGCTACGGCCAAGTAGAGGTAGAGCGGCTCGCCCATCCGTGGCTTGGTGAGAACTGGCGGTGAGGGCAAACATGCCTTGAGCTCGTTGAAGGCCTCCTGGCACTTGTCGTCCCAAACAAATTCCTTGGTCCTGGATAGGGCTTTGAAGAAAGGGAGGCCCTTTTCTGCCGATCGGGAAAGGAATCTCCCTAGAGCCGTTATCCTTCTCGTGAGCTGCTAGACCTCCTTAATGATTCTTGGGGTCGGCATTTCTAGTATCACTTTAATCTTCTCAAGATTCACCTCGATCCCAAGATGATGCACGATGTACCCGAGGAGCTTCCCTGTAGAGACACCAAAAGCGCACTTAGAGGGATTAAGCTTTAATTGGAACTTGCGCAAGGTTTTGAAACACTCTTCCAGGTTTGCCGGATGCTCCTCTACCAGTAGGCTTTTTATTAGCATGTCATCCACCTAGGCCTCCATGTTGCATCCTAACTGGTCTTGAAATAGCCTATTTACAAGCCATTGGTATGTAGCTCCTGCATTCTTCAAACCGAAAGGCATAACAGTATAACAATAGGTGCCCCGGTCCATAACGAATGTCATCTTCTCCTGATCCTCTTTTATGTAACGGGATCTGATGATATCCCTGAAAAGCATCTAAAAAACTCATAAGGTGGCATCCAGCCGTGCCATCAATTAGGGTATCGATCCAGGGAAGTGGGTAATTATCTTTTGGACAGGCCTTGTTTAGGTCAGTGAAATCAATACATAACCTCCACTTACCTTCTCCCTTGGGGACCAAAACCACATTGGCGAGTCACTTTGGATAATCAACCTCCCAAATATACCGTGCTGCCATAAGTTTTTCCACCTCGGCCTCATAACCCTTGCCCTATCTGGGGCAAAATTCCTCTTCTTATGTATGACGGATCGGTACCCCCGCTTCACTCCCAAACGGTGCATCATCACTCTCGAGTCTATGCAAGGAATGTCGTGGACCGACCATGCGAAAATATCTGCATATTGGCGAAGAAGGGATACAATCCGAGCCTAAAGAGGGTCTTTCAATTGGGTGCTCACCCTCATGCATCTATCAAGTCGGTCCGGGTCCAATGGTACCTCTACGAGCTCATCCACCAGCTCAGCAGTCTTCGGGTCCTCTGGCCCCTCCAGCAAAAAACTGACAATGGCGGGAGGGGAGATTCCGACCTCTCTCCCTTTGGGGCCCTGTCCATGTCCTAAATCTTCTTGGGGTTCTGACTGCTCCTGTACAATACCCCTAGCAGTGTTGATGGATGTCATGTAGCACTCCCGGGCGGACCTTAGGTCTTCTCTGACTTCGCTAACCCCCGCAGCAGTAGGGAACTTAAGCACCATGTGGTAAGTACTCGGTACGACCCGGAGAGCATTTAATCCTGATCTCCCCAAGATCATATTGTAGGCCGAGGGGACCTCTGCTACCAAAATGTCTAACATGACCTGGGCAAACCGAGAACCCTTTCCAAGAGTTAATGAGAGCTGAAACATACCGTCTGCATACACCACTTCCCCATGGAATCTAATCAAAGGGACACGAGCTGGCTTCAGCTATTCCATCTTATATCCCATGCCTAAGAAGGCCTGTCGATATAAAACCTTAAATGAGCTCCTTAGGTCCACAAGGATCCGTCGAAGCTCCAATTTTCCCAACTTTGTTGTGATGACTAGTGGATCATTAGAAATCGGATACACGGGCAAGTGGTTGTCCGTAAAGGAAACGTCCCCCGATCGAGCCCTCTTGACTCCATCGTTTCGATGCAGATAAGAGTTTTCTCCTGACTCCTTGCCTGGCACCATCCCAGCGGCTAAAGTGTGAAAAATTAAATGTTGTGGAGGACTTCCCTCCCTCTGGCGACTCTCTCTCCTGGGCGAAGTTCTGGTCCTTCCCCTTTCCTGGGATCTACCACGCCTATGGGGAAGGCTCCTTGATCTTCGATGTTCGCCCCTCCTTAGCTACGAACCTCCTTAGGAAACCCCGATTGATGAGCTCCTGAATCTCCTCTTTCAGCTGATGGTACTCCTCCGTGTCATGTCTATGATCTCGATGAAATCGGCAATACTTGTCTTTACTCATTTTGTTAGCCGGGGCCTTCATAGGTCTCGATTTTTTCAAGTAATCCTTATTCTCAATTGTAGCCAAGATCTTTGCCCGAGGGGTATTAAGTAGGGTGAACCTGACCAGACTCCATCAGGGGCCCGACCTTTCCCCCCATCGGCCTGATTTATCTTCCGGCTTCTGCTCCCTATTATGACTTTTCTTCTCTTTCTTATTCGAGTACTCGATTCTCTTGGCCCGCATTACCTCCTCGGCATTAATGTACTTGGTGGCTCAGCTCAGGGTCTCCGTGAACGTCTGGGGAGGCCTCTTAGCCAGTGACTGGGTAAAAGGACCAACCCTCAAGGCATTCTGAAAGGCTACCATGGCAATACTCTGATCGAGATTCTCAATGCTCAGTGCCTCCATATTAAACCTAGCCATAAAATCTTTTAATGACTCCCTTTGGTTCTGCTTGAGATTCACAAGGGTCATAGTTGACCTTTGGTGCCTTCGGAAGGGAGCAAATGCGCCAAGAACTTGTTCAGAAGCTGTACGAAGTTAGCAATCAACCCGTGTGCCAGGCTTGAATACCAGGCCCGTGCATGTCCTTCCAAAGTGGCCAGGAAGACTCTACACCACATAGCATCAGGTGCTACCTGGACCATCATGTGAGAGGTGAAGAGACTCAAGTGGTTAGCAGGGTCGGTTGTGCCTCCATATGGCTTGATGGCTGGGATTCGGAGGCACTCAGATGGAATAATCGCCATGATCTCCCGACTTAATGGCTGGTTGGAAACAATGTCATGTGGCTCTTCCTCCCTCTGTCTCAACTCTGCAACCTCCCTCTCCAAATGCCGCAAATGCCTTTCTCGCTGAGCCCTTCCGACTCGGGCATAATCGGGACCAGAGGACTCCTCCTCCTCTGAGCTCGGCCTCCCATAATCTCCATGCCTGGAGGGTCTGCTCAGTCTCTCGTCTCAATAAGACTCTTTCCCAGCACGGGGGGATCCGCCACCTTGGAATTCTCTATGACTAGAGTGGCGGTCTCCCTGGTGCCGACTATCGTGGTTGGAGTTTTCCCCTTGTCTCCCATTTGGAGGCTGTTGTTGGGCCAAAAAGGTGTTGAGTAACTCCGTCAAGCGTTGGACCTGTCCCTCTAACTGGGCGACACGATCTTGTGATGGCGAGGGATCTGGGGGATGACCCCCTACAGGTCCACTCTCTGGTGGTTGGTGTTGACTCTGATCTGGGACAGGTTGGGTACTAACAGCTCACGGTGGATTTCTTCTTGTCGCCATAACGGGGGGAACTTGAGCTCGTCTAAGGTACTCGACGAACAAGAGCAGATAGAGCAACCGGCCCCACGGTGGGCGCTAAATGATGATACTGGACCGATCACCGAGATTTGCCTTGAAGCAAGTACCTGCAAGGGCGGGACCTTTAATCCCCCAGGAGAACTCCAACGCTCAAGTCAGTAGAAGAAAAATACCCGAAATGAAAAGTCACATAGTAGTCAAATAATCTATACCTGTAGAAGTTGACCTCTATTTAAATATGGCATAAAGCATACTTTGAAGAGATATGATAACCTTTGAACAAGACGTTGGAGAGAATCTCAGTTGACCGAGTCAACCTCGTTCAAAATTCAATTATGGGATAAAGATCTAGATGACGCGTGGCGCTTCCTGAGACAGACATGTGGCGGCACCAGGCTGGTAGTCTCCGAGGGTAGTATAGTAATTTTGCCCTTAGTAAAATATCCCCTCACCAGGGAATATCTCGTGACGAGAGACTCTTCTAGAAGACCTTTTAACTCTCATAGAGCCCCTTTGGTAGGAATATGTTGAGACTCTCTTGGGGACCCTTTTGTTTAGAGGGTCTCTTAAGGTTTTTCTATGTGAGACTTTATTCTTATGCTTTATCTTTGGCTTTTGTGATTGTAGTTTGTTGGCCTTCATGGTTGGGTTAGGGTTAGTATGTATTCATTAGGTATTTTTGTTCTAAATCTTTTTCGAGCGTGTTATAACTTAGGATTTCGGGAATATAAAAATTTTTCATATCACAATAGCTGTCATACATCACACAATATCCCAAAAACCCTAATTTTCACCTTCTCGGTTTAACAAACCCAATAATCGAATAGCTAAGACAGGCGTTAAAATCTTGAATGAAGAAGCTAGATCGAACCTGATATGGTTCACAACCATAATACTTTATTTAACATAAAATTGTTCAAGACATCTACAAAACGTATTACATGGACATCATCTCTAGCAAGTGATAACTGAACATCTTAAACATATCCAAAATTACATAAGTTCGCACATAAACAAAAATAAGCTAAACATGCTACAGGCAGTAAATTAAGCTTATTCTTCAGCTACCTCTTTTCCCTTAAAGCCGCTCATCGAACCTGGAACTTTAAATATTCCAGGGACATAGTCCAATTAGAAGATGAATCTTCTAGTGAGAAACTCCAAAAACAGTTTATATCAATTCATGATCAGGTATAAAATGTATGAGAAAAATAACGAGAACTACTCCGAAGTGCCTCGTGAACATCTCAGCCTCCTCCAATGAGAGCTTTCTCAATGAGGCATGCATAGCGCCTCTCGGGAGGTCCCTAACCATGTCACTTCAGCCAGACCTCATAGCACTCATGCAAGCACCACATCCATTGTTCCTTAAACTCATGGTCTTCCCCACGAGAGCTTTCTCGATGGCTCACGCATAGTGTCTCTTGGGGGATATCCGACTTTTTCCCTCGGCCAACAACAAATAGGTACAACAGTATGGCCACACGAATTTTATAAATGCGATAGTTAAAAAGCCAATAGCATATATTTTTCAGATAAATACATTTCATATATGCAACATGATTTCACGTAAGAGAATAAATAGAGTTTATGAACAAGAACTTCACAAAACACGTCTCATGCAATAGACGTCTCTCATAAGAGAATAAAAAATAGGATTTGGAGTATAGGAGTCTCACCTTGTTGGTTTATCTCTTGGACGGTATAATTTCATAGCAAATGGCTTAGGTTTCTGCAGAAAACACGCGTTTTGGTAAACCTAACCTCAAATATTTTTACATAGGGTTGAGGGACATTAAAGTAGGAACAAAACTGAAAAATTTGAAGAAAAATGGGCCCCTCATGCGCCCTAGAAAAGTGGGCCACGCGCCCTCACACGCAGCTATATTCCGGCACATGTATCTCACACGCTGCATAGCAATTTCGAACTGCTTCGCCTCGATTTGGTATTTCGGCCATAACTTCCTCATTTTAACTCTGATTCGACCCCCGTTTGAACTTACACGACCATCTCTTCCCCCTCTACAGGATTATCAAAAAAATGGGACTTATCTTGCTTTTTCTAACTAACTTTTGCAAATTTTAGCAAAGACTCGTAACTCCGACGAGGCTCGTTCTCCCCGACTTCTCCTTCGATTCCTTCCCGCCTTCTGGCCAAACTTCCTATTCTCTCTCTAGAGTAAGATCCTCCTCTTAGAGTGCCTCAACTCTCAAACTTGCTTGGAATGATTTGAGAACAACCCATGGTGCCTATTTATAGATTTCTTCAACCAATCACATTATGCCACTTGTCACAATCTTAGCCATGGACTCCAAAGACTCAAACCGATTATTGAATGGCTTTTGAAATCCAAAGCTAGAATGAATTTAACTTTTGAAATCCAAGCTAATTCTCAAAAGTTCTTCCAAATAACATTTTGGCCCTTATTTCAAGTTCTCAACTTTAATATTTTACCACATAGGCTCTTAATTTTATCCTTATTTCGTTTGGATAATTCTCTAATTACAATTACACCCTCAAATGTCAAATTTATCGAGATACTTAAAATCTCAAAATTAATAACTCAAAATTACTCGATATGTATGATTTCCTGAAGCACCTTACCATCATTCGGCTATTTTAGGCTACAACTTAGCTTAACCGAAAAATCGTCTCTGATTTAATTTCTTTCAGCGTCATAAATCTCGCCTCGAAATGTTTGTCAAAAATATACCTTTGTCTTCAGGTATCTAAGATCTAGGGTACTCCCTGCGACTAATTTGCTCACTTGTTGCCATTTCAAACATATTTTTTGATATTTTAAACTCACTTAAAATACATGGGATCTTCACAAAAATATGGGGTCTTATAAAGACAACAAGCATAAGTGGGAAATTTGAAAATTGTGGTTAAGGTAAATGTAAAATTAATTAAAATTAAATAGAAGATAGTCTTGGTAATATTTAATTTAAACATTTATTTTTCCTTTCGAAGTTTAATTTTATTAAGAAGAGACTTGAGTTGAGCTGTCGACAGCCCTAGTGTTGTGAGAGATTTAAAAGTGGAAATCTAAGGCAAGTTCCTATCACCTTCTTTCCATTTGGCCAGCTTTATATCCTTTTATGCAAGGTCTCATATTTTTCATATGAGTTCTCATACTCTCTGATTGTTTGGTCAATTAGTTCCTAGTCAGTCTGTGATTTACGTTTAAAAATCCTTATCCTTGGACACTTGTTTAATTTTATAGGATTTTCTTTGTGGAATGATGCCTAACCATATGGGGATAGGTTCCTAGATGGTAATGGGGGTGGTGTTTGTATGCTTATAACTTTATTTTTATTGTTGCATGGTTATGGATGGTTGGCATTTAGGGGTTCATATGTTGAATATGCAAGGGCATGAGCATACTAGTGTGTCATGGGTGTGTGTTTAGAAAGCATCTACATGGCATCTGTATTCCTATATGGGCATAACATGGCTTATGAGAGTTTTGTATCATCGTCAATGCTGCAATAGCCTTGCATCCTTATATGTTGCATTATATGGTTATTATTGCCCCGCAGATTTATCCGTGGGATGTACATTCACAGGCTTAGGTTGTGGTTCATGGCATGGTTTGTATGCGGAATACGGGCAAGACAGTCTCTAGCCTTGTAGCCCTTTTGTTACCTTATGCTTATAGAGTCTTGTAACTCACTCTTGCTCTCTATCATTCTAAGTAAGGAAAAAGCGAAGGTCGAGGGCAGTGCCTAATTCGACTAGATAGAGTGTGTACAGGGTAATCCCAATTGAAGACCCTTGGGAGAGTGGTTGATGTTCTTAGGTGCGGGAGGATGTTGTTTTGTTTTTTTATTTTGTTGTTATGTATGGTAGTATCCTAGCGATTGGCTAGTGGTTCTTGTTGTGTAGAGTCTGTTCCGTACTTGACAGCTTATCTATGTATATTATGCTCCCGCTGTGTTTCTATATGTCTTTTTCTCTTCTTTAAGGACTCCACCTCGGCTTTCTTGGCTTAAGGGTTACCAAGTTGGGGCTCTCTACAATCCCTTTGAGTTTTTCTCAAGATTTTGCTCTGGGTCTCCTATTGAATTTATTTGACTAGATCTTAGCCCATATACACATAAGAATAATTATAATTTTTGCAAGAAAAAGACACATGCTGCCTTATTTATGTGGTCACAAAATTAGGATGGGAATTTCATGATTGAGACACCATGAATATATATAGTGAGAGACCACACACACATACATCTAGAATTTTTTTGAGAAAACAACGTTTGTGTTTAATATCAACTTCCACAACTACAAGCACTAGAGTAGGAGAAAATGTTATTTGTATATGACATTTTCATGTTTTGACACTCACATAATTATAAGTATTTCTTTAGGAGGTGTTTGTTAACCAAGATAAGAGGGAGAAAAGGTTAGATATGGGAACCATTCCGGATGTTTGATATTTCCAACGTGTTTGTTAACCTTATCTGACCATTTCCGGAAAAGGCCTCACGTGACCTCTTATCTCCCCCTTTCAAGATAAATTTATCCGACCTCTTTCAAGATAAGGCTAAATTACTTATCTACCCCTTGTAAGATAATTAATGCCATTTAGTGCATTTTAAAGATTTAAATTTATTAAAAAACCTTATTTATTTAACTCTTATAATTAATATTTTTTAATATATTTTTAAATTATTATATGTTTTGACAATTTTTAAAATTTAAATGACATTATTCATTTCATTGATTTTTAAAATTTAAATTTCTCTCTCTATATATATTTTATTTAACTCTTTTCAACTCTTTTTAAATTTATTTTTGGACATGAATTTGAAAAATAAAATATTATTTTTAATTTTAATCTTAATTTTTTGACAATTCATATTAATCATAAAATACTATTTTAATCATAAATTTGGTAATAGGGATATTTTGGTAAAAAAAACCCTTATCTTGGTGCTTATCATATGTATTAACAAACACATGGAAAGAAAAAATACAATTATCAGTAGATTATAAAAAATTTAACAAACAGTCTGATAGAAATCTTGGAATGCTTCCTGACCTTATCTTGATTATTTCATATCTTGATCTGGAAAGTATTCCAATCTTATCTTGATACCACCTTATCTTGCTCATTTTAACAAACGCCCCCTTAAGGAATTGACGACAATTCTTTATAAATTATCAACTATTTTTCAAAAAATATAAGCATTTTGTTGTACGTAAAAAGTGTATAATTATCAAAAAGATTAGAAAAAATACTTAAAACTCTATAATTTTATAAATATACTTATAACACTTCTTTATAGTTATTAGTTTCACGAAAAAATGTTGTTAATTAATTGAAAAAATACTTATAATATCAAATATATTATTAACAAACCCTGTTTTTTCACCTAAACTAAAATATAAATGTTTAATAGAAATCATTTTTGCTAATTCTTTCCTTTTTTTTCATCAAAACAAATAAAAAGAGATGAGGTATTTTTAAAATTTTACAATTTTACGATTTGAGTTTATGATTCGATTTTATTGAGTATCATTCGATATCACTTAAAATCTCAATTTTAATAACCTTCTTTTATTAACATTCTATATCGAATCTTATACATTTACATTAACATGACACACAATATAATACATCAATGCTTGAGTATCATAAAAAATATGAAATTTGAGTATAAAAATAATATTTCTGTTGTATTTCATGGATCTTTTGGATGATTTGGGTGTGCATTGGCTTGTGAATGCTTTTAAAGGACTTTTGGGAGTTTGATGCCCCCCCCCCCCCCCAAAAAAAAAACTACTGGCAATGAGAATAGATAATAATTTTTTTCTTTCTTAAAGCAAGATCAAAAATCTTTTTGGAGAATCTTTGTAAGATTCCAAAACTACTGGCAATGAAAAGATGAAAATATTGTTATTAAAGAAAGTATTCTTACAAATATGAAAACGTGAATCAATGTAATCAGAATACAAGGTAAGATAGAGATCGTGATTGATTACCAAAAAAAACAAGATGTTTGGTTTAAATTGAGAATTTTCTTTATTTCATAATTAGAAAATTTCAACTTCTTTTTTTTCTTTAACAAAAAATAAGAAGATTGGAAAATCGACGAAACAAACTAATATGATTGTTTGACCGTTTGAGCTTGATTTCTTTATTTTATATGGTATGTTGATTGTCTCTTATAATAGAATGATAAATATGCTTATGCATGGTATGCAAAATGTTTTATCTTAATAATATGCATATTTGTCTTAACTAATTTCATTGTTATCAATTAAATCAAAGAAGTTGTGAGTATCACCTTTTTGGACATCCCACATCTCATGCTATTACCTTTTCGTCTTGCATTTCAATACAATCTCATTTCATTCTGAAAACAACCAACAGTTTGATTGTTTTTTCATAATTGTCTAACAATTTTAAGCAATTTACAAAAATTGTTGACTAATTTCAAAAATCTTATCATAGAAAGGCTCCAATATGACTATTTTAATTTAATCAAAGATAATTTTAAGGAAAGAAAGTCAATATAACTATATAACCAACCAAGGGAGGGAATCCTCCCCGAAGAAGTAGTAATTCATTACCCCTACAATCCTTAACACACACCTCTTCATTCCCACCCCCCCCCCCCCCCCCCCCCCCCCCCCCCACGGCCACCCAAAGTACTCATCTTTTATCTTTTGAGATTTCCAGCAAATATTAGATTTATTCTGTACCACACATTTGAATGCAGTATATATATCGTCTAAAGACAGATATACTATGTATGTGTGTATACACATCGTGTCAATCTAACACATGATACCACCCACCACCAATGAAATACGTCAGTTTCGGCCAAAACCCAAACATCAAAAGCTGTGCCCAGCCCAACCCAATGGGCTAGGCCGAAATATTAACTTAGGCGTAAGAGCTCCTTAGGGATTGGATTCAGGTTGAGTTCAACCTGAAAGACTTCGCAAAACTCCTTCACCAGAGATTTGTGAGTAATATCGAGTACTTTAAGATCATCAATTGGAGAGTCATTGGATGGTAAATGTTCTCTAAGCAATTCCTTGATGCTTCCAACTCGACGATCTCGGATGCCACATGGAACTATGCGTTGAAACGGAGTGAGATCATTGATCACGTTCAGTGCTAAGCCGTGATATGCTATCCATTGAGAAACTCGTATCCCAATGGCTGCCAACTTCTCATCTCCTGAAAGAAGCAAAATTTTGTAGGTTAAAAACAAGGAAAGAACAAAAAGATACTCACGTACGATAACAGAATGTTTTCCTTTTGTCTTGACAGGTAGAACTGTAAAACTTTCGTAAGGAAGCTACTTGAATTTAAGCTGTTATGCAACTGATTTTTCTTAAGAAACTTCCCACACAAACTAGGCTCCGGGCATTTTATGAGGACTTTTTAAGTTCCTAGGCTCACATCCAATAATGGGATGCCATATAAACACAAGTTTTCTTAAAACCAATAACGAATCATTGAAAATTTTCACCTACATCAAGTAATAACTTGTGCAGCATAGCAAGAATACAGTGTTCAGATTTCTAGGCCCCAAAAATGAATACTAATCAATAGAATCTTTTCATTCATGTTTAGATAAATATTTTGGACGCCAGCATTTTCTCAACTAGACAATGAGATTCTTCACTATAACTAATATAATCAACCAAATGGTAGGTGAGAAAGCAGCAAACCAATTACCATCATGTTCAGATATATGAGCTTCAATAGCAGCCAAAAGTGCAAGGTTTTAGACACTCACCAATCCAAACACCAGTCAAACCCTCAATCCGAGAAGCATCAATAGAAAATGTTGAGGAAAGAACACGAATGACGACCTCTTCAAGTGCCCTAAGGTACCAATGAAGATCCATCTTGTGATAACGAAGATTCATAATAGGGTACATTACCAGCTACAACGCAAAACACATAGATAACAAGTTAAATACAAAATTCGACCATCTGCTACTAGACATTTCAAACAATTGATTCACACCAAGGCAATTCAGAATTTGAATCCAGAGCTCTCCATTCTTGGGCATTTTCAACAAGATTCTGAAATTTGGGCTCCAAAAAAGTGATATTGTCTTAATTTAAGTTGCATTCCCTATTTACCTAAAAAACAGAAGTCCAAAAACATGCATTATTTTGTAATTAAGTTGAAGGATTTTATTGAGGAACTCAAGATTTCATGCCTCTCTGTTAGTAACACAGGACACAAGTTCACGCATGCAAAAGACAAAAGAAAATTGCAATTTAAAAGATGTTACTACAATCAAAATACTTCTAGAAAACTCTGCACCCAATAAACTACGAAAAATATAAACAAAAATTTAAAACTGTTCAAACATCAGCTATTGGGATGTGTGCTTGACAAAGCAGACAAAAATTACCTGCCCAGGCCCATGGAATGTAACTTCACCACCACGTTCAGTTCTATATACATTGTAACCAGAATCTTTTATATCAAAATTCAAGAACTCTTCTGAACTACCAGTGCCCAATGTATAAACTGGGTGGTGTTGCAAAACAATCAATGTGTCAGAAGAATCTTGATTTTCTTTGATCAATGCCTTTTTCGCCTTAACAACAGACTTCTGCCAAGACCATGCCACATTATAAGGAACTTGAATGTCGTATAAATCATAGAATTCACACCTGTAATAGGCAGCTTGTAAGTTAACTACCAAGTATGGGAAGATGCACATGAGTCTGACAAGATACAAAACATAGCAATTTTACCTTCTTTTGCGTTCACAAGTCAATGAGGTAGCCTTTGAGGCATTGAATTTGGGCAAGGCCAGGCAAATGCAAGATGGGTATAGTCTCTGTGAATGCTTGCCAGTTGGGTATGTTGGAATGGAGCCTAAATTGGGATTTTCCACTACAATTACGTTATTCATACATATTTTATGAATAACTAAGAGTAGAGAAGTTTATTGATAGCCACTTATAAGATATGAACATATTTATTATCCATGATTGTGAGCTTTTAAAAAGGTGCACATTAAGTTAGCTATAAAGAGTGGAAGTTTCTATAACTGGCAAAAATCATAATCAATGAATCAGGTTTAAGTGAATTGAAGTCTTATTACATAAATGCCATGTGCCTGACAAATAACAAGTTAAACTAAGTTGATGAAGTATAGTTAACAAATAAAATTAATTTCCATGTAAATAAACGCATGTTCGAGAGAAGTTAGCAACACAATCAATAATTTTAGCAAAAACAACTGCTTGTACCATGAAATATATTAAAAAGAAGGTAGATTTCTCAGACAAATGCCTTGTTTTATCATCAGGGATGAATTGTATGGATACATGTAAATATCAGACTTGTCATCATCCAATTATCACAGAGAAATCAAGCGCTAATCTTCTAACTAAACGAAGATCACTCTACAATTAGCCATAAAATGTAAGCACCAAAAGATAAAGGAGGCCATTATACAGAAATCTGCATATAAAATATGCATAAAACAGAAGCATGCAGTAATGCAAACCTATTTGCAACTCTGCTCTAGTTTTACAATTGAAGAAACTTTCCAATTAGGGTTTATCAAGTCACAAGGCTTATGAGTTTATAAGTACAATAGCAACCCTTATTGTCGGACCACATGTAAAGATCAGACTCATCATCATTCAATTATCACAGAGAAATCAAGTGCTAATCATCAAACTTAAAAATGATCATTCTACAATAAGCCATAAAATGTAAGCACTGGGATAGAAAGGAGGTCATTATACACAAATCTGCATAAAACAGGAGCATGCAGTAATGCAAATCCATTTGCAACTCTGCTCTAGTTTTACAAGTGAAGAAACTTCCCAATTAGGGTTTATCAAGTCACGAGGAAGTCAAGTTTAAAGTATAATAGCGACCCTTATTGTCAAACCACTCTCCCAAATCCAATCCCACAACCCTTTTATGAGAAGCCGAAAGGGACTAACTCATAAATTTTTCTTTTCATTTCATAGCCTTCCCATTTTTCTAGCATGACACAGAAGCATTTTGACCTCCCACGGTCCCACATTCAATTTATTAATCATACTTGGCTTGGAATAATTGTTGTAAGTGTTAAATTGACCTATTCTAATTATAATACCCTTAATAAAAAGGTTTCACCAAATCTAGAAGTATAACACCACAATTGCATCTCAATACATCACTCTTCCAAAACTGGGCAGGCTTGGTTAACTATGCCTTGCCATTCAGTCAACCTAACTTTGGCAGTGTGTCTTCGATTGACTATATCACCTCCTCTTTGGTCGAATGAAATAAGGCAGAATGCCTTCCCGATGTCCAGTTTCTTTGCTCGATTGACTATGTGTACTTCCTTGATCAACCTTAGGTCACTGCAGTGCAAGTCCTTGTTTTATTTAAATTTCCAGCCACCAAACTCAACTCTTTTGGCAGTAGAAAGGTATATAACACCTACTACAAGCTTGGTAACCCTTTACATGCTTGTTTGATATATAATGCCACGGGAAACAACCTTTTTCATAGATACAAAGGGTAAAATCTTCAATTTTTTTTTTTTTTCTTTTTGGCTAAGATTAAAATCTTCATATTACATACGCTTCCATAACCATATACATAGAGTAAATACAGAAAACAGGTATAACAAGTTGCTATCTACATCAAGAATCCTGCATATAAAACTTGAATATTCTCAGCTTCGTCCAAAACAAACTGTCTGCAGGTCAAAAATTTATTAATCTGTCACATATTTTAGAATACATGGTAAGCTTCCTAGCTTAGTGAGAAATGTATGCAATGCAATCACAAGCAAGTCATGTGTCTATGTTCATGGTATGTGCATTTAAAAAGAACATAGTTTAGGGTAGCCACATAATTTCATAAGCTATATCCCGCTAGCTAAATATCAGACTACCCATGGTGAAGAGACTAATATTGAGCAACCACCAGCGAGCTAAACAAGGCACTAGCCATTATTCAATATTTTCATGCAACAATTCCATAATTGCAGCTTTCAATAAATTCCTAGTAACAATTCATGACGGATTCTCATTCATCCAACATTCAAAGTACTAAGAACCTACTTGGTTCTTACCTTTCCTCTTTCAACAAATAGCTTCTTCAAGCTTCATAGTTTTTTGACTTGAGGAAAGTCAGAAACCTATTTTAAAAACAAAGCATCATCTTCAATTATTGACAAAATTTCACTGCAGAAAAGAATACAGGTACATATATTTCAAAATCAAACAGAGATTCCAAACTCATGCTTACCTCAAGGTTGAAGATAAACCTATAATTTTTTGTTATTTCCTATTACTTTATCTTCTCTCAGCCTCTGTATTTTCTTAACCAAGGGTGCAAAGAACTCAAGTTTTGTAAAATTTCCTACTTGCAAAACTTCTTCTCTTTTGTGCCACCTCAACCAATTAGACATATATTGAGGCCTATTATAAGCCCATGCACAAATTTAGATCAATTCGCCTTGGAATAGCTTGGATTTTTCTTCAAAATTTGATAAATTTTTGTGTTCGAGCACTTTGGTCTACTGAGCCTTCATTTTGGTTGACCAAAGATTTCAAGATTGTTCTTCTTAGCTCTTTGGACAAGTTTGGCCGACTACATAACCAAAGCCTTCTAGTGTACAATTCCAAAAGTTTGGGAAAAACTTCCAACTTTATGTTGTTGTTTGAGAAGTCAAAAGATATCAGAATCACACGATTTTTTGATTTGTCATAGCTCTTTAAGAGAGCTTTCCAACTATATATATTGTGTTAAATTGATATAGGAATTGCCTGGTCAAATTGTCAAATTAATAGGTGTCTGAAATGGACTACATTCAAGGGACAAATTTTCTCAATTTAAGCCATTTGCATCTCAAATGCATCCAAACTTTCTGCATTACTTCCCAACCCTTCTAATTCATTTAACAACTCATCAAAACCCCTTCCATAGTGTCACAAGCAATTATCAAAATTTTTGTAATTTGTCTAAATGAAAATTTTATTTCATTTACAAGATGCTTCCAAATTTGTACATAAGTGCACAATGTTACACTTATTTTGCTAAATTAAAGTTTTCTCATACTTCAAATGCTCTGTAACTTTGCTACTATTTCCTAATCTGGATCTGCTTTCTTAAGATTATAACTGAGAATCAAAGGACTTCTCTACAACGATGACCACCCCGAGGCCTAATCCCATTGGCTACATCAATTGTAACTTTCCAACCATCTCTATCAATGGGTAAATCTTTTATAAAGCCATGATACCCATATCATGTTTTAAGGATTTCCCACCAAATTCGCTTTGGTCTTTCACTACCTTTCTTATTACATCTTTCATTCTATCAACTCACCTCCCAGATGCAGCTATTGGTCTTCTTTCACATGTTCAAACCATCTTTGTTGTATCTTATGCATCTCACCTTCAACAGGCATCACCTCAACATTATTGCATATAATTTGGCTTCTAATTCTATCTTTGATTGCACCAGAGCACATCCAACATAACATTCTTATCTCAGTTACACTCGTAATTTTCACATGCTAATTCTTAACTACCTAATAATTTAAGCCATTAACAAAGATGCTCTTATAATCCTCAGTTGAAGCTTCTCTTTTAGCTTGAAAGAGATTTTATGATTGCATAAATGATTAGGTGCGCTGCTTCATTTTAACTATCATGACAACATTCTCATCCCAATTACACTCCTAATTTACACATGTTAATTCTTAACTGCCTAATAATTTAATTCGTAAAACAAAGACGCTCTTATAATCCTTAGATTATAAGAGGTTTTATGATTGCATAGAAGATTAGGCATGCTTCTTCATTTTAATCATCGTGTCTTGATTTTGTAAGTAACATTCTTAGTAGTCTCTATTTCTTTTTTGGACAATTAATAAGAAATATCTAAATTGATCTTTTTCTTAGAATAATTTGGTCTTTAGGTCTCACCGCAACATCTTCCACACTTTTATTTTTACCAAACTTAACATTCCATATATTTAATTTTCAACTTACTCAACTTCAAACCTTTAGATTTTAAAGTGCTTATTCATCATTCAAGCTTAATATTCATGCTTTTCTTTAGTCCCATTTACCAAGACAATATCAACAACAAATAACAAATACTTCAAGTCACCTCTTCTTACATGTGCTTGGCGAGTTCACCCATTACAAGAGTAAAATGGTAGAGTTCATTCTAGATACTTGACATAATCCATTTTTTTTTTAAAAAAAAAAAATCTCAATACCATCTATAAGTCCTAACAGAAGTTTTTGCTAAATGAAATGTCCTTAATAACTCGTATAAAAGCAATTAGAACTCAATTCTTTTCTAAAACCCTTCACAAGACTTTTTTGTAGATGATCATAGGCTTTTTGCAATCTATAAATACCATATATTTATCTTTAGATGTTACTTTTAGATGCTTTAGTAAGTACATAGCTTCCTTGTGAATGTACCAGGCATAAGTTAAATTTATTTCTCTACTCCTTTTTTATTCTTGAAAATATATACATATGCATAAAGTGATTGTTGTGAGAAATCCAAATTTTGACTCCATCCCACTTTTTCGACATCTCATCTAATGATTAAACAACCCATAGTTGTCAAAGGCTCCCCTCTTTAGCTATGAGGCAAAGCATCATCTAGAGGTGTGTGCCTTCTACACCTTATCTCATAGAGTACTAAAACCATAGTTGCCAAAGGTGGGCCTAGGCTCAAGGCTCAGCTAAGGGCACCTCGCTCTCTTAGGGCTCACACCTAGTAAATAAAGGCTCGGGCCTAGGTTCCAAGCACTCTTGTGCCTCAGTGCACCTTGATCCTTTAACAACTAAGCTAAAACATAACAAGTTAAGGCGGGAACTCATAAGTCATAACCATTCAACATACTTACACTAAGAGCTAGGAAGTCCTTGTTGCCTTCAACTAGAACCATCAACTGTCCTTCAATAAATTGACCATTCTAAATCTAAATGTAAGTTCACGTTTTCCACAGTTGTTCTGAATGCAAATTTGTACAAAGGGTCAACATGACTGCTGAAAATCTTGCTATTGGCATTAGCCTGCCTTTATACAATAAAACAAACCTGATGTTGGAAGTTGGAACCTCATTCCCCCAAATGAAAAAACATTAAATCAAATTTTTTACGGATTAAAGGAATGATGACATCTTGAGCATCTTGAACCTTGCACCTTGTTGGTGGAGTAGTCCTCACATTTATTAACAGTGGAGACAAATTCTTGCCCACAGACTCTAGTTTCAAAAGGAACATTATTTCAATTCAAAAAGCTCTATCATATAAAGCATACTTTTCACAATCAAATCCTGAATGGACAAACTTCAAATGGATTATTCTATCTTTGCAACTATGATTTAAAGAGGGAAATCAACATGATTGATCAAATAAAGACATAATCCCACAAATGTTAAACATAGAGCTTCTAAATTTTGAAGCTTGTATGATTATATAAACCCAACCAATTCTCATATTGGATAATGTTAATATAAAAATAATAATAGCACGAATAAATACACCACCAACTAGAAATGCATAGACATGTACAAGCAAAGCATAACATCGTTTTTATATTTATGTCAAGCTATTGTTTTAATAGGATACAACAAATAAGAACTAGCTCCAATGAGATTTGAGTAAAAACTCCCTAAACGAGGATAATAAGAAATATGTGGTACCTGAACCAAAAATGTCCTTGAGATCATCAGTAGAAAGGTTAAACTTTCCACCTAACACAGTTGGCAAACAAGCAATGATCACCTTCATCCTGCAAATGATGAAACGACTATCCAAATCAAAGCCCTGGATGATTTTGGAATGGAACAAAAGGTTCGAAGAACAATCGCAATAACACACACAAGAAACCAAAGAATGAACTAATTTCATGGAAGTCATAAATGGGATTCAACTTTGTACCCAAGATGATCTTAATGCCTTCCATGTACAAATGTAAGAATTTATTTGAGAATGAGATGTAAAAGGATGGGTTAGGTAATATTATTTGCATTAATTATAGAAAAAACCTAAATTTTAACTATAACCAAACTTTAGATTTTTCCAATAGTAGGATTCTAGTATTATTTTGTTTCAACCCATGTTTTGAAAACTAGACTAAACTAGACGATCTGACTGAGAAAATCGGGAACCAGCTATAAAGTCAGTTTGGTTCAAGCTAAAAAATGCTGGCTAGCGAAGAACTGGGCAATTCTTTAAATAACCAACTGTTGAACCAACAACTGGATGAACCAAGCCAGCTCAATGTCAGATCTGAGATCTGACCAGGTAGTTCTTCTGTAATTGAGGAAGAATAGAGGGTTGGAGGGAAGAGAAAGATCACAAGAATCAAAAAGAGAGAGAGAGATAAGAGAATGAGAGAATTGGAGGGAAAGGACTTGTGGAATAAACCTCACATAATCCCCATCCTCGTGTATGCATCTTATTTATAGGAGGGTTACATCACTAGAGGCTTCTCCTAACCAACTACTTCTTGGCAGTTAGGACCAACTGGCCATGTGCAATTGGAGTCCTACTAGCCTTAGAATCTCTACTAATTACAATTATGTCCTGCCCCTAATTACAGTCATGCCCTCGGGCTGTAACAACTCCCCTCCTCTTGAGTTATTTCTTTTCCCCAAGAAATCAAAGAAGTCTGCCATCCTGGGATATTACTGGAGAAGATCTGGTAGGTGCTCCCAAGTGGTATTGTCAGGGTGCAAGTATGACCACTGCACCAAAACTTGTGTAAGGGGCATGGAATCTTGGTAGATCACCCGTTTGTCCAACACAGCTTTGGGTTCCACTTCTACCACCAGATCTTCAACCACTTCCAGTACTTCCCTACTAATTGTCTCATATGGTCCATTTGCCTTCTTCAAGAATGACACATGAAACACTAGGTGCATCCCTACCCCTTCAAGAAGCTGTAATCGGTAGGCTACCATTCCCACTTTAGCAAGAATTTAGAAGGGCCCAAAGTACTTTGGGCTGATCTTAGACATAGGTCCCTTACAAAAAGGTGTTGTTTGAACCTTTTAACCTTCAAGTAGACTTCCTCACCCACTTCAAACGTCCTATCAGAGCGGTGTTTGCCAACCATTTGTTTCATTCTCTGTTGTGCCATAGCAAGCTCCTTCTTAATAACTTGCAGAGTGCCTTGCCTGTAAGTATTGATCAGCTGAAGTTTCGGATAGAGTATAGTGCATAATGGCTGGAATTATAGGGGAAGGGTATCCAAAGAGAGCTTCAAAGGGGGTTCTTTTATGAGTTGTGTGGAAGTTGGTGTTGTACCACCATTGGGCCAATGCCATCCACCTACTCTCTCCTGGGTTTATTGAAGCCTAGGCACCTAAAGTATGTCTTTAGACACTAGTTCACATGCTTTGTTTGTCTATCGGTCTCTAGGTGATAAGCCGAAGACAACTGCAGCTCGATTACCAATCCTTGAAATAGTGCTTTCTAGAACTAACTTGTGAATACTTTGAGACAACTACCCTTGATAGCCCATGTATCTTAAACACCGAGTCCATCAATCTCCTAGCCACCTCTATCAGTGTTCTAAAATGCGCTAGGTGTTAGTCGGATGTCAGATTGGGGCCTAGCACCTAGGACGCCTAGGTGGGGCCTAGGCGGACTGTTATTTTTTTTTTAAGTTTTTAATATAATTTCATGTTATTTTTAAATAAATCAAAGTTAAAAGACAAATGAAATTTTTATATATATATAAATCAGAAAATTATATATATGTTTATATATATTATTTATATATGAACAAATAAATATATAGACAAATAAATATATAAATAGTTCTGTTTATATATATATATATATATATGAACTAGGGTGATGGCTAGGGCGGGGAAGAACAGCGGAGATGGAGCTTGAGTCAACGAGGACGTGCCGGCGAGGATGGAGCTTGACGGCGATGATGGCGTAGAGGCGGTGAGGAGGTCACGATGGAGCTGGAGGCAGTGAGGAGGTACCGACGACGTTTAGGCAGCGGCAGCCTTGGGCTAGAAAAGGGGGAGACGGCTGAGAGATGAGGGGTTTCAGAAATGAAGAAACCTTAAAATGGGCGTCCCAGGCGACTAGGCGCCATTGCTGGCCAATTAATCGGGTCGGCGCCTAAGGGGGGCGACTAGGCCAAATTTGCGACGATCGTCTAGGTCGATTTTTAGAACACTGACCTCTGTAGCAACAAATGGGTGTACCAAAGTGATGAATCCGGTCCATTGGGATAGTATCAAACCCTTCAGATTTGGGCAAAGTGATGAAGTGGCTGAACTTCATCATCCGATCCACTAGGATAGTATGAAACCCTTCAAATTTGGGCAAACCCTCCACAAAGTCCATGGAGATATGTTCCCAAGCTTGGGATGGTATCTTCAGGGGTTGTAGGAGGCCTGGATAGGGCACTTGCTCATGTTTGCACCGTTGGCAGGTGGTGCACTAAAGCACTTACTTGGTCACGTCTCCTTTTAGCCCTGGCTAGTAAAAGAGTTACCTCACCCTATGATAAGTGACATTTAGCCTTGAATGGCCTTCTATAGGGGACTCATGCAATGATTGAAGGATTCATTGTCTACGTTGCTCATCTTCCTCAATGACTACCCTACCGTGGTATCTTAGTAATCCCCCCTTGAAAGTATACCTAGATCATAGTTTTGAAAGACGAGAGGTGCAGCGAGGTGCAAAGGGTCCTGGAGCTTGAGGCGCGCGGCGCACGAGGTGAGGCGCGCCTTTGCGAAGTGAGGCGTGCCTTTGCGAAGTGAGGCACACCTTTTAGAAAAAAATCTCAAAATATTGTAAAATCATAAACAACTATCAAATTATCAATAATAATACATTAATATCATTCATGATTCATTATCTTCAAATTCTAGACTAATAACATCAAAATTGATTCATTCATCATGCAAATTCTAAACTAGAAATATCATCAAAGTTCAAACTTAAAATCTCAAACTCAAACAAGTACCAATCATAATGCAAAGTTCTAAACAAACGCATAAACACTACAAGTCCACAATCAATATAAAGAAGTTTTAATCAATCATCATCAAGGAGATCATCAACATCAAGGTCAATATCTTTATCATCCCTTTCAATCACCCCTTCATCTTCTTCTTCATCTCCCAATTCTTCTCCCTCTTCCAAGTCTTCATCATCTTTGGTCTCTGCCTCGCTTTCCTCCTCTTCTTCAATCTCCTGAGTTACTCGCCGCTTTGAAGTAAAAGCCGAAGTTGAACCTGATTGTGATTGAGTTTGTTTAATTCTAAATTAATAATTAGGCTCTCCAACTCCTGCAGCCGCAGCGACATTACTCCATGTTAACCCATCCCCAACGTCATCTAGAAAAACAATTTCATCATCTTTATCATTCTCCTCATCAAGTTTTCCAGTCAACCATTCATTGCTTTCATCAATGTGGCTCAATATGATAGGGTCAATGGTATCACGCATTTGATATCGACGCTTCAATGCTCTATTGTATTTTTCAAACACCAAGTCATTTAAACGAAGTTGATCAAGCCTGTTTCTCCGTTTAGTATAAAGCTGCAACAATTTATACAAAAACATACTAAGAATAAGCTACATGAAACAAACCAACTACTAATAAAAATTGTAAGTGTTATATGTACAATGCACTTACATTTTCAAACACTCCAATTACGTTCACACCCAGATGAACAAAAAGTCAAGCTAAGAATTTTAATTGCAAAATTTTGCAATGTGGGTGTTGACATTTCATATGAAGCCCACCATTCAGCTGTCCAATAAAATTCATGGGTTAATTATTATCTATTATCTAGAATGATTATATATATAATGTAATATATATATATGTGTGTACCTGGTGATTTCTCGGCCCTCTTTCTAATAGCCATATAGTTTCCAAAGAACCCATCTGCCTTGCTATATATCGAAAGCTCCGCATCAATTTTGTCTTGAACCTTTACATCTAGATTTAACTTTCTAATGCATTCATATAAGCCAATCATGATCTTTGGATCTATACGTTCAGCCTTGTAGAAATATTCTGGGTTCAAGTACCAACCAACAACGTGCAGGGGGCGGTGAAGCTGCACATCCCATCGATTATCAATGATCTGAAAAATGGGTGCATACTTCTTTTCATTCTCATTAAAAGAGTTAGCAATCGCTTCTTTGGCCCTATCCATGGCCGCATATATGTATCCCATAGCCAGCTTTTTCTCACCATCCACTAAGCGCAGTACATGCACCAATGGACCAGCCACCTTTAAAGCATATACAACATTGTTCCAAAATGAAGGCATCAAAATCACTTCTAGAATCTTTTTAGCCCCCGCTTCGTTTACCAACTTGCTTGTCATCCACTCCTCGGAGGTAAACATCTTTCTAAGGTTGTTTTTCAGACTATGCATCCTGCCCAAAGTGATAAAGACAATTGCAAACCGTGTTTTTGCAAGCTGTTGAATTTTGACTTAGTAGCTGCTGATGTGGTTTGAAGAAATCAAAATAAAATAGGATTATCCATAACCAATAAATTAGCAAATATCTGATATTGTTTGTTAATTGTTTTGGCTGGATATTATGCCATATTATTCTCCACTTTATGCTCATTTCAGTTTATATTTTAGTTGTATAAATTGGAGTTTACGATTGAATAAAATATATGACTTTTGCTTTGGTATTTTTTTTCATTCTCTTTTTTTTTTCTTCATAAAATACCAACACAGGCCTCAACAACTTTTTCTTGTCAGTAAACCTTCTAAGCATGTTTACTAGACCCGAAAGAGTATAGATGTAGCTATTCACCATAACAGCTCTCTCAACTATCTTCTTCATATTAGGCAACTTGAAAATATCTTCCAACATTAAATCCAAACAGTGTGCTACACATGGTGTCCAAAACAACGTAGGATATTTTGCCTCCAAAAATCTTCCTGTTATTATTTAGAGTAAAATTAACAAGATATTAGTAAATAATAAATATCTAATAAATATTCAAATTGTTCTATTTCTAAACATAATACAAATTACAAAAATGAATTTCATACCTGCTAAAACATTGTTTGAAGCACTATCGGCGACCACTTGTACCACATTTCTTACTCCAATCTTTTCCACACATTTACTTAATAATTGAAACATCTTTTCCTCAGTCTTTAAATAGCTAGAACCATCACCAGACTCCAAAAACATACTTCCTTTAGGAGAATTGATTAAAAAATTAATCAATGTCCTTTCCCTCTTGTCTTTCCAGCCATCTGACAAAATGAAACATCCATATTTGGCCCATGCCTCTTCATGATCTTTCATCATTTCACAAGTGGCTTCCACCTCTTGTTTGAGAAGGGGAACCCTAACTTCATGGTAACTAGGCAGCTTCATACCCGGACTATATTGACCAACTACTTCTATAAATACTTTAAAACTGTCATATGTCACTACATTGAATGAAATGCCTGCATCATACACCCATCATGCAAAGCTTCTACAAACTCGAGCTCTTAACTCTTTTTTTGCAAAATCATTCTCACCCAACCTTGTTTGCTTTCCTTTGCCCTTGCTTTTCAACACATTAACTTCCGGGTTTTTAAGAAAAACATCAAGTGGGCCCTTTTGTGTTGGCCCTTTAACACTACCAACACTACTAGTACCGCTTCCACTTCCAGTAGATACATTGGGTCTTTTTCTACTTCGAGGCGGCGGCTCATCATCATCATCATACCCTTCACCAAATTGAAGATCATCATCTAACAGTGCCATATTTCGTTCATCCCTGTTATTTTTCTTCTTTTGAATGTACTCTCCAATCTCTTCTTTTACTAATGGAGGACATTTTGGAAAAGCTTTAGTATTCCTAAAACCACCCACTAGATGTTGTTTCGCCCGAAATATACCATCTTTTGTTACTTTACGACAAAATTTACATGTGGTGGTATTTCTATCATTAGGATCAGCTTCAAAATAATTCCATGCCGGGTCAGTTTTGGAAGTGGTTGATGACATTTATTGGGCTGCTGCAACACAATTCCAACTTCCATAAAATTCTCCAATCAACACAAAAACAACAACTGTATAAACTATAAAGAGAGAGGAGCAACCAGCAAGAGAAATTAAGCAAGAATGCAAAAAATAATCAAATAAAAAAAAAGTAAAGAACTCACAAGATAGGTGGCGAACTCACAAGAAAAGGGGAGGCTGGAATGGAACCGAGATTGGCAGTTGCTTTCAGTGGGTAGCGGACTGCTTAACAACTTGAACTTGAAGAGTAAATGAGAAGAGAGGCGAGGAAGAGAGGAGAAGAGCGTGAGCAGAGGAGAATAGAGAAAGAGGGCGTGACTAGAGAGGAAATTAACAAGATAGGAGGCGGGCCTGGCTGGAGAGGAGGCAGGCGCGGCTAGAAAGGAAAGGAAAAGGAAGATTGGGCCGAACTGGAGAGGAGAGGAAGAGAGGAGGGGGTCATGACTGGATAGGAGAGGAAGAAGAAGATAGGGCCGAGCTGGAGAGGAGAGGAAGAGAGAAGGGGATCGCGGCTGGAAAGGAGAGGAAGAAAAAGATCGGGCCGAGCTGGAGAAGAGGAAGAGAGGAAGAAGAAGATCAGGCTAAGCTGGAGAGGAGGAAGAGAGGAGGGGGTCGCGGCTGGAGAGGAAGAAGAGGATCGGAGAGGCTGGAGGGGATGCGGGCGAGGAAGAAGAAGATCGAAAGGGGCTGGAAAGGATGTGGGTGAGGAAGAAGAAGATCGAGAGAGGCTGGAGAGGAAGAAAAAGATCGGGAGAGGCTGGAGAGGATGCAGGCGCTGCTGAATGCTGGAGTCGGGAGGAGTGAGGAGCGATTGGACTGCTAGTTTTAATTAAAAGACCTAAGTTTCTTATGGCGCGCCTCACGCCCCAGCGCCTAGGCGCGCAAGGTGAGGGCCTTGCCAAAACCGCCTCGCCTCGGCCCAGGCAAGGCGCCAAACTGGCGCCTTAAGGTGCCTTACGCCTAGGCGCGCCTTTGATAACTATGACCTAGATTCCTTTTGATGGTGTACTGCCAACCTAGTAAGTATCTCTTTAATTCACGTGGTTTGCTCATAGTTGTGGGTGATGTAATACTCGAAATCCTTGTAAGATATTATTCTTAAAGAAATAAAGTATCTTGGAATTAAGGGCTCGGGGAGTAAGAGCAGTTTTTGAAAAATAGAAAAAATTTGGAGAACAAGTGCAAATTCCCAAAAACTTTGGGAATGAATGCAAGAGACCATTATTCCAAGGGTATTTGGAGGATTTAAAGTAAATCCAAGGGCTCGAATGATAAAGGGCAAGGTACTTTAGGCCAAACCATAATTCTTTGAAAGCATGTACTAGATTCTTAGAATAACCAAATGGGGGCAAACGAGAAGTTGAAGGAGTAATGATGAGGAACTAATCTCAAAGAACAAGTGGCACAATAGGGTAAAACTCATGATGGGGCTCTTATCTCGACACGACACATGGTGAAACCCGATTCACCAGAAAAGTCTATAAATAAAAGAAGTGTTCTAAAATGCGCTAGGCACTAGTCGGGTGCCAAGCTGGGGCCTAGCGCCTAGGGCGCTTAGGCAACTTAGGAAAACTGCTGGATTTTTTTTATTTTTTTTAACATTGTGATGTGACTTGATGTTATTTTCAATTAAATCAAAGCTAAAATAGGCATGAAAATATATTGATGATACTGGACCAATCACCGAGGTCTGCTTCGAAGCAAGTACCTACAAGGGCGGAGCTTTAATCCCCCGGGAAGACTCCGACGCTCAAGTCAGTAGAAGAAGATACTCGAAATGGAAAGTCACTCAGTAGTCAGATACCCATACATGTAGAAGTTTACCTCTATTTAAAGATGGCGTAGAGCTTACTCTGAAGAGATGGGATAACCTTTGAAAAAGTTGTTGAGGAGAATCTCAGTTAACCGAGTCACTCTCGTTCAAAATCAAATATGGGATGAAGATCTGGAGGACACGTGGCGCTTCTTGAGACAGGCACGTGGCGACACTAGGCTGATAATCTCTGAGGGTAGTATAGTAAATTTGCCTTTAGTAAAATATCCTCTCACCACTTGCCCCCCCAACTCCTTGAGCTATGAGGGTAGGGAGCTCGGGCAGCTAAAGGAGTAGTCCTCCAAGCTTTTCTGGTCTCCTGCAAAACAGAGTTTTGCAAAAAATAGGATTAATGATCTCAATTATTGGCTCGCTTCCCAACTCAAAATCTCATCACCCTTCTCATGGCTCTCAAAGATCTCTATAAAAAGGGATGTGGACATGGTCCCCTCCTCCTAAGCATCATTGGAGTGAAAGTATTCTTGGAGTGGAGTAAAAGGTAAGAGGCCTTCCCCCCCTCTTCTTCCTTTTTTTTTTTCTTTTTTTTTTTTTTTTTTGTGGTCGAGACCAGCGGTCTCAGCCTTGTTGGCGGAGGCCGCGGTCTCTCTTCCCCATGTCATGTTGTTTTAGTAAATTGATCCCCACGACCTCCTCTAGCAACTCGGATGGGAATAGTTCGAACTCTTTTACCTCCTTTCCCAGTCTGGTATGCAAATAAGAGACGCTGGGACCTCCCGACCCCACCCTGATGCCTCATTTTTGATAACGATATTGACATAGAGTTAGAGCTCGATCGTAGTGGTCTCCCGATGACCTAACCCCTGCTTATTCTACCTTGTTTGAGGATAAGGTCTCCGGACTAGTCCGAAAATATCATCTCCCCATCAAGGGCTTTTGGTACGCTGCATCCTCCAATCTTAGAGCCCATCAATCTCCTCCTGGTGGTTTAACTATCTATGAAGCCTCTCTTGAAGTCAGGTGCCGATTTCCTTTCGAAGACAACCTAGCTGAGATCTTTCGTCTCATAGGGTTATGTCCTTCTCAACTAGTGCCCAATGGATAGAAGAGCTTAGTCGCCTTCGTTATATGTTGACGGGGGAGAGGTATCGTCCCTAAAACTGAGCTCTTCTTAAAACTATTTCACCTTGTATGCGTTGATAAGTTCGAATTTCGCTATTCCTTCATGGCATACCCTGGCTGTAAGTTTCTCGTAGACACCCCGTCCTCTTTGAAAGGTTGAAAAAATCATTTTTTCTTCATGGGATCTTCCTCCGTTACTATGGGTGTGCCCTCCGCCTGGCGTCGGCCTTCCTTTACAAGTTTCCCACGTGAAATGTCCCCATTAGAGAAGATGGATGCTGAGCTTTTGATGGGTCTGGAGCACGTCAGTACCGCCAAATTGATTAATGAGCAAACTCTGTTTCTCGGGGGTGTGTGTCGATACAACTGCCCAGTAGCCGACATTCCCTTAGGTTGATTTTTTCAATCCTCTCGTTCCACTTCATGTCTCCAATTTATGTGTGCTTCTTTATCCTGACACTCGATCTTAATTTGTCATGCTTTGTAGCCAAGATGATTAACGATGCGGAGTTATGGGGGATCGATAAGTAGGCCGCTGAAGAGGCTAAACAGGCCCGGAAGAATGCCAAGAGACATACCAAAGACTCTTGGCTCTCACCTCGGCACAAAAAATCGAAGGCCTCTGGGTCCCGCTCTTCTTTTCCCCGACCCGAGGCAGGGGGCTCTCAAGGCACTGAGCACCTTTCTGACATGATCCAAGAGGAGGCGTCCATTCCTACCCGGGCTCTTCACCGACCAAACTGGAATGTCCATGAGTCAGACCACAACAGTGAAGCTTGGGTGGCGACTTAGCTTATTCAGGGCCTACCAACTCAGGCGGATATGGAGGGGGCCGCGGATCTGACTTCGAAGACCTTGGAGTTGTGCTACTGCTAGGGCTTGGTTCAGGGTAGTCTCTTGGTCCTTTATCACAAAGAACTTTCGGCCCCTCATATTCTAATTTTTGCTATTTGAATACAGAGTATTGTCGCTCAGAACGAGCTCCAGAGACGAATGGCGAGGAACTCACGAAAAATGCTTAAGTTGGATAATGCCCTTGCTAACTGCCATAGGACCATCGAGCAGCGAGATGAGGACCTAAGGGCTCAATATCAACGAGCTGCGGAGGTGGAGGAACACCTCCAAGGGCTCGAGATTAGCCGCCATGCAATGGAGGGATAGTTGGGGCGATCTCAACAACATGTCTGGGAGCTAGAGGAGAGATATGCAAACCCCACCCAGCTCCTCGAAGTGAAAGGGTTTACCAGACGGGAGTTACAGGGTGTTTGGAAGAAAGGCTTCATTCGCTGCAAGGAGGAAGTGCAAAAAGCCTACCCCGACTTCGATTACTCCCCCGTCAGGTCCATGGAGGACATGATCGCAGAGTTCAGCCGAGCATCATCCTCCCAAGCATCTGCCATTGAATCCGAGGAGTCCAAAGAAGAAGCTTAGTTGTTAGTTCTATGTTCGTATGTATCTTCTTGCCGTGAGCATGAGTTGTACTAGACCTTTGATCCTTTGTTAAATAAAATGCCTCGAAGTTATGCTTTTTTGCAATAGTCCGAGTTGGGTGGTCTCTGTTATCTGATTTCTTGCACCTCCACCGTAACTCTCATGTTGACCCAGTGGTGTTCTACTTGATTCCTTTTTATTAGGGGTGGTCCCCTAGGGTCACATCTGTCTCTATTATTTTTAACCCTCTTTAACTCCAGTATGGAGGTGAGGCTTAGGAGTCTCCTCCGGGACCCTTTAGGTCGGCTTCTTTGGGGATCCTTTCCACCCCCCTTAGCCTTTCTTTCCTTTTTATTTTAGGGGTGGTCCTTGGTCCCTTGGGGCCATATCTGGTCCCTTGCTCTTCCTTTTTTTTTTTTTTTTTATCTTTAAGGGTGGTTCCCTGGGACCATATTTGGCCCATTGCTTTTTCTTCGTCCTCGCTATCTTTGATGACGAAAAGACTCAAAAAATCTCTTTGGAGGTTTCTGAGGTCGAGGGGAAAACAGTTCCTTCCCCTTCGCCTTTCGTTCCCTTTTTTTTTTTTTTTTTTTTATATTCTGTAGGATAAAAATTTGCACATGTAACAAAAAGAACATAATGAGATTTTATTGGGAAAATACGTAGCTCCAAATTCCTTGGGGTAAATCCATTATTGATAAAATTTCCTCAAATTCTGAATATTCCAAGTATTATTTATGGGAGTGTCGTCCATGGTCTTGAGCCGGTATGCCCCAGGGTTGAGGGTCTCGGTAACCAGATAGGGGCCTTCCCATGTCGGCGACAACTTGTTAGAGTCTCGGGGGTTGCTAACACTTGCTCGTCGAAGGACCAGATCGCCAGGTAGAAAACTTCGAACTTTCACCCTTCGGTTGTAGTACCTCTCAATCCGCTGATTATAAACTGCCTGGCAAACCCTTGCTTCGTCCTGAAGCTCCTCCACTGTATCCAAGTTATTCCTCAAGCCTTGCTCACTGGACTCTGGGTTAAAATGCTCCACTCTAAAAGTTGGGATCCCAATCTCTACCGGAATAAGGGCCTTTGAGCCGTAACATAAGTTGAATGGGGTCTCCCCGGTGGACCCCCTCCTCGTGGTCCAATAAGACCAAAGGATGCTCGATAACTCGTCCACCCAACTTCTATCTGCCTTGTCAACCCGGGCTTATAATCCATGGAGCATAGTCCTATTGGCAAGCTCAATCTGTCCGTTAGCCTGTGGATGAGCTACAGAGGTGATATGCTGCTTGATCCCCAACTCCTGACACCATTCCTTGACCGTCCGATCTGTAAACTGAGTCCCATTATCTGAAACAATCACCCGTGGGATCCCAAATCGACACACCACGTTCTTCCATAAAAATTGCTTCACTTTTCACGCAGTGAAGTAATCTATAGCTGCGATCAAGAATTTTACTTGACCCACAGTAGGCAGAAACGGACCTAGAATATCAATCCCCCATTGAGCGAAGGGGCACGGTTGAACCAGGTGGGTGAGCATGGCACTAGTAACATGAATTAAGTTGGAGACCCGTTGGCATCTTTCACATTTCTTGACCAGCTGCTCTACATCAGACACCATAGTCGGCCAGTAATACCCTTGTCGAAGGGCTTTCTGATAGAGAGTCTGGGCTCTTATGTGACTCCCACATATTCCCTCATGGATTTCTCTTAAAATATAGTCAGCTTCGCGCGGCCTCACGCACTTCAAGAGTGGTTGAGTGAAGGATCTCTTATACAACTCCTCGTTGATTAGTATAAACTTCTAAGCCCTCCTTTTTAGCTCACGGGTCCCTAAGTCACTCTCTGGTAGCTTGTCGTCTTTCAAATAATAGACAAAAGGGTCCAACCAACTTGGGTCTAGGTCGAGACATAGCTGCTCCACAATCTCGTCAATGCTTCTCTGGGGTAGTGTCTCAATAAAAATCTGTCTGGAATTGGTTGGGAAAGAGGCCGAAACGATCCGGGACAAGGTGTCTGCTTCCACATTCTGGGATCGAGGCACATGCTCTATTTTCACAAATCGGAAACGACTCATCAATTCCTAAACGAAAACCAAATATTTGGACATGTGGTCCTTCCTGGCCTCGTATTCTCCCTTCACCTGCTGAACAACAAGGTTAGAATCAGACTGTACGTTAAGATGCCTCGCCCCAAGTTGTGCGGCGAGCCTCAACCCCGCTATGAGGGCCTCATACTCTACCTCATTGTTAGACACCCGGAACTCAAAATGCAGAGCATATAACCAAGACTGACCCTCGGGGCTCTTAATCATCAGCCCAGCTCCTCCACCCCCAGGGTTTGAGCTGCCATCCACTGCCAACATCCATGGTCCTAGGCTGTCCTCTGGTGATCCGCCAAGCCCAAATCCTTCAGCGATGAAGTCTGCTAAGGCCTGGGCCTTAATAGCTAAACGAGGCTTGTACTCTATGTCGAATGTTGTTAACTCCATCGACCACTTCAGCATTCTCCCTGAGAGCTCCGGCTTCCCCAGAACCTGCCTTAGAGGCTGGTCAGTAAGCACGATGATAGAATGCGTCTGGAAGTAGGGTCGCAACTTCCAAGCTGAGACAACTAGGGCAAACACTAATTTCTCCATGGGGGAATACCGAGCCTCTGTCACAGACAATCGTTTGCTCGTGTAGTATACTGGCGTCTGCCTCTTATTCTCTTTGCGCACCAGTACTGAGCTCACTGACTTCTCTGCTATGGCTAAGTAGAGGTATAGCGGCTCGCCCATCCTTGGCTTGGTGAGGACTGGCGATGAGGCTAGACATGCCTTAAGCTCGTTGAAGGCCAAACAAACTCCTTGGTCTTGGATAGGGCTTTGAAGAAAGGGAGGCCCTTTTCTGCCATAGTTATCAAAGGCGCGCCTAGGCGCGAGGCGCCTTAAGGCGCTAGTTTGGCGCCTCGCCTTGGCCAAGGCGAGGCGGTTTTGGCGAGGCCCTCGCCTTGCGCGCCTAGGCGCTGGGGCGTGAGGCGCGCCTAGGCGTGCCTCATGAAACTAAGGTTTTCTACTTAAATCTTGCAGCCCAATCGCGCTTGCCTCTCCTCCCGACTGCATCCAGCCGCGCTTGCCTCTCCTCTCCAGCTCGCTGCTCGCTCCTCACTCCTCCCGACTATAGCATCTACCGTGCTTGCCTCTCCTCCCAACTCGCTGCTCGCTCGCCCTCCCTGCTCGCTCGCCCTCGCCTGATCTTCCATTCTTCCTCTTCCTCTCTAGCCCTAGCCGCGCGGCCGCGCCTACCTCCTCTCTTCCTCTTCTCTCCAGCTCGCCCTCGCCCGATCTTCTTCTTCCTCTCCTCTCCAGCTGCGACCCCCTCCTCTCTTTCTCTCCAGCCCCAGCCCGATCCTCCTCTTCCTCTCTGCCGCGCCTGCCTCCTCTCTTCCTCTCCTCTCCAGCTCGCTGCTTGCTCGATCTTCCTCTCCAGTCTCCAGCCGCACCCTTTCTTCTATTCTCCTCTACTGAGTCTGCCCACGCCACGGTCTTCTCCTCTCTTCCTCGCCTCTTCTCATCTGCTCTTGAGCTCTTCAAGTTGAAGCTGTTAAGGGCCTAAAGCTGCCGCCGCCGCTGCCCACATCTTCTCCTATATTCATAATTTCATATTGTAAGTTCTTTAGTTGTATTTTATTTGTTTATTTCTTGCATTTTTGCTTAATTTATTTTGCTGGCAGCTGGTTGCTGAAATTTGCTTTTAAGTCTTTATAATTTATTTCTATAATTAGGAGAATTTTGATGAAATTGGAACTGTGTTGCAACAGCCCAATAAATGTCGTCAACCACTTCCAAAACGGACCCGGCATGGAATTATTTTGAAGCTGATCCTAATGATAGAAATACCACCACATGTAAATTTTGTCGTAAAGTAACAAAAGGTGGTATATTTCGGGCGAAACAACATCTTGTAGGCGGTTTTAGAAATACTAAAGCTTGTCCAAATTGTCCTCCATCAGTAAAAGAAGAGATTGGAGAGTACATGCAAAAGAAGAAAAATAACAGGGATGAGCGAAATATAGCATCGTTAGATGATGATATTCAATTTGGTGAAGGGTATGATGATGATGATGATGAGCCGCTGCCTCAAAGTAGAAAAAGACCCAATGTATCTACCGGAAGTGGAAGCGGTACTGGTAGTATTGGTAGTGTTAAAGGGCCAACACAAAAAGGTCCACTTGATGTTTTTCTTAAAGACCCAGAAGTTAATGTGTTGAAAAGCAAGGGCAAAGGAAAGCAAACAAGGTTGGGTGAGCATGATTTTGCAAAAAAAGAGTTAAGAGCTCGAGTTTGTAGAAGCTTTGCACGATGGATGTATGATGCAGGCATTCCATTCAATGCAGTGACATATGACAGTTTTAAAGTATTTATAGAAGCAGTTGGTCAGTATGGTCCGGGTGTGAAGCCGCCTAGTTACCATGAAGTCAGGGTTCCTCTTCTCAAACAAGAGGTGGAAGCCACTCGTGAAATGATGAAAGATCATGAAGAGGCGTGGGCCAAATATGGATGTTCCATTTTGTCAGATGGCTGGAAAGACAAGAGGGAAAGGACATTGATTAACTTGTTAGTCAATTCTCCTAAAGGAAGTATGTTCTTGGAGTCTGTTGATGGTTCTAGCTATTCAAAGACTGGGGAAAAGATGTTTCAATTATTAAGTAAATGTGTGGAAAAGATTGGAGTAAGAAATGTGGTGCAAGTGGTCACCGATAGTGCTTCAAACAATGTTTTAGCAGGTATGAAATTCATTTTTGTAATTTGTATTATGTTTATAAATAGAACAATTTGAATATTCATTAGATATTTATTATTTACTAATATCTTGTTAATTTCACTCTAAATAATAACAGGAAGATTTTTGGAGGCAAAATATCCTACGTTGTTTTGGACACCATGTGCAGCGCACTGTTTGGATTTAATGTTGGAAGATATTTTCAAGTTGCCTAATATGAAGAAGACATTTGAGAGAGCTGTTATGGTGAATAGCTATATCTATACTCGTTCGGGTCTAGTAAACATGCTTAGAAGGTTTACTGACAAGAAAGAGTTGTTGAGGCCTGCAAAAACACGGTTTGCAACTGCCTTTATCACTTTGGGCAGGATGCATAGTCTGAAAGCAACCTTAGAAGGATGTTTACCTCCGAGGAGTGGATGACAAGCAAGTGGGTAAAAGAAGCGGGGGCTAAAAAGGTTGTAGAAGTGATTTTGATGCCTTCATTTTGGAACAATGTTGTATTTGCTTTAAAGGTGGCTGGTCCATTGGTGCGTGTATTGCGCTTAGTGGATGGTGAGAAGAAGCCTGCTATGGGATACATATATGAGGCCATGGATAGGGCCAAAGAAGCGATTGCTAACTCTTTTAATGGGGATGAAAAGAAGTATGCACCCATTTTTCAGATTATTGATAATCGATGGGATGTTCAGCTTCATCGCCCCTTGCACGCAGCTGGTTGGTACTTGAATCTAGAATATTTCTACAAGGCTGAACATATAGATCCAGAGATCATGAATGGCTTATATGAATGCATTAGAAAGTTAAATCCAGATATAAAGGTTCAAGACCAAATTGATGCTGAGCTTTCGATGTATAACAATGCAGATGGGTTCTTTGGAAACTATATGGCTATTAGAAAGAGAGCTGAGAAATCACCAGGTACATATATATATATTACATTATATATATAATCATTCTAGATAATAGATAATAACTAACCCATGAATTTTATTGGACAGCTGAATGGTGGGCTTCATATGGAATGTCAACACCCACGTTGCAAAAATTTGCAATTAAAATTCTTAGCTTGACTTGTAGTTCATCTGGGTGTGAACGTAATTGGAGTGTGTTTGAAAATGTAAGTGCATTGTACATATACACTTACAATTTTTATTAGTAGTTGGTTTGTTTCATGTAACTTATTCTTAGTATGTTTTTGCATAAATTGTTGCAGCTTCATACTAAACGGAGAAACAGGCTTGATCAACTTCGTTTAAACGACTTGGTGTTTGTGAAATACAATAGAGCATTGAGGCGTCGATATCAAATGCGTGATACCATTGACCCTATCATATTGATCGACATTGATGAAAGCAATGAATGGTTGACTGGAAAACTTGATGAGGAGAATGATAAAGATGATGAAACTGTTTTTCCAGATGACATTGGGGATGGGTTGACATGGAGTAATGTTGCTGCGGCTGCAGGAGTTGGAGAGCCTAGTTATCAATTTAGAACTAAACAAACTCGATCACAATTGGGATCAACTTCGGCTTCGACTTCAAAGCGGCGAGTAACTCAAGAGATTGAAGAGGAGGAAAGTGAGGCAGGGACCGAAGATGATGAAGACTTGGAAGAGGGAGAAGAATTGAGAGATGAAGAAGAAGATGAAGGGGTGATTGAAGGGGATGATGAAGATATTGACCTTGATGTTGATGATCTCCTTGATGATGATTGATTAAAAAACTTTTTTATATTGATTGTGGACTTGTAATGTTTATGTGTTTGTTTAGAACTTTGCATTATAATTGGTACTTGGTAAAGTTTAAGACTTTAAGTTTGAACTTTGATGATGTTTCTAGTTTAGAATTTGCATGATGAATGAATTAACTTTGATGTTGTTAGTTTATAGAATTTGAAGATAATGAATCATGAATGATATAAATGTGTTATTATTGATAATTTGATAGTTGTTTATGATTTTACAAGATTTTGAGTTTTTTTCCTAAAAGGTGCGCCTCGCTTCGCAAAGGCGCGCCTCGCCTCGTGCGCCTCGCGCCTCAAGCTCCAGGACCTTTTGCGCCTTGCGCCTTTCAGAACTATGTTTTCTGCTGACCGGGAGAGAAATCTCGCTAGAGCCGCTATCCTTCCCGTGAGCTGCTAGACCTCCTTAATGCTTCTTGGGGTCGGAATTTTTAGTATTGCTTTAATCTTCTCGGGATTCACCTCGATTCCACAATGATGCACGATATACTCAAGGAACTTCCCTACAGAGACACCAAAAGCGCACTTAGAGGGATTAAGCTTCAATTGGAACCTACATAAGATTTTGAAACACTCTTCCAGATCTGTCGGATGCTCCTCCACTAGTAGGCTTTTTACTAGCATGTCATCCACGTAGGCCTCTATGTTGCGTCCTAACTGGTCCTGAAAGAGCCTATTTACAAGCCGTTGGTATGTAGCTCCTGCATTCTTCAAGCCGAAAGGCATAACAATATAACAATAGGTGCCTCGGTCCGTAATGAATGCCGTCTTCTCTTGATCCTCTTTATGCAACGGGATCTGATGATATCCCTGAAAAGCATCTAAAAAACTCATAAGGTGGCATCCGGCCGTGCCATCAATTAGGGCATCGATCCGGGGAAGTGGGTAACTATCTTTTGAACAGGCCTTGTTAAGGTCAATGAAATCAATACATAACCTCCACTTACCTTCTCCCTTGGGGACCAGAGCCACATTGACGAGGCACTCTGGATAATTGACCTCCCGAATATATCGTGCTACCATCAGTTTTTCCACCTTGGCCTCTATAGCCCTTGCCCTATTTAGGGAAAAATTCCTCTTCTTCTGTATGACAGGTTGGTACCCCAACTTCATTCCCAAACGATGCGTCATCACTTCCAGGTCTATGCCAGGAATGTCGTGGACCGACCATGCGAAAATATCTACATATTGGCAAAGAAGAGATACAATCCGGGCCCAAAGAGGGTCTTTCAATTTGGCGCTCACCCTCACGCATCTATTGAGTTGGTCTGGATCCAATGGTACCTCTACGAGCTCATCCACTGGCTCAACAGTCTTCAGCTCAGCAGGCCCGAACGCGCTGTTGAGATCGCCCCAACTATCCCTCCATTGCATGGCGGCTAATCTCAAGCCCTTGGAGGCAATCCTCCAGCTCCGCAGCTCGTTAATGTTGAGCCCTCAGATCCTCATCCTACTGCTCGATAGTCCTATGGCAGTCAGCAAAGGCATCATCCAACTCAAGCATTTTTCGTGAGTTCCTTGGCATTCGCCTTTGGAGCTCGTTCTAAGCGACAATACTTTGTATTCAAATAACAAAAATTAGAATATAGGGGGCTGAAAGTTCTCTGTGATAAAGGACCAAGAGATTACCTGAACCAAGCCCTGGCAGTAGCACGACTCCAAGGTCTCCGAAGTCAGATCCGCGACCCCCTCCATGTCTGCCTGAGTTGGTAGGCCCTGAATAAGCTGAGTCGCCACCCAAGCCTCGCTGCTATAGTTTGACTCATGGACATTCCAGTTTGGTCGGTGAAGAGCCTGGGCGAGAATGGACGCCTCCTCCTGGATTATGTCAGAAAGGTGCTTGGTGCCTTGAGAGCCCCCTGTCTCGAGTCGGGGCAAAGAAGAGTGGGACCCAGAGGCCTTCGATTTTTTGTGCCAAGGTGGGAGCCGAGAGTCTTTGGTATATCTCTTGGCATTCTTCCGGGCCCGTTTGGCCTCTTCAACGGCCTGCTTATCGGTCCTCCATAGCTTCGCGTCATCAATCATCTTGGCTACAAAGCATGACAAAATAAGATCGAGTGTCAGGATAAAGAAGCACACATAAATTGGAGACATGAAGCGGAACAAGAGGATAGGAAAAATCAACCTAAGGGAATGTCGGTTGCTGGGCAGAAGTATCGACACACCCCCGAGAAACAGAGTTTGCTCATTAATCAATCTGGCAGTACTTACGTGCTCTAGACCCATCAAAAGCTCAGCATCCCTCCTCTCTAATGGGGACATTTCACGTGGGAAACTTGTAAAGGGAGGCCAACGCCAGGCGGAGGGCACACCTGTAATACCCCGAAACTTGATATAAAACTTGAAAATTATAGTAGCAAAATGAATGGTATTTTGATTCAGGGCATTAACGTAATAAGGAAATGATTGTAATGATGAGTCCTTACCCTAAAGTCTTATGAATGAATGATTGCAATGATGATTCCTTATCCTAGAAGACATAACTTGGAGAGATATGATTGAATTTGGGAACTTCACCCTAAAGTCTTATGGAATAATGATTAATCTTACACCAAAAGTCTTAGAATGGCATAACTTGGAAGAAAGAGATTGGCTTGGAAAATAAGAGATAAGGGCCATGATAGATTCTTATCCTAGAAGCCATGAGAATGTGAGATTTGGAGGCTTGGAATTGGAAGAGAATAGAAGCTTGCATTGGAAGATAAAATCAAAGAAGAAAATTCAAATATTATAATGATGGCTTGGGAAGAAAATGGGGTGACTTAAAGGCTAAGGGATATTTTGAGATTTGGGGACTTGAGAGACTATATAAAGGGGAGGGGGAGAGACCCACGGGAAGCTAAAACATAACAAGAGAACAAGTGCAACAAGGAGAAGAAAGAAATCCAAGAAAGCAAAGAGGAGGAAGGGTAAAGATACCTCGTCGGAAAGCAGCAAAGACAGAAAGGAAATTAAAGAGGTAAGTTGAATTTCTTTCCGTAGGGTCGTAGAGCACGAAAAGAAGAGTCCGTAGGTTCAAACGGAGAGCGAATCGGAGCAAAAATGAGCAAATTATAGCATTTTTAATTTTAGGTTGCAGAATCCGTAACAGGGAAGGAGGCGATGCGTGGCTAACCTTCCGGGGACGCGTGAGGGCGCGTCTGGCCTTCGTTTGACCTAAAATTTTCACCATAATTCTCCTATTTTAATTGTCTACAATCCCATGTAAAAATATTTAAGGTTTGGTTCACTGAAATGTGTGATTTCTGCATAAATAGCCCCTAGTGCTCGAAAACGGGTTGTGAACAGTGCTATCGAAGGGAAACGATCAAGGTGAGTGATTCCTACATGTTTTGTGATACTTTAAGCATTTGTTGCTTCACTTGTGTGTGGATGATGGATTGCATATCATGCCTTGGTGGTTTACATGTCATATTTTCCCTTGGTTATGCATATTCCTTCTGCTTTATCATATATCATGTTCACGTTGGTGACCGTGGCTAGTTGTTGGGCCATCACGGAAGAACTCGTGCTCTTGCGGTGAGCCAAGGGGTGACTATAATGATCGCGGGGGTGATTGCAACACCCTGGCATTGCCACCATAGGGGTGGATTTCATAATGGCAATATTGCATTTGCACGCATGTACTTTCATTTTCTGAGTCACTCACTTAAATGTTATTATCTAACTTGGGTGTTTCATACCCCTGGGACATTCAACATCCTAGGTATATCGAAAGTACCAGGTGTTCTAGGTTCTGGTTCGAGCAAGGGCGAAAATGTGGTACTTGGCTAGCTTTGGGTTTCGCAGCCAGCTTTGGCCTTTATTTCATTATGTACCTTTGTAAACCAAGTGATGTATTGTAATAGCAGCTAGGATGCTAGAGCTTGTATTAAATGCTTGGGTTGTGTTGGTGTAATATCTCAATTGGTGCACTTCAAATGTTGTATGGGAAAATTGCCATGATGAGAGTTTATTCACTAGTTTGGGCATGTGTTGCAGTTATAACTACAAGTAGTGAGTTATGTCTTTTGAGTTTATTAAAAGTTCTAGCTTTCGTTAAGTTTTCTGGTTTGATCCAAATGCTTCCGTTAGCAAGGGTTTATATTTTACATCATTGTGTATTTGGAAAAGTGGGGCGTTACAGTTGATACCAACTGTAACGCCCCCCTTTCCAAATATGCAATAACTTGAAATATAATGGTGGCTATGTTTATCGTTTACAACACCTAGGCGTTATTGGAAACCCTTACCAACGGAAGCATTAGATCGAACCTGCAAGCTTAACCAAAGCTAAATAAAGAGGATTCCATTAGATTTCCTTTGCAAGTTCAAAAAATGCATACGACTTTCAATACTCCATAAAACACAAGACATCACAACAGGTACAATTGTAGGACACCAACACACACACACTTTACAACCTTAAGTACCCTAGATGCTACTACAATACATAATTGTGGTACAATTACATAATGAAATAAAAACCAGAGCTACCTACAAAACCCCAAGCTAGCCAAGCACCACCTCTTTGCCCTTACTCGAACCGAAACCTGGAACACCTGGTACTTCTGATATACCTAGGACGTTGAATGTCCCAAGGATATGAAACACCTAAGTTAGATAATAACATCTAAGTGAGATGGTTCAAAAATAATAATGTGTGCAGATGTAAAATGCAATGTGAGAATGAAGTCTCCTCAAACACTTTAGTCCACCGAGGCACGTGATTGGAGTTAGATGTCCTTAGCCCCTCCGAGGGCATCGGACTCCTTAGCCCTACCGAGGGCACCGGATTCCTTCCCCAAATCACCACACCCGCCTCATCAACCATCCACAACATCGAAGATGCATGCAAGAACGAAGAAATATGCTTTAACAAAGAGAAACATGAAGCGTAAGCCACAATCATCACACTAATCACACAAATGAACCAACATATGACCAATATGGAGTTTATTGGAGGCAAGAACCACTCACCTTGATTGTTTTCCCTTCGATAGCACTATTCATAGCCCGGTTTCGAGCACTAGGGGTTGTTTCTGCAGAAATCACGCATTTTAGTGAACCAAACCTTAAATATTTCTACATGGGGTTGTTGATAATTAAAATAGGAGAATTATGGTGAAAATTTCAGGTCAAACGGAGGCCGGATGCGCCCTCACACGCCCCCGGAAGGGTGGCCACGCGTTGCCTCCTTCCCTGTTACGGATTCTGTAACTTAAAATTAAAAATGCTATAACTTGCTCATTTTTGCTCCGATTCGCTCTCCGTTTGAACCTACGGACTCCTCTTTTCGTGCTCTACGACCCTACGGAAAGAAATTCGACTTACCTCTTTTATTTCCCTTCTGTCTTTGCTGCTTTCCGACGATGTATCTTTACCCTTCCTCCTCTTTGTTTTCTTGGATTTCTTTCTTCTCCTTGTTGCACTTGTTCTCTTGCTATGTTTTAGCTTCCCGTGGGTCTCTCCCCCTCCCCTTTATATAGTCTCTCAAGTCCCCAAATCTCAAGATATCCCTTAGCCTTTAAGTCACCCCATTTTCTTTCCAAGCCATCATTATAATATTTGAATTTTCTTCTTTGATTTTATCTTCCAATACAAGTTTTTATTATCTTCTAATCCCAAGCCTCCAAATCTCACCTTCTCATGGCTTCTAAGATAAGAATCCATCATGGCCCTTATCTCTTATTTTCCAAGCCAATCTCTTTCTTCCAAGTTATGTCATCCTAAGACTTTTGGGGTAAGATTAATCATTCTTCCATAAGACTTTAGGGTGAAGTTCCCAAATCCAATCTTATCTCTCCAAGTCATGTCTTCTAGGATAAGGAATCATCATTGCAATCATTCCTTCATAAGACTTTAGGTTAAGGATTCATCATTACAATCATTCTCTTATTACGTTAATGCCCTGAATCAAAATACTATTCATTTTGCTACTATAATTTCCAAACTTTATATCAAGTTCCGGAGTATTACAACACCCATAGTAACGGAGGAAGATCCCATGAAGAAAAACCGATTTTTCCAACCTTTCAAAGAGGACGGGGTGTCTACGAGGAACTTACAACCAGGGTATGCCATGAAGGAATAATGAAATTTGGACTTATTAACGCATACAAGGCGAAATAGTTTTAAGAAGAGCTAAGCTTTAGGGACGATACCTCTCCCTCGACAACATATAACGAAGGCGACTAAACTCCTCCACCCATTGGACACTAGTTGAGAAGGACATAACCCTACGAGACGAAAGATCTCAGCTAGGTTGTCTTCGAAATGAACTCGGTACCTGGCTTCAAGATAAGCTTCATAGATCGTTAAACCACCAAGAGGGGATTGATGGACTCTAAGATTGGAGGGTGCAGCGTACCAAAAGCCCTTGATGGGGAGATGATATTTTCGGACGAGTCCGGAGACCTCATCCTCGGATAAGGTAGAATAAGCAGGGGTTGGGTCATCAGGGAGACCACTACGATCGAGCTCTAACTCTATGTCAATATCGTTATCAAAAGAGAAGGCATCAGGGTGGAGCTGGGAGGTCCCAGCGTCTCTTATTTGCATACCAGACTGGGAAGAGGAGCTAGAAGAGTCCGAGTTATTCCCATCTGAGTTGCTAGAGGAGGTCATGAGGATTGACTTACTAAAACAACGTGACATGGGGAAGAGAGAACGCGGCCTCCGCCAGCAAGGCCAAGACCGCTGGTCTTGGCCACACACACACAAAAAAAAAAAAAAAAAAGAGGGGGGAAGGCCTCTTACCTTTTACTCCACTCCAATAATACTTTCATTCCAATGATGCTTAGGAGGAGGGGACCATGTCCACATCCCTTTTTATAGAGTTTTTTGAGAGCCATGAGAAGGGTAAGGGGACTTTGAATTGGGAAGTGAGCCAATAATTGAGATCATTAATCCTATTTTTTGCAAGAAAGTAGAAAAGCTTGGAGGACTACTCCTTCAGCTGCCCGAGCTCCTCACCCTCACAGCTCAAGAAGTTAGGGGGGCAAGTGGTGAGGGGATATTTTACTAAAAGCAAATTTACTATACTACCCTCGGAGATTACCAGCCTAGTGCCGCCACGTGCCTGTCTCAGGAAGCGCCACGTGTCCTCCAGATCTTCATCCCATATTTGATTTTGAACGAGAGTGACTCGGTCAACCGAGATTCTCTCCAATGTCTTTTTCAAAGGTTATCCTATCTCTTTAGAGTAAGCTCTATGCCATCTTTAAATAGAGGTCAACTTCTACAGGTATGGGTATCTGACTACTGAGTGATTTTCCATTTCGGGTATCTTCTTTTACTGACTTGAGCGTCGAAGTCCTCCCGGGGAATTAAAGCCCCGCCCTTGCAGGTACTTGCTTCGAGGCAGACATCGGTGATCGGTCCAGTATCATCATATATATATATATATCTAACATATAAATAAAAAAGAAAAAAATATATATATCTAAGTATCTAATATATAAATAGAAATAGAAAAATATATATACCTAATATATTTAACATATAAATAGAAAAGAAAACATATATATAACATATAAATAGAAAATAAAATCAAATAACATAATAAACATTACACCCAACAACACAACGCGAGAGAGAGAGGGGGGTCGAAAGCGGAAACGGAGGCGGAGATGGAAATGGAGCTTGATAGCGGCAGCGGCATTGACGCAGCGAGGACATGGCAGTGAGGATGGAGCTTGACAGCGTAGAGGCGGTGAGGAGGTCACGATGGAGCTGGAGGCAGTGGCGGCCTTGGGCTAAGATAGAGCTTGACAGTCAGAAACGGTGCCCGTGAGAGAGAAGGGGAAATTGACGAGAGAGATAAGGGGTAACGGGTAAGGGAAAACAAAAACCCTAATAATCAATTCATATAAAATGGATTAGACGGCCGATTAGGCTATAATCGGCCAAGTGGTTCATGCGACTAGGCGGCTGCCCAGTACCGATTAACCGGGCCGACGCCTAAGGGGGCCGATTAGGCAACAATCGCAGTGGTTAGTGTCCGTCTAGTGCCTAGGCGGCCTGTAACATCCCGCATCGAGCGATAGGAAGGATCGGAACAACTTACCCTGATGGGCCTACGTGAACTTCCCGGGGGGGGGGGTCACCCATCATTGGAGTTCGTTGCCTGCATTCAGCCCAAAAGGTATCCAGTTAGTATTGTTTCCTTCCTTACTTATCCTCGATATATACTATTCTCCTCTGGGATCCCGGGGTATTACATTTTCCCCCCCTTGAGCACATGAGGTCCTCGTCATGCGACCATACAACTGGTCTCAGACCTTCTCCCCTTTGGAGGCTGCCATCCTAGAAGCCTGCCAGAAGCCGCTCCTTAATCAGGCCTTACGCACCGGCGCCACTCCCTGCCCTCATTGGACCGCCTTCTTCAAGGGTCGGCTCTGATACCACCGTAGCACCTCCTTGTCTCAAGTATCACGGGTAGGTATACACCTAATCGTCCAAGAGGTGTTAGGAAACCCTAAGCAGCGAAAAACACGGATCGAACCTACCACAAAGTTTGTAGGGTTCCCATACAAGCTAAATATGCACAAGCCTTTCATTAGGATAGAGTTAAAGTCTAACATAAGAAAAAGAAGTAAAATATCTGAATAATTACAACATTTTTGAATAGGATTACATAAAACAATAGAAAGTACTAAATGTCCACAGTTTCTTTCCCGTTTGCCTCGCTCGCCTCCTCGGCTCCTGGCATACCAAACATACCTGGAATGCGGAACGTTCCAGGGACATCAACCCAAGTTAGATTACATGAATCTAAGTGAGACGGTTTCAAGAAAAGAATAGATCGTGTATGAGATGCAAATATACAAAATGAAACCCCCTTTGTGGAAGCCATGCCAGGGTATTGCAATCACCCCTGCGCACGCCATGCTCACCTCAAAACACGCATATGTGACTCCAAGAGCCACTCATGACGGCCACTAACTTGTCACAAACAACCACATGCCATGAAGTGATGAAACAAGTGAAATAACATGCTAAACAAAGAGAGCAAGTGAATATGTCCACATTCAACATAAATGGTTCAAGAGATGATCAATATGAAGCACAAATAATACAAGAAACCACTCACACTTGCTGTAGGTCTTGACGGTTCACCATTTATACGAATTTTAGCCCGATTTAGCTACAGTTTCATACAATTCAGGTCACCAAACCAAAATATTTTTACATACAATCATAGAAAATGATTTAAGAAGCAAACCCACAAAATTACAAAGGAAGAAGCCCAGCCACGTGCCCTCACGTGCCACCAGAAGGGTGGCCACGCGCGGCCACGCACAGCTACAGCTAGCGCGTGTGATGCACACGCCGTCTCCCTACTTCTTACGGATTCTGCACCAAAAATTAAAACGGTCGTATCTAATTCATTTTAACTCCGATTCGCCTTCCGTTTGAACCTATGGACTTCCCTTTCAGTGCTCTACGACCCTATGAAAAGAAAATTGGCTTACCTTTTCGGTTTCCTTTATGTTTTCGCGATTTTCCGGTCAGGTCTCTCTATTCTCCTTCCTTTGCTTTTTTCCCTTGGATCCTTTTCTTCCCTTGCTTTCTTTCTTACTTTTAGCTTTACGTGGCCCTTCCTTCTTCCCTTTATATAGCCCTTCAACCCCAAATCTCCAAGATTTCACTTAGCTCTTAAGTTAGCCCTTTTTTCTATCCTAGTAATCATGACAAACTTTGAAATTTCCTCATTTGATTCTCTCTTTTAAAGGAAGTCTCCATTCTTCCAATCCAAGGCTTCTAAATGCACCCTCACTTGGCCTTCAAGATAAGTCTCTTTATCTACTTCTTTTATAAGCCAATACAAATCTTACAAGTTATATTACTTTTGACTTTTAGGGTGAATCCAATTATTACCATCATAAGGCTTTAGGACTTTAGGGAAAATTCTCCAATCCTAACTCTCCAACTCAAGCCTTCTTGGATAAGAATTCATCATTGCAAATATTCCCATTGGTTGGAGACAAGCTATCTCTTTTACAAATTGTGATATTTGCATTTGGATCCTAAAACCATTTTCGTTTACACTTTAATTCTAAACTTCCATTTAAAACACTTTATTGCAACATCGAACCTTTACATTAAATTTTGGGGTATTACATCTGAAATCCAAGGATCCTGGGAAGTTCGCATAGGCCCATCAGGGTAAGTTGTTCCGATCCTTCCTATCGCTCGATGCGGGATGTTACAGGTGGTATCAGAGCAGGATTATTATGGTTTTGGATAAGATATGATTTGACTGACATTGAGGTTTTGGTGTGTGACAGGATATGGACCCCAACGAAATAGAAAACCAACGCCAAAGGTCTATTACGGGCTAGTGGACTGCGGTGCTTTAGGGACGCGTCATGCAGCCTGCTGATGTTCTGGGAACTTTTCTTGACATAGTTGTTCCCGTCATACAGCAAGTCCCACCAGGCCCAATACTCCCGTATATAATAGAACTCCAGTTAGGTTACTTGGTATCCATACTAACCCCAGAAATACAGGGATTGGCTCATCAACTTTTGGAGCAAGCTATTTACCCTGACATCGAGACCTTTGTGAACCATTTGCGTGAGGCAGAACAAAACCAAGGAATTAGAGACATGCCGGTAGACGTGGATGATCTTATAGATTTTCCTAGGAAGAGGGAACTCACACCTCCCACTACATCAGAATCTGAGGAGGAGTAGGTTACCATGAGTCAGAACAATTTTGTGGGTTGTAGACATGTATGATAGAGGCTAAATCAGATATGCTGTAATATACTAATGATCATAGGATAGGCATAGTACTTACCCCTTACTTGTGGGAATTTTGGATTGTATGACGAATAATATAGCAAACTCGGATGGCATAGGTAAGACTCTAGTAGCAGTGTTTAACAAGGATGTAACAAAATAATAGTAGTAGTACATGTGTATAACAAGGATGTAATGAGTAAGTAGTGGTATAAAATATGATGGTCTAATATAAGGTATAATAGTACTGTGTAAATGGACATGCACAAAATATGTAGACCCTTTGGGATTTTGGACAAGATTAGATGGAAGAAAATTGAGCGTTAGAGTTTGAGAAAGACCTTGCAGATCCTGGGAAGATGCGGGTATTTTAAGGACCTAAGGGCAATAGAAAAGTAGTTGTGAAAAGCGGTTGGTCTAACCATAGGGGTAGTGTTACTTTCTTTAAGGATTTTAGAAGTTTCAATTATGATTTGTGTAAGACAAGTCTAGTTACTTTGTTGTATGGGTGCAAGCATGTAACCCCTAAATGTCGTTCTTATAAACTTTGTGGTTGTTTCAGATGGTGAACACTCGACGATCCCAAACTCTCGGACGAAGGGGTGGCAACCAGGAGGAAGAGACACGACGTCCCCAGGAAGAGAGAGTAGAGTTGTCTCAGGAAAATTCTTCTCAAGGCGGAGGTCAGGGAAGTGGGGATCGTATAGATCGGGTGGAGCGGGTCCTAGAACACATGGTCACATATATGCAAGGGACTCAGCCAACGGGTCAAAGTATTCCTCAGGTGCCGGTTGCCATCGACCGGTTCCAACGATTAAGTCCCCCTGTGTTTTGAGGAAGGGTAAGCGCTGACCCGAGCAAAAGTGAGTATTGGATAGAACAACTCGAGAAGATTTTTGATTTTATTGGATGTGGGGAAGGGGAGAAAGTAGTTTGTGCCACTTTCATGCTTCAAGATGAGGCGGACCATTGGTGGCGAACAATGCAAAGGACTTTGCCTGGCCCTACGAGACAAGGTATGCTAGTTGTCACATGGACTCAGTTTAAGGAATTATTTTACACTAAGTATTTCCCTTTATGCAAAAAGTTGGAAAAGAGTCGAGAATTTATGAATTTGAAACAAACTGGGGATATGTCAGTCGCCCAGTATGAAGATAGCTTTTTTTGGTTAATTAAATACATGATTGTTTATAATTTGGAAGAAGAGGCAAAATCTCAGAAATTTCTTGATGGGTTAAGACTTGAGATACAACTGGCATTGTGTTCCTTAGGGGCCCGTACTTATGCAGGGGTTGTTATGCAAGCTTTAACGGTTGAAAGTAACCTTGTGCAAATGAATGCTTTAAAAGTAGAAGTGCAAGAACCCGAGGACAAGAACGCGGGAAGGAAGCATCACTTAGGAGTCCGAGGAGGAAACTTTAAGTCTAAGAGTAGGTGTCCCAAGTGTCAGAAGTTCCATCTTGGAAGGGCGTGCCAAAGCCAGACTCAAGGATGCTATTCATGTGGAAGGAGTGACCACTTGGCCCGTGATTGTCCCAAGGGACCTAAGTGTTTCAACTGTCAGAAGATCGGTCATCTCTCGAAGGACTATCCAAAAAGGAAGCAAGTCGATCAAGCGGGAGTAGGCAGAGGAGGCCAAGAACCGCGACGAGGCCGGGTGTATCATCTGACGAGGGAGGATGCCAACGCAAGCGCGTCGGTCATACAAGGTACACTGATCTTTCTCAATACACCAGTGCGAGTGTTAATTGATCCTGGATCGACACATTCATTCATTTCACATGCGTGGATACAAAGTTTGAATTTGGAATTGGAGGATTTGGAGTGTCCTATGTTTGTGGCTACTCCTTTAGGGAAACAAGTGAAAACTAGCACGGGGTATGGAGAAGGAAGGGTTGAGTTGGGTGATAGTGAATTTGCACTTGAACTCACGTCATTAGAAATCCAAGATTTTGATATAATTCTTGGAATGGAATTTCTGTCTAAATATAAGGCCCGAATTGATTGTCAGACAAAAACAGTAGAACTTAAAAATAACCAAGGAATTTGGGAAAAATTTCGGGGACAAGAGAGTGATAAAAAGATTAAGTGGATCATGGCCCTCAAAGCTATTAAAATGCTTGAGAAGGGAGCCTATGGGTACTTGGCGGGGGTGCAAACAGAAAATAAGAAAGTGGAACTTGAGGAGAGACCGATAGTTAATGAATTTTCTGATGTGTTTCCCGAAAATTTACCTGAATTACCCCCTCATCGGGAAATTGAATTTTCTATAGAAGTTGTACCAGAAACAAATCTCATATCCATATCCCCATATAGAATGGCCCCAACAGAACTAAAAGAGCTTAGAAGTCAGTTGCAGGACCTTTTGGACAAGGGATTTATTCAACCCAGTACCTCACCTTGGGGAGCACCTGTGTTGTTTGTTAAAAAGAAAGACGAAAGCCTGAGGATGTGTATTGATTATAGGCAGCTAAACAAAGTGACTATAAGAAATAAGTATCCTCTCCCTAGGATTGATGAATTGTTTGATCAGTTGCAAGGTGCTACAATATTTTCCAAAATTGATTTAAGGTCTGGTTATTATCAGTTAAGGATTAAGAAGGAGGATATTCCAAAGACTGCCTTTAGATCCCGATATGGACACTATGAGTACCTAGTGATGCCTTTTGGATTAACTAATGCACCTGCAGCCTTTATGGATTTAATGAACCGAGTGTTCAAACCATATTTGGATCAATTTGTAATTGTGCTTATTGATGACATCCTAATTTATTCTGCTAGCAGAGAGGAGCATGAGCAACATTTGTGGATTGTCTTGGAAACCTTGCGAAAGCACCAGTTATATGCTAAGTTTTCAAAATGTAAGTTTTGGTTAAGTCAAGTTACTTTCCTTGGTCATGTCATATCTAGAAAAGGAATAGCTGTAGATCCCTCAAAGGTCGAAGTAATAAAAAATTGGTCACAACCCAAAACAGTAAACGAGGTACGAAGTTTCTTGGGTTTAGCCAGCTACTATAGAAAATTTGTTGAAGGATTTTCTCACCTTGCTCTACCTTTAACTCGATTAACACGAAAGGGAATTAAATTTGAATGGAACGAAATGTGTGAACATAGTTTTAAGAAACTTAAGGAGAAACTAACCTTTACTCCGGTTTTAGCGATGCCTGATGATACAGGAGGATTTACAGTTTATACTGACGCCTCGAAGACTGGGCTAGGATGTGTTCTTATGCAGAATGGAAGAGTGATAGCCTATGGGTCTCGGCAGTTGAAAAAGCACGAACAACATTACCCTACCCATGATTTGGAGCTTGCGGCGGTTGTGTTTGCCTTAAAACTCTGGCGGCATTATTTGTATGGAGATAAATTTGAGGTCTTCACGGATCATAAAAGCTTGAAGTATCTGTTCTCCCAGAAAGACTTGAACATGAGGCAACGGCGGTGGATGGAGTTTCTGAAGAATTATGATTGTTCGCTTCAGTACCATCTCGGGAAGGCAAACGTTGTGGCCGATGCATTGAGCAGAAAAGAGCCTGCCTTGATGGCCAGTCTGATGACTCGAGAGTGGGATTTGGTGGAGGCTTTTGGCCAGTTAGCGGTAAACGTAATTCCTAAATAAACTTCTATTTATGTTGCTAGCCTAGTGGATCGTTCTCAACTGTTAGAACAGGTTCGGCAAGCCACTAAGGAAGACCCGAGACTGAAACTGTGGGTTGACGACCAAGAGCAGGTCAAGAATCCAAGTTTCTTAGATGGCATACCGCGGTTCGCCAACAGAGTTTATGTACCTAGAGTAAGGGAATTAAGGCAAACTATACTGGACGAAACTCATAGAGCCAAATATACGATTCATCCTGGCGCTACGAAAATGTACAGGGAATTGAAAGGTATATATTGGTGGCCGGGAATGAAAAAGGATGTGGCGCGACAAGTGGCTCGGTGTGATACCTGTCAAAGAATTAAAATTGAGCACCAAAGATCGGCTGGAAAGTTGCAACCTCTGGAAATTCCTGAGTGGAAGTGGGAGCATATTACTATGGACTTCGTAACAGGATTGCCTAAAGGACCCTCAGGGAATGACACGATTTGGGTGATTGTGGACAGACTGACAAAGTCTGCTCACTTCTTGTCAATGAAGACAGGACAACCTGTTAACAAACTAGCTCAGCTGTGCATAAAGGAAATCGTCAGACTACATGGGGTACTAGTCAGCATTGTCTCTGACAGAGATCTAAGATTTACCTCTCGGTTTGGGAGAAGCTTGCAAGAGCGTCTGGGAACACGCTTGCAGATGAGTACTGCATACCATCCACAAACAGATGACCAATCGGAACGAACCATCCAAACCTTGGAAGACATGCTGAGGGCATGTGTAATTGACTTCTCAAAGGGATGGGAAGAACATCTGTCTTTAATTGAGTTCGCATATAATAACAGTTTCCATAGCAGTGTCAGAATGGCCCCCTACGAAGCTCTCTACGGTCGAAAATGTAGAACTCCTCTATGCTGGACGGAAGTAGGAGAAGGGCAAATAACAGGATCTGAAATTGTGCAGCAGACAAATGAGAAAATCAAGATAATTCGAGAGCGGATCAAAATGGCTCAGAGTAGACAAAAGTCTTATGCAGACCACCGGAGAAGGGATTTGGAGTTTCAACCCGGCGACAAAGTGTATTTGAAGATCATACCCTCTCAAGTAATATCCCTAAGAAAGAAGAAAGGGAAGTTGAGCCCTAGATACATTGGACCATATGAGATCTTGGAGCGAATTGGAGTAGTTACTTATCGTTTGGCATTACCTCCGACAATGTCCAACATACATAATGTCTTCCATGTCTCACGACTACGGAAACATGAGCCTGACCCTACCCAGAAGATTCCTGTAGAGGCTATTGAGCTACGAGAAGATTTAACCTAACCTATCCTGAAGAACTAGTTGAAATTTTGGATACAAAGGAACAAGTGTTAAGGAACAAGACGATACTGCTAGTGAAAGTCCTGTGGAGACATCACAACATTGAGGAAGCTACTTGGGAAAGGGAAGAAGAAATTCGGCAAAATTATCCAAACCTCTTTGACATTATGGAGACTTAAGGAAAATTTCGGGAACGAAATTTATTTTAAGGGGAGGAGGATGTAATACCCCAAAATTTAATGTAAAGGTTGGATGTTGCAATAAAGTGTTTTAAATGGAAGTTTAGAGTGTAAACAAAAATGGTTTTAGGACCCAAATGCAAATATCACAATTTGTAAAAGAGATAGCTTATCTCCAACCAATGGGAATATTTGCAATGAAGAATTCTTATCCAAGAAGACTTGAGTTGGAGAGTTAGGATTGGAGAACTTTCCCTAAAGTCCTAAAGCCTTATGATGGTAATAATTGGATTCACCCTAAAAGTCAAAAGTAATATAACTTGTAAGATTTGTATTGGCTTACAAAAGAAGTAGATAAAGAGACTTATCTTGAAAGCCACGTGAGGGAGCATTTGGAAGCCTTGGATTAGAAGAATGGAGACTTCCTTTAAAAGAGAGAATCAAATGAGAAAATTTTAAAATTTGTCATGATTACTAGGGTAGAAAAAATGGCTAACTTAAGAGCTAAGTGAAATCTTGGAGATTTGGGGTTGAAGGGCTATATAAAGGGAAGAAGGAAGGGCCACGTAAAGCTAAAGTAAGAAAGAAAGCAAGGGAAGAAAAGGATTCAAGGGAAAAAAGCAAAGGAAGGAGAATAGAGAGTCCTAACCGGAAAATCGCGAAAACAAAAAGGAAACCGAAAAGGTAAGCCATTTTTCTTTCCGTAGGGTCGTAGAACACTAAAAGGGGAGTCCATAGGTTCAAACGGAAGGCAAATCAGAGTTAAAATGAATTAGATATGGCCGTTTTAATTTTTGGTGCAAAATCCGTAAGAAGCAGGGAGACGGCGCGTGCATCACACGCGCCAGCCGCAATTGCGCGTGGCCACCCTTCTAGTGGCGCGTGAGGGCGCGTGGCTGGGCTTCTTCCTCTGTAATTTTGTGGGTTTGCTTCTTAAATCATTCTCTGTGATTGTATGTAAAAATATTTTGGTTTTGTGACCCGAACTGTATGAAACTGCAGCTAAATCGGGCTAAAATTCGTATAAACGGTGAATCGTCAAGATCTACAGCAAGTGTGAGTGGTTTCTTGCATTATTTGTGCTTCATATTGATCATCTCTTGAACCATTTATGTTGAATGTGGACATACTCACTTGCTCTCTTTGTTTAGCATATTATTTCACTTGTTTCATCACTTCATGGCATGTGGTTGTTTGTGGCAAGTTAGTGGCCGCCATGAGTGGCTCTTGGAGTCACATATGCGCGTTTTGAGGTGAGCATGGCGTGCGCAGGGGTGATTGCAACACCCTGGCATGACTTCCACAAAGGGGGTTTCACTTTGCATATTTGCATCTCATACATGATCTATTCTTTTCTTGAAACCGTCACTCTTAGATTCATGTAATCTAACTTGGGTTGATGCCCCTAGAACGTTCCGCATTCCAAGTATGTTTGGTATGCCAGGAGCCAAGGAGGCGAGCGAGGCAAACGGGAAAGAAACTGTGGACGTTTAGTACTTTCTGTTGTTTTATGTAATCCTATTCAGAAGTGTTGTAATTATTCGGATATTTTACTTCTTTTTCTTATGTTAGACTTTAACTCTATCTAATGAAAGGCTTGTGCATATTTAGCTTGTATGGGAACCCTACAAACTTTCTGGCAGGTTCGATCCGTGTTTTTCGCTGCTTAGGGTTTCCTAACACCTCTTGGACGATTAGGTGTATACCTACTCGTGATACTTGAGACGATGAGGTGTTACACGGCCACCTAGGCTGAGTTTTAGTTCACTGAATAAAAGGCTTTTGGAAGAGATTTTTTTTGGGTATTCAACAAGAGAGGAAATTAAGGAATTTGAAAGGAAATATTCTGCAAAAAGGAGGGGGAAGATTGTTTGACTCCTACCCTTGCGTAAAATTAATTACCTAAAAGACACACACACAAGGGGGTCACACTCGCCAGCGTATGAGGTTTATGTAGTACAGAATTTAAAACTAGTAAGTTCAGGTGAAATCTATAGGGAAGTTAATTATTAAAAGAAAATAAAGACAGTGCATAAAAGTAAATTATAATGTAGTGTGATGTGATATAGAAAAAATTGAGATAGTGAATTAACACTGAAAATAAAACGTCTTGTGACAAGACAAATTCAATGCCGATCCATTCATTTTCCAAGCAAGCATAAAATTATAATATTATCGGGTTTGAAAATTAGATTACAAAATTTTGCTATTAATACGTTTTGGGATGATGATGGTTCTATTTCTAGCATCTTCCATGCATGACATGAGAAGATTTAACTTAAACAACCATCATAAACCAAAATACAAATATATTACACTTAGACTTGGGTATGGTATGACAGTATTTCCCATTTGGACAACTCACATACTTGGCATGGGAGTTCCGGGTTAGGCATATACCCCAATCCAAATTCAAATGTTTTGGCAAGAATTCTTAATTTAATTTCAAAATCTCAACTAAACAATGAAGTTTGGCTTGCTTAGGTTATTCATGGCATTCGGACAATGTCCTTGTCTTGGCCCAAGACTTACTTAGCCACACGCCTCCATTTACAAATTAACCAACAGAAATTAAATGACAGGAAATTAAAGTTGCTCAAATTAAAATGCTGAAATTAAATTACTGAAATTAAAAAATAATATTTAAAGAACAAAAATTAAATAGACAAAAATTTATAACAGCAAAAAAATAAAAACATGAAATAAAAATAAAACAGAATATAAAGCACCAATCTACATCTAATACAGAAATTTATAACGAAATGTAAGCAACGACAGAACGTAAATATAAGAGCAGTAATCTTAATACAGTAATGAATAACAGAAAGTACAGAAACAATGTTCTTGAAGCTGGAAATTAAGACTAATCTCTACTGTTATGCGTGAATTAAAAGACCTCCCTCACTGTGCGATTGTCTTCTTCCAGTGATGCTGTACGTATATATATATATATATATCGCGCCCACCTTCCAGCCTTCGCACTGTGTTGCTGCCCGGAAAATCCCCTTTCGTTGCTGTGCGGAAACTCCTTCCCGTGCTGCCTTCTCCGATAATTCCCTCAGCCTCTGCGTCGGTCTGTCCGAAATTCTCCCCGTCCAGAGATCCCCTGCTATGCGCTCCCTTATATATATATCACAATACACGCCACAATTGCCCTTGAATGTTGATTTAATTACCAAGGAGGGACCGCATGTAGACTGCCGCTGCTGGCATTAAAATTGGGCTTGTGGCTTTAAACATGTGGCATCACTTGCTGGGCTTCGCAATTAACTTGTGGCTGGGCTTTAATTGGCCCATGCGCTGGTGGCTTCAAATTGGGCTTTAATTGGTTTGAGCCTCCATGCTTCCCTGCATCTTCAATTCCAATCTTTAATTATTATATTATATAATAGATATATATATATCCTTCACGCATGCACTTATGAATATATGTATATGTATTATATTATAAAGATATATTATATATTTATATATTGTAAATTCTTTTTCAATTTAATTTCTTTTGTTAAAAATTAAAAGGAAATATTTTTTTAAATTTTTAATTAACTCCTAATCTCTCTTTAAATTTCATTTTCATCTAAAGTTGCATATAACTATAAATTGTGCATAAATATTCAATTAAACTAATTTCAAAATCAAAATAAGGGTATAATTATAACAAAATTTTACAAAATTGACCACTAATCAAATATTCTACCAAGAACGAGAAAGGAAAAAAATGTTGCCAGAAAGTTCAGGTCTCAATCGAAGATCATGCCAAACATCAAGAAAACAGTGAGGGGTAATTCATACCAAAAGTCACAAAACTTTGGTATCTTTTGTAATGTGGTCATTAAACTTTAATTAATTGTAAAGTGATCATAAAACTTTCAAATATTTTGTAATGTGATCACATTTGAGATATTCTGGCATGCTCTCGTCGGAGTTGCTGCCGTTCTGATAACGTGGAGTTAATGTGTTGATGATGTGACAATACGATCACAAAAATGCTGACTGTACAATAAAAATGTGCCATGTGTCAAAACCAAATTGCAGTTTAGTGACCACATTGCGAAAGACAAAATTTTTGTGACTTTTGGTGTGAATTACCCTCAAATTTATTCTAAATTTAAAAATTTATCCAAATTTGTTTTAAATTTCACAAATAAATAAATACATATTTAATATTTAAAATTAATAAAAATTTCTCCTAATTTTACTACTCTCTCATTTTTACCTCACGGACTAATTAGATTTAATTATTTATTACTAAAATAAAAAGATGAACAAATTATCAATTTTTGATTAGTTTATTAGACAAGTAAAAATAAAAAAAATATATAATTTTTTTATATTAACATGTTTAATAAAAATAAAAAATACAACCAAAATTATAAAAAAAATTCTTAAATATTAAACAGCCAAATAAAATTACTCTTTCTTGAATTCAAAAGTAAATGCACATTAGAACCAAAATCAATAAAATTAAGTCCCCCTTCATCTAAGATTTAATTTTTTATTCAAATAAAAAATTATAATTATTGGCCCTATCAATAACCCTACCACTATCCTAAACCCTAAAGCCTAAATTTTTATTATTTTTAAATATTAAATATGTATTTATTTATTTATGAAATTTAAAACAAATTTGGATAAAATTTCAAATTTAGAATAAATTTAAGGGTAATTTACACCAAAAATCACAAAATTTTAATATCTTTTGCAATGTGGTCACTAAACTACAATTTGGTTTTGACACGTGGCACATTTTTATTATACAATTAGCATTTTTGTAACTATATTGCCACATCATCGACACATCAATGCCACGCCATTGGAATGGCAGCAACTCCAGTGAGAGCATGCCGGAATGTCTCAAATGTGATCACATTACAAAATATTTGAAAATTTTATGATCACTTTACAATCAATTAAAGTTTAGTGACCACATTGCAAAAGACACCAAAGTTTTTGTGATTTTTGGTGTGAATTACCCAAACAGTGAGGTAAGTCTAATTTTTGCTTAAAATCGAATAGAAAGAAGAAAAATGAACTCGTAAGTTCAAACAAGGGTCAAAACGAAGCTAAAACAAAAGAGATATGGCCGGGAAAAAAAAGTTGTTGGTCTCGCGTGGGTCGTCTTCTTTGGGTGCGTGTAGGGCCTCCTTGCCCTACAATTTTTCAGTTATGCTTATTTAATTTTGCCCTTAAGACCAATTCTAGTGACACAATAGGGCTTGATCTTGTAATTCTTTAAACCTTATTTAATGGCAAGTTTTATGTTTAATTCAAATTGCAATATGATTTGAATTGAATATATAAATATCCTTTAGTATAATAAAGGGTGGATACCATTCTTAATTGTTAAGAATAATCAAGACGGATAATCCTCAATACGTTATACTATAAATATGTTCCTGGCCATAGAGTTCCTAACTTGGATAATTAGTAACTCGCAAAGGCCGGCACATCGTCTTCCTCATTGTTCGGTATAAGATACCGAAAGATAAGATTGGCGGGTCTCGTACCACTCTGTATAAGATACAGAAAGAAGACAAGTGGATGCTCATTATAGGAACGAGTTCACTGAACGAGACTATTAATATTGAATCACATGGGTTTTATCTCACGGGTCAATGATTCAATATTAACTACGGATTTGCATTAGTCCTTAGACCTGAGATGACATGGATATATGTGTGTTAGTGGATTAGGATATCAACAATATTATATGGTTGTCCTAATCAGGAATAGCCGTAAGTATCTATGTGTTTAGTTCAGTGACACACGAGGTATGTGTGCATCAGACATGGAATCTATCACCTCGAGATATACGAGGAGGATATCCTATGCGATCCAGTAGTCACTTGACGATAAATCCTTAGCCGAGGTAATATGACGACGGAATTTGGATTCCGTAGAGGGTGTGTCATATTAGTCAAGTGTGATTATTGGATTTGGTCATACGACGAGATCGAGAGATTTGACCTACTGACCGTGATCTCATATCTCGTCAGGATATAATATGATAGAGGGACTGTATTGTAGTGCACCGTAATGTAAGGTTCACATTCCCGCTTCACATTAAATTGGGTAATCATGACATATTGCTAGATGTCACTCATGTTTTACGAGAATTAATAATTGATTAATTTTCGTTGCCAATTTAATTGTGAACCTAGAAAATCCCACCCAATAAGAAATTGTTTTAAAAGAAAAAAGGGAAAATTTAGTAATTATGGAATTACTAAATTATAAGTGCAATTATTTAAGAAATAAGAATAATTAAATAAGTAATATGATTATTTATTTAATTATTAATTTGATTAGGCTTTTTGGTAACACCTAAAGCCCGGCCCAATAGCACTTAGGGTTTCTTGTCTATAAATATAACATTAAACCCAGAATCCGATCAATTAATCCGTTGGATCAAAAACAGAAATTTTAGAGAAAATTTTCGTGTCCCTTTTTCTCTCAAGTCTATTGAAGTCTTGACGGTTTCGGGTGGACCGACTCGGCATCTCACGCGTGGGAGATATCAGGCGGGTTATCGACTACGAAATCAGATTTCGTTTCGAGGTAACTTTTTGTTTTTGTGTCTTTGATTTAACCGTAAGATTTGAAAAACGTGATACTAATAAAATCAGATTTTATTTTTCCGCTGTGTATGATCATATCATGTTTTTCTAACAGTGGTATCAGAGCCATCGTTTTTCCAAACTTATGGTTTTAATTTATTTGTTTGTCGGACATTATTTTGTGTTTTGAATCAAAAAATAAATTTATGTATATGAGATATACGTATGTATATGTTGCTGGAAGAACAAAACAAAGTTTATTCTATTTAAATTATGTATGTTAGTATTTACGTTGTTTGCTGGGTTATCAAAACTATATATGTATATATATATGATATATATATATATATTTGCAGCAAATAAAAGGAAAGAGGAAATCAGAAAGCAAAATGGGGAAGGCAAGCGGCGGATTCGATCTGCCGCTGCCATTAGCGGCGCTGATGGCCGCGGCACCGCTGGGCAGTGCCGGCAGGCCGGTCGACGCCGCTAGGCAGCATCACTAGAGGAAGAGGCGCCACTAGGCGACGCCAGATGCAGCGATCGGCGCCCATGGCCAAAGGCTGCGTTGCTGGGTAGCACGGCCATGGCCGCTGCTTCGACCACTGTCATGGTTGGCGACGGTGGCCGTGGGGGTGAGAGGTGGCTGTTGGGCAGCCACCTGGAAAAGGGGCCACCGCCTAAGGCGGTGGCGTGTAGGTGTGCGGCCGCCTAGGGCAGCATGCACCCGCACAACGCGGGCTGGGCCCGCTTCCTCTTTGCTAGGCCGTGGGCTTGACCCGCAAGGGCGGCCTTGGCCCCGCTCATGGGCCGGGCTAAGGGCCCAGCTACAGGCCTCGTATGCAGGCCGCGTGCCTTGCGCAGACGGCCATGTGCGTGCGCCTATGGCGCACGTTGCAGCGCGTGGCCGCGGTTGCACGCGCGCATGCAGCGCCCCCTCCCTTTTTCCATTTTTTGTTTTTAATTTATTTTAAATATTTTCCAACAAATTTAATTTAAAAAAAATGTTTTTCAAAGCACTTAAGGTATAAATGTTATACACATGTCCGATAATCATATAAATTTTATAATATGCTTTTAATTGTTAAATAGCATGTTGTGAATGCCTTGTTGCACATTGGTATTTATCATGGACTTAGGACACTACATAGATGATGTATGTGTTGTTTGGATGTATGGATTGTTTATTTGACGGCCTGCGTGCCAAGATTTGCCTTTTTTTGGATAACGGTTGTAAAATTAACTGTTTAATTTTATTTTCGCTTTTTATTCTATTGTAAAAGTAGTTTATAGTAAATGTAAAAGCAAGGATTCAATCGATAGAGGCACGACGTGGAATAGAGTCATCAAGGTGAAACAATCTAAGAAACGAAGACCCTATGTAAACGGGTTATGCTTGTAATAGTTATAAGCAGTTTTCTTTTTATGCACCCACGTATGCACCGCACGTTTCCAATGGCTGGAATCGTGCTTAGAATGCATGTTTGAGTCCATGACTATATTGACTACTTTATGCAATGTTTATTTTACATAGTTGATGTATGATGATTAAAACATTGCATGTGTAAAGTGAGACCTAAAATTAGACCAAAATCTCTCATTTTATAAAATTAAATTGTAACCGGTTAGACCTTAAGAGTTAAGGCAATTTAATCGGGGCTCCCCATCACGATAGAGATTAGGGCATTTTGATTCGTGTGTTAACCGGGTATGGATACATATGGGTTGCACACTAGTTAAAATGTTTTTAATTTCTATTTATCATTTGATGAGACGGGGATGCACAAATATTGAGACCCAAGAACCTATTATGTGAGGGAATCGATATTCAATTGTGCAGACTTGTCAGCGTGATGGTATAATTTAACCACATTCAATTGCCAGGAAACTATTATGTGAGGTACATTGGACTGGGAGCTAAAATAATATTTGGGACGTACATGAGATGTATTGGACAAGAGTTGTCCACTTATTGAATTTGTTATTCCAAGAAACTATTATGTGAGGAGTAATAAGTTTGATAAGAATCCAAATACCCACTGGAATTCATGCCAACGTGAATTCGCAATTTCCTTTATTGGGAGTAAGGAATCTGAAAAAACTTAGTGGGAGGCACTGTTTGATTTAAAAACCAAAATCAAATAGTTAAGGAAAATAAGATATCTAATAATCTATTTATTTTCTGCAGATACATCAAATGGCTTCATTGCACCCACTTACTAAAAATCTTGACAAGCATCGGTTAACTAGACCAAATTTCAATGATTGGCTCTTAAACTTGAAACTGATTTTGAACTTGGAGAAAATTACTTATGTATTGGATGCTCCTGTACCCGTGCCTACTAATGATGATGGAGGGGAAAGTGTTCCTCAAAACATTACTCAAGAGGAGCAAGATACTCTTACCAAGTGGTGATATGATGATCTCACCGCTAGGAGTTATATGTTTATTTCAATGAGTAGTGAATTACAGCATCAACATGCGAATATGTCTGACGCGTACTCTATCATCACATGCCTACAAGAGCTGTATGGTGAACAAAGTCGGAGTGCGAGATATGAGATATCTAAGGCACTATTTAGGGTAAAGATGTTTCCGGGAGGATCAGTGGGAGAACACGTTCTCAAAATGATCTCCTTGTCGGAGAAGTTGAAGGATTTGGGGGATGAGTTGAATCTTCACCTCCAAATTGATTTGATCCTTCAGTCTTTGCCAAATTCGTATGAAAAATTCATATCGAATTTCTATATGAATAAAATAGAGTGTACTTCGGCTGAGTTAATGAACATGCTTATTACGGCACAAAGCAACATGAAATCGGGTACTGTGATGGCTGTTACCTCTTCTAGTAAGACTAGGAAGAGGAAAGGCAAGAAAAAGGCCACGCAAGTACCATAGGAGGCCAAGACAATAAGTAAGAAGAAGGGCAAAGCTGTTGCCAAAGGAAAATGTTTCCATTGTGGCAAGGACGGGCACTGGAAGAGGAACTGCAAAGATTACCTCAGTTCCTTGAAGAAGGAAGCGGAAGGTATGATGATAGTTCACGAGTATTTTTCCATTACTCATTGTTCTACTTTATGGATTCTAGATTCTGGAGCGACAACTCATGTTTGTGCTTCTGTATAGGATCTGGAGTAAAGTAGAAGGCTCACAAATGATGAGCTCGTGCTGAAGGTGGCAAACGGGCCAAGAGTTGCAACCACGGTTATAGGCACTGTTACTTTATCTTTATTGCATGGACAAAGTTTAGTTTTAAACAATTGTTTATGTGTACCTAGAGTTTTTAAGAACATTATTTCTATTACTGCTTTAGTGAAAGAGAATTATGAATTTTCTTTTAAAAATAATGTTTGTGAGATTTATTTTGTAAATAAATTGATTGCTTTTGGTAATTTTGTCAATGGTCTTTACATTTTGAATGTAACTATTGATGATGATAAAAATCTGCGTGTATTGAATAATAACAAGAGGCAAAGGGATAACCCAAATCCCAAAATTTTGTGGCATCATCGATTGGGTCATATTGGGGATGACAGAATCACTAAGTTGGAGAAAGATGGGCTTCTTGGCCCATTGGGTTCTGAACCTTATCCAACATGTGAATCTTATATCCTAGGAAAAATGACCAAATCACCCTTTGTTGGACAAGGGGTTAGAGTTACAGAATTGTTGGGACTCATACATTCTGATGTATGTGGGCCAATTAATGTAATGGCCCGAGGGGGTTATCAATACTTCATAACTTTTACAGATGATATGTCTAGATATGGATATGTTTATCTCATGAGACATAAATCTGAATCTTTTGAAATGTTCAAAGATTTTAAAGCTGAAGTAGAAAATCAAACTGGTAAAAAGATAAAAGCCTTACGATCAGATCGTGGAGGCAAATATCTAAGTCACGAGTTTGAAGATTTTCTTAAAGTCTAGGGTATTATTTCACAACGCACTCCACTAGGAATGCCTCAACTAAATGGGGTTTCAGAAAGGAGGAATCGGACTCTATTAGATATGGTTCGAAGCATGTTAAGTTATTCTGACTTATCATATGCCCTTCCTACTGCAATATACCTTCTAAACAGAGTACCTTCCAAGTTAGTTCCTACAACACCATATGAGATATGGTTTGGTAGGAAACCAAGTCTTAAACATGTTAAGATTTGGGGATGTACAACTTTTGTGAAAAAGCTTAAATCAGAAAAACTTAAGACTCGATCTTTAAAGGGTAATTTCATAGGTTATCCTAAGGATACCTTAGGATATGGATTCTATATTCCTGAGCTGCAACAAGTAGTTGTTAGTAGAAATGCCTTTTTTCTTGAAAAAGAATTTATTCAAGAAGATGGAACAAAAAGGAAAATAGAACTTGGTGAAGAGTTCACCGAACCTGAATCTATCCCACAAGATGTCCAATTACCAAGTGAAGAGCCAAGGCCGAGTCTTGCACCTCCCAATAGGAGGAGTGAGAGGATAACTTGGCCACTTGAGAGATATGGTTTCCTAAGTGAACAAGAGTTGTTCGTAGTAGGAGACCATGATCATTCAGATGACCCTACCACTTACCGAGAGGCGATGTTAGACATCGACTCACAAAGATGGCTAGAGACTATGAAATCTGAAATGAATTCCATTTATTCGAACCAGGTCTGGACTCTTGTAGATCCACCAAAAGGTATAGTACCTATTGGATGTAAATGGGTCTTCAAGAAGAAGATAGGTTTGGATGGAAAGGTAGAGACCTACAAAGCAAGACTAGTGGCAAAATGTTATCGTCAAAGGCAAGGTGTTGACTATGAGGAAACATTTTCTCCAGTTGTTATGCTTAAATCCATTAGGATTCTACTACCCATTGTTGTTCATTATGATTATGAGATTTGGCAAATGGATGTGAAGACAGCTTTTCTAAATGGTTATATAGATCAAGATATCTATATGGAACAACCTGAAGGCTTCACACCCATGGATCAAACAGGGAAGGTATGCAAGCTTAAGAGATCCATTTATGGTCTTAAGCAAGCATCCAGGAGTTGGAACATTTATTTTGATAATGAAGTCAAATTGTTTGGGTTTATTCAAAATATTGACGAGCTCTGTGTATACAAAAAGGTTAGTGGGAGTGCGATTGCGTTTTTGGTCCTATATGTTGATGACATCCTACTCATTGGGAATGATGTAGCATTGCTATCAAAAATAAAAACATGGTTGTCAAGTACGTTCTCCATGAAAGATTTCGGAGAAGCTGCCTACATTCTCGGCATTCGGATCTATAGGGATAGAACCAAGAGATTGATAGGGCTCTCCCAAACCAAGTACGTAGAAAGAGTGTTGAAGAGGTTCAACATGGAGGATTCCAAGAGAGGCCTGCTACCTTTTAGACATGGAATCCACCTCTCTTGGGATATATGTCCCAAAACACAAGAAAAGAGAGATCGCATGTCTAGGATTCCTTATGCTTCGGCAATAGGAAGCCTGATGTATGCGATGTTATGTACTAGGCCTGATATCGCTCATGCTGTAAGTGTTACAAGAAGATATCAATCTAATCTAGGTGAGCAACACTAGATTGCTGTTAAGAACATCCTTAAGTACTTGAGAATGACTAAGGATTTGATTCTTACATATGGAACGAGAGAACTTAAAGTATAAGGTTACACAGATTCTGATTTCTAATCAGATGTTGATGATAGAAAGTTTATCTCAGGCTATATGTTTACTTGCAATGGTGGAGTATTCAGTTAAAAAAGTTCCAAACAAGATACTACCACCAATTCTACTACAGAAGCTGAGTATATCGCGACATCTGATGCTACGAAGGAAGCCGTCTGGATCAAGAAGTTTGTGGAAAAACTTGGAGTGGTTCCCTCAATAGAGTCTGCCGTGCCCTTGTTTTGCAACAACAATGAGGCTATAGCGTAAGCCAAGGAACCAAGGTCTCACCAAAAGTCCAAACACATTGAGAGACGCTTCCACCTCATTCGAGAGATTGTTGGCAGAGGAGATGTCAATGTGCAGGGAGTAGATACATCAGAGAATGCAACAGATCCACTTACTAAGGCCATGAACCAGAAGCAACTAGATTCTCATCTAGATAAATGGGGTATGAGATACCATTCAGAATGGTCTTAGGGCTAGTGGGAGATTGTTAGATATAAGCCCTTAAGACCAGTTCTAGTGACACAATAGGGCTTGATCTTGTAATTCTTTAAACCTTATTTAATGGCAAGTTTTATGTTTAATTTAAATTGCAATATGATTTGAATTGAACATATAAATATCCTTTAGTATAATAAGGGATGGATACCATTCTTAATTGTTAAGAATAATCGAGACGAATAATCCTCAATACGTTATACTATAAATATGTTCCTGGCCATAGAGTTCCTAACTTGGATAATTAGTAACTCGCAAAGGCCGGCACATTGTCTTCCTCCTTGTTCGGTATAAGATACCAAAAGACAAGATTGGTGGGTCTCGTACCACTCTGTATAAGATACAGAAAGAAGACAAGTGGGTGCTCATTATAGGAACGAGTTCACTAAACGGGACTATTAATATTGAATCACATGGGTTTTATCTCACGGGTCAATGATTCAATATTAACTACGGATTTGCATTAGTCCTTAGACCTGAGATGACATGGATATATGTGTGTTAGTGGATTAGGATATCAACAATATTATATGGTTGTCCTAATCAGGAATAGCCGTAAGTATCTATGTGTTTAGTTCAGTGACACACGAGGTATGTGTGCATCAGACATGGAATCTATCACCTCGAGATATACGAGGAGGATATCCTATGCGATCCAGTAGTCACTTGACGATAAATCCTTAGCCGAGGTAATATGACGACGGAATTTGGATTCCGTAGAGGGTGTGTCATATTAGTCAAGTGTGATTATTGGATTTGGTCATACGACGAGATCGAGAGATTTGACCTACTGACCATGATCTCATATCTCGTCAGGATATAGTATGATAGAGGGATTGTATTGTAGTGCACCGTAATGTAAGGTTCACATTCTCGCTTCACATTAAATTGGGTAATCATGACATATTGCTAGATGTCACTCATGTTTTACGAGAATTAATAATTGATTAATTCTCGTTGCCAATTTAATTGTGAACCTAGAAAGTCCCACCCAATAAGAAATCATTTTAAAAGAAAAAGGGGCAAATTTAGTAATTATGGAATTACTAAATTATAAGTGCAATTATTTAAGAAATAAGAATAATTAAATAAGTAATATGATTATTTATTTAATTATTAATTTGGATTGGGCTGGGCTTTTTGGTAGCACCTAAAGCCCGGCCCAATAGCACTTAGGGTTTCTTATCTATAAATATAACATTAAACCCAGAATCCGATCAATCAATCCGTTGGATCAAAAACAGAAATTTTAGAGAAAATTTTCGTGTCCCTTTTTCTCTCAAGTCTATTAAAGTCTTGATGGTTTCGGGTGGACCGACTCGGCATCTCACACGTGGGAGATATCAGGCGAGTTATTGACTACGAAATCAGATTTCGTTTCGAGGTAACTTTTCGTTTTTGTGTCTTCGATTTAACCGTAAGATTTGAAAAACATGATACCAATAAAATCAGATTTTATTTTTCCGCTGCGTATGATCAGATCATGTTTTTCTAACATAATTAACTTGGAAGATGTTTTTGCACTATGGCAGAAAATGGATCCCAACATAATTGAGAGTCAGAACCAATGCGTTATCATGGGGTGGTGGACAACGCTTTTGGGAAGAGTGTATATGCACCCAGGAAATGCCTTGAGAGACTTTCTAAATGCAATTACACCCTTTTTATGGGAACTCCCACCTGGCATAGTAATGCCTCACGTAGCAACCCTCCAGATATCCTACCTAATTTCCTTGCTTATCCTAGAGTGGCGTGATGCGGGAAACTACTTCTTTGTCAAAATTAGTAAAACCATGACGTCAAGTTTATTCCACTATAGTTTTTATAAGTACATATACAATGATTCATTTTCTTACTATAACCACCTTAACTTGTTATTATATACATAAGCCATTCTGCCACTATTTTTCCCTTTTTGTACACATCTATAAATTTACATAAGCAAAATTGTCTTCTCTATTTCTCAAAAAAAAGTCACTATTCAGCCTCAGACCTAGAAGGTGGCGTCGGGGCTTGTTCTTCAGCATAAGCTCTTCTTCAGGTAAGGGCATGTCCTATATACCTATGTTAGCCTCAACCTCACGTAATTAAGTCGTGAAGGCTACAAGGTCGAGGTAAACTTCGTGAGCAAAAAAATAGTTTCCCGCATCACGCCACTCCGGGATACGCAGGAAAATTAAGTAGGCTATCTGGACGGCTGCTACATGAGGCATCACCATGTCGGGTGGGAGTTCCAATAGAAAGGGTGTAACTGCATTTAGAAAGTCTCCCAAGGCATCCCTTAGGTGCATATACACTCCTCCCAAAAGCGCTGTCCACCATCCCATGATGGTGCGTTGGTTCTAACTCTCAATTATCTTGGGATCCATTTCTTGCCATAGTGTCAAAACATCCTCCAAGTCAGTTAAATCAAAAACCTAAATCAAATCATAAAATCTAGCTCTAATACCAACTGTAACACTCCACATCTTAAACACATACAACAATGCTAATGACAACATCGCTAACCAATTACATTCAAACGGTCGTTATGGAAGCCTTTGCCAACATGAGCTAAGGATCGAGCTTGAAAGCTTAACCATAAGCTAAGTAATTGATGCTTTCACTATATGTTCTTGATATAAGTACATCACAACACTCCCTATTGCAGAATAGGAAGCTAAGGACTATACATGATCCATTTTTTCTTACATTGTTCTTGCAATACAACACTTAAAGTACAAAAGTATACAAAGATGGGAAACTTTTGCAACAAGACTTACCAGCTCCTTGCATTTTCTTTGACTCATCCTTGGGGTACCTAGCACGTTGAATATGCCGATAGTAAGATATGAACATCTTAGTAAGTGATTTAGTAAAGGAAATTCGTGCATGTAAATGAAATGCGTAAGTATGTCGTGAAACCTCTCGTGTGGTAGAGCTGTCGAGGTATTGCAATCACCCCCACTAATCCATCATGTTCAAACTCCTCACATGACTACTCCCTGGTCCAACATGATGGCCTTGACATCAACTAGCCACACACACTACGATGATGCATGACAAAGTGAAGAAATATACTTGGGCAAAGGAAAAGTATGATATGCAAGTCAACACCCTTACCCAAATGAAACCAAAATGATCGAGATGAAGCAAAAGCATGCAAGAACCACTTACTTTGTTGGTTTACCTTCATTGTGCACTGTTTATAGCAAGCGGGATTGGGTTTTTGCAGACAACACGGGTTTTCGTAAACCAAATTTTCAATACTTTTATATAGAGTTGCAGGGAAAAATTAAATGAGCATAACTACAAAATTACAAGAAAAGAGGGCCCCACACATGCCCTCACGTGCCCAAAGAAGATAGCCCACGCGTTTGTACACGCGGCCAACAGGGGCGTGTGCACTTCACGTATCGGTGTCTTCTCTGGCAACTGTGACGCTGTAACTTCATTTTTTGGCCATATCTTCTTTGTTTTAACTCCGTTTCGACCCCCCGTTTGAACCCAAGGCTTCCTTTTTCTTCCCTTTACCCGATTATAAGAAAAAATTGGACTTACCTCACTATTTTATAAAGGCCCAAACTTTCTAACGAGGCCTTTTCCCTTCCTTGTTTTTGGCAGAATCTTCTCCCTCTTTTTTGCAGAATATTTCCTCTCAAATTCCTTACTTTGCTCTCTTGTTGAGTGCCCAAAAAAATCTCTTTCAAAAGTCTTTTATTTATAGACTTTTCTTACAAATTGGGTTTCGTTATGTGTCACCTCGAGATAAGAGTCTCATCATGAGTTTTATCCTATTGGGCCAGTTGTTCCTTGAGATTAGTGCCTCATCATTACTCCTCCAACTGCTCGATCACCCCATTTGGTTATTCTAAGAATCTAGTTACAAGTTTTCAAAGAATTATGCTTTGGCCTGAAACACTTTGCCTTTTATCACTCAAGCCCTTGGATTTGCTTTAAATCTTCCAAATACCCTTGGAATAATGGTCTCTTGCATTCATTCCCAAAGTTTTTGGAAATTTGCACTTGTTCTCCGATTTTTTTTCATTTTTCAAAAACCACTCTTACACCCCGGGGCCCCTAATTCCAAGAGATACTCTATTTCTAACAATATCTTACAAGGATTTTGAGTATTACATGCTTCGGTATCAGAGTAAGAGACTACTCTATTATATACATATAATAGCAAGTCAAGGTGGTTATAGTAAGAAAATGAGTCGTTGTATACGTACAAATAAAAATTATAGTGAAATAAACTTGACGTTATGGTTTTACTAATCTTGACAATTTTATGGTGACAAGATAAGTATATGACGATTTTGGGATATAAAGAAGAGGAACCCCAAAGGATTCGTAACAAATTCGATGAGTAAGTAGACGAGACAAGGATAAGTAAGTCAATTGTTCAGTGGGTTAAATCCCCTTGCTGCTATTTTGGGTGACTTACTGGATTTTTGGATGTGGCATATAGAATCCTTTAAGCAACTACTTCTTAGAAATTTGATGAATTAGGACTAATCGAATTTTGAATTTTGAGGATATTATGAGTAACGATTCGTTAAAACGAACAAGTATTTGCAGGTAAAGGACTTAAAATCTTAAGGATTTTGGACAACTATCTTCGGAGAATCATTGGTATTGTAAAAATATTTGGAACTTGGAGAATCAAAATGTATCAAGGGTGTTAGTGGACATCCAGCCGTAGGAACCCTTTCAAGGATATATCGCAAGCTTGAAGATCTTATGAATATAATAAAACCCCAAAAGGTTGCTATCTACAGGAAATTTGAAATTTGGAAATAATCAAGTTAGGATTTGCAAGTTTGTCAATAGATCTAATAGGAATGGCACGGATCCCTCATATGAATATAGATAAATGGGTGTTTGATATGCATAGGTACTAGAAGGAAGTATAAAACTTAATGTGTGTGATTGTGTGCTTTATCTTGTTAGTCGGATATAGATATTTGGAAATATGTTAATAAATTGCTCTTGTGATCTCTTATGAATATTTTTAGATGGTAAACACTCGTTGATCTTGAAACCTTAGGCACAGAAGCAACACTCAAGAGGAGGAGGACATGAAGGACCTTCATGAAGAAATGATGGAAACGTCCCAAGAAAACCTACCACCAGAAAGGAACCAAGGAGAGAGAACCCGCATGGACTAGGTGGAACGAGTCTTGGAGAACATGGTCACACTTATGTAGGGAACACAACTAACGGGTCAGGTTATCCCTCGAATTTCTTATGTTAGTGTCAAGTTTTAGCGGTTAAACTTGTCGATTTTTTTAGGAAGGGCAAGAACTGACCCTTGTAAAAGTGAGTATTGGTTGGAGTAGATCGAGAAGATCTTTGATTTCATTGGTTGCGATGAGGAGGACAAAGTCAATTGTGCTACTTTTATGCTTCGGGATGAGGTCGACCAATGGTGGAAAACTATGCAGAGAACCTTGCAAGATCCCGAGGGGCAAGGTACGCCAAATATTGCATGGGAGCAATTTAAGGAACTTTTCAATATTAAGTATTTTCCTATGTATAAGAAAATGGAGAAAGGCCGAGAATTTATGAATCTAAAGCAAAATGGGGACATGTTTGTCGCCCAGTATGAGGCTCACTTCACTTGGCTAATCGAATATATGCCCATCTACAACCTGGACAAGGAGTCCAAAGCATAGAAATTCCTTGGAGGACTGAAGTTAAAGATCCACCTGTCATTAAGCTCCTTGGGGGCACACACTTATGCAGAGGTGGTTCTATAGGCCTTGACTGTGGAAAGCAACCTTCATCGGATGGAGACCTTGAAAGTTGAGTTTCGTGGGCTTGAGGACAAAAGGTTGGGAATGAGGCATGACTTGGGGGCTAGAGGGAAAAAATTTAAACTTAAAGGTATGTGTCCTAAATGTCATAAATTTCTTCCCTGAAAACCTTGTAGGACCAGAAGTTAAGGATGATGTTGCACCTTTTTGTATATTAGTTTTGCTGATGAAAAACATCTATTGGCTTATTCTCTAAGTCATGAGTCAAGGTTGTGGTTTTCAACATATATCAATTTCAATATCAAGTATTATTTTATTCAAATAAAAACAAGTTAAGTTCATTCTTATACATATGGAGATTTTCAAAAACAAATATTATGATTTAAAAGAATCTCCTAAAGTGATTTTCAAAATTAGCCTTGAAATCGTTGGTTAACATAAAGCTAAAATTATTCTAAGGAAAAAGACCAACTAGAACATGTTTTTGAAAATATTTTCTTTTTTGGAAAACTATTTCCCGGTATTTCGATAGCTAATATCCATTGGTGATAAAATGATTTTTTCAAGAAATATAAAGTATGTATTTTGAAGGTGTAAAATTGCTAAATCCTAAGTTTGTATTAAAACCAAAATTTTACTTTCTTATTGTTATGAATTTTGATTTTTTAGATATTTTTATTAAATCCAAATAGGGGATACTTGCTTATTTACATTTATGTATTAAAGTAAATGTCCATTTACTTAAACTAAAGAAATATAAATATGCTATAATGTATACATGCTATGGATTATGTTGTCAGGCAAACCCTTTTGAAACTCTATCATGTTTCTGTGCATGTATCAAAACCCCTTCTGAAAAGGTTTTCAATATTTTTCTAAGTGTATATGTTATTTTGAAACATCTATGTAATGCTTATGTTTTCAAATCAGGTTTTGGACTATGTTTCAAAACCTGCATTCTATGTTTTGAAACATCTGACATTTCTATCAGCAGAGATTTAAAAAATCCGAGATGCACTTGTGTTAAACATTTATTTTTATTCTCTGATTTTTAAATCCATCTTCTGAGAAAGCAAATTCAAATTTGAATTTGAATGTGAGTGTTTTTAATTAATCATAGTGGGCATAAGACATTGTCTCCCACTCAATGCTGTCTCTAAGTGCAAGTCCAACTAGAAAGGTTGTATGTTTCGAAACATGAGCAGTATGTTTTGAAACCTTAGTATAAATTTATGATGTTTCGAAACCTATATGTTATGTTTCGAAACCTTCTTTTCTTTCTTGTCTCTAACAGTTATAAACGACCAGATTTCTATCTCTTGCTATAAATAACAGGTGTTTGAAGACAAAAAAAAGTTACAACAAGTGAGCACACACTAGAGAGACACACACAAACACAAGTAGTGATCAAAAGATTTTTATTGAGCTCTCAAAGAAGATCTATCTTCATCTTAATCTTGTGCATTGCAAGTATGAAAAGAGAAGCAAGTGCAAATAAGGAGTCTCATCTCTTCTGCTCTCCTCACCTCAAACCAAGAGGTTTGTACAGCCATTTGGTAAGGCATTTTATTGCATTCAATCTATTGGGCTGTAAAGATAAAACTTTACTTATCTTGTTAATGTTGTAAGGTTTGAGTTTAGCCTTAAAACTCATTTTGGTGTAAGGTTTAAGTTGAGCCTAATACTCATTGTGTCAAAGGTTTGAGTTGAGCCCGTAAAAACTCATTGTACAAGATTTTTGGATGAATAGTGATAAAACCCTTATTGTGGTTGATCACTAGTAAAAGTGATTGAGATTGAAAAATCCTTCAAGTGGGTAAGCTTGAAAGTAGTGGACTAGGCAGGGTGCCAAACCACTATATATCTTGTGTGCACTTAATCTTTTGCTTTTGCTTATCGTTATTGCCTATTGCTCATGCTTTGAAAAGAAGTGTCTTCAAAGACAAAAACATATCTTCCTTGAGCATAAGCTTATACATATACATAAGTATCTATCTTTGATCTCAAACACCATTAGTATACTCTTACTTATGTAAATCATTTTCGCCAAAGATCATTCTTTTGAAATATAAGCTAAGAAATTTCGAAACAAGCAAAATAGTAAGTTGTATTTCGAAACATACCTCATAGATTTCAAAAAAAGCTAAAACAATAAAGTATATATTTCGAAACATATATAATAGGTTTCTAAACCTATTTAACAGAAAGGTTTATTTCGAAACATATACCCTATATTTCGAAACATATTATTCTTCCATCAATAATTGTTTTAATTATCAAAAAATTTATTCGAATCCCAATTTCGCCCCCCCTCTTGGGATATATTTTCCATCATTAGGACCAACAAAGGATGCTATTCATGTGAGGGAACCAACCATGTGGCCCGAGATTACCCAAAAAGGCCCATGTGTTATAATTGTTAGAAGCCCAGTCATCTTTCTCGGGATTGCCCACAAAGGAAAGAAGTTGTTCAACTAGGGGAAAACAAAAAAGGCCTAGAGCCATGACGAGGACGTGTGTTCAACTTGACGAGGGAGGATGCCAGTGCTAACTCGTCAATCATACAAGGTACAATGATTTTTCTTAATACACAAGTGCAAGTGCTAGTTGACCTAGGATCTACTCATTCATTTATATCACAAGCATTGGCACGTTGTCTAGAGTTGGAATTGGGAGAGTTAGGATGCCCCATGATAGTAGCTACCCCTTTTGGAAAACAAGTAAAAACAGGCATGAGTTATAAGGGTGAAAGGATCGTTTTAGGGAATAATGAATTTCCAATCGAACTTACGTCCCTAGATATTTAGGATTTTGGCATAACCCTAGGATAGATTTCTTGACCAGATACAATGTCAAAATTAACTGCCAAGAAAAAATAGTTAAATTACAAGTAGATGATGGGACTTGGGAGGGATTTCGAGGGCAAAGTAGTAATGGAAGAACCAAATGGATAACAACCCTTAAAGTTGTTAGGATGTTAGAAAAAGGAATCTATGGCGACCTGGCTTGTGTACAAATAGAAAATAAAAAGGGTGAGCTTGGGGATATGCTCATAGTAAAAAAATTCCCTATTGTCTTTCCCGAAGACTTACCGGGGCTACCCCCTCAATGAAAAATTGAATTTGCTATAGATGTCCTACCTAGAACGGACCCTATATCCATACCTCCCTACATAATGGCTCCATCATAATTAAAAGAATTAAAAAGTTAGTTTCATGACCTTTTGGACAAGGGATTTATCCAACCTAGCATGTCACCTTGGGGAGCACCCGTATTGTTTGTAAAGAACAAGGACAAAAGCTTAAGGATGTGTATAGATTACCCACTAACTGAATAAGGTAAACATAAAAAACAAGTACCCGCTCCCTAGGATTGATGAATTGTTTGATCAGTTACAAGTTGCTAAGTTATTTTCAAAATATATTTGAGATCGGGGTACTACCAATTGGGGATTAGAAAGGAGGATGTAACAAAGACTACATTTAGATCTCGATATGGACATTATGAATACTTGGTGATGCCATTTGATGCCATTTGGGTTAACTAACGCACCAGCAACCTTCATGGATTTGATGAATAGAATATTCAAGCTATTCCTGGACCAGTTTGTGATTGTGTTTATTGATGATATTTTGATCTACTCAACTAATAGGGAAGAACATGAGCAACACTTGAGAATAGTCTTGAAGATATTATAGAAGTATTAATTGTATGTCAAGTTTTCAAAATGCGAGTTTTGGCTAACTCAAGTAGCTTTCCTAGGCTATGTTATATCAAAGGAAGGAATAGCGATGGATCCTTCAAAGGTCAAAGCAATAAAAGATTAGAAGAAACCCAAGATCGTAATCGAGATATGAACCTTTTTGGGACTAGCAGGTTATTATAGAAAGTATGTCAAAGGATTTTCTAATATTGCTTTACCCTTTATCTAGTTGACAAGGAAGGGAGTTAAATTTGAATGAAATATGGCATGCGAGCATAGTTTTGATGAACTAAAAAGGAGACTAACCTCTACTCCTGTTCTAGCTATGCCGTGTGGAACAAGAGGATTCACAGTGCATGTCGATGCTTTAAAAATTGGCTTGGGGTGTGTCCTCATGCAAAATGGAAAGGTGATAGCGTATGGGTCTCGACAATTAAAAAATCACGAGCAACACTATCCTACCCATGATTAAGAGTTGGTCGCAATCGTGTTTGCCTTAAAACTTTGGCGGCACTATTTGTATGGAAAAAAGTTCGAGGTCTTTACAGATCATAAAAGCTTGAAGTATCTATTTTCACAAAAGGATATGAATATGAGGCAACAACGATGGATGGAGTTCTTAAAGAATTACGATTGTACAATCCAGTACCACCCTGGGAAGGCAAATGTTGTGGCTGATGCTTTAAGCAAAAAAGAGTCTACTCTAATGGCCAATCTAATAACCTGGGAGTGGGGACTGGTGGAGGCTTTTAGCCAGTTGACGGTGAATGTGATTCCTAAAAGAAAAGTCTATCTACGTCGCTAGCCTGGTGATTCATTCTCATATGATGGAACGAATCTGACATGCTACTCTAGAAGACTTGAGGGTAAGGTTATGGGTAGATGACCAGGGAAAGGTCAAAAACCCTAACTTTAGTTTTTCTAATAGAATATTGCGATTTGCAGACTGAATCTTTGTGCCCAGGGTCAAGGAATTGAGGTAAACCATACTAGATGAAGCACACCAGGCCAAGTATACAGTCCACCCTGGTGCTACCAAAATGTACAGAGATTTGAGGAATTTGTATTGGTGGCCGGGACTAAAGAAGGACATAGCTTGACATGTAAATTGATATGACACATGCCAAAGGATAAAGATTGAACACTAAAGGCCTGATGAAATGCTTCAACCTCTAGAGATTCTCGAATGGAAATGGGAGCATATCACAATGGATTTTGTTACAGGATTACTAAGAGGCCCCATGGGAAATGACGTGATATGGGTAATAGTGGATAGACTAACAAAATCTGCTCATTTTCTACCCATGAAGATAGGACAACATGTCAGTAAATTGGCTCAAATATACATAAAAGAAATAATTAGGCTAATTATTGTCATGATTCATGAACTAATGTAATGTCTAATTATTATAATAAAAAATGATAGGTTGAAATATATCTTAATTAAATTGCTACAAAAACATTTCATTGAAAGATTAAGTTATTATTCAACAAAAAAAAAAAAAAAAATCCAAATTTTCAAAAAAAAAAAAAAAAGATGAGATCAATTCCGAAGAACTTTTTATTTATTATTATAAATATAGTAGACATAATTCCATTGGTCTAATTCGGGGCCTTATGATAGATTTTTGAATTTATTTATCCTACAAACATATCAAGATAAATAAAGGTCCTTAAATTTGTTTGTGACTGTTAAGGAGCTGTATGAGATAAAAATCTCATGTACAGTTCTGTAATAGAGATGATATTAGTGAACTCTAGTAAGTATAGTATCCGACAGAGATCCAAGGTTTACTTCTCGATTTTGGGAGAGTTTGCAAAAATGTTTGGGAACGCATTTGCGGCTAAGGATGGCATATCATCCCCAAACAGACGAATAGTCAGAACAAACAATTCAAACTATGGACGACATGTTACGAGCTTGCGTGCTTGAATTTTCAAAAGGATGGGAGGAACACATACCCCTGATTGAATTTGCGTACAACAAAAGTTATCATAATAGTATTGGTATGGCTCTTTACAAGGCCCTTTATGGTCGAATTGCATAATGCTTCTATGTTGGACCAAAGTGGGAGAAAGGCAATTATTGGGACCTAAAATAGTGTAGTAAACAAATGAGAAAATTAAGGTGATTCAAGAAAGGATTAAGGCAGCCCAAAGCTGACAGAGATCATATGCAGATAATCGAAGACAGAATTTGGAATTCCAAACTAGAGATAAAGCATACCTGAATATCCTACACCAAGGAAAGAAACGAGGAAAACTAAGCCCACGATACATTGGGCCATATGAGATTCTGGAACGTATTGGGCCAGTGGCATATCGATTGGCATTACCCCCAACAATGTCCAACATACATAATGTGTTCCATGTGTCTCGACTTCAAAAATGCGAACCCGATCCTTCTCAGAAGATTTTAGAGGAAACTGTTGAACTACAAGAAGACTTAATCTATCTCGAAGAACCAATTGGAATTTTGGACCAAAGGGAGCAAGTTTTGAAAAGCAAAGTAATACCATTAGTGAAAGTATTATGGAAACACCATAATATTGAAAAGGCCACATGAGAAAGAGAATAAGAAATGCGCCAAAAGTTCCTGCACCTTTTCAACCATATGGAATCCTAAGATGAATTTCGAGGATGAATTTTTTTTTTTTTTTAAGGGGGGAGGATGTAATACCCGAAATCCTTATAATATATTGTTCTTAAGGAAATAGAGTATCTTTTGGAATTAAGGGCCCTGAGGTGTAAGAGTAGTTTTTGAAAAATAAAAAAAATTTAGAGAACAAGTGCAAATTCCCAAAAACTTTGGGAATGAATGCAAGAGACCATTATTCCAAGGGTATTTGGAAGATTTAAAGCAAATCCAAGGGCTCGAGTGATAAAGGGCAAAGTGTTTCGGGAAAAAGTGTAATTCTTTGAAAGCTTGTAAATAGATCCTAAGAATAACCAAATGGAGTGAACGAGCAGTTGGAGCAGTAATGATGAGGCACTAATCTCAAGGAATAAGTGGTGTAATAAGGTAAAAGTCATGATGGAGCTCTTATCTTGAGGCTACACATAGTGAAACCCGATTCATCGAAAAAGTTTATAAATAAAAGGATTTTGAAAGAGATTTTTTTGGCATTTAACAAAAGAGGAAAGTAAGGAATTTGAGAGGAAATATTCTGCAAAAAGGAAAGGGGAGATTCTGCAAAGAATGAGGAAGGAAAAAAACCTCATTGGAAAGTTTAGGCCTCTATCAAAGATCATTCCAAATGCTAAGAAAACAGTGAGGTAAGTCCAATTTTTTGCATATAATTGGGTAAAGGGAAGAAAAATGAAGTCGTAGGTTCAGACGGTGGTCGAAGCGGAGCTAAAACGAAGGACATATGGTCGAAAAACGAAGTTGCAGCGTCATAGTCGCCGAAGAAGACATCAGCGCGTGCACTGCATGCACTGCTGCTGGCCACGTGTACCGGCATATAGGCCATCTTCTTTGGGCACGAGAGGGTGCATGTGGGGCCCCTTTGCCCTACAATTTTCCAATTATGCTCATTTAATTTTTCCCTACAACCCTATGTAAAAGTATTGGAAGTTTGGTTTACGAAAACCCGTGTTTTCTGTAAAAACCCAATCTCGCTGGCTATAAATAGTACACAGTCAAGGTAAACTAGCAAAGTAAGTGGTTCTTGCATGCTTTTGCTTCATCCCGGTCATTTTGGTTTCATTTGGGTGAGGATGATTACTTGCATATCATAGTTTTCCTTTACCTAAGTATATTTCTTCACTTTGTTGTACATCATCATGGTGTGTTTGGCTAGTTAACGTCGGAGCTATCATGTTGGACCATGGAGCGGTCATGTGAGAAGTTTGAACATGATGGATCAACGGGGGTGATTGCAACACCTCGACATCTCTACCACACGGGAGGTTGCACGACATATGCATTTCATTTACATGAATGAATTTCCTTTACTGAATCACTTTCTAAGATGTTCATATCTTACTATCGACATATTCAATGTGCCAGGTACCCCAGGGACAAGCCAAATGAAAGGCGAGGAGGTGGTCCATGATTAGTTTAACTTTTTTTAAGTTCTAGTTTAAAAGTGTCCCATCTTTGTATACTTTTGTACTTTAAGTGTTGTATTGCAAGAATGATGTAACCTGTATAGTCCTTAGCTTCCTATTCTGCAATAGGGTGTGTCCTGATGTACTTGTATCAAGAACATATAGCAGAAGTCTCAATTACTTAGCTTATGGTTAAGCTTTCAGGTTCAATCCTGCAAAGGCTTCCATAAGGTCCGTTTGAATGTAATTGGTTCACGATATTGTCATTAGCATTATTGTATGTGTTTAAGATGTGGGGCGTTACAGGTGATGCCTTGTACCCAATTCGGGACCAAGGCTAATATGGCATGGCGGTAGCTGTGTTCTCCTATCTTGACAATGCGTTTGCAACCAAATTCTCCTTCCCCTTTCTGTATTGAATACAATAATTGAACCCTACAATTTGGTGATTCCCTTCCTCTGTAACTGGTTATGTGCTCTCTGTTAGAAAAGGAACTTCAGATTCTCATGGTTTGTTATAATGATAAATCTCTTGCCTTCCAAATAATACCTTCATTTCTCTATGGCCATCAGAACAACAAGCAATTGCTTATCATATATGCTCAACCTAACATGCATTGGGGCCAATGTTTGACTTAGGTAAGCCACCAGTCTTCCTTCTTGAATTAGTACAACCCTTATTCCCATGTTGCATGCATTTGTTTCCATAATGAACTCCTTAGAAAAGTAAGCAAGGTCAAGATTGGGGCTTGGGTTATGGCATCCTTCAATGTCTCAAAAGCCTTCTCTGTCTTAGGTCCCCAATTAAAGTTGTTCTTCTTTAACAGATTAATGAGGGGCTTACTTATCACTCTATAGCCCCTGATGAACCTTTTGTAGTAGCCTGTAAGGTCCTCACTATCGATGAGCTTCCAACTTCCTCTTCCCTACTACTCCCTTTAACTTAAGTACCCTACCTAAGGCATGACCTTGCAAGGCAAGCATAGAAATTCCCCCCCTTCTTCGCCATCAGTCTATTCCCCTTATTCTTCCTCAACTCAACCTCTACTTTCCTTTCTTTTTCTCCTTAGCCTTCCATTGTTAGCAACATCCTCTTAAACTGGTGCCCCTGCCAAAATTTATCCCCACAATGGAAGTAAAGCCCCAATTGCCTCTTATGACCCACAATTAAGGCTTTGGTCGAGGATGGGGTTGGTTGGTGCCTCACCATCATTCCACTCTTCTGATAAGGTTGGTTACTCCCCTTGTCGACTACCCCATGCCCCCCATAGGAACCTTCTTCCCTGATTCCCTTAGGAGATAGTCAGTATCTCTTTGCAAAGGTGTCTAAGGCCATCTTATGAAGATGCATTTGCTCTACCGCCTATCCCACTAAAGTAGTGTATAACATCTTCACAATAAGGTGGATCTAATCGTTCAATCCACTAATGAAGCTAGATACAAAATAGGCCTCATTCAAAGAGGGATGTGATAGGGACAACAAAGATCTAAGTTATTCAAACCTTACATGATATTCCTTCACCATTCCCTTCTTTTTCAGCTTATTGAATTCCTCAATGACATCCGTCCTCGTCTTCTCCCTGAACCGATTGCAAAGGCCATGTACAAACTCCGACCAACTCCATTCCTCACTTCCTTGGCTCCAATTTTGAAACCAAGCGTGTGCAACATCATCCAAGTAGGTTGCAACCATGTTCACTTTCTCCTTTTTAGCTACTCAGTATTGGTAGAACACTCGTTCACAATGCTAAATCCACCACCGAGGTCGATCTCTCTCAAACGAGGGAATGTCCATCCGAGGCCTTGGGATGGTGGAGTAGTTACTGCCCACTCCTTGATTCAAATTATCCACCTCTACCTTTGTCTTCTCCCTTGCTTCCATAAGATTGTTAGGCCTCTGCCTAGATCTTGGGGTCATTAGAATTGGCACCAATGAAGCCCTACGAGGGAAATATGTCGAAAGGCTGGCATCAGGCTGCTGAGCAAAAATGCTCAAGGCAGTACCCAATTGTTGAGTCAATTGATGGCTTAATCCAACGAACTCCTCCCTGAACCCACTAACAACGTGATCCAAATTGATCGCATACTCGAATCAGCTTCGACTAATCTCTTCTTGTGTGTTTCTTATTCCCAACTCCAGCGTTTCTAATCAATCTTCCACTTGTTCTTGGTTTTTTCGTATCCCCATTTTGATTACATCCAACCTGGTCTCCACTTGCTTCGCCCTTGTGCCCTCAACCATCACCACCACCTTAGCTAGCTAGGTTTCTGACTCTGATACCAAATGTCAGATATGAGATCTGACCAGGGAGTTCTTTCGTAATTAAGGAAGAACAGAGGGTTGGCGGGAAGAGAAAGATCACGAGAATCAAAGAGAGAGAGAGAGAAAGGGAGAGAGATAAGAGAATGAGAGAATTGGAGGGAAAAGACTTGTGGAATAAACCTCACATAATCTCCATCGGCGTGTATGCATCTTATTTATAAGACGGTTACATCTCTAGAGACTTCCCCTAACCAACTACTTCTCAGCAATTAGGACCAAGTGGTCATGTGCGCTTGGAGTCCTACTAGCCTTAGAATCTCTACTAATTACAATTGTGTCCTGCCCCTAATTACAGTCATACCCCTAGGCTGTGACATTCAACTGCCTCATTTTATCAAGAAACAGTGGCGACATGAAGAAGAAGAAGTTCACAAAGAAAAAGAAGACACAAAACTGAGATCAATGTCCTTCACTGGTCATGGTGCAAATTTTATCGCTATCAATATATAATAACTCATCTTCTTCACAACAAATAGCTCATGGGGTTGTACCATAGATTATAGTTGGATCCGGGGAGGGTACAAGGCATAAGAAGAATAAGACAAATGAGAGAGAGAGAGAATGGATATAATATGAAATTGGTAAAGGCTTATAATGTATCTGTAGCATCGCTTCATTAGAAACATACAATGATAGCTTTTTGAATTTTTTTTTTATCACAACCCCAAGTGAATTAGGTAATTATGTTGTTATATATTTATTTAGTCGTTATTTACAATTATATTTTAGGAGTAATTGAGTATTATTTACAATTAATTTACAGTTATAGAGTAAGTAGTGATGTAGTGATAACTGCTACTAAGTAACTATCAAATAGCTTTATATATAAGGCTATGCACAGTTATGGGAATTACGTACATCAAAATTATTGGAATATAACTTGATTTCTTTTTTACTCTCAAATCTCCCCCCTTACATTTTTGTTAGTTTTCTCTCTCATTTATGTCTATTCTCTCTGTTATTTTGTCTGCTTCTCCTTAAATTCTTCCTATTCAAAAGAAAACATTGGTTAAGTATAGGGTCTAGACATTTTTGACTTTTGTACTTTTGGCTGCTTTGCAAATTGGAGAGGCAAAGTCTTAAACGAATGTTTGCTTGTTTTAAACCATGATTGATTAATTTCTAGGTATTTAAATAACATGATTAATTTTAATTTTTTATTTTTACATATTTACACGATATAATTATATATAGGTAATAATCTAAATAGTTCCTATTCTTGATTTTATTATTTTTTTGTGTATATATATAAATTTTATATATTTTTTAATATGAACAACATATTTTTTATTTTTATATTATAATTCTAATTATATATTTATTTATTTAATAAAAAATAGAAATTGATCCAATCCTTGTTTGAGCTCTTGGAGAGCATTGAGCAATGAACCTCTCCCTTTTCCAGTTCAATGTCCAAATTGGTTATGAAAACACTGGTTTCAACTATGCCCAGCCATCTCTCTCTTTTCAATATTACCCGTTAAATGTTGATGTTAAAAGGTTAAGTGGCAGTTGAGTTGGCCACCTCACCAGCCTTTGCCACATCAGAGAGGGAATCCTCCATTCTCTCGCTTTTCTTCTCTTACCTCTCCCTCTTTTTTGCTCCCTCCAGCCACCGCAAACACCCTTGCAGTGAGGGGAAAGGCCGCTCCTTGTCTAGACAGCCACAATAACCCCATGCTACTCTCCAATCAATGTAGCAATGGTCAACAACAACGGTGGTCTGCAACTGCACTCCTTTCTCAGTCAGTCAAGCAACATTGTGCGGGCCTTTTTCCCATGATTTTGTTTCAGTGGCAGCACTGGTTTCCTTCAAATGGCGGAACACTACAACCCATGGTGGCTTCAGCTTCTCAACCAACAACAGCAGCAACAAAAGGGGTCAGGTTTCCCTTCAATAAGTTGACAATGAACACCAACTAGCGGCTGAAGCTTTCTCCTCCGCCTGATCACAGTCTGCAACATGTGACCATAGCACCAACTAACCTGACCTTCAACAGCAGTTTAGGCCTTCTTCACTTAAAGGTTCTTAACACTTTTCAAAACACGGGCTATTGCTTTTGTTAACTCAAATGATTAGCTAGCTAACATGTTTACTAAATCCTCCAGAGGCCCTAGAGTAAATCATATTTGTAACAAGCTTGGTACATGACATACATGCTCCAGCTTGAAAGGAAGTGTTAGTATATAATTCTATTAGTATGAGGGCATTTGTATAAATTTATGTATATTCTCTAATTTTTTAAATGTAACATAATCAATAGCTTAGAGTCATATTGACACGGGCATTTCTACAAACTCATCATCAAAAGCACATCTATGTTTGTCTTCAAAAGTGCCAACCAACATTATTATGCAGTTCTTTAACTGCATTACTATAGATTCCATAATAAAGCTAAAGCATTTAAAGAAGGCCTTAGCAAGCGATAGATATCATGAGTATAGACAACAATGCTGATTTTATGCTTACTTGATTCGTGAATTGCAACTTTGATGTGATCAACTCCATGAAAATCAATCATTCAAATCAAAAGTATCATTAAATTCCTCACAACAACAAATTTTACAATTATAAGCTAGTATGGAAAGGTTTTAAGTCCAATAAATACATAAACAATTCAAAGTATAAAAGGTTTTTCACTCAAATAATTATTTTTCGTAGATTATGCATCTTAAATTCTATTTTGCACCTTAAAATAAAGGTTTTATTTTATCCATTCTATTATATAAGCAAACACAAATTTTGTGTCAAACAACACTAAAGACCTAGCTTTTTTGTTTTCCCAAAATATCCTTTATATATTTTGCTTAAAAATCAACCAAAGAAGATATTTCCTAACTTGAATCTATAACTTCAATGTCACAATAAAATGAGAGCTAGCTCTTACTGTTACACCAAGGCTCATCATTGATTAAAATTTCCTTAAAAAAATACTAAAACTATACTGCTTTTGCCTCACACCACCCACTAAAGTCCCCTCATTTGAAATCTTCTATTTTTTACTTGCAAGTGAATAACACAAGCCACCCCTTAGTTTTTGAATTATTTTTAGTAATGTTTCAGGATTTAGGGTTTAGAATTATTTTTAGTAATCATTGAGAAAACAAAAAGGTTTTAAAATTCCCACAAATCTATTGAAAGTTTTAATGGTGAGAAGTTTAAGAACCCTCATAATTAACCTCAAAATATTTGTGGCCACTCTCTTGAAATATGCATATTTACTCAATACATTTCATTCAAAGGTTAAACATAAGTCCTTGGGAAAAGTCCCAGTCACCAGCAAAACGATGTATAAATTACACACAAGGTTCAACCCACATGGGAATCACTTGGGATTGAAGCAAAAGAAATGATTTCAATATTTTCTTTTTGTTAGGTTGCTTAGTTTATAGCTTGAACTAAACAACCTAAATTACAATCTTTTGGACCAAAAACAGAAACGAAAAACAACAAAAAACAAAATGGTGTGGAATTCCACAAGGGAAAACAAGGTTACCAACCCTAAATTACAATCTTTTGGACCAAAAACAGAAACCAGAAACAATAAAAACAAATTTTGGTGTGGAATTCCACAAGGGAAAACAAGATTTTTCACAACACAGCATGCGAGTTGCACAAGTCAACAAAACATGATATTCACAGCACAATAAATCACGAAGAACCGGAGGTCCAAAGCCTCCCATATCCTAAACCCATCCCCCTCCATGCATAAATATTAAGTAGTTAGCATAAATATATATAAAAAATGGGTGATCCCCTTAATTGTCAAGGGCTCAAGGCACACTAAGGCACAAGAGTACCTGAAGCTTTGGCGCGAGTCTTTTGTATGTGAGGTGCACATTTAAAAAAAAATATATAAAAATACTTATACATCATTATTTTTAATACATGCCTATAAAGAGATAAATGCAAGCTTATAAAATCATATGTAACAAATAACCAATGCTATGTTACTAAATAATGGGGTGTTTTATTGTTTTCTAAAGTTCTTTTAATTTATTTTAGTTATTCCTAGTTAGATTTTAATTATTTCATCAAAAAATTAAGAAGAAAATTACATAGGAGCAGAAAAGTCGTGCACATTGCACCTTAGGGTGGGGCACATCCTAGCACATAGGCACGCACCTCATGGAGCAAGGCTCCCGGGCTGAGAATAAACCTAGGTGTGCTTTTGAAAACTATGGTGATCATCCACCACCCAGAAGAAGTTTTTACTTTCTCATCAATCAAGGGGTACGTACCTTGGCAATGCAAATACCACAGATCCAACAAAAAGAAAACAAATACCAGCACTGGAAAGAAAAATAAAAAAATTAAGTTAATGAGTTGGCTTGTTTATTGTTTGAGTATTTCATTATTCAAAGGAAAAGACAAAAGGTAAACAGAGAATTGGGTGGGCCTAAATTAATCTTTTGCTTCCCAAATTTTTGTTCTCTACTCTCTCAAAAGAAAATTATGTTCCAAAAAAGAAAATACAGATAAATTGGATTATTTTTGTCACGCCCCATTTTCAGATGTCGTGATCGGCACTACCCCCTAAGAAGGTGTAGACTCTAATAGGGAATAGTAAGTCTTACGGTGAACCGTTTACTATCTATTATTGCAAACACTTCAAATTTACCACAAAAATTACCATAACTTTCATTTTGGAATTTAAGTGCCCGTTGGCCGAAGTCATCATCCAATTACATTGCCAAAATTGTTTAGAACACAAAGAAAAGAATATAAATGTTCCCATACACAAGTTTAGTAAAGTGTAGTGAATGTGTTGTAGCCCAGAGTATGTCTAGGGTAAATACAATTAGAATTGCCTACCACAATAGAGTCGATGCCAGCCTATAGATTTGAAAATATTACAGGGTAAGTTTACCACTGACTTAGTGAGAGGTAAAGAGCATTATAATAGGGGAAATATAGAATCAATGCATCAAAGATAAATCATTATGCCATCAAGTAATAATTAAGACGAAGTAGGAGATGACAAATAAATATGCACATTTAGGAGCAAACAAGTTAGAACCAAAATTCACATATTTCATTGACTTGGCGCGGAACGACTTTCACCCAAAAGACCCATTTTGGCATAACCACTCTCGCCAGATTTAAACATGATGGCGGAACCACTCTTGCCAAATAAGGGTGAATCCACTTTCCCCCTAATGTATATATAACGACCCGTTAGTGGGTCTAAATTATTTTTCAGTATTATTTTAGCGTATATTATATTGTGGCCATAAAATGATTAAATTGAAAAAAAAAAGGAGATGAAATGATAAATAAATGATGTGGATGTAGAAAGGAAAGGAAAGGAAAAAAAAAGGAAATGTGTATATGCATGTATTTCTATAAAAAAAAATTAAATTGAATGGGGGCATGGTGGGCGTTGGCACATTTGGTAAGGGGTAAAATGGGGAAAGAGCAAAAGAGAATTAATAGGGGGGGGGGGGTTGCTCGTGCATCTCATATCTTCCCTTCTCCTTCTCTCATTTCTTTCATTTTCCTTCTTTCTTCTTTCTTTTTCCTTGTTCTTCTCGGCCACCTCAAGATCCTCTCTTCTACTTATTTCTTCTTCCTCTAGCTTGGTTTTTAGACTTTAGTAAGGACCAAAGATTAGTTTGGAGGCAGCAATTTTGGCGTTAATTGGGTTTCTACAACTTAAGGCAAGTTCTCTTCCCTTTCACATTATGTATTTAATGCCTCTCTTTTTCATGAGGATGGTAGGAATGAGTCTTGTGGGGATTTTTGGAAGCCTCTTGTAAATGAATTTTACCAAGTTGAAATCTAAAAATTGGGTGTATCTTGGTTTGGGTTGCTTTTATGTACAAATCTAGTTGTATGTAAGTCTTTCATTTGTTATACGATTTTGAGTGTCTAAGCTTGTGGTGTCGTTGGGGTATTGATCTACCCCATATTTCCTAAGGATAAACACTAGTTTTGAGCCAAAATCAAGCTTAAATGAGTTGGAAATTGAAAAACTGGGTTAGGGTTTCGTTATGTTGATTCTGTTCTATTTCTACTTGCAAAAGTCGACTCCCAATATGTTAAAAGTCCACTCTCCTTCAAAGGTCAACTCCAACATGTTAAAAGTTGACTCTCGCGGTGGACTGCATTGCGCATCTTGTACTCTTTTAGCCATAACTTTCTACCCTGATATCGGAATTGAGATCCACTTTTTGGGTTGTAAACTAGACATCGAGGGATTTGATTTGATATATGATTTGGGATATTTTGGTTGTAAAATAAATCACAAAAGTCTATTTTAAAGTGACATACCATACTAAGAGAATGAATTATCAAGTATGTGCCCACAAAGAGTCCATAATTGTAAGAGAAGTGCCAAGATGATCAAATGGGGCTCAAATTTAGATGAGGCATAAGATGTTCACATACATGTTTCACATGCATGATATACTTATATGCACATTAGCGCTCCTAGTATTTTGCGCGGAGGAAAAGCAAAAGGATATCCTATAAAAAAGAAAGTGTAAGACTATGGGGTTAGAGTCTCACTGCATCTATATGCAACAACGTGTAAGATTGTGGGTTAGAAGTAACGCCCCGCTCCCACTTACGGGTGTTACTCACGAATAATCAGCTTATTATTCACACGCTAGGGCAAAGATAAAGAGATGGCTACGTTTCAACGGGAAACGACCTAGGTGGGAACTAGGCTTTGCCCTCTCTTCGCTCCACTTGAGGGTCCGGGAATTATCAAAATGACCCATTAAAACCCGAAACCTCGCAAAGTGTCACCCCTTCTCAAGCTCTTAATGAAGAGCTAAGGGTGACCTCCTAGGATCGAAAGAAATAAACTAACTCCTATGTTTCATATAAATTATGGCATAACGCTTTAATTATAAGAAAATAATTTTTCTTTTCTTTACCCCAACCATTAACCCATTTATCTCACTTCCAATTCCTTTGGAAAATATTTGGATTAATATTTCTTTGGAAAAATTTAATAAAATTTTCCTCATTAAATCTCCATTGATTTTCCCTTTAATTATTTCAAAATACCATACTTTTCCAACCCTTAGGAAATTAATTTCTGAAATTCAAACCTCAAGGAAACCTCATCTATTTTCAAAATTTAAGGAAAATACTCCATTATTTATTTTCCAAAATATAGAAAATTTCCCCCAATTTCCTCAAATTTATATTAATTTAATAATTAATTTGAAGGCTAAAATACTCATTTATTTATTTATTTAAACATAAATTATTTCAGGATTTCCAAAATAACATAATATATTTAAATAAACAGAAAGTGAAAATAAAATAAAACAAAACAATACAAACAACAGCAGGGGGGCGTGCGGCAGCCAGCCGCGCCCCCCAGTGCGGGCCGCACGCGTACTCGGCTTGGCCGCGCGAGCGCTGACCACATGCCATAGGCGCGCGCGCGCGCATGCTGGCGCCCGGCCGTGCCCAGGCGCGCCCCCTGGGCCAGCACACTGCCACAACTTTTTAAATAAAAATATATATATATTTTAAAATCCAAAATTTCCAGAATGCTTTTATACTACAAATGGCTTTCAAAACATTCAAGTTTGCCACTATTTAACCACATTAAACATTCATTACATATTTAACAAAATAAATACAACATTACTCACTAAATCCACAAAATACATATACTTCACATGCATTTCTCTTTTCTTCATTACCTTCAACCTTGCAAAACTCCTTTTTCCTTAGATGATTCTCCACCTACATAGAGGTCAAAGGACCTTATGAGCCAATGCTTAATAAGGGTGCTATGCAAATGTATATGAAACATGAGAATATGAACATGTAATGCAAATGCAATGCATATAATGGGTAGTCCTCCATACCCTCATAACCACTTAGGTTAAGGCACCAACCAACCCCTCTCTCGTCACTAGTCGTCCTTATGGCCATAAGTCCACTAGAACACAAAACATGCAATAAGACCATTACATGCAACTCATTAAAAACATATACAAATGCAAGCAAAACCCCCACCACTTGGGGTTATCCCTTACCTCTTTCTTTGAAGCTTCAATACTTCCACTTGCCAAGACTCTCTCTTTGGCTTTTAATCACCTTAAGAAAATATCCTTAAAGCATTAGAAATCTTTAAGACTAAAGAAAGAATGGAAAATGAAAACTTCCCTACACACTTGAAGAGAATTAAACTAAGGCTTACCTCTTGCTTGCCTCTCTTCTTCTTTCTCCTAACCTTAGCTCTTTTTGCTTTCTTTCTCTTCACAAGTGGGAAAACCTTGAACTAAATTCTCAACTCTCTATTTATAGAGCTTTTCTACTCAATCCATGCCAAAATTCAAGATTACATCTTAGCCATTGATTTTTCTTTAATTCAAGAGACTCAATCTCAACTCTCTAACACAAGCACAATCCTTGTGCTTCTCCTAATCTTCAATCTTAGCCATTGATTTTAAGAGAACTCATCTCTAGTCTCTAAAGAAACACAATCCAAGAGACTTAGTCTCTTTAAATCTCAACCTTTGATTTTCTTTGGAGATTAAATCCTCAACCATTGGATCAATCTCTAATTCCCATAATTCTCCCATTTTCACAATTAATAAATAATGACTAATTTCAAGATTGACTAATTTCTCCATTTTCCATTTAATTTAAATCCATAACTTTTCAAGCAATTAATGGAGACTATTATCTTTTCTTTTTGATTTAATTTAAATTGCTCTTGAAAGACATAATTCATTTTACTTTGGCATTTAATTAAATCCACCATTTTCCCACATAAATGCATGACTAATTTCCATTTAATATGGATTTTCTTTTAATTCTCTCCATAATGGCTCTCATTTAATGCTTGAGAGACTAATTTATTTTCTTTTTAAATTTCTTTAAATCTCACTCTTGCTTCAGAAGATCATGCCAAGTGTCACCAATCACACTTAATCAAACTATTTCTTATTCCCAAATTAAATTAAATCTCATTCCATGAGATCTTGCCAAGTGTCACAAATCTAACCATACTTGGCTTCCATTTCAATTTCCTAATTATCCATACACTTAATCAAGAATTAAATTCTCAAAAAAAATCAATTCTTCAATATAAATAATTTCTCCAAAAATAATTTACCCTTTTTATAGGACAGAACTCCAAATTACCATTTTGCCCTTCCTAAGGCATTCTACATATTATGGGCCTTCTCTTTAATTCAAGGGCAATTATGAAATTTTTCATATACCAATATTCCCTTAATTGATAAAATTTATCATAACTTATCAAGGGTATTACATTAGAGTCCCGCAACATTTGTCACTGTGATGCGTAAGACTGTGGGTTAGAGTCCCACTACAACTATTCCAACTCGCCTAAAATGTGGTCAGGATGAGGGTGGAAAGTGTTCCACGAGATGATGGAGCATACATTTTACCTGGTAACATATGACATGTTTTGATATGATATATATGGGATGCATGTATCGTTGAGTCAGAAATGCATGATGTAATCACACATGGTAAAATAAGTTTATTGTATGTCTATTTATGTCTCTTTGTTCCTATTGCCTTACTTTTTCATAAATTATACTTGTTGGGCCTTGTGGCTCACTTTATTTATTCTGTGTCAATTTAGATAAAGGGAAAGCGGCAGCGGATGGTGAGTCCAGTACAGAGTCACCTCGAGCGGAGGATCCTGGAGAGTGTTTTGTTTTCTTTTTGGCAGAGTGTGGAAGAACAATTGTATTGATGTAATTTTTGTTTCATGCCACCATGTTTTCTTTGTATTGTATGGGTGGCTAAGCCTAGACCAAACGTGTACTTGATGATGTTGTATGAATGTCAAGTTCTTTACGTTTAAATGTTAGTATAATGTCATGAAAGTACTGTTGGGATGCTTTGTTTCCATTTCTTACCAACCTTCTCACGGATTGCCTATGCTAGTGGGTACTCCAGAAGGTGGGCCATGACAGTATACGTGGTGCATCAACGACTGACTTTTACTATAATTAGCAATACAAGGTTCTAACTAGTTACTCCATTTAATAGGCATGTTATACTATCATTTAGTATTAACAAGTGGCACACGTAGTATATAAATTATAAGTATAAACATGCACAAACCAATAAATCATATTTTTCCCAAATGTAAATTAAAGAAAATGTAATCAACTAGAAGTGTCAATTTGCATAGATCAGGCAATATAGATTCTATTTTCCCAAATGCAATTAAAGAAATGTCATTGTGATAGAATAGAAAGAATACCAGGATAATTAGAAATATAAATGTAACAATTACCACTATAATACACTTTACCCACTTACAATGTTATATAAGATTTGGGATTCCCTTAGGCGCCTCTTGGTTGGATCGCGACAAAGTCACATAATAAAATTATTAAATTACATGAGAATTAAATAAATAAATACAAGATCTAAAATGTCTATCCTAACTAACTAACGGAAAGTTGACAATTAGGGTCAAACGAGTCAACAAATTGGGTTTTGGACTAACCTAAGGGTTATCACAATTGGGTCAGACCCCGCTCCAAACACATTGGACTGGCCCATGAACTAGCTAGGCCCTGCCAACTTGGCTAACCCCAAAAATAGCCTAACCTAGCCACAACTGCCACCGACCAGAGATTCCCATGATTAGAGCCTCCAATTAGAAATGCCAAACCAAGGGGGTTAACATACACAAAAAATGGGTTAAATTTAACGGTTGGATTTTTGTAGATCTGATTCTTAATTTTCAGGCCAAAACTGAAAAATGCACTAGTAGCTGCCACCAGCCACCATGGTCGGTGGTTTCCAATGGTCAAAGGCAACCACCCGACACGCTTATCCCCATCGACCAACATACCCAAAAACCAGCAAGATCCAACGACTGAATCTCTATAGATCTAAGCTTAAACCTCCAGCCAAACCCAAATCGTGCGTATGTACATATACATTATGGATCTATGCTAAAAATAATTTTTGATAAAACTAAAAGACTTACCTCTTTATAGATCAGGGTCACTTTTACAGTGAAAATATAGTCGAATCCAAGATCAGACGGTTGGATTTTACAAAATCAGCGAATCCAGAGGTGTTCAAGAGAGAGAGCAGAAGATCGCCAAAAGAGAGTGAGAAAAGAGAGTCAGATGATGAAGAAGGCATAAATCCACATTGGGGAGGGGGAAAGATGTTGCTGTCATGGAAGGAAAGGGTAAGAGATTGTCGATCGAGTTTGGGAAATGGAAGGAAAGTTCCAGGTGTGAGGCGACCATTGCAAAGCTTGGAGCCCTAGGGATCCCTTACACATGGGCTTGGGTCTTTTGGAAGATAAAGGCCCAGAGGTCGAGCCTTACAGTTTTCACTTGAATTACAATTGAAGAAAATGGCTTTGGGCTACGGGTACTCTATCTAGGGCCTTTAACACACTTAAACGCACCAGCAAAAGTAAAGTGTATACTAAATATGATCAATATCCACAACAAAGTTAATAAATAAATACAAATATTGTGAATGCAAAAAGTAAGGCAAAAAAAAAAAAAACAAATTGGGAAAGCACATTAGAAGCCAAAGTTAAGATGGACACATGCCAAGAGTAGAAGCACCAACGAGGCTCCACTACAATAGAAAAAGATAAAAATAAATAAATCAATAAACAACTCAATTGCAAACATCTAAGTAAGCACAACATTACATGCACGCATCTATACAAGAAAATTAAGTTTACAAACCCAAATGTACCTGACCTGAGCACCCCCAAAAACCAATTGTAGGTAAGCATGCACATCACTTAATGTGACAATTATGAAGTTAACAGTTATAACAATTAAGTCACAAAGTAAGCATCATCAAAACTTCTTATATTTTGACATATGAACATCAAAGATGTAATACCCCTGGAGCCTAAAAGAGGATAGTATATATCGAGCATAGGTAAGGAAGGAAACAACACCAACTAGATACCTTTTGGGCTGAATGTAGGCAAAGAACTCCAGGGTTAAGCATGCTTGAGCTGGGGAAACTCAGGGATGGATGACCCCCTGGGAAGTTCGCGTAAGCCCATCAGGGTAAGTTGTTCCGGTCTTTCGTATCGCTCGATATGAGATGTTATAAGTGGTATCAGAGCCGACCCACGAGCCTCTGAGCGCAGTGGTAGGGCAAACCTCAGCGAGAACGCTGAGTCCCTAGAGGGGTTGCATGTAGGCATCTTAGTCGAATCCCACATCGGCCATGCATCGGGGGGAGATCTGGGACCAGTTGTAAGGTTGCATGACGAGGACGTTATGTGCTCAAGGAGGAGAGAATGTAATACCACTGGAGCCTAGAAGAAGATAGTATATATCGAGGATAAGTAATGAAGGAAACAACACCAACTAGATACCTTTTGGGATGAATGTAGGCAAAGAACTCTGGGGTTAAGCGTGCTTGAGTTGGGGAAGCTTAGGGATGGGTGACCTTCTGGGAAGTTTGCGTAAGCCCATCAGGGTAAGTTGTTCCGATCTTTCCTATCGCTCGATACGGGATGTTACAAAAGAAAAGACCCACTAGATAATGTCATGGTATGAACAGAACACCACTGATAACATCATAATAGCAGGGTCTTCTTTATTTCACTCAATAGAAAAACCATAACACTTGAACAAATTGAAATTGAAAACCAAAACAAAATCCAATAATTTAACTAAATCCCTAATAGAAATCCAAAAAAATTACCTATGAAAATGTGAAAATCCAAACACCCTGACAAAAAAATCCTCATGCATATTCACTTATGTATAGTTATATACTTTAACTATTTTAAAATGGGTTATTTGAGAAATGGTGTTAAATTCATTAAAATTAGTTAAGGGTGCTTAATAAGGTATGTTAGAGATAGAGGACCAATTCATAAATTTAGAAGCTTAAAGGCCAATTCATAATTTTAGAAACATGGGTCAATTCATAATTTCATAAATTTAAGGGCTATTTCATAATTTTACAAACTCAAGCCCAACTCATAGTTTAATAAACTCTAGAGTCAATTCATATTTTAATGTCTATTTATTTTCAATGTCTATATATTTTAAACGAATTTTTCTACAAGGCACTGTCAGCCGCTGATTCCAATGATCGGGATTAGCCATCGGATTCCCTTGATTACAGTGATTCATATATCTAAAAATGAGAATAATCCAACAGTTAGATTTTAGTAGATCTAAAATTAATTTTCTTGGTCAAAACTACCATTTCTAGAGAAGTGTCGTCGGGCATTGTCCATGGCGGATTCTGATGATCGGAAATGACCATCAGACTCCCTTTGACCTAGTGACCTACATATTCGAAAATCCAAAGGCCCTACCAATTGGATCTTAGTAGATCTAAAGGTGCGTTTGATTGCAAGCATGGAATTTTCATAGAAAGAAAATAAGTTCTAGGCAATTCAATTGCCTAGAAATTATTTATATGGAAATTATCAATTAAAAGTGTTTGATTGCAATTCTATTTTCTATGCAATTTCCTCCCCAATCCCACCCCACCCTCATTTCCTCCTGCTTTCTCCATCTCTCTCTCTCTTTCTCCCCCTGCCTCCCAAACCTAGTTCTTCCCCCTACCTCCCCCCATCGCTGGAGAATTGAGAGATCCAGCAGCACAAGACCTAGAGAACTTGCCTTCTCCCATAGCCGCCATTCCTACCTTCTCCCATCGGGACCTAGAGAATAAGAAGGCGCTAGAGGAAGGAGATGAGGTTAATGAGGCATCCGTCGATCAGATTTTGACTCTAAGGAGGTGCCGCCATGAAAGGACCAACTCACTTTCAAAGCCTTCGCGGTAAGTTTTGCTACCCATCTCTCTCTATCTTTCTCTCTCTCTCCCCCATTCCTCTCAAACCTAGTTCTTCTCCCTGCCTCTCACCATCATCGTCGCTGCCATCTTCGATGCCCATCGCTGATGGGCGATCTTCATTGCTCTCCGTTGGTAGGCGGTGGTAGAAGAGGAAATAGTTGTGTGGTTACATGGAAAATGAAATTCAACCCCTCCATGGGAAAATCAATTCCAGTAAAAGTGGGAATTAAGGGTCACGTGACTGCTGTAATGCCCCGGAGCCCAGAAGAAAATAGTATATATCGAGGATAAGTATGGAAGGAAACAACACCAGCTGGATATCTTTTGGGCTGAATGATGGCAAAGAACTCCCAAGTTAAGCGTGCTTGACCTGGGGTAATCCAAGGATGAGTGACCTCCTGGGAAGTTCGTGTAGGCCCATCAGGGTAAGTTGTTCCAGTTCTTCTTATCGCTCGATGATGGATGTTACAGGTGGTATCAGAGCCGACCCTTGGAGAAGGCGGTCCGATGAAGGCGGGGAGTGGCGCCAGGGCGCGAGGCCTGATCAAGGAGCGGCTCCTGGTAGGCTTCTAGGATGACAGCCTCCAAAGGGGAGAAGGTCTGGGACCAGTTGTAAGGTTGTATGACGAGGACGTCATGTGCTCAAGGGGGGGAGAATGTAATACCCCGGGAGCCCAGAAGAGAATAGTATATATCGAGGATAAGTAAGGAAGGAAACAACATCAACTGGATATCTTTTGGGCTGAATGTTGGTAAAGAACTCCCAAGTTAAGTGCGCTTGACTTGGGGTAATCCAAGGATGGGTGACCTCCTGGGAAGTTTGTGTAGGCCCATCAGGGTCAGTTGTTCCAGTTCTTTTTATCGCTCGATGCGGGATGTTACAACTGCAGTATGGAAAACATTTCCATGAAAAATTTGGTCAATCAAACACCCCAAAAACTGGAATTTGGGTGGAAAATGGCGATGGAGAGGGTGGCCAAAAGCTTGGTCGGTCATGGCTGCTAAGCTTTTTTTGAAATTGCATTTTCACCCCCCCCCCCAAATTTTGAAATGCATTGGCCCTTTCCATAAGGCCCCTAGGTTTTCCAAAACTTTTGTTGAGACCCTTACGATCTAAACTTCTCATTTGACACCCAAAATTTTGAAATTGATGTCGTTTCGACCTCCCTCGGGAATTTTCCAAAAATTATACTTAGGCACGAATCTTCATTTTGGCTGTAAACCCTTTTGTTTCTTCTTGAAACCACTGAAGGGTTGTTCCTTATGTAGTATTTGACTTCTGTGAAGGTTCCATTGTCTTTTCGAAAGCCTCTTACAACAATTCGATTTTTCAATCTGATTCGAAGTTGTATTGAAAATCGTTCTTGAATTGACTTCCCTCTACACTAAAAAAATCTTATTTTATTATGCTTGCTATGAATATATCTTTTTTTTTTTTAAACATGCATGTCCCAAGGTACTCATTTCTATCGATTCGGCTATTCAGTACCCTTAATCTGTCTCCTAGATTCCATTATTGCCACCAAACATGCAATATTTCATTATATATTTATTCATTTCGATTTGGGACATTACAGATTGGGTTTTGAAATTTGAGTTGAGGCCAAAGGTAAAAATTATTGTGTTTTATTTGAAGTATAGTTGTGAAGCCCATTGGGCCTAAGCATATGTTTGGTCATTTGAATTGGGCTAGTGAAATGGGCATTGAGCCCATGTTCATAAAATTTGTGTATTTTATTTAATCAAAAAGAATGGATTATGAAAAGTCTAAAGAGGGCTTGTCTTATAAGTTGAGTGTGATAAAGTTAAGGGTAAAATGGAAATTTTATAAATGGATATTTATTATAAATAATTTGTTGTGTATTATGAGTAAAAAGGAAAATGGAAAAGAAAAGAAAAAGAAGCAAAATGACCATAATGGCATCTCATAAAGTTTTTGTGTGTGTGTGCATGGTGAGGGGAAAAATAGTAAATGTGTAAGGGGATAGTTGGAGAGTGGGTGGTAGACCACTCCTCCCCCATTTCTTTTCTTTTCATTGTCTCCTTACTCTCTCTCTTCTCTTCTCTTCTCTTCCACCATAATGACATCTCTTAAAGTTTGTGTGTGTGCGCATGGTAAGGGGCGAAATGGTAAATGTGTAAGGGGGTAGTTGGAGAGTAGATGGTAGACCACTCCTCCCCCCATTCCTTTTCTTTTCATTGTCTCCCTTTATTTCTCTTTCTTTCCTTCCCCGAGAAATCTTCTTGCTCTTCTTCTTATTTCTTTTCCTTATTCTTCTTCATCTTCTTCTTCCATTGATATTAGTATTGGAGGTTCAAGGGGTGGATAGAAAGTCTCAAGAGTTGTTTCTTCTTCTCATCTTGGTGTTAGCAAAAGGCAAGTTCCTATTCCTTTTTATTTTTCAGATGCAAGTTCCTAACCCTCATTTCATGCTTTTTGACCCTTATGCAAGTCCCCATTATTTTACATATTTTACTCCCTCCCTTGCCATGATTCATTTCCATGCATTAATTATATAAATACGCGTGGTAACTATTTTATAATATGTAAGTTGTTGAGTCTGTGGACGGTAGGTTTAAACTAAATATGTGACTCTAGGTGATATTCGATTCTAACTGCTACAGGGCTTTGTATTGCCCCTACTTCTTTGGGAATAATGCCGAACTAATGTGGGGTTAGGTTCTTAGAGAGTTGGGGAGACTCTATATGGTTGATGAACATTATGGGTTTTGCACTAATAGTCAATCAATCGATCTCTGCACAATCTTCAATAATATTAAATATGTTAGATTGCTCAATAATTTGGGTATCCACGGGGTTCGAAAAAAGAGACATTATTTATAACCTTCAGGAAGCGTGATACAAATACTTACCCATATGGGGGATTCATAATTGTATGTTAGAATCATGTCAAATATCAATATGTCGACTTATGAATATTGGGCTAAAGCCATATGCCATAAATGTGTTGGGGAAACGTACAAATATGGGTTCAATGATGTGATTTGCATAACATGGAACATGTGGGCTTTTGCCCTTGAACTGAATAAATATTCCCATAACAGCTGTGTAAAGACCCTTGCATATACATAATGGTGTGAGTTGCATATGATCATGCATGACATTATATATATGATTATCAGGTGAGGTTTATGATGGGTATTTATCCCTTCAGCCTCTGAGTAAGGGCACTACTATTGCTATGCCAGTGACATCTAGGCAGGTTAAGCGTGTGTTGCTATGCCAAAGAGGGTGACGTATGATTAATGAATGCTGCTATGGGCCTTGATGTTGTATATTATATTGTTGAGCATATTAACAGGTGTGAGAATAAGGGCTATTTGTATTTTATTAAGCATGTGCATGGGTTGCATTATGATATGAAACCTTTCATGGGGGTACATGATGTAAAAAGAAATGTGAACGTGAACGTGGATGTGCATGATAGTGCATGACATACAGTATGAACCAGGCCCAAATGGCCATTTACATAATCATGAATATGTGTTGTATAAACCTAGAACCTGACATGGGCGTATAACGTAAACTATAACGAATATGTGCAATAATTTGAGACATGATGTGACAACATATGTAGGAAGCCTTGTTATGGCTAGCCTTGAGTGATATCTTCTTGTTACAATATCCTATGGTGCCGTTTATTTCAAATATACTTATTGAGCCTTGTGGCTCACCTTGTTTTTAACATCATTCCAGGTTGAGGAAGGAGAAGTTTGGGGTTAAGTCCAGTGGTGTCAGATCCTAGTCGATAGTTATGTGTACGGGGCTCCCTAACCGAAAAAATCTTTGGGGATGAGTGTATACAGGGGCACAGGTGGGTGCTTTGCTAGATTTGAGTAGTTGATGTGATGATGTGTTTGTAAAATCCCTTGAGATGTGTGTTTTTAACCAATTTTCTTCTATTGTTGTAAATAAAAATTGAGGTGAAAATTTGGGTCGTTATATGTTGAACCACGAAAAAAAAATATTGATACAGATATTCTCAAGTCGTGGATGTAGATGAGACCCACTGAATTATGGAAACAAAATATTGATACAGATATTATCTTGTTGCGGATGTAGGTGAGACACGCTAAATTGCCGAAACAAAATGTTGATACAGATATTCTTTGATTGCTTATGTAACCAGGATGCACTTAACTGCCTAAACAAAACTCCAGAACCCTAGCATCCTCGCTTTCTGACCCTCAGGTATTCTGACACTCTTATGCATGCACATATCACGGAGGTAGTTGAATCTGAACGTCGGTAAAAAATATATATATGTATATATATATATATGAATGGCCATCTCTCTATATGGTTATCCATTCCAACGTATATACACGCTCCTGGTATTCTCATTATGGAATTATTAGCCTTGAGACTGGCAATCTGTAAGATTGACAACCCAACCCCGTTTGGGTGTCACCTTATAGCAATCTGAAGCCAAGCCTTCAGGCTAACTTGGATTCCTTGCAACAACTCGATGTCATGCCTTGAGGCAAACCTGGATCCCTCGTTGTAATCCTACACTAAGCTATTTGGCTAACTTGGATTCCTTGCGATTATTCGGTGCTAAGCCTCCAGGAAAACTTGGGTTCCTTATAGTAATGCGGTGCTAAGCCTCCAAGCAAATCTAGATTCTCTATGGTGACCCAATTCAAGACATAATATACCATATGTATATCTGGATTCTTATTGCGGAAGTAGGCGAGATATGCCGAACCACGTAAATAAAATTGTAGCGACTTGTAAAGACTGGTGATTTAAAAGACCAGCAAACCACAAAACCATTAACCAACCCCGTTGGGGAAGGGGTCACCCTTTGGCAATCTAGCACCAAGCCTCTAGGCTAACTTGAATTCCCTATCATGATTTGGTGCCATATCGCGAGACTAACCTGGATCCCTTGTCGTAGTCCGGTTCCAAGCCCCATAGGCTAAGCTAAACTCCTTGTAAGGATTAGGTGCCAAGTCTCTTGACAAACCTGGACACTTGGTTGTAATGCGACACAAAGCCCTTAGGCTAACCTAGATTCTTTGAGGTGACCAAACTCCGAGGCAAGAGATAAAAGCTTATTTATAAGCCACCCTGCAACAATCTGGCACCAAGCCTCTTCATTAACCTGGATTCCCCATCATGATCTAGTGCCATGTCATGAGACTAACCTGGATCCCTTGTCGTAGTCTAGTGCCAATCCCTTTAGGCTAACCTGGACTCCTTGCGAGGATTTGGTGCTAAGTCTTCTAACAAACTTGGATCCTTGGTTAAAATCCAAAGCTAAGCCCTTAGGCAAACCCAGATTCTCTAAGGTGGTCGAATTCGAGAAAAACTCGTTTATGCACCACCTTGTATAGCAATCCAACATTAAGCTTTCAGGCTAAGCTGGATTCCCTGCGATGATTTGGTGCCATGCCTCGAGGAAAACCTTGACCCTCTATAATAATCCAGAGTTAGGCCTTTGAGCTAACCTAGATTCCTTGCGATGATCCAACGCTAAGCCTCTAGGAAAACTTGGATCACTTATCATAATTTGGTGCTAAGCATCCAAGCAAACTTGGATTCTCTATGGTGGCTGAATTCGAGATGGAGTCAGTAAATACCTAAAGCCTAAATTACAAGCCTTCATCTTGGGCCACGTTTGGATCCCACTATCTTGCACCAAGCCAAAGTCTAGATATACCCACAAGTAGCTGGTCCTTATCTATCTAAAAGATGTCGTGCAGTGGTAACATATCCACAACGAGCCTAGCATACGGCTTTACTCGAGCGATCTAGTGCGAGTAACTTCGCCTGGAATCCACTCTGAGGTCAGAACGGGGGATACCTAGCCTAAACACCAATTTAATTATCCTAATGGGTTGGCTCTAAGGTCCCTCATACTCAAAACCCAGCGAGATGGTTAGGTTAGAGATGGCTACACCTCGATCCCCCATGGTAGCCTGACAAGAGGCTAAGGGATAGTATAGATAGCATTGGTAATTTTCCCCAATTAGTCATCGCTATCTTAGCAACCCAACTAGTGGTCTCCAATTTGAGGTACACCAGGAGCCTAATTTTAGCATAGAATTCCTTGAGTATATTTCAATATTAGTTAAGTAAAATTAGCAGATACTTGAGTATTCTTAAATGATTGTCGATTAAGCTTAGGCATACTCGACATATTTACTTAGTCGATTATCATTTCAAATACAAAAACCCATTGTCTGTCTAATAAATCTTACTCGACTAAGTTACTTTGTTACTTGATTATATAATGGCATTACTCGAATACATGATATCTCAAAATTGATTAATGTTTTGACTTCCAATTAATTACTCAATTAAGCACATTTGGTCATCGATTACACAATGTTATTACTTGAGTACAGAATACATCTTATTTGATTAACATTTTAACTTCATATTTGCTACTCGATTACATTTTTCTGATACTCAATTATAACATGTCATTACTTGAGAACAAGATACTTCTTAGTTAATTAATAAAATAGATACAGAGACTTACTCTTTGTTTAGAACATTATACTCGACTAAGTTTCTTAACTACTTTACTAGGGTAAGAATTACTTGATTAAGCCTAACCCCGTAGTCGATTAATGTCCAAGTGCAAAGACTTGGAATTTTTCACTTGATTAATCACTTGAATAAGATTTTTGATTACTCGACTAAAAATATGAGATACTCGATTACGATTTTCTTTTAGTCGATTAATAACACAAGTCTAGAGACTTGTTAATTTAACCTTAATTCTTTCTCGATTACTAAATACAATTACCTAACTAATATCACAGTTAGTTGAATATCATTTAGATCACTCGATTAAACCTTTTTAGATTAATACTAGAATACATCAATCATATACTTTATTCATCCTTAGAGTATTCAAGTATTACTCAATTAAACTGACAAGTTAGTCGAGTATGAACATTTGTTACTCAACTAATCCTTTCCTTACTTGATTGACCTTAATCCTATTCATTATCTTACTCGATTAATAATATTGATTACTTGAGTATTATCTTGAAAATTGATTAACACTAACTTTCCAAAACACTTACTCTCAATTGACATATAGGAGTTTACTTGAGTAAGTAATGTGTTACTCGATTGGTTTTACTCTATTAACAGCTTAATATTAAGTTCATTAAAGTTTTGCTTAGACTTCATCATCAAAACATAACTCAACAACTAGGAAACAATTTGAAATTTCTTGTACTGAAGGATCTCATCATCATATTCTTAATAACTTAAGAATGAAATATCCAATAAGAAATCTAGGGACTCATTCATATAAGATTGGAGGAATATGAATGAAGATAAAATTTCCTTTTATTAAATACAAGGATAGAACAAAATTTTCCCATTTAGATCTAAATATAGCATTATGGCACATTACCAGTAAGAAAATATTTTTGAATAAATTGAAATTAGACCTGAAAGGGGGACTAGTGATAATTTGGTTAATGGTTAAGTCTTGGTAGGAATCTAAAAGAACTAAAATGATAATTTACGAATATAAATAAGGCCTAAGTGTAATTAGTTTTTCAAATTACAAATATGGGTCAATTTCAATAACTAAATGAGCTAACTTTGAGTGCAAAATTTGACTATATTGAATCAAATTGAGTTGAGCCCAATATATGGTTTCATAGGTGGGATTGAGATGAACCCATAAGACACAATTTTACAAGAAATCATCAAGCAAGTTAAAAGTTATTCTAGCCCAAAGTTGATTAAAACACATAACAGGTTAGGTAATCTATTTTGAACTAAAATAGAATTCAAACAGGCTCGGGTTAAGATGACCTAAAATGTGGGTTTCAAAGAGGACATGACTAAGAACATGGTGGTATTTTGAGTTTGCAATTTTAACTATTGAATTGAAAATAATCAAGCTTGAAAGATTAATAGAAAATTTTCCATGACATGACGAATAGTTTAGGTATCCTATGTTGGGCTCAAATTTTGAACATTTGGCTTAGAATTGAACTAAACAATTTTATTGATCTTACAAACAACATGGAGGAGAGTAACTAATTTGTATTTTTGATATGGATTTTTCCTCATCAACAATGAAGATATAAGGGAAAATGAAAAATAAACCCAAATTGAGTTCAAGAATATTGTCCACCACCTTACCAAGACTTCCAAATCTCTCTTCAAATATCCAAATTGAGGCTTGAAACAAATTTAGAAGGTTGTAGACATCAAATTAGATAAAAAATCGAAATATTTATACCAAAATTTGGCAAGAAATCAACTATGATAAAATTACATCTATGTATACACAATCGGCAGTGAATCGATGCATATCAAAAGTTATTTCTATATAAATCGAGTCTTTCTTGGGTTTTGAGCACCAAGGAAAAGAAAAAAGAAAGGGATAGTTTGAGAATGAGAGAGAGAAGAGAAAGCTGGCTAGAAGTGGCAAGCGATTAAAGACAATCGACAATGGTAGTGATAGTTTTTGATGTTTTTAGGTAGTGAGGTGGTATAAGTGATAGCTAAGCAATTGATAACAATGTTTGATGGCGAGGTTAGTAATGTTGGTGACATATTGGTGTAGTTAGAGGCTCATTAACGGTGGAAATAGTGAATGGAGAAGATAGTGTGTGTGTGTGTGATTTTTGTAAACTTTTAAAGTCTTAGGTGACTTTGTAGCCTAAACTTTGGGTTGTTGCACTTATACCTTATATTTTTATTAAATTATGCAATGCCCTCTAGTTTTGTTTAAAACGCTTTAGCACCTTGGAATTTATATTTTATTATGGATAAGACTATTTAATTGTCATAAATTTCAGCATTTTCAAGTATGAATGTGAAGTTTATGGTTATTATATTAAAACCCATTTTTATTGTCATTCATGCATACATGGTCATGTCATTACCTTTTATGCCTCGATTGATAAATGAAGAGGCAAATTGTTATTCATGGGTGATTGGCATTTCACCCTAAACCAAAAGTTGTGGATTTAATTGAGAAATAATAAGTGTTGATTATCATTCCTTTTGTCATGATGGGTGTAAAATGTTTATGCATATATATGCACTTGACTATATGCATGAAAATTGTTTTTGAGGTGTTACTAACTGATTCATCACTTGATTTTGACATATTCAAACGTGGCAAGTGATACAAGCACAACGAAGAGAAAGGAGAAGATGGCCGAGTAGGCAACTATTATTTTTATATATTTTCTCATATTTAGAATATTCTTCAATGTAATATTTAGTTTCCTTATATTGTTTAAACATGATACATGTTATGTAATAAATTCGAGTTTATTTCTTAATTGGTTGATTTATTTTCGATATTACATTTTGATTAGGTTCAATCTAAACTAAGTCTTGCGCAAAGCTTTGATTAGTTGTCTTATATATTCTTAAATTTTCGAGAAAATAACACATTTTCAAGGCGTTACATGTTCACTTTCCATTATTCTTGGGCCATGAATTGATGAAATTATTAGGGCATTTATGGAATGATAAGAAAAATTATTGAAAGATTTGGTTCAATTTAAACCAATTTTGTTGCAAGCTAGCACTTGTAGTGAATTTTGAATAGTGTAACGCACATAATTAATGGAACCAGGCTGAACCTACCCCAGGTGCTACCATAATTGCCTTTACTCCAAGTAAAGCAAGTCTTTTGTTAGCAACGTGCATAAATTTTTTCAGAAATTTATAAGTCACTGATCCCCATTGTTATTGTGTAAAATTAGTAGGTTTTTTAGTTCCAATAGTCTGAAACGAGAGAGGGATCGAGGAAGACATAAGACAGATGAATATGAAATAATCCAAACAAGAAACTACCAACTATATATGAAAGAAATTAACTATGTACCCTTTGCATGAATATCTTATGAATCATATCATATATATTTTCCATTTTTTGGGATGCTAATAAGGTAAGGCTAGAGGTTGTTTAACAAAAAAAAAAAAGAAAAAAAAGAAAAAACAGAGAATTCAGGTGGGCTATAACTTTTTGAGACCAACCAGATAAAGAGATCCAACGTTAGATATCTGAAACAAAAATAAACGTTTATACGTGTTTGTTTTAAACAAAATGACTATTTTATTTAATTAGATGTAACCTAAAAAGCTCAATAAAAAGAAGAGAATAACCCTAGATGACTGCGACCAGCGTCCTCCATGATTAATTATATGTTTTAAGTTATAATATATGTAAGAACAAATTAAGATAGTAATTAAAACCCACACATCAGCAACATAAGAACAACTATAAAGATATATATAAGTTTTATTATATATTAATTTTATTAAGCAAAGGGTGCTAATTAAGTTGTTTATTGTGAATGCAAATATATATAATAATATAAATATATCAGAAGAAGCCACGTCCGTAGCCATAGCCTAGAGTGTAGCCTTGTGGAGTCATGGAGAGACCCAAGCCATGTCCAGCAGACAGCTTAACGTCAACATCAGCGGCGGTGGAGCTTGAGCTCCCGATGAAGAAGGAAGGAGGAGCGACGTTGACGTTATTGTTGTTGTTGTTAGCAGCGGCGGCCTTCTCGACTTGTTTGGTCACATTCTTCTTCAGATCCTCCATCGCCGCCTTCAACTGCTCCAGTTGCTGCATCCCAAGCTCCTGAATGGGAGCCTCCCACCAACACCTCTCTTTCCTCGCCTTCCCGCCCATCAGCTCTTCTCCCCGCTTCTTTTCCCCCTCCAACTGGTTCATCACCTCCGTCAGCTGCGCGTTCAGTTCCCGCACGCTCGCATTGCGGTGCGCCTCCACCATCTGGGCAGTGGCTCCGCTGCCGGTGCTAGCACTCCGGCTCAGGAACCGGTCGATGATGGTGTCCACGCAGGGGTGCCCGAATGAGAAGGCTTTCTTGCCAGGAGAGAAGACGATTATGGCGATTTCGGCCCCGCAGAGGGTGCAGAGTTCGCTTGCCTTCTTGAAGAGGCCGGAACGCCGCTTTGAGAAGGTCACCAGCAGGTTGCTTTCTTTCGACATTCTAGTCATCTCGACCTTCTGCCGACCCTTGCTCTTCCTTGCCATGACTCTAATCATACACTCTGACCAACACACACACACTTATATATACATATAGATGCCAAAGCAATGTACCCTTCTTTCTTCTTAAAAGGAAGAAATTTTTGCTGAATAGTTTAGTGTGTGTTAAAAGGCAATTTTGGAAGTGAAAAATGCATGCATTTGCCCACCTGGAATTTACGTTCATGATGAGCTGTGGAAATTTGCTTCCTTTTTCAGAATTTTATTCCTTTGCTGAGGAAAAGCTCCTTTATATGTACCCATAAATAGTAGATTGTAAAGGTGTGAAACCATGTATACGTCATTATCCACGTGAATTCTCTATCAATTCCTCTTTGTTATAACATATTTGTTTCTAGATGAGGTAAGAAGGAATTTTAATGAATTAATCACTATATATAACAACCATTATGCCCATCAATTTAATATAAATTTTCTACTATAATTTATTTATTTTACATGAGGTAACATGGATGATATGCGTAATGACCAAAAAAATGGAATAATAATAATAAATAAAATAATATAGAAGAAAATAATAAATTAAAAAAAGAGATAAAAATAAAAGACGAAACCAAAGATCCTAGCTAGTAGCTAGAATCCCCCGAGCAAAGGGGAGAGTCTTCGAGAGACCCTTCTGCGTCAGTCTTCTAACCTGTCTCTCGGAAGAGTCTAAAAACCTACTTTCACTAATTTTTTTGGAAGAGTTTCTTGGTTATCAGTTGTGAATCGTCCACGAAAAAATGTATAAATTTTTACTTCCAATGTCCACTCCCAAAATCATTACAGAAATGTTATTGGTAATTAATTGTTACAGAAACGGAAGCATATTTTACAATTCATGGAAGTGTCAATTATTTGGGATTATTTTGCATCAGTACCATATTCATAACCTTATTAAATGTTATTGGTGAATAAGAATTTAATCCTACTTTTGGATATAAAGACAAGTTATATTGTAATCTCTAGTAATCTCTAGCAATTCAACTTGAAGGATATATATATATATATTTTCTTAATTTTTATCTTTTGTGATTTGCTTTGTGGTGAGGATGGTTGGCATAAAGTATGATGCAACAAGAGATAACCCTAATATAATATAAGGGTATTACTAGTACAACTTTGTATTGACAGAAAACTAAAATGATCGAAAAATCTTAAATAAAACTCTCTTCAATTGGGTAATATAATGACAATAGTCAAATAAAGCATAATCGAACCAAAGAATCATATACGAGAGCACAAATATTTAACATGGAGAACCTTTTATTGTGAAGAAAAAATCACACGACAAACTAAGACAAAATTGACTAAATACCAATCTATGATTACAAGGAGTCAAACCCATATATTCTCTGTTACAGTAGTTGCTCTAGATCTAATCAGATTGAACATATTATATACTGATAATTACAATTATATTTATTATTAAATAAGATTTCACAAAAAATCGTTCTATTAATTTCTTGTTATTATTGTAATGACTTGATGAAACTAGATAAAAGTCCATATAATATATATTGTGATTAATCTATAAAGATGTGAGATAATGCATCACAATTTTTAGACATCATTAAATGTCTTAAGTCGTAGCAATGTTAAGAATGGATATTAACAATTATGATAAGACTTGTATATGCTATGTTTTTGCTATGTGATAGCAATGAATGTCTCACACCCATAGGCATGGGGATGCCTAGACATGTACATAGGTGACCAATATTGGAGAATGTGTCACTAGACATGACTATCGCCATGAGAATCTATTTTGGTTATATGTTGATGGAATTCTCATACGAGATGGGTGGAATTAATCCTTGGACATGAGGTTGTCATGGTCATCTCATAAGAAGACCAGTATGCTTTGATATCGTTTCGATGGGTCTAGACAAAGGCTACGTGTGGGCGATCATTAGGCATATCGTGAGGCTTATGGAGATTGCTGTATAACCAAGATGAGACTCGTTTATCCTTTGATAGAGGATGATGTATCTAAGGTACCTTCAGTGGATATTCACTTTAAATCCGTGGCCATGGTGGAAGAGATCAATAAGGAGTTATTGATTCATTTTTTATTAAGTGAGGATATTCGGAGGACCGAAGAAAACTCATGTGATCATAATTAATCAACACATCACCAAACTTGAGATCACATAAGATACATTAAAGAGATGATCGAATTACACACTAACCATGTTCTTGAAAGATTATTTGCGGATTATGAATTCTTCTGAATAATTGGGTAGGCATGATGCCTTCCTAGAGGCCAATCTTTTCTTATGTGTTCATACTGACATATTGCCAATATATTCAAAAGCGTAATGAGTCATACGCATTTGGTATGGTCATTGACTTAAACTAAGAGAGTGGATGTATGGTTAAGTGGGACACTTCGGCAAGAAGTTGTGCTGTCATAGGTTCTCACGAAAAAAAAACAAATAGACGTAATGACATCGATATGATGAGGGATCATCATAAAGGAAAGAGTTTCCTAAAATGACAATTGATTAAATTAGGAAGGAGTTTCTAATTTAATAATTTTCTATTTGTTGGTGTGGTAAATAGGAAATAAAATATATTTGGGTTTAAATTAATATTTGGGCTAAATTGGATTTGGGACAAATATTAAATTAAATATTATATTTGGGTTAAATTGAATTTGAGCCAAATATTAAATTAAATAATATATTTAGACTAAATTAGATTTGGATCAAATATTTTATTTGAACTTATTATTGGATTTGGGCCACTTAATTAAGTTTCTCGTTGGACTAGGATAAATCTATTTAATTAAGTTCCTAGTTAGAATATGATAAATGCGTCAACTTATATCCATTAGGGTTTAAGAAACCCTAGAACTCCTCTATAAATACCCTTTTAAGGGTTGCCCAATTCATGAAATTATTTTGTGTGATTTTTCAAGAGTTGAAAAACAATTGTGGTTCATTCTCTCCCGTTTCCTTCTACATCGATTCGAAATGAAGATGTTTTTTCCATCCATACACAAGCTGCGAAAAGGAAAGAGAGCTAGCACTCCCATTCTGCTCTCCTCGCCAACGGACGTGTGTCGCATATCACAAGTTAGAGGCCAAACGTTTGGATGGCTTGAATCCGTAAACGACTTGAAAATCTAAAGGTTATATTTATTTTATTTTGTATGTGAATGATTTGATTTTGACATTGATCCAATCGCCCGAATCGGGGTAAGCTTCAAAATTTTTGAACTACTCTACTTACTTTGTAGCGATCTTGCTTTACTTTCAGTGGTATCAGAGCCATCGTCAAAATCTTTCAATTCCTTACTTGCGGATTCGATTAAGTTAATATTTGTGAAATAAATAAATATTGTTGCGTTTGTATTTTTGGATTGCAAAACATTTCTTATTAAAGGGAAAAAAGATCATGTGTGACATGAAAAGGGAAAAATGGGGAGGTGGGGTGCATACGGATGCATCGGAGAGTCAAAAGGCGCAACCAGGTGGGACCCGCGTACGAGCAGGGCCCGGCTAAGAGCGGCCAGGCACAGACTGGTGTGGTCGCGACCCGCGTGCAACCCTCGAGTGTTACCTGCAAAGTATGTGTGACCCACGACTCGCGGCCTACCTGCGTGGCCTGTGCTAGCCCTTCGTGGCCACATGCGACCCGTGTGCCCCCTGCCACTCGTGCGGGCTGCAGCCTGTGCGCCGGAAGCAGCCCACGCGTGCCATGTGCAACCCTAGGGCCCTACAAGCTGGCAGCCTGTGCGATAGGTGCAACCAGCAATCGTCGAGCCCCCCGGTTGCTTAGGGCAGTGGTTTGGCCCTTTCCCGAGGTGCACGACAAGCACCTGGGCCGACCTATCAGTGTCCCAATGCGTTCCGTGCCCTTAGGTAAGGCCCGACCAAATTGTTTGGCATTTTTGGGCTTTTTTGATCCGATCCATGAGTGTATGACACCTAAGGTCTGTGATTGAAATAGGTCAGGGCCGTTAATTAGGCGTTTTATTAATTATTAGGCTACTAGTGCATGTTTGACATGCATTGATTGATCGAAGGCCTGTTGGGCCTTATTAGTTGGACTAATGGATAAAGCCTAAGCCTGAGAACAATTGAAAAAATTTTGTTTTCAAAATTATAGAAATTTCAATTTATTGAAAGCATATCAAAGAGATTGATGCAACAATTAATTAACATAATTTGAATGAATCAATGAGATTGATTACATGGGTGTATGGTATGGATCGAGTCGACCATTTATTTTATGTTAGGAATGAATGCATGTAAATTTGATTTTTAGAATAAGGCTTGCATGTCCCGCCTCTCTTATAATCTGATGTACATTCTCTTCTCATCTCACTCCCCCGAATGTAACTCGGGGTTTCTGATTCTATGTAATGTATGTAGAATAGAATAGAGTAGTGATAGTTGTAGTTTGTATGAAGAGCAAGAGATGGAGCCAAATTGAAGACAAGAGTTGAAGACTAATGAAAGATTGAAGAATGTGCTTCAAAAGCAGGTTATGATTCTTCACCTAGGTTTGACCCTCTAGCTTCCCTTCTATGGCTTGAGGGGGCTAGTTGTAGTTATCCATACCATATATTGGTTTGAGTAATTTATTATGCATTTTTAATTTGATTAATTGGATGTGATGAGACCTAAATAAATAAATAATAAATCCCTCATTAATATTAAGCTAACTTGCTTTCCATCATTATGAGGCATTAGGTTTCTAGCTGGCACTTGATTTGTTGAGTCACTCAAGGTCAAGTGTCACATATGATACCTGTGTTTTATAGGCCATGAGATGTCCCTGAATGATGGGTCCGACTTAACTAGAAATGTGGGTTTGTTGAGTCACTCAAGGCTTACTGAGTATAGAGGCAAAGGTTGGGAGTCACATGTGATGTGCATGATAAAGAGGTGTCAACCCAATGTATCTAGGAGTTGCATGAAGATGCAATTGATAGCAAGTACCTACCTAATCAATTCTAGCACAATTTGTTGAGTCACTCAAGGTTGTGCGAGGGGAGATGAGATCCTAGCCCACTAGGAAATCTTCCAATGGGATTTCTCGAGTTACGTCTTGAGGGTGGCGAACTTGTAGAAAATTGTAGGAGCAATCATAAAAACGTTACTTCTTGCAATTTATGATTTCATAATTCAATATGATTATAATAATATCTCTAATTGGTTGTTGATCCAAAATGTCTGGAAATATGTCGATAAGATTGATACTTGAGGGAAATAATACCTTCAATGGGACTAATTTCTATAACTGGGAGATTATATTGAGAATAGTCCTCACATATGATAAGATTCTCTATGCGATAGGGAGATCTCTTATTGCGAAACCACTAGTTGAGGAAATAGTAGCACATGAGGCCTATGAGATCATCGCTAGGATCAAGGATCATCTATTGAGAAGCATGTTATGGAGATGATAGGTTTTATCGACAAGTTGTTAGAGCAGAATTTGGGTATGGATGCAGATGCTTACCCCAGATTTGGTGCTACAGTCCCTCTCTGACGGTTATGGAAGAAACTCTTGGATAGTTGTTATCCATGATATGGGAGGCCGAGCCCAAAATTCTAAAAGGCCAAGAGAAGTGTTCTCTTAGTTGAAGGGTCCAAGGTACATAGGGGCAAGCTCAAGAGTAAGAAATCCAAAAAGAAGAAGAGTTCTTCCATAGCGCCATCTGGAAGAGTCTAGAAGACCAAAGCCTGAAAGGGTGAGGAGGATGTGGTCTATTTCTACTATAATAAGCTGGGCCATTGGAAACGAAACTGCAAGGAATACCTTACAGAAGTGTAGAGTAAGAAGAGTTCTACTCAGGGCACTTCAAGTATTTATGCTATTGGAGTTAATATATTTACTTCTAATCAGTTCACATGGGTATTAGATATTGGATCTAGTTCTCATATTTGCACTTTTGTGTATGAGCTTAGGAGTACGAGAAGATTAATAATGGGAGAAGTGTACCTACATGTGGGAAATGGTTTAAGAGTTGTTTCATTAGTTGTAGGGACCTATTTATTGACATTGCCCCACAGTGCTTGTATTGGAGTTACATAGCTGTTACTTCATTCCTAGTTTTACTAGGAATATAATTTCTAATTCTTGTTTAGACAAGGATGGATATTCATTTTTATTTAAGAATAATAGTTGTTCGTTTGATAAAAATGAGTTGTTTTATGGTAAAGCAATAGTATGTAATGGTTTGTATGCCCTTGATGTTGATACTCTTATTAATAACATAAATATTAAACGACTTAAATCAGGTGATTTAAATAGCACTTATTTATGGCATTGTCGCCTTGGCCATATAATTGAGATTCGCATATCCAACAGATATATTAGCATATTTGATTATGAATCATATGATGCTTGCGAATCTTGTTTGCTTGGCAAGATGACTAAGTCTCCTTTTAAAGGAAAGGGAGAGAAGGGTATAGAAGTGATAGGGCTTGTGCACACTAATGTGTGTGGGCCCATGTCCACCTAGATAAGAGGTGGGTATGTCTGCTTCATAACCTTTACTGGTAATAGATCATGTTTTGGTTATGTGTATTTCATGAGACACAAATCTGAGACTTTTGAAAAGTTCAAAGAATTCAGATTTAAAGTAGAGAGACAAACCGAGAAAAGAATCAAAGTATTTCGATTAGATCGAGGTGGTGAATATTTGAACAGTGAGTTTCTAGATCACATGAAACAGAATGAGATTCTCTCGCAATGGACTCCACCTGGAACACCAGAGATAAATAGTGTGTCTGAAATGAGGAATAAGACCTCGTTGGACATGGTCTGGTCCATGATGAGTCGCATTGAACTCCCCATTTCATTTTAGGGACTCACACTCTTCACTACGATCTTTGTTTTGAACAGGGTTCTAAGTAAGTCAGTTACTCAGACTCCATATGAGATATGGAAAGGAAAGAATCCAAATTTGTCTTTCCTTAAGATTTGGAGTTGTGAAGGTTATGTCAAGTGTGTTGACAGTAATAAGTTAGAACCCAAATCGACAAGATATTTGTTTGTGGGATATCCAGAAAAGAAAAATAAATATTACTTTTACCACCCATAGGAACAAAAGGTGTTTGTTGCCAAACATGCAGTATTCCTTGAGAAGGAATTCTTAGATGCTGTGTCTTGTGGGAGGAATGTTAAGCTCAAAGAGATTTAAGGTGAACCATAAATTAATACTCCCTTGAAGGAACCAGAGGAAGATTGGACATAAGATATTGTGTCAATTCCCCAATCTTCCACACAAGGAATTTGTAGGTTAATGAGAGTTCGTCATGAGCCTGAGAGATATGGATTTCTCATCTCGACACATGGAGATGTGCTTTTGGTTGAGAATAATGAACCAAATACCTGTAAAGAAGTAATGTCAGACATTAACTCTAGGAAATGGCTTGATGCTAAGAAATCTGAAATGGATTCCATGTACACTAACCAAGTATGGACTTTGGTGGATCCACCCGAGGGTATTAGACCCATTGGGTGTAAGTGGATTTTCAAAAAGAAGACTGACATGGAAGGTAATGTACAAATGTACAAACCCAAGCTCGTGGCCAAAGGTTTCAGTCAAAGACAAGCAGTTGACTATGATTAAACCTTCTCGCCCGTGGCAATGATAAAATCCATTCAGATTTTGTTTGTAATAGCTGCCTATCATGTCTATGAGATTTGACAGATGGATGTTAAAACAACTTTCTTTAATAGAAACCTGGTTGAGGATGTGTATATGAGACAACCGATGATTTTGTCATCTAAGAACATGCAAATAAGATTTGAAAGTTACAAAGAGTCATTTATGGTCTAAAGCAAGCATCCCAGATGTATTCCATTTTATGTACGAGACCTGATGTCGCATATGCTTTGAGTATATATAGTTGATATCAGGCTAATCCAAGTGAGAAACACTGGATTGCAGTGAATAACATCCTTAAGTACTTGAAAAGGACTAAAGAGATATTCTTGATATATGGAGAATGAGAGATTACCGTGAAAGGGTTCATGGACACTAGTTTTTAGTCCAATTATGATGATTTTAAGTCACAATCAAGATTCATATTTTGGCAAAGCCATGAGTTAGAAGAGTTCCAACAAAAGATAGTGGCAGATTCAACAACTAAAGCCAAATACATAGCAGCCTCCGAAGCAGTTAAGGAGGTTGTATAGATCCATAAGTTCATTAACGAACTTAGTGTGGTGCCCAACATTATTGATCCAATAACAGTTATTGTGACAACAATGGAGGCATCGCGTAAGTGAAGGAACCACAGTCTTATTAACGGACCAAACTTGTATTACAGTATCACCATTTGATAAATGGAGATTATCAGTTGAGGTGACATATATAAAGTGTAACGGCCCGCCTCCCGGAGCCCCTATCGCTGATAGAGGATCCGTGAGAGGGTCATTATTTAAATGATATCGAACAATATCATAAACTAAAACTCTCACACAACTCTTTTAGAAACCATTACTCTTTATCGCAGGTCATTTAATAGTCATTCTTACATAATCATTCACAACTTGGGCCCACCTGGGCTTACATAACCTGTATCTACCTCAAAAGCATAAAAGCATTACTCTGACCAAAACGACGACACCCAGGACCTAATCTCGGGAGAGCTCTGCACTTGCTATCATGGCTCGATGAACTGAACCCACCCTCGTCGAATGTACCTATTCCCTTGGACAACTCTCTTACTTGGAATGATGGAAAACAAAGATGAGTCGCGAGACTCAGCAAGCTCAAGAAAGAAAGGCTGAAGGGTATAAACAAGACTCTTCCCATAACACCTCATGCAATCCGTGCCATTGCAACGTCATGTCATGCCCAATACCTGCCTTATTTTCAGATGCAAAATCATATAATAAATTTTATATAAACGGTCATTGGAGCCCACATCAAACACACATTGGCACCAAAGTCCCACATACAAACCTATTGGCAGCCTTTTATAGGCTACCATATCATTACTATTCCAAACATAATATCTTTTGTCATCAAATCATCTTATCCTGTCATTGCCGAGGGACTCTACCCCCCGGTCTTGTTGTTTCCATGGGACTCTAATCCTCGATCTTTCCGTGGTCCACGCCACCATGGGTCTCACTCCCAAGGTCTTACCATGGCCACACCCATGACACATACTCATCACTTAAAACCACACATTCTCACTATGCAATGTAACAATTAGGAAATGCAACGGCTTTTGTAGCATAAATGTGATGACAAGGCCCTCATAAACCAAACATTAGGCCATGTTACGCCCACATAGGAATACACACATGCAACATGCTCTAAATACACCGGCTCACCTAGGGAACCCAAGTTAGCTCTTGGACCAACTGGGTCATGCAAATGCTCACACACCCTGTCACACATAAAGCATGTCCCAACAGTAAATGCAACCCAAGCCCTATATAACACACATCATGATATGCACAAACTAAGGCAGTAATCTAGCAGTACTAGCTCTTCTGGCCCGTCTAGTGCTTATCGTAATAACCGATGACTGGCGCCCATACATCTAGCCATCAACTGTTACGACCCACGATCGACAGTCAGTGGCTTTGTACCCCATACCCTTAGACACACATAGACGACATTAAACTTAGTCACTTAAGCTTATCATTTCGCACACTGTATCCATATCAACATAGACTTCATTATGTCATTCACGTTCTCATCTATTCTCATACACAGGAAACCATCTCCACATCCTTAATAAATTATTAACAAACTCCATAATCTTGACCATAGCCATTTTCTAAGAACCTAGCCCCAACGGGTTCGGCATCATTCCCAAGGAAAGCAGAGCGATACGAAGCTCCGTGATGGTCGAAATGAAAGATACTAAGACATCATTGCTTAGCTAATTCCTCTAACAGTGAACCCATTAATAAAATAAAAGTCATAGGGTGGTTATCACGTGGATTATTATTATTAATGCATGGAATCGAATCACGATGAGGGAGGATTTAAAATATGAAAAATAATGAAGACTCTTGCAGGAAATGAAGAACACAAGGAGAGGGTTAGGAGCTTGCCTGTAATCGACTGATTCTAACCTCTTTTGTGTTCCTAATACAAAGTAAAACGTTCTATGGGAAATAACAAGATAACGACTCAAATTAATTAAATCTAACGATATAATCCACATAATCTAGCTGTGAAAAATACATAATTTAAACATATAACACTTTTAGTAATTTAACCCACTTACCGGAATATTTTAAACACCGAATCTCTCCAAAATCCGTTAATTTTCTTCCCATTTTCTTGCTCTTTCTTGAGCTTTCCGCGCCTCCCCTTGTTTCTCCTTTCTTCCCCTCAATTCTCCTTTCTGTTTGGCAGCAAAAGTGGCCAAATTAGCCATTGAAATGGCCAAAATTGGCCTTCAAATTGGCTTCAATACTTGCTGCCCAAGATTGTCCCTTTTATACTCAATTCAAGTGGCTTTTAAGCCATAAAAAGAAATGGCCAAGGATGGGCCACGCACACACACAAACAAATATATATATATATTAATTATTTAATTTAATTTGATTAGCTCTTTTACTATTATTATTACTATTATTATTATTATTATTATTATTATTATTATTATTATTATTACTATTGTTATTGCTATTATTTTTATTATATTTTATTATATTATTTTCATAAATACTTCCAATTTAATTTAATTAATCACCTTAATTTCCTATTTCTTCAAAATATCATTGATAAGTATTTTCTCAAAAATCCCTAAATATTCTAAAATATCCTCAAACACCCAAATTAATTATTTTTACTTGTCTCCAAATTTTTTGGATGTTACATAAAGTGTCAACGGATTACAACATCACAGATCCCTTGACTAAAGCTCTGTCTCAGGAGAAACATGAAAGTTATGTTCGTTATCAGGTATAAAATACATAAGTGATTGGCTCTAGTGCAAGTGGGAGATTGTTAGTGTTAGGTGCTCTATACCCAATCAAATTGAACATGTTGTACACTGATAATTACAATCATATTTATTATTGAATAAGAAGTTATTCAATTTCGCAAGAAGTTGTTTTATTAATTTCTTGTTATTATTGTAATGATTTGATGAAACTAGATAGAAGTCTATATGATGTATATTATGATTAATCTATAAAGATTTGAGATGATGTATCACAGTTTCTAGACATCATTAAATGTTCCAAGTCGTAGCAATGTCAAGAATGGACATTGACAATTGCGATAAGACTTGTTTGTATGTGCTATGTTTTTTCTATGTGATAGCAATGGAGGTCTCACACCCATAAGTATAGGGATGCCTAGACAAGTACATATGTGACTAATGTTAGAGAACGTGTTACTAGACATGATTCTTTATATGTTGATGGAATTCGCATACGAGATGGGTGTAACTAATCCTTGGATCTGAAATTGTCACGGTCATCTCATAAGAAGACCGGTATGCTTTGACATCATTTTGATGGGCCTAAACTAAGGCTTCATGTGGGCGATCGCTGGGTATATCGTAAGATTTATGGAGATGGGTGTATAATCAAGATAAGACTCGTCTATCCCTTGATAGAGGATAATGTATTTAAGGTACCTTCGGTGGATATTCACTTTAAATCCATGACCATAGTGAAATAGATTAATAAGGAGTTGCACTACAAGAAAAATAGTTTTTAATGACGGAATTTAGTGATGAAATTATTTCGTCGCTAATATTTTTAAATATTTTTTTAATTTAGCGACGAAAATCTGGTGGCTAAAAAATAAAAAAAATTAAATAAAAAATTAAAATTTAGCGACTGAGTGACCCTATCGCTAAAAAATAAAAAATGTAAAATTTAGCAACATCCGTTGCTAAAAAATAAAAATAAAAATTAAATAAAAACTTAAAATTTAGTAATGGGGTCACCCCGTTGCTAAAAAATAAAAAAAAAAAAATAAAAAATGTAAAATTTAGTGACAGGAATACACCCATTGCTAAAAAATAAAAATAAATTAAATAAAAAATTAAAATTTAGCGATAGGATCATACCCGTGTCTAAAAAATAAAAAATAAAAAATAAAAAAATAAAAACTGTAAAATTTAGGGACAGGTGTGATCTCCATCGCTAAAAATTTAAAAATAAATTAAATAAAAAATTAAAATTTAGCGACGGAGTCACACTTGTCACTAAAAAGCAAAAAAAGAAATAAAAATTTAAAATTTAACGATGGCCCCATCGCTAAATAATTAAAAAAATTAAATTATTTAAAAAAAATATAAATATAACTTTTATGATACTCTAAAATAACAAAAAATTACATTTAAACATATCATAATAATTTTTACTAACATTAATATTAGTAAAAATGAAACTAATAATTTTTTAAACATATTTCAAATAAAAATCAAAATAAGAACATAATTTTTTACTGCTAATATATTAATTTATAAACTTTTTATTTGAATTAATAAAGAAATAAAATAAAAAGAATATTCATTTTCCTCTAGTAACTTTAATATTAAAATTAATATCATTAAATAAGTTTAAAAAATTTTAGAGTGTAAATATAACGTTGAAAAATTTGGAAGAGAATACTATAAATATATTTTATACACATTAATAAATAAGGAGGCTTCCAGATCGGCTGGCTCGTGCACGAAACTTGGTAATGAGAGATTGGGGCTTTGAATCTGGTAGAGAGTTTGAGATAATAATTGAGAGTAATATCCTAGTGCTGCCATGTGGCACGCATGAGGGGAGGGCGGGGGCTGGCGCGCATTGAATTTTAGGCATGCTTTGAATTTAGCAACGAAAAACAATTCCGTCGCTAATCAGTGACGAAAATTCCATTGATGAATTTAGCGACGGGGTTGTACCCATCGCTAATCTGTTGATTTCGTCGCTGATTAGTGACGGGTACAACCCCCATCGCTGATTCTGTAGCTAAAAAAGTCCCGTCGCTAATCCCGTTGCTAAATTTCAGCGACGCCCTTTTTAGCGACGGATTTTGATATTTTAGCGATGAAATTTTTCGTCACTAAAATGTTGATTTTTTGTAGTGTTATTGATTCACTTTCTATTGAGTGTGGATATCTGGAGGACCGAAGAAAACTAATGTGATCATAATTAATCAACATATCGCCAGACATGAGATTACATAAGATACATTGACAAGAGAATCGAATTACACGGTAACCATGCTCGTGAAAAGTTGTTTGCAGATTATGAATCCTTCTAAATAATTGGGTAGGCATGATACATTGCCAAAGGCCAATCTTGTCTTATGTGTTCATACTGAAACATTGTCAATATATTCAGAACCTTAATGAATCATATGCAATAGGTATAGTCCCCGACTTAAACTAGGAGAGTAGACGTATGGTTAAGTGGGATACTTTGGCAAGAAGTTGTGCCGTCGTAGGTTCTGACGAAGAAAAGAACAAATAGATGTAATGACATTGATATGACGAGGGATCGTCGTCATAAAGGAAAGAGTTTCCTAAAATGAAAATTGATTAAATTAGGAAGGAGTTTCTAATCCAATAATTTTCTATTTGTTGGAGTGGCAAATAGGAAATAAAATATATTTGGGGTTAAATTAATATTTGAACTAAATTAGATTTGGGTCAAATATTAAATTAAATATTATATTTAAACTAAATTAGATTTGGGCCAAATATTAAATTAAATAATATATTTGGACTAAATTAGATTTGGACTAAATATTTTATTTAAACTTATTATTGAATTTGGGCCACTTAATTAAGTTTCTAGTTGAACTAGTATAAACCCATTTAATTAAGTTCCTAGTTAGACTAGGATAAATGAGCCAGCCCATATCCATTAGGGTTTATGAAACCCTATAACTCCTCTATAAATATCCCTTTAAGGGTTGCCCAATTCATAAAATTATTTTGTGTGATTTTTTAAGAGTTGAAAAACAATTGTTGTTTATTTTCTCATGTTTCCTTATGCATCGATTCGAAACGAGGAGGTTCTTTTCGTCCATACACGAGTCACGAAAAGGAAAGTGAGCTAGCACTCCCATTTCGCTCTCCTCGCCAATGGACGCATGCTACGTATCACGAGTTAGAAGCATCCACAAATGACTCAAAAATTTAAAGGTTAGATTTATTTTATTTTGTATGAGAATGATTTGATTTCGACGTTGATCCAATTGCTGAGATCAGGGTGAGGTTTAAAATTTTTAAACTATGTTGCTTTCCTCGTAGCAATCTTGTTTTACTTTCAGTGTCATAATAATTAAATAATATTTTTTTATAAGAATATAGTGGAAATAAGAAAAAAGTAAAAGAAATAAAACAAACTTACCTAATAGGCCAAAATACTTAATGGAAAGTCATGGAGAAATTATATGGATCTATTGCTTTCCAACTTGGTTAGTGGAAAGTCATGGAGAAATTAGGTAGATGTTTGGTTAGTGGATAATTATAATGTTTGGTTAGTGGACAATTGTGATATTTAGTTAGCAGGTTTGTTTAAAATTATGTGGTTGTAGTTGATTGCAATGGCCTATAAATAGGCATTCCTCTCTTGTGTTGTATCATCAATTGGAGAAGCAAAATCAATAAGAGCAACAAGCTTTCTTCTCCTTCTTCTTTTTGAGTGAATTACAAAAATTTACCACATGTGTGGAAAAAGAGGCATGTTCGTAGAGCTTAACGAAGGAGTAAGTGGCAATGTCTCATTTGGAGATAACTCAAAAATACTTGTAAAGGGAAAACATGAACATCATTTTTTGTGCTAAAGATGGAAGTCATCAAATGATTTCAAGTGTCTACTATGTGCCTAATATGAAAAACAACATTTTAAGCTTGGGTCAACTCTTAGAGAAAGGCTATGATATTTACTCAAAAAATTATAGTCTTTTTATAAGAGATGACAAAGGAAATTTAATAACCAAGGTGAAAATGTCAAAGAATAGTGTTCCTTCCAACCCAAAGGGATGGTTAGACGTGGTCTTGCAGCCACAAGGAATAGGCTCTGATGATCAGTCTGTCAGGGGGTGGCTGGCACTTGCAAGCATTATGATGCTTAAGTAAGGGAGTAAAGTGGCAGAGTATTAGTAGGCTAGAAGAGAACATACATTGGCTTTGGAGAAGGCTGGTTTATATAGAAGGAGGAGAGATCATCTTACATGCATGCGTGCATCAGGTGCTACAGGGTGATGGGACTAGATATTTGGCACCGACGGGGCTCTCTGACGGTGGCATGGTGTCGACGACGCTTTCTTTAAATGCAGATGGGATCTGCCATTAATGAGGATGGGATCTAGAGCAGGCGCGATAATATCCATCATGCGATAATAATGATGTTGTTACAGGCTGGCGTAAGGCCAGGATCAGGTCAAGGTCAGGCCAAGATCGAGTTGGGGGCCAACTGTCAAGATTGGGCCAGTATGGTCCATAGTGCCCCAAGTCTGTTGGTCACAAAGCGAGCATCCGAGCTAGAAAAAAGGGGAAGCTAGTTGAATTTTCTACTTACCCGAGTTTTATAGTTGAGCTAGCATTTGGACTCAGCTAGGACAAATGGCCAAGTTGAGGCTTTGGATATGTCCGAGGCCGATGTCCGAGCAGATGTGTGGTCGTTCTTGGGAAAATGTAGGTCCTATAGGTACCTAAAGTTAGGTTGGACCCTAAGATGAGGTGATTCTCTTAAGGTTTTGACACGCGACGTGTAAAATTTTGAGATCCTAGGCGTCATGCTCGGGGGGTGGGACGTTGCAGACAAGTAACTGACAACCCATTATTTTGCCCGTGGTTTTAAATGTAAGATAGATGGCAGTTTCCTAGCAGTGGATTGGCAGTAGATGATCGTCGGATGCACCACTCAATGACTTTTATAAAGGTCCCCTTTTGCCTAGAGTTTCTACTATTTGCTTCTTCAATTTTTCTAATTCCTGCAATCTTGTGAAGTCTTGGTGCTTTCCTTTGTGGCCTACGATCGAGATCGTGCTTCATACTTACCTTTCTCCTTCCGCTTACAACTTTGATAAGGTAATCCTTTGAATCTGGATTCCTTTCGTTATTGTGGGCTTGCATCAGGATGTTGTGGGGGGTTTTTCCAAGTACGTGGGTGTTTTTGGGCTTCATTCACTTTTTTACATCTGTTTGTCCAATGCGTATATGCTCATGCCTGTGTATTTTTTCTGCAGGCAAAATGGCACCCAAGATTTCCAAGGGAGACATGAAAGCGCTTAACAAGAGAAAGGAAATTGTGCCAAGCTCTGAGTCAATCGACAAAGTGGTTGGAAGACCCTAACCTTATCAAGGTTGGTTCTTGACCCTGTGGAGCCTACCTGTGACGACCAGCATCCACCAGCGTGTGCCATGTATGAATAACCTACTGGATTACTCACCCATCAAGCCACAATTGAAGAGATGGACTATGTTTTTATTTTAAAAAAATGCCCTAGGTGGGGACTAGGCTTCGTCCTTTCCTTCACTCCACTCGAGGAATCGGTCCCCAAATATAAAAAGAAGTATAGCGGAACAGAACCCGAAACCTGAGTGAGTTTCACCTTTCTTCAGCTCATTTCACAACAAGACAAAGGTGACCCAGACATAAAATAACATATTAAAATTGATTAATGGTTAAATATGTCAAATATTATCATATTTTCATCCCTTTCCTATCAGTTAAATATGATTAATTGGCATTTATATTTGTTTTGCGACGAATTATCTGAATTGGACGTGATGTAGTCAAAATTGAGTTAAAAGTGAAGACATATCCAAATGCATGAAGAAGCATTAGAATACAGAGAAGCCACATCCGAATGTCTCTCAGCACATTTAGATAGAAGATTGAAGACCAAAGAAGTAGATTTGGATATCTCTCAGCACATCCAGATCCAAGAATAAAATCCAAAGAAGCCTTATCCGGATGCATCACTGTAGCGTCCGAATATAATACTCAAGACCCGCGCGCCACATCCGGATGCATCTTAGCCTATCCAAATACAAGAAAAAAAAATTAAGAACAATAGATCTGGATATCAACGAAGCCAAATCCGAATATCACTTTACACATACACGAGAACTTATTCTAAGCAGATCGCGCGTTCACATGCCTCATAAAGCCATTTCAAGACAGCACGCGGAATTTTGCAGAGTACGACTAGAAGTAATGTGCATAATGTTTCAGAGAATTGTTGGGAGATTTGAATTGAAAGTTTCCGTTACCAGTGGATTATAAATAGACCAGAGCATCAAGAAGAAGGGGGACCAAAGAGTCCCCATCCGCCATTTAGTCAGAATAAGGGGAAAAGAGCACTGTTCATCATCTTGTTCCTGTGTTTTTTTTTTTTTTGTTTTGCTTCTTTTCTGTTTTGTTCTTTAATTCTAGTAGTTTTATGTTCTTCATTTTGTTCCATCAATACAGTGTTCTTTATTTTTGTTATTTACATTTTGCAATTTCTTTTCATGTTTGTTTACATTATGCAATTTTCATTAACTGTTCACTTATGTTTCTGTAATTTCAATTTCAGTATTTACATTCTAGCACTTTAATTTCTATCTTTAAATTTTTGTATGCGACAATGAAGATTTGTGTCTAATCTTGTATTTGGGATAAGGCGAGGATAGTGTCCAATGCCATAGATTTCCCAAGATAGATGAACTTCAAATGCATTACCAGAAATCTGATTTAATTTGAGTATTGTGTGTGGATTGAATCTTTGAATTTGGAGTGGAGCATAAGTCTAACTTAAAGTCTCCATGCCATGTATGGAGGTTACTTAAAATAGAGATACTATCATTCCTAAATCCAAATGAGTTATCTGATTACTGCATATTAACTATGTTTTAATTTATGGTAGTTACTTAACTTAGAATTTCTCATGCCATATATGGAGATTGCTAGACCAAGAACTATCATCATCTTGGGATGCATTTTAATAGCAGAACCTCAAATTAATTCAGATCTATGTTTCTAGTACCTATCTATCTATTGGAAAGTTATGGGATTGGCATTGAAATTGCCTTGACTCAAGACTTCTTACAGTTACAGTTTACTTTATTATTGCTCACTTAAAATCAGATGAATTGGCTTGACAACCCAATTTATATCGTGGCTTTATTTTTGTTTTATTAATAATCTTTCAGTGACTCGACATGGACTTCATTCTTACAGTTACATTTTTGTTTTAAACACCTTGTGCCTGCATGCTTGTTTCTTCTTTGTTTATTTTGTATGTGTTTGTTTGGAATAAATGCACAAGGTTAAACACAACCAAAAATCTACGGAGTACTGGGGATTCATGGGAAATTCCTTTTCGATCCTTGCACAATTCGAAAACTTGGCTCAATAACCTCCCATATTACCTCTAGCATGCATCTAGTCTCCCCATGGCCATAGGACTCCACTAGACCACCTATAGAACATGCACAATAAGAAACTACACACAACATACATTCATCGATTTTACTAAACATTGACAAGGCCGCCCACCTTTGAGGCCATCCCTTACCTAGTTCAAACCCTCTTCTGCCAAGAGTGAGAACGCCAGTTTGAACTTCAAACTCTTCTAGGACCACTGCCTCCATGGTAGAATCTAAATGCAATAACACAAAAACCCAACTATATCAAAAATTAAACTAGGGTCTATATTTTTTCCATATCTCACAAAAGCCCACCCATCAACAATTTCCAAACAACCCCAACCACGGGTTTAATCCAATCAATGCTTATTCTACATTATCTCACGTAATAGAAAAACTCAAAATAATTAATTTCATTTACCTTAACTAATATGAAGGAGAAATCCGGCAAAAAGCTCACACCAGCATTGCCTCTTTGGCTCCCACCTTGCGCCCATATTTCATTTTTAAGCCTCTGGCATGCTCCTTGAGCCCCTAATTATTTTTTAGAATTTTTCTCATTTTTCTAGAATTTTTTCACCGTAGAAAACCTTACCTCCTTCCTTGAAAACAATGTTGCTGAGAAGATCTTGATCTCCTGTCATGTTCCTTGAGCACCCACTGTCAAGGAACCACTTGCTCCTTGAATCATTTGAAACCAATGCAGCCTCATCTTCAATATTGGCCATAAAGCAAATGTTGACAACTTCATCATCTTGTGATTCATCACTTGATGAGAGCTCCTTTTCACCCCATGTAGCTAGAGCCTTCTTCTTTATTTTTCTTTCCTTGCAATTCTTCTTTTTCAATTGAGGGCAGTCACTCCTAATGTGACCTAGCTTCTTACATTCAAAACATCGAAGCTCATTAGGTGGGTTAGTCCCTTTTTGATCTTTTTCTTTTCAAAATGTTCTCCTATGATTAAACCTACCTTTCTTCATAAATTTCCTAGATAACAATGCAAAATCATCATCTTCACTTTGAGAGTCTTTATCTTCATCCTCAATTTTAAATGCTACATTTTTGTTTTTCTTGGAATCATCAACTTCATTTCTTTTCATCATTATTTCATGTGTCATTAAAGAACCTAGCAAGTTGTCAAATAGAAGTGTATCTAAGTCTTTAGCTTCTATTATGGCAGTGACTTTGGATTCCCACGATTTGGGTAGACTTCTTAGAATTTTTCTAACTCTTTCTCCATTTGTGAATGTTTTACCTAAGGCCTCTAAAGTAGTAACAATGTCATTGAATCTAGTTTACATATCTTTTATAGATTCGTCATCCTTCATTGAAAATAGCTCATAATCATGGACAAGAAGATTGATTTTCGTTTCCTTTACCTGATTGGTTCCTTCATGAGTTACCTTTAATTTGTCCCAAATCTCCTTAGCTGTTTTGCATGTTGACACTCGATTGAATTCCTCTGAGCTCAATGCACAGATTAGAGTATTCATGGCTTTAGCATTTATCTCCATATTTCTTCTTTCTTATGGTGTCCAGGTCTCAATTTTCTCCATGTCAGCTAACTTGATGTCCTTATGAACAGCTTGCATTAAGCTTGAATCCTGCATCAAATAAATCTGCATTCTTGTTTTCCAGTAATTATAGTTAGTTCCATCAAAGAATGGGGGACGAGTGGTGCTTAGACCCTCAGATTGGGATGATGATGCAAAATGAGCCATATGACAAGATCTTTTTCCCTAGGTTGTTAGACCAATAGAAAACAAGGGAACTTGGCTCTGATACCAATTGATAGAAATATAGTGATATGGCACACACCAAGAGGGGGTGAATTGGTAAATTAAAAATTTATTTTGAGAAACAGAGACACTCTCGTTTGGTTAAAAATAAATATGAAATCTTATAAATGATTTAAGTGAAATAAGTAAGAAAAAAATGCTAACAAGATAAATGAAAACAAAGTGCACAAGAGACCAAGTTTTATAGTGGTTCGGCTCTTCAAGCCTAGTCCACTACCTTAGCTACCAACTAAGGATTTTTAAGCAACTTCACTATCAACCCCCCTACTCAATATGAGCAGGTCCTCTAGTCCTTGACTAAGAGATGTACAACCTCCCAATTTAATGGGCCCTCTAGCTACTGCTAGGAAAAATACAGAAATCGTGAAATAGAAATTCTAAGACTACAACTCTTAGTTATAAGCTCTCTCTTTAAATGAATGATTGAGGCTTAAAATGAATAGAACAGTAAGATATCAAAGCCTCTTAAATGATAATACAGAGAGTAAAATTAAATACTCAATGAAACAGTGAAAGCACGGTAGTTCAAGATATTCAATTCTATTCAACAGCCTTCAATGCGTCTTCAACCACCTATTTATAGTTGATGGTGGGTAAGTTTGAATTTTGGACCGTTGTGGGTGGTTGGGCGAGCATTAAATGCGCCAAAAACTAGCCGTTATAAGTTTCTGTGAAACACATTGTTGACAGAAGAAATAGATTAGTTGACTATTTTATCAAATAAAACATAGCATAGTCGACAGACAAGAAATTATAGTCGACTATCTCTAACACAAATTTCCCATAGTCGACAGATATATAGACATAGTTGACAGATGTAAAAATATGAAGAGGATTTTGAATTTTATGAACAAATATAGTCGACAGATGAAAAGCCATAGTCGACTATCCTTACATGATAGCCGACAGATCCAAAAATAGTCGACAGATACCATATATAGTCAACAGACTGAACAAGTATAGTTGACTATCCTTATAACATAGTCGACTATATTTAGGCATACTCAACAGCATTAAATCACATAGTCGACTATCCATTTGAAAACATAGAAAACTTAACAAATCCTCATTTTGATTCTTTTAAAAGCAAGTTGAGATTATCAAAAATGAATTTATTTTGAATTTAAAACATACTCAACTATACTTAACATTACTCCTATATATTTTCATATCTTGCTTCAAACTTAAGGATTGATTTTCTCATTCATATAACTCATATAGAAGAGATTGATTTTCATATAGTCATTATCAAAACCATTTTATTACCAAGAGTAAAATATCAATCCATCCTTAGCTTGAGTTGATCCTCATGGAAACATCTTATTACTGATTGACTATAACCATGCTAGCACTATATGGGAAGCAACCATCTGGCTTCTTTAGCCATAATTGACCCTTCATCACATGGTTTGCTACCTTGACTAGCCGATCTTCACTTATCACCATGACTCAAGTATAACCCACATACCCATACTTCATAGTGGGTAATTTCATGCTTCAGCTAATAACGTGCACTACCTGAGTCCACACCTTGAGCTTAACGATGCACGCGCCATAACATTCTCCCAACTAGGGATTCTTTCCATACTCAACAAAGATATTGCGGCTTTTCTTATTGGCCAATACTACTTGCTAATAAGGGTTACTTACCCATATTTGGGAACTCTCATTAGGCAACCCCTCTTAAATATTTTGCACACAGACCTCATTTTTCCATAATCATGTTCCATACTAGGCCTTACTCTGTCAAACCCTACAACGAGTGAGTGATCCTACTATTTTGTTTTAAGATCGTGGAACCTTTAACCCCATCCTTTGCCATCCCTTACTGTGCATGCCATAGGTCATTGGCTCCTGACCATTCGCACAATCACTGATTGCATCACACCCGTAGTATGACTCTTGGCTTTTGGTCCCATATCCACCACAATAAGCTATCATGGTTACACCACCACCCTTGTAACGGTCTTCCAGCCAAGTTTACCAGCCTAGCTTTAATTCCATTGGAACATTTTCAAACTCTACAAACCCTCACCATAACCTCACCCTCAAATGGCATGAGATTTCATAGCCATCCCAAATCAGCTTCTTTCTCAATTTGTGATAGACACTTGACTTTGAGATTCTACCATGCATAATGGTTCTCTTTTTCCTCCTTGACAACATCATCACCATGACAACAATGAGTCTCTTTCCAAGGTCGTTGCATCTTAAATCTTACAAATCTTCTTAACTAGCACGATCTCAATTTTGGATTAGCCTTTCCCCCATTACTTTGCCATTCATTGAATAGCTTACTAATCACCGAGAAACTCCGATTTCTCCTAGATTTTTCTTATACCTTTCACTTCAATCGGGCTCACATCATTTGGTTAGCAACCACATTGGCTCTAATGCCACAACAGCCCCACCAGCTATTTTTTTTTTCACGACCATTAACCTTTAACCATGAGGTTAATTCTCATCAATTGCCCATACCAGGGCATCCCCCTAGTTGTATCACTCACAGCTATCAGGTGATCTAATTATCACCTAAACCCCATTCATGGAAATCAATCTTAATTTCACGAATTACTCATTTGAGCTCTCATTACCCATTGGCAAAATCTCAAATTCGCCCTAAACATCCATCCAATCTAGATAATTTGATCTAGTTGAATTGCAAGGCTTGCAACCAACACAACATTTCTTTAGGCAATATACTACCAAGCATCAACTATCTCTTTAATTAATCTCCACATATTGGAAATCACCCTAGCCACAATTATGGAACTCATGCTTTCACTCAACGTCGTAGGACTTATCCTCCTACTCATGCATTTGCCATCATGTTGGCTTTCCCTGGGTGATATATCATGTTATAGTCCTCTAGGAAGTTCATCTAGTGTTGTTGCCTAATGCTCAGGTTTTCTTAGAAGAACATCTCAAGTTCTAACCCAGGCCACACTTGAAACTACCATCTTTGACCCTTGTTTCAGAGCAACACTCATTCGAGTTGCACATCCCTGCTCTAACCAACCACCTTTTGAAACTTTGGATCTCTTTCTCAAAATTTGACCTATCTAGCCTTTAGATCTCGCTGAACCCTCATATTAGCAGTGTACACGACAATCAACAAGGCTTTACGTTCATAGTCCTCGAGCCTCTCACTCCCATCATTGCCATTATAGGTGCTACCACCTGGCAATCGATCATGTGTCACAAACTGGAAACCCATCCGGTGTAGGATGCCTCCTCATTATCACATCAACACATTCAAGATTAAAACTCGATTGTGCAACTGTGACCCTTCACAGATTCCGCAACCATGCCATAGCCACATGTTCAGCCTATAACAACTCACATCACAAGATTAGAGATCCCTATAATTGAAACCTTCACACATTTCAGTATTCCAATTTCATGGTTGGCTTTCATCTAGTTAGTCTTGCCCTCCATGGCACTTACTTCACATAACATCCTAGGGTCATTTGCCAACTCTTCCAATCAACCCTATTTTCACACATTGTTGTAGGGTCACATTGGATCCATCATCCCAATTTACTAGATCAATCATGATTAACTCTAGCCACAAATGCGCTAGGATCCTTTAACAAAGAGCATTATCATGTATCTTGTCATCATACCACAAGATATCACTCAATCATTTCACAACCTTTCAAACCACCACGACAAGCTAGTGGTACTACGACACTTCAATCCCCACATAACTCAAACCTAGCTCAGACATAACCTATAATGTGCTCAAGGTCTTCGGCGTCTAATCGTCTCCACAGTAGACTTGTAACACCCCAAATTTTTCTACCATGTTATAACTTAGGATTTCAAGAATTATTTTTTTTTTCACAACACATCCACTGATGCACAACATGCAATTGCTAAAAATCCCAAATTTACATTCTCAGCTTATCAAACTCAAACAGGTAAGATAGGTGTTATAATTACAAATGCGGAAGCTAGATCGAACTTGATATGATAAATAACCATAACACTTTATTTATCATATGAGAAATCGTTCAAGATGTTTATAAAATAAATTACATGGATACCATCTCTCAAAAGCAATAACCGTACGTCTCAAACATAACTAAAAACATACTAAGGTTCCAATTGGTTTCGTACATAATTTAAGACATGCTAGACATGCTACACATGACGAAATAAGCTTATGCTTCAACTATCTCCTTTTCATTAGAGCCGCTTGTCGAACCTAGAACGTTTGAATATTCTAGGGACATAGTCCAATTAGAAGATGAATCTTCTAGTGAGAACTGCAAAATTGTTTATATCAATGTGTTGTTTCCAAAATACAACAATTAAGATTTATGATGTGGGGTCCACTTGAACTTGGTGTCGGGTGAAGTTAGGTTGCTGTAAGAGAAGCTGCCTTAAGGGAGTTCGCCGTTAGGCTGCTTGCCAAAAGGATTTCGCCACTAGCCCTTTCGCCACAAGGTTTTTCCACAAGGCTTCACCACTAGCTCTTTTGCCATAAGGCTTTGCCACAAGGTTTCGCCACTAGCTCTTTCACCACAAAGCTTTATCCAAGGCTTCGCCACTAGCTCTCACCACAAGGTGTTGCCACAAGGCTTCGCCACTAGCTCTTTCGCCACAAGGCTTTGCCAGAAGGCTTCACCACTATCTCTTTCACCACAAGGCTTCGCCACTAGCTCCCACCACAAGGTTTTACCACATGGCTTCACCACTAGCTCTCGCCACAAGGTTTCTCCTTCGTCGCTAGGTCTCGTCGCAAGGCTTTACCTTCGCTACTAGGTTTGCCACAAGGATTTGGCTCTCGCAGCTAGGTTCGCCATAAGGATTTGGCCCTGTTGATGCTTAGAAAATGGGTTAGAAGGCTCATGGGAATCTTTCCCTGCAAAGACCCTCAGATGCCAAAGTTAGTCTCTGATCCCAATGACTATTCATGAAAACAGTAAATGTGCATTCAAAGTGTCTCGATTTTACCAAAATTAGAAATCCCTCTTAATGTCTTATAGCTGGGTATTTATAGGACACGATTCTCAAGGGTGGCTAGTGCTAACACGTGGCAATTGATGAGTAGAGCTTAAGCTTCATCGGGGAGAAGCTTTTGCTACCTGGCTGCAAGGCTGCTGCTGGCACCCTGCCGCGGGGCAGCCCGTGGCAAGAGCCGTGAGGCCGCAAGGTAGCTCGTGGTGAACAGTCGAGAGGCTGACCCTCGCGACCAGCTAGCAAGTAGTCACGAGGTAGCTCACGGTAGCGAGGCTGGCCTCTCGGCAAGCCCATGCCATGAGGTTGGCCCTTGTGGCAGGCTGTTGCGAGGTTGGCAGCAGTTGGCGACAATTCTTTTACTGCCAGCTTCTTTATCTTTCCTTCCATTTTTTCCCAATCTTTTCTAACTTCTTTCCTCTCCCAATTTTTCATGGCACAACACAATGCATGAATAGGTATAAAACGTATTAGGAAACAACGAGGACTACTTCAAAGTACCTAGTGAATATGTCAACCTCCTCCAAGGAGAGCTTTCTCAACGGCGCACGCATAACGCCTCTCGGGAGGTCCCTAACCATGTCACCTCGACCTGATCTCATAAAACTCATGCAAACACCATATCCGTTGTCCCTTAGACACATAGTCTTCCCCATAAGGTTTTTCTTAATGGTGCACGCATAGCACCTTTTGTGGGATACCTAAACTTTTACCTTTGGACAATAACAAATAGGTACAAGAGTTTGGCCACACGAATTTAATAATTACAACAGTTGAAAGACAACAACATATATTTTCAGGAAAACACATTTCGTATATGCAACATCATTTCATGTAAGAGAACAACAGGAGTTTGCATACAAGAACGTCACAAAACACGTTTCATGCAATAGAAGTCTCTCATAAGAGAAAAATATAGGATTTTGAGTTTAAGAGCCTCACCTTGAAGGTTTACCCCTCGAAGTTACTGTTTCACAGTAAGCAAGCCTAGGTTTATGCAGAAAACACGAGTTTCGGTAAACCTAACCTCTAATTTTTTGACATAGGGTTGAAGTGGCATTTTGTGGTAATTGAAAAATTTCAAGGCAAGGGGCCCCACACACACCCTGGGAAGGTGGCCCATGCCCCTTCATGCATAGGCCTTTCCCGGTGCATGTATTACACACGTCACCCTTATATTTTAGACAGCTTCGCCTTCTTTTGGTTTTTCAACCATAACTCCCTCATTTTAGCTTTGATTTGACTCCCGTAAAAACCTACAGGTCCCTCTCTTCCCCTTTACAATAATATTACAAAAAAAAGAACATACCACACTATTTTTTTGACTATTTGGCACAAACTCCAGTGAAGACCCGAAACTCTAAAGAGGTCCGTTCTCCTTTGCTTCCCTCCAATTTCTTCCTTTCTTTTTACAGAATTTCCTCCCCTCTCTCAAGAGTAAGATCCTCACCTTAGAATCCCTCAATCCTCAAATTCACTTGGAATGGTTTGAGAACAACCCCATGGCCTTATTTATAGATTTTTTGGGCCAATCACATGTCGCCACATGTCCCTAGATAAGATTTGGACTCTAAAGTGATCCAAAGCTAGAATGCAATGTTGCTTGAATTCAAAAATGATTCAAAACTATATTGGAATGAGTTTTGAAATCCAAAGTGATTCAAAACTGTATTGGAATAAATTTTGAAATCCAAAGCTAATACTCTAAGCTTCTTCCAAATGCCACTTTAGCCTTTATTTCAAGTCCCTAAGCTTTGATATTTTACCACATGAACCCCTAAGTCCCATGCTTCTCAATTGGCCTAACAAATTTGGAAAAATATCATTTTTCAACCCTTTTTGACTAGAATAAAAAATTATACTTAGGCCCCAAATGCATGTTTCGATCACAAACCCTTTTGTTTCATCCCGAAACCACTTAAGGGTTGTTCTATTCATAAAATTAGAGCCTCTTTAGGGTTTTTTGGATTTTCTAGAAGCCCCTTACCATTATTCAGTCTTTCAAGCCAACTCATAGTTATATCGAAAATCATTTCTGATTTGATTTCTTTCTGCATTATAAATCTCGCCTCAAAACGCTTGTCAATGACATACCTTTTTCCTTAAGTATCTAAGCTCCAGGGCACTCCCTGCATTTGATTTGGTCACTTGTCGCCCTTACAAGACAATTTTTTGATATTTTGAACTCACTTAAATTATGTGGCAACCTCACAAAAATATGGGGTATTACAAGACTAGTTACTCACATTGAGGGTTGCAATCCCTCATCACGGGCTAACCCATTTGGCCACCTGCCATCTGTATTCAGTAGTCCCTAGCATTAGACCTGTCACTAGTATATCGCACCTATAATGTCATTCCCGTGCTAAGGTCCCTCTCGTTGTTTCTCCATGGGTTTCACTAGTTACACCACTAAAACTTTTGTGGTTTTCCTTTTAGCCCTCACCTGGCTCTGGTTCCATTCTTCGGAGACCTCGAGTTCACATGATCTCAACATTCGTTGAACCATTCCATCACCGCTTCATTGAAGCAAAGGGTTGAACCCCCACTTGGGCCTTTGCGCACTTTGCCCAACTTAGCCTCTATGCACTTACCTAACTTGTCCCCCACGAGTTCAGTATCATTAGGTTCCCACTGGATTTACCTTCTTTATTGAACCAATTTTTAGGCAGTCTTTGCTTACATAATTGACTACATCATCCCATACGTATAACCGATTCATTTCCCAACTTACGATCTCTCAGCTACTCAACTGAGCTTGTTTTTTTACACAAAGTGTCTAATCATCTTAGTACATGGGTCATTATCATTTACCATGCCACCCTAGACCCTCGGTCACCTTAACCTTCACAAAAGATTATCGGTCTTTCAAAACTTAGACCCTTACCCAAACATAATTCTTATGGTGTTGCTCTAGATCTTCGATATCTGATCGTCACCTGTAGTTCACTATGTTGCTCCGGCCAATGGTGTAATGCCCTGGATTTTTAAACTCAAATATGAGATGATACCTAAGGTTATTAGGTTCTAATACTTGAGGAAATAGGTCATTTCAAAGGATTATAGAAGCCTTGAGACAAAGGTTCAATTTCTGAACTAGTGGCAAAATAATAAATATTAAAGTTGGGTAAAAGTGTAATTTATCTAAAATCTTGGGGTGCTAAGTGTACTTTATCCATTTTTCAGGGACCAAAAAGTGCAATTAAAAATGGCCTGGGGACCAAGTTGCAAAGGGTCTAAGTGCAGTTACGTGAAAAGTTTAGGCCAAATCGTCGTTTGTTGAAACCTTAAAATATCGCTTCAAAATATATTGGATTTCAAACTCAAATTAAATGTAGCTTTGGATCGTTTTAAAGTCCAAGTCCAAGTCCTTGTTAAAGTAAGTCTTCTTTAAGTCTTTGCTAAGTCTTTTCCAAATCTTTTCTAAGTCTTCTCCAAGTCTTTTGCTTAGTCTCCAAGCTAGAGACATGTGGCAAGCTTCCATTGGTTATTTGGAAGAAAAGGTAAGATCACATGATGGCTCATAATGACCCCTGAGGTGGCATTGTGTGATTGGCGGCGATAAAAATTACTTAGCCTCCAAGTTTGATAAAGTCTCCAAACCTTATCTTCAAGCACACGTGGCAAGCAACCATTGGACTACTTGGAAGCTACGTTAAGGACTCATGATGACCCTTGAGGTGGCGACATGTGGTTGGTTAGAAAAGTCTATAAATATGGGCCTATGTTAATCACAAATCATTTTAAACATTCTAAAGGAGAATCTCTTCCGAATTGAGGGAAACAAAGGGGAGGGTCTTGTTCTTGAGAAAAATGAGATAATCCTGCATAAAAGAAGGAAGAAAATTGATGGAGAATCGATGGGGAACGGGCCTCGCCAGAGTTCTCGAGTCTTTCTAGAAGTTTGTGTCAAGTAGTTAGAAAACCCATCCCGCTCGTTGTAAATCGTGCTTCCTAGGGTGATTAGTCAAGGTGAGTGGTTTATGCATGCCTTTTATTTTCTCTTAGTCACTCTTGGTTTCATCTGTGGATGGGTTGTTGCTCACGTCTTATGTTCCATGTGTTCAAGCATATCCTTTCTATTTTGTTGCATTGGGTTTGAACACGATGGCTTTTGTGTGTGGCTTGTGGCTTGCATATCATATTCCTTCTACTTTATCATACATCGTGTCATTTGGGTGACTACGGAGAGTTGGTGGCTTGTCTTGTGTGAATTACCACGGGGGCCTGTGTAAGGGGCTAACCATGTGGGCCTGTGTAAGAGGGCTACCTCAAGCTTGTGTAAGGGGGTCGAGGGGTTCATGCCTGGCAAGTGAGGAGGATATCTCGTGCCTGTGTAAGGGGGCCGAGAGGTTTGATCTCATGTTTTATTGCTTTAAGTATATCTTGTCTATTTTTGTATGCATCTCGGTGTTTGTATTTGTGGCTAGTTGTTGAAACATCATAGGGGATCTCGTTCTCTTGCGGTGAGCCATGATCTTGGGAGATTTCATTCTTATTTCAGCATATTACTTGGCATAATTGCATATTGTTCTTGCATGCATTGTTTCCTTTCTTGTACCACTCAATTAGATGTAACAATCTAACTTAGGTGTTTCATACCCCTGGGACATTCAACGTCCCAGGTTTATTAGAAGTGCCAAGTGTTCCAGATTCTGGTTCGAGTAAGGCAAAAAATGTGGTGCTTGGCTAGCTTTTGATTTTATTTCGTTATGTACCCTTGTAACCAAGTGATGTATTGTAAATAGCAGCTAGAATACTCAAGGTTGTAAAGGGTGTGTGTGAGTGTCCTACAATTGTACCTACTGTGATTTGTTGTGTTTTATGGAGTATTGAAGGTCGTATACATTTCTTATACTTGTAAAGGAAATTTAGTGGAAACCCCTTTATTTAGCTTTGGTTAAGCTTGCAGGTTCGATCCAATAACAAAGGCAACCTCATTAGGTTGTCCTTGCCTTGATAACCTCAAGCTCACTCCATGAGCCTCATTCCTCTAGTTTTTTTTATCTCTTATAACCTAAGAGAATCGCAAATCATTCCAACTCCTAAAGCCTCATGATCTTATCCCATGAGATCACACTTCACGGCTTTTCAACCAAAATTTGACAATTCCAACTTTCCCCAACAATGGATCCAAATCCATCATAAATCACTTTACCACCAAGCTCATCCTCAAAGCTTGATTATCTTTCCTTCAATGGGTTGCTCACCAATAGATCTACCAGGCTTCATAAGCAAGAATAAGCTAAAGGTTAAGCCCATCCATCTCTTAACGACCCGACTAACATCGATCTCTTTAGCCATAACCTTCATGCGGATTGTACCTTAAGTTTCGACACTTATCGTTCGGAGCACATACTGTCACCCTCTAGGTGAGTTGAGACCATGCGTCTCCCCTTGCATACTCATGTATGCATTAAGTTACTATGCTTAGCTCGTCCTTCCAACACGCCTTACTCGGGCTCCCTAAACTTTGGAATTACGAGTCGGGGCCTTTACAACACTCACCACGCCCCCCGCCGACTCGAGCATCTGTAGTTGGCATTTCTTTCACATGCCCGGTCCGTGGATGTCCAACTGCCATAATCTTGCCTATCACAACCCTCGGCTCACACAACCCATTCATACCCTTCATTGGGTGACCTCCTCATCACCAAAACAAGGATCTCATGACCTTAGGCGTCCTCCCCGACCCCAAGCATTACAATGAGGATCTATTTATCTCTCATCTCCTATGACCTTAGGCGTCCCACCTGACCCCAAGTGTCACAATGAGGGTTTGCTTCGCCCCTCATCCATCAACACATGAATGGTTTCTTGGCCCTTCACAACTGATTAGTGGTCAATTTTGTAAACATTTTGTTATAATTTTACCCTTATTTTGATCTTAAAATTAGTTTAAATTGAATATTAATATGCATTTTGTGATTGTGTGCAGGTTTAAAATATTAATATAAATATATATATAAAATAAAAAAATAAATATAATATTTATAATATATGGATTGCAAGCCCAACACAAGGATGGTCCAAGCCCAAAACTAAACGCCCAACTTGTGGAAGCTTCTTAGATATTTTGTTTAGCTCAGTATTATTAAATTAGATATTTTATTTATCTTAGTATTATTAAATTAGATATTTTGTTTATCTTTTTATTATTAAATAAGATATTTTGTATTATTAAATTAGATAATTGTGTGGTCTCCATTGCATCTTGTGGGTTATAAATAGCTCACTTGGTTACACTTGTATGAATCCAATTTTTCCTAAATAAAAGCATAGTTGTGTTTTTAGAATTTCTCTCTCAATTCTTCAACTTTGGTTTCTATATAGTTGTGTTTTGTTATTTTTTTTGTTATATTTATTATCTACCACCTGATATGATCGGTTAAATACTGTCTTTTAATTTCTACAATTTTAATTCCTGTCTCTTTATTATCCACCGCTTGATATGGTTGGTAAAATACTGTCTTTTAATTTCTACAATTTTAATTCCCTTCTCTTTATTATCCACCGCCTAATATGGTCAGTTAAATATTGTCTTTTAATTCCTGTAATTTTAATTTTCATTATTTAATTTGTCATTTAAATTCCTATTAATTAATTTTTATATGAAGATGTGTGGCCAAAAAGAGACTTGGGCAAGGAAAGGATAGTGTCCAATGCCCCTAATTTCCCATGCAAAGCCGAACTTCAACTATCGTAATATTGGTCTGAATTGAACTGAGTTATGCTTGTATATATACTCTTTAGGTTTAGATTGTAGCATAAGCTTAACTTAGAGTCTCCATGCCAGGTGTGGAGGTTACTTAACCTGGAAACGCTATCATACCCAAACTCAAATGAGACTATATTTTGTCTATTATTTACCGTTCAATTTATCCTAATTGCTTAACTTAGAGTCTCCATGCCATGTATGGAGGTTGCTAGACCTATAATTATCATTATCTTGAATTAGACTTTATATCAAAATTTGAATTTATAGAATATTTTGTATTAATCACGTTTGATCTATGATAATTACTTAACTTAGAGTCTCCATGCCATGTATGGAAGTTACTAGACCTAGAATTATCATCATGTCGAACCAAAGTTAATATCAAAACATCAGTTTCATTTCTGACTGATGTTATTATTTTTCTAACTATTTGGGGAATCTCAGCTTGGCACTAAAATTGTCTTGACTCGAGATGTTTGGTTTTCAATCGCATATTCAATTTTTTTTTCTTAGTTTCTTTTTCCTAAAACCAGTTAAATTGGTCTGACAAACTCGTTCAACATTTAAAAAAAATTTCGCTACTTTCATTTCTATTTTAAGAAAGATCTCCCAGTGAATCGACCTAAACTCTTATCTAATAAATAAATTTGTGCTGCAATGCACACTCGTGCCCTGGTGAGTATAAATGTCCCACCAATTTTGCATTGAAAAATGATCAAATAATATAAATTATAAGATGGGGATAAGAGCAGTCAAATTTTGGCGCCGTTGCTGGGGAGATCGGTAACGGAATGATCATTGCGAAATATAATTATATATATATAATTGTGTAGTTTAATTTTGGGTTATTTTGTTTTCAGTTAATGTAAGAGACTATGGTCAAGTATGATTATTTAACCATTAATTGATTTTATCATTCATTAGCATCATTATCTACCGTTGAATTGTCATTTTCATATTCTTTATGTCTCATTATTTTAGCATGTCTGTGTCTTCTAATGCATTTGGCTATCCCAATCCCATAGAGCAAAATGAGCCTAGATCTCTTAAGGATTACTTGCATTTGGCTATCCTGATCCATAGTGAGGAGAGGCTTTCTTTTAACAAGAGTTAGAGGGAGAATTCTTATCTGTCGGGCTACAACCCGAACCTTTACACTGATTACCCGAGTTCATATGACCATTGGAATTATCGTTGGAGTGATGACTCTGCGTCCCAATCTCATGAACCTGTTCCTCCACCACCTCACCAATTCAAGTTAGAGCAAGGGGTTAGATCCGATGCTTATCAACCTTAGGATGAGAAATTCTTAGAGGACACCCTTCAGAAGTTTATGCAAGGTCAAATGAGCTTTAATGCACAAGTGGTCGAATTTCAAGAACAAAGCACTAAGGCCATAGGTCATATTTTAAAACAATTGACCAAGTTTACACATACCCTTAGCGTGAGTGAACCTGGTGAGTTTCCAAACTAACCCAATCAAAATTTTGTAGGTCAATGTCTTGGGGAGGAATCATCATTCAATGCACCCATAGGTCAAGAGTTGGTCCAATCTACGTCCATCCCTAGGAATGATGAACCAATTGAGAGACTTGATGACCCTAGGATAGTACAAGCAATCATAGAGGAAAAATTGGACCAAAATGATGTGAGAATAGAAGAGGCCTGGGAGGAAGAAGAGGATAAAACCCAAGAGTCGAAATGTGAAGATACCACGGGCTTAGCCAAACTTGAGCCTAAATTTATGTCCTTTAGGATAGTCTATCTAAAGAGGGATCACATAAAAATAGACATGTCTGAGGTGTTTAAAGATATGAGAGTTAACATTCCACATTTAAATTTAATAAAACAAACACCTCCGGTTTATGAGTTTTCAAATGATGTTTGTGCGTTAATTAGAAAAATCAATTTACATCTTGTTGAAAATAATTTTGTAAGTGGTTCACGGTTGATGCTTAATGTTTTGATTCGAGGCATGACCCCTTATTTGATACTAAATTGGAAAAAGAGAAAAAAAATAAAATAATGCAAAAACAATAATAAGTGTTCTTTTAAAAAAAAAAAACTGTGGAATGTTGTTAGGCAAGTTATTGATAATGCATATAATGCATTTTATTAGTGTTGAAATTGATCCATTGTGCAAATAATTTTGTTTGACTTGCTAATATTGTTTCGTGTGGTATATGTGATTTTATTGGACCCCTTAAAAAAAACTCTAAAAAAAATAATAAAATATGTATAAAATAAAAAATTTATTTTTTTAAAAAATAATATATATATATATATATAAAGATAGAGAAAAAAGGGAGATAGACTTAACGCTGATGTCAACCACTTTTCTCGGGCAGTGTAATCACATTGCCCTATAAAGGAAATGACACACTGCCCTATAAAGAAAAAGAAGACGTCAAGCGTTGAAAAAAGAGACGCCAGACGTGACCCTACACTTATAGCATGCCTTGAGCCAAGTGTGGTTGTTGGAATAGTGACTTCTACTACCCTATAAGAGACCCCGTATCTGTATGAGGTAAGCCACACTTCTGTGAGCTCAGTCTTCTCCCCTTTGTATTGTTATCCGATCAGGTACTGTTGTCTCTTTTGTAAGGTTCATAGTTTTGTTTTACTTTCCTCTTACTATAGTTGTGTTTAAAAAAATGGATCTTCAGCTCTCAAAAATTCGTAAGTACTATTCATCTCTCCTGCAAAATGATTTGAAAAAAATTTATGTTAATAGGTGTGAAAGACTTATGCTGTTGTGTAAAAACATCCCTGAAGATATTCGTTAGTTGATTAAAGCCAAAGTTCGATTTGCTAGCGAAACTTCACCTAGTTTTAAGCACTTTCTAGGATTGAGAAAGAGTAGTTTTTCAAAAAAATGAAGAGCAAAAAGATTAAATGGTTGTCATAAATGTTCTCAATGGACTTGTAACACACGATGCAAATATGTGGGGTTCGTGTCCATAAATCGACAAGATAAAATTAGTTTCATAAAGGATGGACTGAGTAAGGAGTCTTTGGATGATATCCGATTGACTCTTGGGACGCATCCTTGTGGAATAGTGCAACGAGAACTTCTTGGTTTATGAACCTAGTTCAGAAGTGACCACCAATGCTATAGCCTTGGGAATCTGACTAGAAAGGACCATGTTTGCCAATCTATAAGAAAATTGGATAGGAAGCCTATCCCCACTTCATAGAAGGTGTTTAAGTTGTTTCAAGACGTAAAACCAGAGGAAGATGTGAGCCACAATCACAACTACTCATATATGCACATGATTTTTGTTCGTGTTTATTTCTTGTTGAATTCCTGTGTAGTTACTTTTAATCATCAAACCTCTTTAATTAGTTCTATTTTCAGGGCATACATAAAGAACTAACATAAATAGAAGGCTAGATAATTCATCGAATCAATACCATATGTGTACTATGTGACTCTCAACTCGAGAGTGATAGTTGTTACACGGTTGCAGCAAGCGAACTTGGCCTAAAATTGGGAAAGAAAAAAAATTAATTTGGTATATGGAGGGGGAAGTCGTGGATTGAATGGATGTGTTTTACAAGCTATACATCTTGAAAAATCATATGTGGTAGGTGTAATGCCAATCCTTTTGGCTGATCCACACATTTCTGGGATTACACGCGGTCAACTTTTAAGAACGACTTTTATGTCTAAGCGCATTGCTTATAAGATTTGTCAGTTAAACGCCTTCATTGCTTTACCAGGAGGTTTTAGTACACTTGAAGAAATCTTTTGTATAATCTCCTGGGCCAAGATGAATCTCCATACCAAACCCATTGGACTTTTAAATGTTAACCATTTTTTCGATGGGTTGCTTTCTTTTCATGATCAAGCTGTGGACCAAAAGTTTATTTCTCTTTCAGCAAAAAAGATTCTCATTTTCGCATCCACCATTGAGGAGCTGCCAGAGAAATTACATGCTTATGTTCCACAGCACGATCCTTACAAGCCTCGGATAGACTGGTCTAAGGCAATTAAAAGCAAGCGTCAAAGGGGTCCGATTAATTTAGATTTATCCCTGTAAGGCAAGTTTATGATAACATGGCTGAGTAAGAAGTACTTTTTATACTCTTGAGATGCATCTCTTTATTTTATGATTTGCATGAATTTTTTTTTATTTCAATGTGGAAAAAAATAAATATATAGGGTATTCTCACTTGTTTGTTGAAGTTTTAGCAGTTCATAGTAAACTTATAGACTTGTGGAGTTACAGGTATTCCTAACAACTATATTTTATTACTGTAGTTCAAGTTGGGGGGGGGGAGTAAAGTATATTTATGAATTATCTTGTCCATGTTTAACTGTGAATTTGCAATTACATGTTTGTAGTTTTATGTGAATTGTTTATTTTTATCTCCTCTTATTAAAAATTAAAAAAAATATCGTGTGCGCTTTAAATAATGCTATCCCTAAAGCTTTGGAGTTATACACTGATAGTTGGTTAAGTTTGCAATACGAAACATAAATGCATTGATTTCTTATTTCAAAATGTATATGTATGGAAGTAGAATAAGTGATTTGCATTCATCGGGTATTCAAAAGTTAGAAATTGATTTATTGGTCATAAAGTTAAGGACAACAGTAATTAGTTGATTAACACACTACATGATTCCTCAACATAAGTGGAGACTATTACCCGAGTGAGTGTTTGAGCCTACTAACTGTTGATTCTGAGTGAAATAACACTTACTCTGAATGTGCTTTATTGTTTATCTCATATTTTCAATAGCTTTAAAAACATCAATTTGTTTTGAATGTTTAGAATGGTAGCGGATGAATTTGGTTGATTTCAAACTCTAAAATAGTTAACTGAGTAACATCGTTTTATAGAAGCATGATAGGCGGATTAATTTCTTTCAATTTGGAACTATTAACCTTTTTATTTCTTTACATTAATCTCCATTGCTAGCCCACTTGAGCTATTTTTAACACAATTTCTATTTTTTTACCCTCATCTAACCCGTAACCACATGAAGTTTGTCCAGCCTGGTGTGTCTTTGGGAATCAGTCTATCTCGGTATTTTCATATTAGAAAAAAAAGAGAAAAAAAAGAGAAGTTCTCTTAGCTGTTCAACACAAGTGTTTCAAAATAAATGCTAAAGAAAACAATATGTCCAGTTTGATGTTAGTGTAAAAAAAAAAAAAAAAAATCCCAACACACCTCTTGCACACTTTACCCTTTTCTTTGATGATCCTATTAACCTCATAGCCCCATTACAACCCAGTCTGGTCCCTCTTGATGCTATTAATCATGTGATCTCAGGATTCAAGTTCGGAGTATGGAATTCTATTTAAATTCAGAAGTTATTCATCTAGGGCATTATTCCAGTCATGAAGCTATGTCAATTTCCCCATTCTTTCATAAAAATACGTTCTTTATATTTGGGATAACACCGAGTTTGAACTTGTTTTGCATTTACTCTTATAACGATGCAGCCCTTGTTTGTACACTTGAGGGATCGCTTTTATTAGAAAGAGTATCCACGGTAAGGTTTGGAGACGAAACTTCGAGTGAGTAAGGTGGTGTACTAATTATAGTGATTGTTGTTCCTAATATTGTATGACCTTTGACGGAAATCTAATTTAAAATATTCGATTGTATGACAGATAACTTGTTTTGTTATATGCATTTCGATTTTGAATTTGAAATTTCTATATTCATACGATTATTATGAATAAATATTGACTAGTGTAAAGTCTAATTACTATGGGACTGGCAATGTTTAAGTTGGAGGTGTGATTAGTGGTCAATTTTGTAAAACTTTTGTTATAATTTCACTTTTCTTTTGATTTTAAAATTAGTTTAAATTGAATATTAATATGTATTTTGTGATTGTGTGCAAGTTTAAAAATATTAATATAAAAATATATATAAAATAAAAAAAATAAGTATAATATATATAATATATGGATTGCAAGCCTAACATAAGGAAGGCCCTAGCCCAAAATAAGAAAGGCCTAAACTCAATACAAGGAAGGTCCAAACCCAAAACTAAATGCCCAACCTGTGGAAACTTCTTAGATATTTTGTTTAACTCAGTATTATTAAATTAGATATTTTGTTTATCTTAGTATTATTAAATTAGATATTTTGTTTATCTTTGTATTATTAAATTAGATAATTGTGTGGTCTCTATTGCATCTTGTGGGCTATAAATAGCTCACTTGGTTGCACTTATATGAATCCAATTTTTTCTAAATAAAAGCATAGTTGTGTTGTTATAATTTCTCTCTTAATTCTTCAACTTTAGTTTCTATGTAGTTGTGTTCTGTTATTTTTTTGTTATATTTATTATCTACCGCCTAATATGATTGATTAAATACTATCTTTCAATTTCTGCAATTTTAATTCCAGTCTCTTTATTATCCACCGCCTGATATGGCCGGTTAAATACTGTCTTTTAATTCCTGTAATTTTAATTCATGTTATTTAATTTCTGTTATTTAAATTCTTATTAATTAATTTTCATATGAAGATGTGTGGGTAAAAAAAAACTTGGACAAGGCAAGGACAGTGTCTAATGCCCCTAATTTCCCATGCAAAGTCGAACTTCAGCTGTCATAATATTGGTATGAATTGAACTAAGTTATGCTTGTATATATACTCTTTGGTTTGAATTGTAGCGTAAGCCAAACTTAGAGTCTCCATGCCAGGTATGGAGGTTACTTAACTTGGAAACGCTATCATACCCAAACTCAAATGAGACGATATTCTGTCTATTAGTTACCGTTCAATTTATGCTAATTTCTTAACTTAGAGTCTCCATGCCATGTATGGAGGTTTTTAGACCTATAATTGTCATAATCTTGAATTGGACTTAATAGCAAAATCTCAATTTATAGAATGTTTTGTATTAATCATAGTTCGATTTATGATAATTACTTAACTTAGAGTCTCCATGCCATGTATGGAGGTTACTAGACCTAGAATTATCATCATCTCGGACCAGAGTTAATATCAAAACCTCAGTTTCATTTTAGACTAATGTTACTATTTTTCTGACTATTTGGGGAATCTCGGCTTGGCACTGAAATTGTATTGACCCGAGATGTTTTATTTTCAATCGCAAATTTAATTTCCTTTTTCTTTTAGTTTCTTTTTCCTAAAACCAGTTGAATTGGTCTGACAAACTCGTTCAACATATAAATTTTTTTTCGTTACTTTCATTTCTGTTTTAATAAAGATCTCCCAGTGAATCGACCTGGACTCTCATCCAATAAATAAATTTGTGCTACAACGTACACTCGTGCGCTGGCGAGTATAAATGCCCCACCAATTTTGCATTGAAAAATGATTAAAGAAAATAAATTATAAGGTGGGGATAAGAGCAGTCAACAACATGGACTGCTAATCCTATAGCTTTCACACGTATTTCAATACATACCTAACTCATTCATTCTCGATCTGGATTCCTCTAAATCTCAACTCACCTCGCAAGGGATTTTCCATCTCATACAAATGCTCGCTAGGGTCCATTTGCCACACACCTACCCATCCTTAGGATAAACCTTGTTTCATCTTGAAACCAGCTAGGGTCCACTCGTACCCTAGGTACATCCCCTTCAGGATCTTCATAACGATATGCTCACATCCTACCAAATATATCTAGCATGCATACATCACACACGACTCCCCTCAAAGTCCTTCCGAAGGCTACTTACGTCATGCCTACACTGGCCATGACATGCATATGAATTACATGCACACTCCCCTCAAAGCCTCACTTCAAGTAACCTTGCCCCATTACTAAAGCTCGTCACATGGCTTGTTGTCGACTCCATTCTTTGAGTTTCGAGCTAATTCCCACTTTAGCTCACTTTATCTTAAGCGCACAACCTTATTGTACCACTTTTAAGGGAAAAACTCTATTCCCTTAAACATGCTTAGCCAATTTCCCAACATAGGGACGCTCCACTAATCCCCTCTCGGATTAGTTATTTCTCAAGCTCTCCTTTCTCTTTTATGACTCTTGTTATGACTTAGCTTTGAGTCCCCACACAAGCCTCAACACTTCAATCTCAAGGAATTATCATCCTTAGAATGCTTAATATCCCCCACATTTTCACATTTGGGTCACTTGACACCAACACCCACACTTGGGTTTTCGATTCTTCATTGCTCAACTCGTATACCTCTTACGGGTATAACACTTCACCCATGGTATTTTGCCATTCCTAGAGCAGGAATATTTGAGCATACCCTTCAAACCATCACAAGCCTCATTGCCTCGATACCAACTGTGACGAGCCGCTCCCACCTGCAGGTGCCATGCATGAATAACCGACCAGATTACTCACCATCAAGCCATAATTAAAGAAAGGGACTATGTTTTTACTTAAAAAAAATGCCTTAGGTGGGGATTAAGCTTCATCCTTCCCTTCGCTCCACTCGAGGAATTAGTCCCCAAACATAAAAAGAAGCACAGCAGAATGGAACCCGAACTTGAGTGAGTTTCACCTTTCTTTAGCTCGTCTCACAAGAAGCCAAAGGTGACCCAGGCACAAAATAACATATAAAAATCTGCTGAGTACTGGAAATTCATGAAAAATTCCTTTCCGATCCTTACACAATTTGGAAAACTTGGCTCAACCCAAATTAAAGCCACATACAAAAAGAATCTACATAATCACATACTACACTGATATTTTACTCTTGTATTTGGTTTTGATGATGAAAAACAAAATCAATTTATTCCTTATGATGGAGATTTGCACAAACAAGCTTTAAGATCTAAAAGAATCTCCTAAATGATTTTACCAAATTGGTTTTGAATAATTGGATAGTGGATATTTTTACCTTCAATATAATTTTTCTAAGTCTGGAAGATTAGTGCATTATAAGGAGATGGCTGCACTCTCACCCTACAATTAAAACATAATAAAACTTTTATATTTTTTTTCTTTATTTTAGTGAGAGGTTTATACTCGTCAGTGTACGAGTGCAATTGTAGTTCAAATTTAAATTTGTATTTTCTGGATGAGTCCAGGTCGTCCACTGAGAGATTTATTTATGGTAAAAGAAAAAAAGAATGTCACACACACGCATCTGGATGAATTGGCAATATGATTTTTTTGTGGATTTTTCAAATAATGGATGCTAGGAAATAAAATAAGGTAAAAATTAAAATAAACACTGAATGTTGTTGGTCCCTTGACACACACAATGGCCACTCAAGATGGGGGGGTGAATTGAGTGATTAAAAACTTATTGAATCGATTCTTTCCTTTTTAAAACTCTTGAGATTTTCTTATACACAAAATACACTTGTTATAAATATATATGTTGTTTGGAAATGATAGCAATATAAATACACAAACAACCACAATATAAACACAAGATATATAGTGGTTCGGTGTATCCAACACCTACTCCACTTTCTCAAGGTCAAGCCAACACTTGAGGTTCCACTAAAACCACCACTAGGTTTCCACACAAGAACACCTAGCAAACTTGTACACCCCGAGGTTTCCTTTTAGCTCACCCCGAAAACTAATACAACACAATAATACACCTAGATTACTTGGGCTCTAGGATGCCACTCACAATCCATAAATAAATCAATCCTATGTCCAACACACTTGGACTACAATGGATATCAATACAAGATCAATATACAAGGCAAAATGAAATGATACAAGTTACCAATAAGAAGAAAACTTATTCTTTGCCTTGAGGCTCCAATGGATAGATCTTTGAAGCTCCTTAGGCCTTGGATTGCTTTGATTGAGTGCTTGAGAGCTTGGGTGTGATTGAAAACTTCTTCTAACAGACAGTCGACTCTGCGACACCCACAGTTGACTCTCGCTGCCGACAGTCGACTCTCGCTCAACCCACAGTCGACTCTCATTAGCCTACAGTCGACTTGACAAAACCCACTCTCGACTACCTCGATTCTGCATAAACAATGCTCGGTTATGTCGACTGATGCACATCCACAGTCGACTACCATTTTGACTTACAGTCGACTGTCCCTCACCGGGAGTCGACTCTCAGTCCAGATTTCAGAAAAATAAGATTTGCTTTGATAATACAATACATATCATAAATTCACACAAGATATTTACATTTCTTTAATTTAAGTAAATGTCCACATTTTTTTTATTTATATTTTACCTTCCATTTACTTTAATACATAAATGTAAATAACAAAGTACCCCCCATTTGGATTCAATAAAAATATCTAAAAAATCAAAATCCAAATAGATAAGAAAGTAGATTTTGGGTTTTAGAACAAATTCCGGTTTTGACGATTTTAGCACTTCCAAAAACATATTTTCCATTACTTGAAAAATTCACTAAAAATCATTTTCACAATAATGAATACTAGCTATGAAAATACCGGGAGTTAGTTTTCCAAAAGGAAAATATTTTCTTATATGTTCCCTTATAGTGTGCTAATATTCTACTTAGAATCGAATAGCATTTCTTGGTTCGTTTTTATACACAAAATACTATAATACTTAACAAGTATCAAAAATCCATTAGGGGTTTTAAACATACTAAAAATAGTTTTACTAAAATTATGTTTTGTTAAACATCAAAATACACAATAGGTTGATTGGAGCAACTTGGCTCAACAATCTCCCCTTTTTTGATGATAACAAAAACATTATAATTTTATGAAAACATTTTTGCAAAACAACTCCCCCTATGTTTTGTACTAATAGATACCAATAAAACAAGAACCACAAAGATTGTTTTTGAAAACATGAACCAAGGTTTTACAATGAAAAACCATTTGGAAGGACATTCCTTTCTCCCTTACAACTTACCTCCCCCTTAGATATACCATTTGGAAGGACATTCCTCTCTCCCTTACAACTTACCTCCCCCTTAGACATACCTCCCCCTCACTACATACTTTTCCCCCTTTTTTGAAATCATCAAAAAGAGAAAAGAGTTAGTACAGAGAGAAATATAGGGAAAATAATAAAGCAATAAAGCGCAAGGGATCAGAGCATTGCAGAGTATAACAAATAAGTAGGAAATAGCAGCCAAGTAATCCAAACATATACACTAGCCAAGAGATAAATAAGATATCAATTAAAACAAGTCGCTAGAAAATTTTTTGTATGCCTTTGATTTGAAACAAGAAAATGATACCAATTTAAAATTGATACCAATTGAAGCATTAAGACCAAATGATTGAAATGATGCCAAAATCTTTTAAAATGATATAAGCATTTTGAGAATAATTTTTGGATGATGATACCAATTGTTGCATAAAAGAAATATCCTCTTGATACCATTTGTTGGAGAACAATGAAACAAAATGATATTAATTTATACCAATTGATAAAACAATGATGCACTAGGATATCAAATGACTTTAAGCAACATATTTAGGCATACTTATATTTAAAACATGATGGGAGATGAAAATTTGATCAAATAAACTCATTTTCTCCCGGAGGCTTCAAGAGAGTCGACTTCCAAAAACGGACAGTCGACTGCCAAATGAAAGTCGACTGTGAAACTTACACAGTCGACTACAACAATGCAGTCCTAAAAGAAACTTCCTCCTTTTGACACATAGGCCAAAAACAATTAACATAACATATACCAATATATTCTAGAAGGCCTAAAACACTCATAAATGAAACATTTAAGCACATAGAACACACAACACATTTAGACCCTTTCAAAAATAATTATTTTAGAAAATAGGGACTAAAATGATCAAAACCTCATTTTTCTTCCAAAAGACCAATTTTTCTTGCATTGAATGACTCCAAAGAAAATATATCTATACAATAGGTCATGCAAGTTGGATCAACAATGGAAATGAGGGTTGTCTCACAAAATCCCAAAGAATTTCAAACATTTAAACATCATGGGATAAAACCTAAGCTAGAGCATAAAAATTTCATTAAGCCCAAATATTTTATATGCCACAAGATGATTTTTCACATTTTAATGCATTCTGCAAACTTAGATTTCAAGCCATATTAATTTTAGAATTTAGGAATGAGGTGATTACCCAAAAAACAAAACCTCTCCTATTCTCATTTATTCCATAGGCTTTCCATCCTATTTTTGAGAGTGAGGTCTAAACCATAGAACCCCTCACCTCTATTATGCCATGAGTCTCCACTAAAACAAATACAACATGTTTCCCATGTGGATCTCATGCACATTGGCACACATAAGGCTAAGTCTTAGCCTTGGGCACCCATCTAAGAATGACACCTTTGGCTTTTGGCTCTTGAATGCCCTTTGCCTTTGTGTTGGACCCTTTAGGAGGATCCAAGGCTCTTATTTGTTGAACTACCCTTTTTGGCACCCAAATTTTAATTTCATTTCTCTTAGGGGGTTAAGGAGTCCATCTATATGGTTTCCAAGATTTCTTTTGATATTTTGGCTTTGGCTTTGGCTTTGGGGGATTAGAATTCTTTTTCACAATTAAGCTTGCTAGAGACTTCTCTATTGCACCCTTTTTCTAAAGTGAGCTTGGAGTTTTGAGCTTTTAAGACAAATATTTCTTTCTCCAATATGGGGAATTTTTCAAACATTTTATCATCTATCTTTGCTTCATTTTTCTTTTTAAGCTTTTCTTCTAAAGGCTCATTTTCTTCTTTGAATTCCACAATCTTTTCTTTTAAGATTTCTATTTCATTTTTCAAAGACTCATTCTATTCTTCAAGATCTTCTTTTTCCTTAGGAAAATATTTCTTTGCATTCTTAAATTCCTTCTTAAGAGACTTAAATTTAGCAAATAATTCTTTAAATGCTTCTTGGAGTTCATCAACTCCTACATTATCCTCTTCTACATCCTCTTCTTGAGCCATAAAGCATACATGTGCCTTTTCCTTGTTAGATTGGAATGACTCACTAGAATCATCCATATCCCATGCGGGAATGACATTTTTCTTTGATTTATTAGCTCCTTTTTCTTCCTTTTTCTTTTTCTTTTTCTCCTCACCTTTGAATGCCAATGTTTTCTTTTCATTATACTCTTTAGCATCTTCATTCATTTTCTTTAGCATTCTAAAAATATTTGAGGCTTTTTCGAACCATCCATTCAAAATACTAAATCTCTCACTAAACCATAATTTACATCTTTGATATTGAGACATAAGAAAACTCATTTTAGAATTATTGAATGCTTCATGAATTCTCTCTAATTCTTTCCATAAATCATGAGATGTGGAGCATGAAAATAATTTTCCACACTCACTAGGCATTAAAGAACTAAGAATTATATACCTAGCCCTATGGTCCATTTCTATTTTTCTTAGGTCATCCTTTGACCATTCTTCCTCATATTGAGAGGATAGATCAAATTCATCCCTAACAAGTCTCCATAAAAGATAGCTTATGGAAATGATATAGGATTCCATCCTAATCTTCCAAATAGCATAATCATTTCTAATGAGCATTGGAGGACTAGAGGGGATTGAGACATCACCTAGGGATTGGCTAAAATAAGAGGCTATTATAAGATCTTAACCTAAGATTTGAGATTGGAAATCACAAATATTTTAGGACCCGCTCTGATACCAATTGTTGGTCCCTTGACACACACAATGGCCACTCAAGATGGGGGGGGGGGTGAATTGAGTGATTAAAAACTTATTGAATCGATTCTTTCCTTTTTAAAACTCTTTAGATTTTCTTATACACAAAATACACTTGTTATAAATATATATGTTGTTTGGAAATGATAGCAATATAAATACATAAACAACCACAATATAAACACAAGGTCAAATCGACATTTGAGGTTCCACTAAAACCACCACTAGGTTTCCACACAAGAACACCTAGCAAACTTGTACACCCCGAGGTTTCCCCTTAGCTCACCCCGGAAACTATTACAACTGATGGGTGTCGAATCCAACAAATAATAAATTCTTTCTCTTAAGAATATGAATTGTGATAGTGATGAGAAAGGTCGTATCCACAGGGATTGGTTAAATCTATTCCTTTGAAAAAATTAGAATAAATAGAAGAAATGATTGGGGGGTTTGTATTTTGAAATTTAAACAATTAAAAATTAAATATTATTCTAAATTAATAAGACAAATCAGAATGTAACAAAATTAAAATAATCAATAGAAACGCTTCCGGTAGAAGGGATTGATCCACCAATGGTTATAACACTGATCATTGATGCCAAAGTCACTAATTTTCCTTGAATACTTGACTTTAGAAAGAACAACAAGCTCTGTTCATTCAGTGTTTCTCATACTTCTTAATTAATTAAAACAAGCTCTTCAATTAGCCCTTACCTTTAAACAACCCTAGAACAAGCTCTCTAGAATTTAATTCAATGGCAGCATTAAACTTTGTGGAAACAAGACCAAATTTGAACAATAAACACACAAGCTCAGTTTATTTAATTCAACACATGTACTCCCTAGGAATTGAACGAAAACTTATCCATAATCATCAACCCTAGTTGCTACTTATGCAAGAAAGACCAAACAATTACGGATTTGGTATTCAAGCTAGCAATAGATCATGCATCAAGAATTGAATAGCGGCCGTCTATGCAATCAAAACACACAATCATAAACATTAAAATCAGAAGATACATGAATATTCAAGAGAAAATCAGATTGCAAATAAAATAAAAAAGATCTCACAGTGTTCTTTACCATGGCTTCAAAATATCCTTCTACCGAAAAACTAAAGTTTAGCCACACATAATGAGAGAAAAAACACAAAAAGAAGAGAAAGATATGAAAAGGATGCTTCTTCCTCCTCTTGGATGTGCTTCTCTGCCTCTTTTGCTTCCTGGATGTCCCCTCTCTCGAGCTTGGATCAAGACTTTAAATATCCCCCAACAAAGAATCCAAATCAGCCAAGGAATTAGGGCTCCTAGGCTCCCGTAACTTAAAAGCCCATTTTGGGTTGGATAACGAGCGTTTTGGGCTTCGGCCCCTTCTTAAGAATTGTAGTTCAAAATGTTTATATGAATTTGGGATTTTTAATCACTCAATTTGGACATCAGAAGCTCAAGTTATGGCTTTTTAAAAATTCCATGTTTGTGTAGAATTCTAATCCAATTAGGATTTGGCCCAACTTTTCGTCCCTAACTTGAAGCAATATTTGGAGGCCCAAACGAACTCTGATTTGGACAAATAATACCATTCTGGAAAGCCCAATAAGTCTTATACAAAATCTCTGAATACATTATTCATGTTCTTGAACTCTAACATGTTCGAAAATCTGCAAGAAGCCCAAAAGGTCAAAATATTAAAAAGCTGAAATTTTGTAAGTAAAAGCTTAATTTATTCTAACCTATTTAAAATTGCCTTAACCATAAAAATAAGTATAGATCAACACAATAAGGCATAAAGCTCACCCAAGAGACCATATGTAAGGGAAATAAATATATGAAATTATGCACTCATCAACAACACAATAATACACCTAGATTACTCGGGCTCTAGAATACCACTCACAATCCACAATCTAATACAAATAAATCAATCCTATGTCCAACACACTTGGACTACAATGGATATCAATACAAGATCAATATACAAGGCAAAATGAAATGATACAAGTTACCAATAAGAAGAAAACTTCTTCTTTGCCTTGAGGCTCCAATGGATAGATCTTTGAAGCTCCTTGGGCCTTGGATTGCTTTGATTGAGTGCTTGAGAGCTTGGGTGTGCTTTAGGAAGATAGGAAATGGTAGAGCATTAGCCTTCTCAAGATTTCTCGTTTTGATATTTATATTGAGACTCCCAAAACGACCTGCAACGGCTCAAAAAATCCAACCGTTGGAGTCTGACAGTCGACTGCTCTAACTGACAGTCGACTCCGCGACACCCACAGTCGACTCTCGCTGCTGACAGTCGACTCTCACTCAACCCACAGTCGACTTTCTCACAGACAGTCGACTCTCATTGGCCTACAGTCGACTCGACAGTCGACTGGCCAAAACCCACTCTCGGCTATCTCAACGCTACATAAATAAGGCTCGACTATATCGACTGATGCATATCCACAGTCGATTGCCATATTGACTTATAGTTAATTGTCCCTCACTAGGAGTCGACTCTCAGTCCAGATTTCAGAAAAAATAAGATTTGCTTTAATAATACTTAACAAGTATCAAAAATCCATTAGGGGTTTTAAACATACTAAAAATAGTTTTACTAAAATTATGTTTTGTTAAACATCAAAATACACAATAGGTTGATTGGAGCAACTTGGCTCAACAATCATGTGTAACCTATTGCTTTTTAGGGATTAGGCATAACTACAACAAGATAAGAAAAGATTACAATTAAAACACTTGAGAAGCTCTTACAAGATTTAGAACAACTAGTAAGATTAGCTTATCACAAAGAAAAGGTAGATAGAAAGAATGAAAAGAATATAAGCACTCCTAATATGAAATAAAATATATTTGGGCTTAAATTAATATTTGGGTTAAATAAAGTATTTGGGCCAAATATTAAATTAAATAATATATTTGGGCTAAATTAGATTTGGACTAAATATTTTATTTAAACTTATTATTGGGTTTGAGCCACTTAATTAAGTTCCTAGTTGAACTAGGATAAATGGGCCGACCCATATCCATTAGGGTTTAAGAAATCCTAAGAGTTCTCTATAAATACTGCCTAATTGATGAAATTGTTTAGTGAGGTTTTTCAAGAGTTGAAAAATAATTGTTGTTCACTCTCTCTCATTTCTTTTGGCATCGATTCGAAATGAAGGCGTTCTTTTCTGTCTGTACACAAGCCGCAAAAAGGAGAATGAGCTAGCACTCCCATTCTACTCTCCTTGCCAATGGGTGCGTGCCGCGTATCACGAGTTAGAGGTCGGACACTTGGACGGCTTGAATTCGCAAACAACTCAAAAATCTAAAGGTTAAATTTATTTTATTATGTATGTGATTATTTTGATTTCGACGTTAATCCAATCTCCAGGATTGGGGTAAGGTTCAAAATTTTTGAACTGGGTTGCTTTTCCCGTAGTGATCTTGCTTTACTTTCACTCCTTCTCTCTTTTTTTAATTGAAGATGAAAGCTCGTAGAATTTCTTTGGCTCAAGATAGTAGAAAGTATTCAAGAACAACAACCTTGATCTTAATCTTCATCCCCTTTTATAGTTGTTGTCAAACATAAAGATATCTGTAAGGCTAATTTTCTTTTTCCCATAAAAAAATATTAGAATAATCAAATATCAAGATAAGTGATTGGGGTAAAATTTAGAGCCTTTTTGAAGCCTTAACGAACAAAACAATGCATGAAATGCACTTAAAATGGCTAGTTCAACAACTAGTTTAATGGCTCTATTTTTCAGATTCAACCCAAAATTAATCGACTAACTTTGGTCAATAATCAATTATCAGATTTCAATAATTGATTATACTCTTCAACTACTCGATTATATATGCATTGCATGCTACCAACCGAGAGATTCATAAAATACTCGACTATTACACAATAATAGTTGATTGTCCATCAACTTGCACTCAATTGCTCATAAAAAGTACTCGATTAACACCTCATAATCTCAGTCCAAGCAATCATACTTGACTAAGGAAGATAGATACTCGACTAATACAAGATTATACTCAATTATACTTATCTCCTAGTTGATTAACAAGATATAACACTCGGCCATCACTATGATCACTTGATTGCTTTTGAGATAGCTGATACTTGCAATAAATACTCAATTAATGAGAGTATTTACTCGAATAGTATTCAAACATATTCGACTATATTCAATACCTTAATCGACTATCATCTAAACAACAAAGATACATCATACATATTCACAATAACTTTATGATGTATACTCACATAAAACATTCATAATTCAAGTATCGTACCATTACTTGACTAAAATAAAATATATAAAATATTTACAAATATGTTGAACACAAAATATGTTACTTCAACAACAAAGCTCATCATATAAACACCAAGATGCACTAGCTTAACCATCATGATTTCTCATTTATATTTAACAAAACAAGAGCACATATAAGGCAAATGATATATATTCCATAAGGTCTAAAACACTATACACATTTACTACTAATGCATACTTTGAGTAATTCTTGAAAGATAGCAACTTTAGAATTCTATTACTCAAATGCATTGAATCTAAACATGAGTAACATTAGGAAGTATTGCTTTGAAAACATACAACATTTAAATTCTTTCAAGAAATACTCTAACTATATTTAAATACTTTTAAATTAATACCACTTAATTGCATCTTCATTCTTATTCGAGTGATTTACCATTACTCGACTATAAACCTAAGAAGATAGATTTTTAGTAGCTTAACCAAATGCTGCTTGAAATCAACAATCCTATATTCAACTAATAAAATCTCAAATGTTCTTTCATTAAATTTCAGAACATTGAGAGCCTTAAGAATATGATATTAAATATCAAATAGATAACTTAGGCTTTATGAGATAGAACTTATGATCACTTTCTTAAGCATGAGCACATTTACTCAAATTTACTTGAAATCAAATAAAACACATTGCTCCTAGAAAATGCTTCCACAAATTGAGTACTTAAGATATTCCTCAACCTTAAGGTTACTGTAAGTATCATAAGGATATATGGCATTTATCCATGACACTAATGCATTAGGATACTTAAGATATCCCTTGAGATCCTAGAGCAACTATTGACATAACAAGCACATAAATAAGAACAAGATTAATCATAATCAATAGATAATAAGGTTACTGGCACAACCTTAACATGAAAGATAAGACAATATAAATTCTATACATCAAAACTCCAGTACCATCACTTGAGTATATGATCATTTACTTAATAATCTTAATGTCTAGCACTTAAACCTTATATATGAAACATAAAACACATTACCCTTAAACTTTGAGTAATGTTACTACATAAAATACTTAGCATATCATGAGCTTCACAAACTACTCATGCATTATCCTTAGGATGACCCAAAGGAGAGGCATATTAAAAGATATATCAATAAGGCATATGGCTACACACATATGAGAACATCAATAGATAAATCATACTAAAATATAAACCTATCAAGATTCCTTGACCTTACACATATTTAAGAAAACCTTAACATATATTCTATCAAGATAGGCTTAACATATCCTTAATCAATATTCTAAATAAGAATACAAAACACATTAAAGTTTTGACATAATATAGTCATCAACAAAACATTCATAACATAAAACTCAACAAAACCAAATTTACTGAAAATATATTTTTAAAAAACTATTTTCTCAATAAATCAAAATACAAATTTCTCAACATTTCATATTCTGCTTATGGCACCTTGGAAAAAGTCTTCCTAGATAGATTGATGAATTCCTGGGACAAGCGTCGTGAGGATTCTAGAAATAAATTCCTTGTTGGTCTTGGGAGTGAAATCCCAATTAACCCTAGGGATGAACATCTAGTAGGCTATGTGGATGTGCTCTTGAGAAGGAGCTCCCAATGCCTCCTAGGGGTAAACTTTGTTAGTTATAGTGCCCTAGATAGTAGATTTACATAACATGGTTTGTATATGAATGGCACTGTTAATTATTCTTGATATTAATAAAAACTCATATCTTTATTCATATCTCTCCCTCTCATCTTTATGACTAAGTCCCTAAACTTCCTGGTAGACTTCCTACTCTCAAGGTATTGAGATTATATGACTTGGATTTATAGTCTAGGATTTCTTAAAGGTATTCCCAGTTTTTAGACTTATCAAACAGGGACTATGATGAGTTGATTAGTGAAATGGAACATGGGCTACTAACATTATTTTGTATGGAGATGCTAATGAGAGGGGGTAGTGAGTCACATACCATATTACATGGGATGGATATAATAGACATGTGGGTGGGTGTTGGAAGAACATCTACTAAATACGACACCTACGATAGATCACATGGCTTGTGTATTAATGATTTGTCACTCGCTCTCAATTGTGTATCTAGTCTTTTGACTAGAGGCAACATAATGTCTTGTGCATTGGTGTCAGTGATTTGCCGTTGAGCGAAACCATTCGATGGAAGGGGTGGGAATGCTCTTTGTGTGATTTCTGTGCAGTTATGTATGGAGGCAAATGTTCCTCGATGGGATCCATTAACCTCCATTTGTTAGGGGAGAACATCTTCTGTAATCCATGTAGGTGATTGTGATTGGAAATCTCCCTGCCCAGGGTGAGAATGAGATTGGAAAGTGTTCCAATGTCAGATTGAAATTGACACGCTACCTATATCACACACTATAATAGTGGGTCAGTTATAGTTATCGAATCCTGTGAGTTTAATCAATCCATGATTCTCACTCGGTCGTGATGTTAGTTAGTGGAAGGACTATAGTGCATAGTAATCGAGGAGCCTTAATAGGTTCATATAAATTTGGACTTCCCTACCATTAGGATCATCCTGAGTCCTGACTAGATGATACTCAAGATATTTCAGGGTGTTCTAGGGATTTGGAGAGATCCTCTTAGTAGACCAATGGGATTGATCGACATTAAAGAGTTAACATGTCCTGATTGCTACATGGCTGTGAACGTAAAAAGTCACACACATACTGAGTAATGTAGCAGATTAGTGATCCATTGCTATTAGTGTGTTCCTTGTCGCTATGATGTAGTGATGTTAGTTGCTAGATTATGCATGGGACACATGGATCTATGGTTATGAGAGATGGTTATTGGATAGCAGGGCCTTAAAGGCAATCAGACGAAGCTGGTGCTTGGTAGATAGAATTGGTCGACAAGTACATGGAGCAATCGACCATTTGGAATGGTTGACTAATGCTCGCATGTTGTCAACTGGCGCATGAGGAAAGTCAACTGCCTCAAAATAGTCAACCGAGTGTTTCATGTTGTTAACCATTTCTACCATTAATTGCAACGTAACTTTGTTATATCAAAGCATTAAATGTTCTGATGAAAATTATGGAAAGAGGAATGAGAGAGGGTGAGGCGTGCATAGAAATTGGCAGATAATAGAAGAGGAAATCAGGGAGTTTTAGGGATTGAGGTGGTAGGAAAGATTGGTGCCCGACTTCTCTTCTCCTTCTTCCTTTGCTCCTGCTTGCTATCTGTCTCCTTCTTCCTCTTGAGCTGCAACGTCTTCTTATTCTTGCTCCAAGATAAGCCAATGCAGCTCCCATCTTCTTCTTCTCCCCATAAAGTGGTTGTTGGATAGACAAGGAGCAATAAAAGAAGGGACCGCATATAGCTTCGGGTCACCTCCATCAAGAGGGTCCTAGCACAGCTCCGTTGAAGGGTTCTGTGGTTGCTCGGGCATGGACCAACTATGTCCTTTACACTTACATATGAGGGTTGGTCACCCGTGTGCTTATAAAGACAAGGAGGTTTGTTGGACATAACGAAGATGAGGCTATTGCATAGGCAATTGACATTGATCTTCATTGCAAAGGTATACCAAAAAACACCCCTATGGCATGGGCTTTTTCTATGTTGCATGTGGGTGATCAAAATCGAGTTTTGCAAGGTTGATTTTGGTTTCTGTTGTGTATGTTTTATGCTTTCCTTGTGCTATTTTCTGTTAAAAAATGCTTTGAAAATAAAACCCTTGCATAAATCCACACCAGATTTTTATTTTTGGCCCTTCTTTGGTCGTTACCTTTTAGTGGTATTAGAGCCTTAGCTTTATTTTATCATCCCATGCTTGTGTCTTATGTGTTTATTTTTTAACATGTTTTGTATTCTATTTTGTTGTAGGTTGCAAAAACTATCAATTGTTCCATCTGAACCATCAACTGGTCTGATGTCTAACGATGAAATGATCAACAGTCCCTTAGGACTAGTCAATCGCTCCGAGAGACCCAGAAATTTGGTTAACTATTTTGGTGGTTGTCGACCATTCTTCATTAACCATCCAAAACAATTGACTGATATGAAAACCTAGTTGACCGTTTGCTTCCAGTGGGAGACACTATAGATAGTCTTTTAGACTGTCGACCGCTTGGGTACCACAGTGGAAGAAATGATCAACCATGTCATAATAAGAGTGTGCTGGTTGTCCATTTTTTAAGGTATTTGCTTAAATGTGATTGGATTACAATGGGTAGGCTTATATAGGAAGAGAATGTGATGTATGATGTCGTAAGGCCAAAAAATAACACACATTACATAAACATAGAATTATTTGAATTTGGATTTCAAAAGTTAATGTTAATAGGATTAATTGGATTGATTGGGGTGATCATGGGCTTATTCAATGTGATTGAATGAATAAATGAATGATTACAGGTATTTGGTCCCAAATATGTAATAATTATTTATTCATTCGATTTGTAAAGAGACATAAGTCTCAATGTGCTTTGTTTTCACTTTAGAATTATTTGTAATAGAAAATCATTCTTGTAAAAATGAAGAAGGAGCATTAAGGCATTGATGTTGATGGAGACACCGAGTCATCCAGTGTTGGTGCCTTGAGTGAGAAAGTCAACCAAATTTTTGGCTACAAAAAATTATTATGGTTGAATGTCTCTTGCAAGCCTCTTTACTTAAATCCTAAGACTCGAATTTAATTAAATGCTTAAAAGCCCATGATCATCTAGTTACATGTATGCGTTATTGTTTTAATATGCATTGGATGCATGAATTAAAACTTAATGCATGTGCAAGTGAGACCTAGAGAAAAACCAAAAAAATCTTCCTAATTGTGCAAGAGATATTAGATCTTAGTGGTGATTTTAGTTCAATGTGGCCCTCTGTCACCATAGGAAAACCATCGCTCAAATAGGTGTGCCCTGGCTATGGATACATGGGAGGGTACATTTCATGACAGTTGATTTGTTGACCTATTAAGTACTTTGTGTTATTAGTGACCCCATACGACTATTCCCAAGAAACTATTATGTGAGGGGTAGGCATTGCAAATGGATAGCTGACTATTGTGACGGGTAGGGATCTAACTATGTCACCAGTCCAAGAAAATATTATGTGAGGATTTGGTGGAATAGGGGTCGAAGATTGAGCTCATTGGATGTGGAAAGGGGACAAGGAGTTGTCTCTTCGATCACTCGCTATGAATCTTCCAACGGGATTCGCGTTCACCACCTTGGGAAGTATGGGTTCGAAAACGTCAATGGGAGGTATTTTTAATTTAAGACCAGAATTAATTGTATTTTCAAGATAATCACACTAACATACTTTAAATTATTTTGCTTCTAAATCTATTTTTTTTAAATGGCAAACCAATCAAACCTTCTTTCTCACATCCTGGATAAAAACATTTTGACAGGACCAAATTTTAATTTCTGCCTCAGAAATTTAAAACTTGTTTTAAATATGGAGAAAATAACGTATGTCTTAGATCGATCTATTCTATGAAACTTCCTGATGAGTGCACTGAGAAGGAGTGTGTGGTTTTTGAGGAGATGTATGACCATGACTTCAAGGCTAGGAACTTCACACTCACATCCATGAACAATGAGATTCAGAGGCAACGTGAGCATTTGTGGACTGCTGTTGACATGGTCTTAAATATGAAGAAATTGTATCGGGTGCAGAATCGGACCACTAGGTATGAGGTTTCAAAATGGTTGTTCTAGGCCCGAATGTGAGAAGGAATTGACGTTAGGGATCATGTGTTATCCACGATGGATTTGATTAATTAGTTAGATGCACTTGATTTCAGCATGGACGTGGATCTACATATTAAATTGATCCTGTAGTCTCTCCTTAAGTCATACTTATAAAATCCAAACTATGAACTTTAATATTTATAAAATCCAAACCATACTCCCGAAGTTACTTAACATGTTGAGGTCAGCTTAGGCCTAGATGAAAGGGAAGGGTAAAGAGACTCTTCTTTCCATTACCTCAACTTCTAGATCTTCGAGGAGGAGGTCTACCTCCAAGAAGAAGAAGTTGGTGGGGCCCAGGAAAGAGGTCTCCAAGACCAAGTCTAGAGTGCAAGCACCCAAGGGAAATTGTTTCCTATGTGGGCAGGTGAGGCATTGGAAGAGGAATTGCCCAAAGCTTCAGCATGGCCCTAAGAGTAAGCACGAGGAAACTAAAGGGGTAGGTATTCCTTCTTCTTTGCTTGTAGTTGAGATAATCAATTCTATTAGTCGTTATCCTATTATTTGGATTTTGGATTCTAGTGTATCATCTCACATATGTGTTTGCATGAAGGATTTGCAAACAAGTAGGCTACTTCAAAAGCTAGAAGTCTTCCTTAGAGTAGGGAATGGAGCATCTGTTGATCCATTAGCCATAGAGGCTTCTTCTATTACTTTGTCTACCAGGCATCTATTAAAACTAAAATAATGTTTGTATATATCGAAAGCTATCTGAAATGTTGTTTCCATTCCAAAGCTTGTAGAAGAAAATTATGAATTTTTATTTTCCAATAATATGTGTTTTATTCATTTGGTAATAAATATGTTGAAAGGGTACATTGGTCAATGGTCTTTATGTTTTAGAAATACATGAGTCTATGAGAAATGGTAATGCATGTGTTGCAACCACGAGCAGTGGGAAGCATTCTTGCAATACTAGTATAGATCTTAAACATTTATGGCACCTCAAGTTAGGCCATATTAATGATAGGAGGATAAACGAGTTAGCTAGATGTGGATTTATTGATCCAGTGGGAGTGAACCCTAGGTTAACTTGTGAGTCTTGCCTACTCGATAAAATGACTAAGAAACCCTTTGTTGGACAAAGTGGGAAGGCCGATGATTTGCTAGGTTTGATTCATACTAATGTATGTGGGTTGTTCTCGATAATGGTTGGCTACTCCTACTTCATCACTTTTACCGACGAATTTTTGAGGTATGAATATGTGTATTTGTTGAAACACAAGTCCGAGGCCTTTGAGAAGTTTAGGGAGTATAAGGCTGAAGTGGAGAACTAGATTGGAAAAAGTATTAAAACACTTCAATTGGATCGGGGTAGGGAATACTTGAGTACAGAATTTGGTGAGTACTGGCCAGCGATTGTCGAACCGCTCCAGAATTAGAGATCTATGAATCTCTTCTCTAGTTTGCAGCAAAGTGCACCCTAGGTCATCTCTCACAAGGAGCCTCACCTTCTTCTACCAACAAAGAGAACCAATACCAATAACAGTTTGTTTAGGGGGGGGTTGTTTCGACAGAAAACTAATTAACAAAACAGAAAGATAAAGATGATGAAAAATCAGTAAAAGATATGCAACCGGCTGTGTATTTGTCTCCTATGTGGAATCTTCCTTGTCCAACCTATATGTCTTGGCTTGCTAGATGTTTTGATCTCCGGAAAACAAACTCAAAGCATCCCCAACAACCGTCCAAGGATTAGAATGATTGGAAATAACAAAATGAATGCAGAAATCTCTTGCAAACAAAATGCAACCATTCACTCTCTATTCAACCTATCCGGACCTATGCAAGAACAACCGTTCAAGCACACAATATTCATTTCCGAGATGTTATACCAACCGGCTATAACATTCTGTTCTCTTAAGCATTTAACAGAAAATGAAACCATGCAAGTTCACACAAACCTGCCATGAACTCCATGCATTCACAAATCTGCTCAAACTAAACCAAATAGAAATGAATAAGAAACAAACAACAAACCAGATTCTTGTAGCTCATCCGGGACTCAAATTCCACATGGATTCAAGACACACAACCGGTTACAAAATGTTCTAGCCTATCATTACAGCAAGGAAAACAGAATGGAACAAAAGATGTAGAAAACAGAAAAATGCTACAATAACAAAAACGGGCAGAATCCTCTCTATTTTCTCCTCTCTATCTATATCATGATGCTCTGAAAATTAATGCTAAGAGGCCTTAAATACATGGCTAAGAAAGGAAAGCTAGGAAGGCTAGGGTTGGGCCTGGCCCAACAGAAAACAAGTAAGCCCAAAAATAGCATAATTTGAGTAGCCCAAGTTTGCTCCTTGAAAGTAAGCCCAAGCTCCTTTAGTTGAGCCACTTCTCTAGCCCATCCAATATTCCCTAAAGCCTGGATACATAGAGTAGAGGTAAGATAGAAAATAGTGTAAGGACAATTTGAAGCATAATAAAATAGAAACAATGAAATATCAGCAAAAATTGCTTCAAATGGCCTAATAAGAATGAGGTGAAATGCCAAAATATGGTATAAATATGCATGCTATCAATTCCCCCATACTTAGACTTTTGCACTCCTGGGCAAAACACTAGACTCTATGACTCAAGAATAGAAATGTGGAAAAACACAAATTAGATGCAAGGTAGGTAAGTCTTCAAGAATTCATCATTCAAAGATCATATTTCCTCTACTTCCAAGAAAACAAGTGACATGGCAATTCATCCAATAAGACAAATCAAAAGTGGAAGCCTCTCACAGGGCAAGTGTATGCTCAAAAATCTCTCAAGAGGTGGTGGTGACTGTTTCGCTCAAATTCACCCAATCACAATTCCACTACCATAAGCTTGTTTATCTTCTCAATCTCCACTATCCATGTCAAATGCATGCCACAAATCAAAAGGACTTATTCAGGGTTGTAATGTGGGGAAGAAAGAAATGGAAAGACAACAATGAAGGAAAACATGCCTTAGGTTGAGAAAACATTTCATGCAACTCCAAGATCAAGAGATAGAATTTCCAAGCATTATGAAGAACATTGCATCTTTATTTGGTTGAGTGCGTTTTACGCTCTGTCTCAACTTTGCTTTCTTCTTTTTCTCATCAATTTTCAATTTTTTTTTTTTTTTCGAAAGAGGTGAGTGCGTTTTACGCTCCTTCTCACCCTTCTATCCTTTTCTTGCTTTTCTTTTTCTTTTTCATGGATGCAAATGGCCTTTGGCCTTATGACTTGCTCGATGAATTCAATCTCTCTCACTAGAATGCACTTACTATTCCTCTTCCTAAGGTTGGAAGGTCCAAAAAGGGTGTATGAGAATGAAGGGTAAAACTGATGGCTCTAAGTGGCAAGCGAAAGGGATTGATTGAATTTTTTTTTTTTTGTTTGTTTGTTTTTTTTTTTTTTTTTTTTTTTTTTTTTTTGTATAACAAAATGGCTAAATGGGGACAAGAAAGAATGCCTTAATCATGTTTGAGTCATGCATGAACAAATATAGCCTCAACCAAGAATCAAAACAAGTTCTAGAGTGGAAATCATGATAGGTGAATGCACACACAAGAAAGACAATAGGCTCAAAATCCTCACGGCTGTAGACTACCCAATCAATCTATCAAATTAAACTCATTGCCAAGTCACTCGAAATTAAGGAAGATAAGATCGAAGTTCTAATCATGATGGGTTCTTTTAGACTTAATTGCTTAACTTGCATTTCCACGCAAAACAAACTCAACTAAACCCAAGGAAAAAGAAATATGAAAAGATAAAGAAAATGTTGCCAAAATAAGAATGCTGCCTCCCCCCACACTTAGACTTTACATTGCCCTCAATGTAAACATGCAATTCCAATCAAGAATAAGACAAGTAAATGTAAAATACTAGGGAGAGAGAAACAGCCTGATGTATCAAATGTAGGTGGCGTTGAGGAGATGCAGCTCCTCCACAATATGCTCCTGAAAGCTCTCGTAGAATGGCTTAAGCCGCTGCCCGTTCACTGTGAATTGCTTTGCATTGGACTCGTCCTTGATTGCAACTGCACCAAAGGGAAAAACATGAATAACTATGAAAGGACCAGTCCAACGAGAACGTAACTTACCGGGCATCAACTTGAGACGGGAATTGTATAGCAGAACTTTCTGGCCAACTTCGAATGTCTTCTTCACAATAAGCTTGTCATGCACAGCCTTGGTCTTCTCCTTGTAGATGCGTGAGTTCTCATATGCGTCCATCCTAATCTCCTCAAGCTCTTGAAGTTGGAGCTTTCTTTGGGACCCCGATTGACTGATGTCCATATTGCATTGCTTCACCGCCCAATATGCCTTATGCTCCACCTCCACCGGCAAGTGACACGCTTTTCCAAAAACCAACCTATAAGGGGACATGCCGATGGGGGTTTTGTAGGCCGTGCGGTACGCCCAAAGTGCATCTTCTAATCTCGTGCTCCAGTCTTTCCTATTGGGCTGGACAGTCTTCTCCAAAATCTGCTTGATCTCCCTATTTGAGACTTCAGCTTGCCCATTAGTCTGTGGATGATAAGCAGTCGCCACTTTGTGTAATACCCCATACTTACGAAGTAGGGTGTCCATCTTTCTATTGCAAAAGTGGGATCCTTGGTCGCTGATGATGGCCCTAGGCATGCCAAACCTGCAAAAGATGTGAGAATGAACAAAATCTGCAACCACAGAAGCATCATCAGTCCTGGTGGCTTTAGCTTCCACCCACTTAGAAACATAATCCACAGCTAACAGAATGTACAACTAACCAAATGACACAGGAAATGGACCCATGAAGTCAATGCCCCAAACATCAAAGATTTCACAAAACAATAAGGGTTGTTGAGGCATTTCATTCCTACGTGATATAGTGCCTGTGTGTTGGCAACGTGTGCAATTCTTACAGAACTCATATGAATCCTTAAAGAGTGAAGGCCAATATAATCCAGAATCTAGGACTTTCCTAGCTGTACGTTGGGGACCAAAGTGACCACCACATGCAAGTGTGTGACAAAAATTTAAGACAGATGCAAACTCATGGTTAGGCACACATCTCCTAATGACCTGGTCACTACACATGCGCCACAGATAGGGATCATCCCACACATAATACCGAGCCTGACTCTTAAATTTATTTAGCTGTTCCTTCTTAAAATATGCAGGTAATTCAGAAGCAACTAAATAATTTACTAAATCAGCATACCAGGGCTCAACACCATGAATGTGGTATAATAACTCATCTGGGAAATCATCCCTGATAGGCTGGGAGTCCATGACTGTGGAATCTGAAGAAGGAGGGACCCTGCTCAAATGATCAGCTACTAGGTTCTCGGCCCCACTCTTGTCTTTTATCTCCACATTGAACTCCTGAAGTAGGAGCATCCACCGTATCAACCGGGGCTTAGCATCGGGCTTCTTCAATAAGTATTTTAGGGCTGCATGGTCAAGGAAAGAACGCACCTCCTTCACAGAGGTGGGGTAAGGCAATGAAGCAATAACATCAACCTTAGACCGATCCACTTCTATACCCTTCTTAGACAGAACATGCCCTAAAACAATTCCTTGTTCTACCATGAAATGACATTTTTCAAAATTTAAAACAAGGTTCTTTTCAATGCATCTCTCTAGGACTCTACCCAAGCTAACCAAGCAATCATCAAAAGAAGTACCATAAACTGAAAAATCATCCATGAACACTTCCATGCAATGCTCTATAAAATCTGAAAATATACTTACCATGCATCGCTGAAAGGTACCTGGAGCATTACATAGACCGAAAGGCATTCTTCTATAAGCGAATGTGCCAAAGGGGCAGGTGAAGGTGGTCTTCTCTTGATCCTCTGGGGCTATGCAAATCTGAAAGTATCCAGAAAAACCGTCAAGGAAACAATAGTGTGACTTACCAGCCAACCTCTCCAACATCTGATCAATGAATGGGAGGGGGAAATGATCTTTTCTGGTTGCTTGGTTCAGCTTTCTATAATCAATGCAGACTCTCCAACTGTTCTGCACTCTCATGGGGATGAGCTCATTGTGCTCATTTGGGACCACCGTGATGCCCGTCTTTTTTGGAACAACCTGCACGGGACTCACCCACTTGCTATCAGAAATAGGGTAAATAATACCGGCTGCAAGTAATTTACTTACCTCCTGTTTTACCACATCAAGGATGGTTGGGTTAAGTCTTCTTTGAGGCTGCCTTGCTGGTTTTGCTCCTTCCTCCAATAAGATACGGTGCATGCAAACAGATGGGCTGATTCCAGTTATGTCCGCTAAAGTCCACCCAATTGCTTTCTTATTATTTTTCAGCACATCCAGCAACTTTCTCTCTTGGTCAGGCTGCAAGTTGTTTGCAATGATGACTGGCAGCTTCTCATCTTTCTCCAAGAATGCATACTTGAGGTGCTGAGGCAAAGGCTTGCACTGAATGGTGGGTGGCTGCTGCAAAGAGGGTGCTGACCTATTTGACTGGAACTCTAACTCCAAGGCACTATCAACCTGCTCAACAAGGTTAGCAGCACTATCTTCCACTTGGGGAATGTTAGCATCAAAATCAAACTCATGTCTATGCAAAAATTCAGCAATCTCCAAGCATGCAGCACATTGACTCTCTCCATCACTACAATTAGTGCAAATAATCGTATCTGGGAACTCATGCACATTGGGGAATTTATCAATTAAATCAGAAGACTCAGAACATGCTTCATTCACTAACAGGTCAACTCTATTTACTTGAAAAGTGGAATGATCCTCAGCAGGGAATTTCATGGCATCAAGTATCTTGAAGTTAATTGTGTTACCAGCAAATTCCATGGAAAGTGTACCCTCATGCACATTGATAATAGTTCTAGCAGTTTTTAAGAATGGTCTCCCTAGGATCAAGGGTGCATGCTCAAGTGTGCTGTTATCTTCCATATTCAAAACATAAAAGTCTGCTGGAAAGATTAAATCCTTAACCTTAACCAGCACATCTTCTAGGACTCCAGTGGGGTGTGCAGTACTTCTATTGGCTAGTTGGACAACCACTCCTGTTGGCTTCAAAGGACCACACTGCAATGAAGCATAAATAGAGTTAGGCATGACATTAATGGATGCACCTAAATCTAGTAAAGCATTGCTAAATTGCATGTCTCCTATAGTACAAGGAATGGAGAACATCCCTGGATCTTTACACTTTGCTGGCATGGCAGGTTGGATAAGGGCAGAGACATTTCTCCCAAGGTTGATCTTCTCATTCCCCATAAGCTTCCTCTTGTGAGTACACAAATCCTTGAGAAATTTTGCATACTTGGGGATCTGTCTAATGGCTTCAAGGAGGGGGATGTTGACTTCAACTTTCTGGAATGTTTCCAGAATCTCTTTATCCACTTTGGCCTCTGCTCTTTTCTTGTTTTGTGTTGCTCGATGTGGGAATGGCAGGGGCTGGATGTTGGAAGACTCTCCTTGTTCTTGATAGCTGGAGTTTGGCTGCTTGGCTTCTTGGACTGAGGAAGGTTGCTGCTCTTTGCTACCCTCTACATTCTGCTCCTCTACATGTTGCTCCATGTTTGATGATGGTGGAGGGGTTGGGTTGATCACTTCTTTCCCATTTCGAAGCATGATGGCACTAACATTACCCCTTGGATTGGCAACTGGTTGTGAAGGAAGCTGCCCCGAACCTTGACTCCTTAACTCATTGATGTTTGTGGCTAGCTGGCCTATTTGGGTCTCCAAATTTTGAATTGTGGTTTCTGTTTTCTGTTGGAATTGGAGTGTGTTGGCTGCTAGTTGCTTAACAAGATCATCTAAGGTAGGTTCTGACTTGGGTAATGGTGGTGGTTGTTGCATGGCTTGATTCTGCCTTGGTGGTGGAGCATGGTTGCTTGAAATTGAAGGATGGAACCTCTGCTGAAATGGTTGATTCTGGTGGTATGGCTGCTGGTGCACATGTTGATTGGAAGGGCTGCCATATCTGAGGTTCGGATGGTCTCTCCAACCTGGATTGTAGGTGGTTGAGTATGGGTCATACCTATTGGAAGGTTGTGGTTGGCTGTGCTGCTGGTGCTGGAATGGTCTTCCAGGAAAAATGCCTGCACATGTCTCATTATTTTCTTGCAACTGTGGGCATTGGTCTGTTGTATGGGATGGCAAGGAGCAAATGCCACAAAGCTGCTGCTGGGGTTGCTTTCTCTCTAATGCCAACTGCCTGACCATGGAAGCCAATTCCTCAAGCTTGTTTTCCATCCTTTGCTGGTCCATAGTGGCAGCCACATTGACTTCATTTATGGCTTTTGTAGGAGTGTTAATTCTGGTGCCAAACTGCTGGGCATTTTGTGCCATCTTTGATATCAGCTCTTGTGCAGCTGCTGGGGTCTTCTCTGCCAAGGCTCCTCCACTTGCAGCATCTACCAAGTACCTGTCCATGGGGATTAGACCTTCATAGAGATATTGAATTAGGAGTTGGTCACTTATCTGATGGTGAGGGCAGCTGGAACACAACTTCTTGAACCTCTCCCAATACTCATGTAGAGTTTCACCACTCATCTGCCTTATACCACAAATTTCCTTCCTTATTGATGCTGTTCTAGAGGCTGGAAAGAATTTTTCCAGGAAGATCCTTTTCAATCCATCCCAGCTGGTAATGGCAGCTGGTGGCAGGTAGTAGAGCCAATCTTTGGCTGATCCATCAAGTGAGAATGGGAAGGCTCTCAGCTTGATCTGCTCTTCATCTACTCCTTGTGGCCGCATGGTTGAGCAAACCACATGAAATTCTTTCAGATGCTTGTGTGGATCCTCTCCTGCAAGACCATGAAACTTGGGCAACAAGTGGATTAGTCCAGATTTGAGTTCAAAGTTAGCATCCAATTGTGGGTATTGAATACATAGGGGCTGGTAATGCACATCAGGTGCAGCCAGCTCTCTAATGGTTCTACCATCCAAATGACCATTATTTCCATTACCATGATTTCCATGATTTCCATTATTTCCATTACCATTATTTCCATTACCATTATCTGCCATATTGATGAATTCTGGAATAGGTTCGGATGAAGTATTAGAAGCACTGTTAGAGTCAATCCTATCCCGAGACTTAAGCTCTCTAGCTTGCCTTCTAAGAGTGTTCTCTAATTCAAGATCCAAGTCAAGTAATGTTTTCTTAGATGACCTGGTCATGCACTAGAGATCAGCACAAAAACAACACACAAAATGGCCTATGCATACCAAGAACACAGGAACAGAAACAAAAACACACAAGCAAAAACAAAAACACAAAAACAGGTCAAACAATAAGCCCTTAGATGATTTTTTTATGCAATTTTTCACAAAATTTCAACACAAAAACACTGAGGGACCTAAAAACACTAAAAACCACACCAAATTAGCCACTGAGAAACACAAAATGGCCCAAAAAGTGGTCTAAACGTTGGAATTTGGCCAAAAAAGGCTCTTCTCACAGAAAAGCTGTGACTATTGATCCCCACACCCCCATTTCTTTGGACACCAAAAATCAGCTCAATCGGAGCAAGTGAAAAGCTATGAACAGTAACCGGGAAACTGATTTTTTTTTCCTCAAAACCTACTCCTATTTTGCCTCAGAAACCACTCTATATGCAATAAAACATCAAGGAAAGCATATGGACTTGAAAGAATATCAAGTAGGGATGAGAAAGGAAGAGGATAGCACCGGTATCTCGAGCTCAATCCTTAAATAATGCTATCTGTCATGAAGGTTGTCAAAATCGCTGCTGAATGGAAGGCTGCTGCTGGTTGCTTTCTTTTGGTTGCAGCTGCTGATTCCTATCTGCCAAACGAAAAGGGAGATTAGTGTGGAAGGTAAAGAAAACGTTGAATGGAGTGTTAAAAGAGAAAATAAAAGAAAAATGTGAGAAAGAAAAATGGAATATCCTCTTGGTCAGGTGATCTGCTGTCAGAGGCAGAAAAGTGGGATTCAGAGCATGCTAAAAATGGTTATGCTCCTGATCTGCTGCAGGGTTGTCTCCCCTTGCTGTGTAAGCTTTCTTTTCAGTGCCTATCAGAGCACATGAAGACCAGAGAAGGACACAAACAAGGTGTGATACTGAAAAATCAGAGAAGGACTGCAGGTGTTTTGCTTTTTCAGTTGCTGCAGGGTTGCTTTTTCAGTTGTTCAGGTTGTGCAGCCCTCTCCAACAGCCACTTCTTGGTTCAAAAATGATTCCAAAAAGGAGAAAACATAAAAGGAAAATACACACAAACAAAAAGAAGATCGAAAAGGCAAATGAGGCTTCTCTGTTGCTGCTTGCTATCAGTTCATCTCAAGAACAGAACAGAATTTCTCTTCACCAAGAACACAAAAACTGATAACCTTATTACCAAGAACACAAAATAGAGAAAACACTCGAACAAGAAAACAAAACAAACAGAGAATAGGGTCGGTCCTCTATGTTTTTAGAAGAAAAAACTTGGCTCCCCGGCAACGGCGCCAAAATTCTGGCCAGCGATTGTCGAACCGCTCCAGAATTAGAGATCTATGAATCTCTTCTCTAGTTTGCAGCAAAGTGCACCCTAGGTCATCTCTCACAAGGAGCCTCACCTTCTTCTACCAACAAAGAGAACCAATACCAATAACAGTTTGTTTAGGGGGGGGTTGTTTCGACAGAAAACTAATTAACAAAACAGAAAGATAAAGATGATGAAAAATCAGTAAAAGATATGCAACCGGCTGTGTATTTGTCTCCTATGTGGAATCTTCCTTGTCCAACCTATATGTCTTGGCTTGCTAGATGTTTTGATCTCCGGAAAACAAACTCAAAGCATCCCCAACAACCGTCCAAGGATTAGAATGATTGGAAATAACAAAATGAATGCAGAAATCTCTTGCAAACAAAATGCAACCATTCACTCTCTATTCAACCTATCCGGACCTATGCAAGAACAACCGTTCAAGCACACAATATTCATTTCCGAGATGTTATACCAACCGGCTATAACATTCTGTTCTCTTAAGCATTTAACAGAAAATGAAACCATGCAAGTTCACACAAACCTGCCATGAACTCCATGCATTCACAAATCTGCTCAAACTAAACCAAATAGAAATGAATAAGAAACAAACAACAAACCAGATTCTTGTAGCTCATCCGGGACTCAAATTCCACATGGATTCAAGACACACAACCGGTTACAAAATGTTCTAGCCTATCATTACAGCAAGGAAAACAGAATGGAACAAAAGATGTAGAAAACAGAAAAATGCTACAATAACAAAAACGGGCAGAATCCTCTCTATTTTCTCCTCTCTATCTATATCATGATGCTCTGAAAATTAATGCTAAGAGGCCTTAAATACATGGCTAAGAAAGGAAAGCTAGGAAGGCTAGGGTTGGGCCTGGCCCAACAGAAAACAAGTAAGCCCAAAAATAGCATAATTTGAGTAGCCCAAGTTTGCTCCTTGAAAGTAAGCCCAAGCTCCTTTAGTTGAGCCACTTCTCTAGCCCATCCAATATTCCCTAAAGCCTGGATACATAGAGTAGAGGTAAGATAGAAAATAGTGTAAGGACAATTTGAAGCATAATAAAATAGAAACAATGAAATATCAGCAAAAATTGCTTCAAATGGCCTAATAAGAATGAGGTGAAATGCCAAAATATGGTATAAATATGCATGCTATCAAGTACCTCAGGGCTCGTGGTATAGTCTCTCAGTTGACACCTCCTGCCATACCACAGTTAAATGGGATTTTTGAGCATAGGAATCGTACCCTGTTGACATCGTGCATTCGATGATCACTTATATACATTTTCCTATTTTCTTATGGAGGTATGCACTTCAGACTGCTATTTATCTCCTAACTAGGGCTCCAAGCAAATCTATTAAGACAATGCCATATGAGATATGGGATGGGAAACCTCCCAATCTTAAGCATGTTAAGGTCTGGGGTTGTTTGGCTTTTGTTAAAATGCTAAAAGTAAACAAGTTGGAGGCCCGCTCTAACAAAGGTAGGTTTATGGGGGTATCCTAAGGACTCTATAGGGTACCAGTTCTATTTTCTTGGTGTCAGAGAATTATGGTCAGCAGAGATGTTATATTCTTGGAGAAGGAGTTTCTTTAGGAAGGTGGCGTCAAGTAGATTTGGAAGAGAAGCCATCTGAGGCACAGATCGTACCTAGTTAGGAGGTTGAGTCAGTCGATCCATCGAATGTCATCCTCGAGCCTCTTCATAGGTCTGGTAGAGTATCTCTATAACGCCCCACTTTTCAAATATACAATGACGCTAAATATAAGCTAATATCCCACACAGACATTATGAAAATCCTTACCAGCGGAAGCGAATGATCGAACCTAAAAGCTAACTAAAGCTAGATAATAAGGATTTTTGCTATAAAATCTTTAGAACAAGTATAATGGTAACATACGTCCCCGAAGCCAACAAGTAATCCCTTATCATCATTGCAATTCCTTATACAACATTTGTAGTGCATCATTCAAGATATACACATAGTAAACCCATATACATCTATAATTAATGGAAAATACAAGAAATCCCAAAGGTTACAATAGCACTTCTTTATACAAGGAATCGTAGTACAAGAACAATAGAAATCAAACTAAACTTTGGCTACCGCTTTTCCCTTCCTCTTATTTTTATTCGGGGTATCTAGCACGTTTGATATACTTGGGACGTTGAATATCTTAGGGGTGTGAAATACCCACGTTAGATAGTTACATCTAAGTGAGATGATTCAGAAAAAGAAAATACAAGTGTGCAAATGCAATATGCAGTATGAAACCTCCCCCTATGATAGCAATGACAAGGTGTTGCAATCACCTCCACTAATCATCATGTAAAACTCCAGCCCCACACTCATGGGCGCGTGATCCCTCTTGATCACACATGTGATGAATCATATGATCGGTCTATCTTCAAATATAAGGACTTTAGTTTTAATGATGAAAAACCTCTCTCGCTTTTGAAAAATCTTCTATTGAAAACGATATGTTATTAACAAAACAAAACATCTTCAAAGCATATTGTTATGAAAATCTTTATTCAAAAGGTCATATGTGTCGTTAGTCAAAATAGATTCCTAATGAAGCATAATCTCCAAAATCAGTAAGGTCATCTGTTGACTGGTCAATGTGACCTGTCGACGATTTTTCAAATTTTAGCCCAGCTATTGACTGATACTTATGCATCTGTCGACTGACAAAATGGGTGTTTTTGAAAAGACATCCATCTGTCCACATATTGTTTATTATCTGTCGATCGGCCTTTTGTATTGGCCTTCATCTTCCAACCGATGCTTATACATCTGTCGACTGACAGTATGTATTTTCTAACACTACAAGAAAAATCGTATTTAGCAACGAAATTTAGAGACAGAATTACTCCGTCGCTAATTAGTGACGAATAGCGACGGAATTTTCGTCGCTAATTTTTTTAAATATTTTTTAATATAGCAACAGAATTAGTGACGGAATACCCGTCACTAAATTTAGCGATGGAATTTGCGACAGAAATCTCGTCGCTAAATTTAATTTTTTTATTTAAATTTGTTTTATTTTTTAGCTACGGGAGTAACCCGTCGCTAAATTTTAATTTTTTATTTAATTTTTTTTATTTTTTAGCAACGGGGTTGATCCCATCGTTAAATTTTAATTTTTTATTAATTTTTTTTTATTTTTTAGAGACGGGGTTGACCCCGTCGCTAAATTTTAATTTTTTATTTAATTTTTTTTTATTTTTTAGAGACAGGGATGACCCCGTCACTATATTTTAATTTTTTATTTAATTTTTTTTATTTTTTAGCGACGGGATTGACCCCATCGTTAAATTTTAATTTTTTTATTAAATTTATTTTTTATTTTTTAGCAACGGGGTTGACCCCGTCGCTAAATTTTAATTTTTTATTTAATTTTTTTTATTTTTTAGAGACAGGGATGATCCGTCGCTAAATTAATTTTTTTTTTTAATTTTTAGCGACGGGAGTAACCCTGTAACTATATTTTAATTTTTTATTTAATTTTTTATATTTTTTTAATTTTTAGCGACGGGAGTCATCCTGTCGCTAAATTTTAGTTTTTTATTTAATTTTTTTATATTTTTTTTATTTTTAGCAACGGGAGTGACCTAGTCGCTAAAAACTAAAAAAATATTAATAAAAAATTAAAATTTAACGACTGGGTCAATCCCATCGTTAAAAAATAAAAATAAAAAAATAAAATTTAGCGACGGGGTCACTCCTGTTGCTAAAAATTAAAAAAATAATAAAAAAATTAAATAAAAAATTAAAATTTAACGACAGTGTATTTACGATCGCTAAAAATAAAAAAAAATAAAAAAAATTAATTTAGCGATAGGGTCAATCCCGTCACTAAAAATTAAAAAAAATAAAATAAAAAATTAAAATGTTGCTAAAAATTAAAAAAAATAAATAAAAACATTTTAATTTAGCAACGGGCTCAACCCCATGGCTAAAATATAAAAAATTAAATAAAAAAATTAAAATTTGGCGACGGGTCAACCCGTTGCTTAAAAATAATTAAAAATAAAAATAAAGAATTAAAATTTAGCGACGGGTAGACCCTGTCGCTAAAAAATAAAAAAAATTAAATAAAGAATTAAAATTTATCGACGAGTCAACTCGTCACTAAAAAATAAAAAAATAATTAACTAAAAAGTTAAAAATTTTACATTTAAACATATCACAATAATTTTTACTAACATTAATATTAGTAAAAATTAAACTAATAATTTTTAAATATATTAAAATTAAAATCAAAACATAACTTTTCATTGTTAATATAATAATTAATAAAGTTTTATTTAAATTAATAATGAAATAAAATTAAAATTAATATTCATTTCCCTTTACTAACATTAAATATTAAAATTAATATCATTAAATAAGTTTGAGAAATTTTTGTGTATAAATATAATTCTAAAATATTTGAAAGAGAATAGTATAAATATATTTTATATACATCAATGAACAAAAAGGGTTCCAGATCGGTTGGCTCGTGCGCGATACTTGGTCATGAGAGGTTGGAGGTTTGAATATTGTTGAGAGCATGAGATAATTGCTGAGAGTATTATTCCAGCGCTGCCACATAGCGCAAATGAGGGGTTAAAAATTAAAAAATAAATCTGCTTGAAGCCCAAAGCACGCCCCCTAGCTACTCCACTTAGCTCCTTACACATTCAAAGATCAGGTACTAACGATCGAATTTCATCAACAAATAGACACTCTTGTTCTTTGTTTGTCCAAATCTCAGTTTGAACCTTGTTCTTTGGTTTTCAAAATAATTGGAGTAATTTTGATCATTTATCAAATGGGTAAAATAGACATTCTATACTTAAAAGGTTATTTTGAAAAAGGGAAATTCTATTCACAGCGAGCCTTTTACTCTTCGCAACCATTTTTAAATATACCTAAAATACCCTCAAATAAAAATTCAATTTTACCCTTATCTTCAATACTCAACCACCACCACCTGACATGATGTCTTTCGGTCGGAGAAATTTTCTTCTTCACACAGTGGCTCATATCCCAATCAAATCTTTTCTTTTAAAATCTCTATCTCTCATTAGAGACTCACTTTCAGACTCACACTCAACTAATCTATTTTCTCCCAAATACATATCAGCGATTCATACATTTTATGATCGATCATGGATTACTACACTAAAATATTGACGGAGAACTGGGAAGAGTTTGAGGAAGATCAGAACAACTATTTAGAAAAAGAATATTACGCACAGGTAAGTAATTTGTAAATGTGTGTTTTAAAATATGTGTTTGTGTTTGTAAGAGTGTAATATGGGTTGTATTGGAATGCGTTGTAAAATGGAAAGAAAGAAGTGTTTTGAAAAATGCCAAGCTTACTGAATCCCAGCGGGGAAGGCTGGGCTGAATTTGGGAGGGCTCTTCCCCGAATTAAAGCCTTCGGGGAAGGCTGGCCTCCCTGAATGCTGGAATTCGGGAGGGCTGGCCTTCCCCGAATTCCAGCCTTCGGGCCTTCCCCGAAGGCTGGAATTCGGGGAAGGCCAGCCCTCCCGAATTCCAGCATTCGGGGAAGATTATCTTCCACGAATGCTAGCATTCGGGAAAGGCTATCCTTCCTCGAAGGTTGCGATTTGGGAGACTTTCCCGACCCCGAACCCTAGCATTCGAAAAAGTTGGGATTTCCCGAATGTTAGGTTTCGCGAAATATCTTCATTTTCAAGTTTCAATCTATATTTTATTTTATTGATTTTTTTTATAGGAATCGAATTGTGCAATCCAGGAATTTGATGTTATTCAACAATTTACTACGAATGAGGTATGATAGATTTTTAATAATTTTGTTTGAATTATTGAAAAAAATATATCTGAATATTTTTTATTGTTGTATTAGCTATTTGATACTAGAGAAGCACTTATTGGATGGGCTAAGAAAATTGAAAAACAAAATGGAATTGTGATTGTGATCAAGAGTTCAGAATCTGGGGGTCCTGGAAAAAGAACTAGAGTTCGTCTTGCTTGTGAACGTAGTGGAAAGTATAGATCATCAAAGAGGAAAGAATAAATAATAGGAGAATTAAAATGAAAGTGCACAGGTTCAAAAAAGTGTGATTGTCCATTTGAATTACTTGGTATGAAATTTGAGCAGTGGAAGTTGAAAGTTGTATGTGGACTGCACAATCATGCACTAGCAGTTCAACTGGAGGGTCATTCATATGCAAGGAGGCTTACAGAAAAAGAGAAAGTAATTTTAAAAACAATGTTTGAGAATCTCGTGAAACCTAGAAATATTTTGATGAGCCTCAAGGCAGATGATGAGAATAATATTACTACTATCAAAACTATATATAATGCGCGTCAAAGATATAAACTTATTGAGAAATGTGGTAGATCACAAATGCAACAGTTGATGAAGAAATTAAGAGAATGTAATTATGTGGAGTGGCACAGAAGCGATGGATCAAATTGTATTACAGACTTATTTTGGGCTCATCCGATGTCCATAGATTTATTAAAAATATTTCCACATGTCTTGATAATGGATTGTACATACAAAACTAACAAGTATAGATATCCACTTCTTGAGATTGTTGGTGTGACATCCACTGAGTTAACTTTCCTATTGCATTTGTATTTATGAACCATAAAGACGAGGATAACTACACATGGGCTATGGAGAAATTAAAGAATGTGATGGGATCTAATACATTTCCAGGAGTAATTGTCACTGATAGAGAATTAGTGTTGATAAATGCAATACATAAAGTCTTTCCAAGTACAACGACCTTATTATGTAGGTGGCATATATCTAAAAATGTACTTGCTAAGTGTAAGAAATTTTTTAATAGGAAGGAGACATGGGAGAAGTTTATGTTATAATGGAATCTTCTTGTTTTTGCCTCTACTGAGATTGAGTATCAAAGTCTGCTTTGTGACTTAATGGTTGAGTATCATGCATATGAAGAAGCACTTGATTATGTGAGAGAGACATGGCTGAATGATTATAAAGAAAAATTTATTCCAGTGTGGACAAATAAAGTATTACATTTTGGCAATGTTACTACTAACAGGTATTCTTTAGTAAACTCAAATCTTGTTGTTATTATTTTTATTATAATATCTCTAATTAATCTCTTATTAATCTAATATTGCTTATGTTTTTATTCAAAGGGCTGAGAGTGCACATGTGAAGTAGAAGAGATATCTGGGATCATCTCAAGGTGATTTTGAGTCATCATGGAAAATTATCAATTCTCTTATTGAGTTACAACATACCGAGATAAAGGGGTCTTTTGAGAAGAGTTTAATGTTGGTACAACATATTTCAGGCCAGAAATTTTTAGAGAATTGAGAGGTATTATATCAAGAAATGCAATGAATATGGTATTAAAGCAAACACAGATAGCTCAAAAAATTGGGGTGGATAAGGTTGCATGTGGATGTGTGATAAGAAGCACACATAGTTTACCTTGTGCACATGAAATTGCAGAATTAATGATGGAGGAACGACCAATTCCTTTATCATTTGTGCACCCTTATTAAACAAAATTAGATTTAGTGAAGACTATTGATGTGTCCTCAGTGTTAACAATTGATCCAGAGTTAGAAAGTTTATATAATATATTTCAATCAGAACCAGCAGGAAGTAAAATCGTATTAAAATAGAAGTTGAGAGAATTAATAGATCCAGCTACGACTTCATTGATCCCACCAAGTGTGAAAGTTCGGACAAAAGGTAAGCCATCATCAAAGAATAAAATTCAGGTTGATACATCCACTCGACGTGATCCATCATATTTTGAAATAGTACAGTCTATTCATGATAGTATATCTCCAGCAACACAGAGCTCAGTTAAGACACTGAATGAAGGTAAACTTTATCGTACCAGTGTTAAACATAGATTGTTAGGCTATGATGCTTCATTCCCATAAAAAATACATCATTTTATACATAATATTGTTAATGTGGAGTCGGATGGACATTGTGAATTTCGTGCTATTGCTGCGTTACTTGGAATGAGTGAGCACAACTGGAGGGATATTCATATGAATCTGATTGGAGAGTTGCATACTTTTCATGATGAGTATATAGAGTTATACGGATCTGCTATGCGTGTAGATGAGTTAATGCACGCACTTTCTTGCTTTGAGTATGTTACACCTCCTCAACATTGGATTACTTTACCTGACATGGGTCATTTGATTACTTCAAAATATAATGTTGTGTTGGTTCATTTATCTCGAATGCAGTGTCTTACCTACCTTCCATTGAAATCAGCCGCCCCTTCAGTTATACAACATAGAATTATTACTATTGGTTTTGTGGATGATTGTCATTTTGTACAGGTATTATTATTTAATAATTTATTTATATATTTCTATAATTATGTTAATATAAATTTTGTACTAACAATATTATCTTATCATTTTTTCAGGTGTTTCTTAAATCAGGTTCACCAATTCCTCCCGTTGCATGTAATTGGCATAAATATCGATATGATATTGCACGTGATTGTGAAACACCATATATAACTCGAATTCAAGTATTTCTGTCTCTTATTAACAAAAATGTTATTACAAAGGATGTTTTTGATTTAACTGATGAATGACGAATTACCAATGTGTATGTTTTACATTATATATTTTTGATTTAACTATGAATGATGAATGTGTATGTTTTATATTATATGTTTGTAATATTTATTTATTTTGTTAGAAGTGTCAAAATTGCACAAAGTTATACTTCTTTCTTTCATTAATTTATTCTTTTAATTTTTGTGTAAATGGTATTAAAATTAGATAAATCATAATAAAATTTAACAGTAAATATTAAAATAAAATATCATTACAAGTTATACATAATTCAAAATTATAATTTACGAATTACAACCATAAACAACAACAACAACTATAAACAACTTGGTGCTATAAACAACAACTACACAACAACTATAAGCAAGCTATAATTAATCCGAAGTGAATTATCTTTTTAGAGGAGATGTACGAGATGTGGACGCTCCAATATTATCAACATCAGGATGCTGAGAACCTAGAATATTATTCACCCCAAGACATGTCTCCCTCCATGCATCAGTAGATACAGGCTTAGTACTTGATATCGTCTGGTTGATAGCATATAATGCTAGTCGATTACGCTGAAATAAAAATAATTATATTATTTTTTTTTAATTTAAATAAACTAAATTCAATAATAACTTAAATATAATTTATAAACTTACTGATTCAGCAAAACTGAGCATATCTTTTGCACCTCTATCAAAACTGGATCGATGTATAGGATTTTGTATAATTGGATGTGTAATAGCTTCATACCACGTTAAATATTCAGGTGTAAAATGCCATGAAAATTTAGAATAATTACCACGTCGACGTGGTGGTAATAAATGCATATGCCATCGATTCCAAATATCATCAACAAATGTATAAATTACCCGATATGAAGCTGTATCCAAACCTCGCCTAGCTTCAACATGTGATAATGGGGGTGGAGGAATAGTTTGCACATGTCCAAATTGTCGTAAAACTCTCTCAAGATGATATGGTTCTATAATATTTTCACATTTCAGACAACCTGAGAAAAATATAATTTGTGGAAGTGGATGTTGTGCCTGAACCCTCCCATACGGCGTCCAAATCAACTGTAAATATTATTTAGTTTAAAATGTAATTTTATAATATATTAATTAACTTACAAATCATATATTTGATAAATACCTCATCCGGTGATAAATCATCAAGCTACTCCCTAATAGATTGTAAAGAATTAGTATCACGAACAGGTATCCAACGGAGAGCTCGTGGCTGATCGTCACTATATAACAAGTTACATCTAATTCTAGTAAAAGGGAAATGCTCATACACCCATGCCTGTAAATTTAATATAAATAATTATGTTAAATATATATAAATATATGATATAAAATTATAAAATTAAAATAATTACCTCAAGTAAGGTAAGATATCCAGCAATACTCCTCACCTCTCGTCTAGTAGCAATGCCGAGCTATCGATACAAATATGCGAGACATGCAGCTCCCCATGCATAATTACCGATCATACTTAAATCATCTAATAATGTCAAATACGCTACTGAAACTAATGTCCCACTCTTATCTACAAATAAAGTACAACCTAATAAAAATAACAGATATGCTCTACTAATATGTTCAATCTCTTCATTAGAAACCTCAGTTGGTATATGCATAAATGTTCTTCAATCTAATTTTACAAATGCTCCTCGATTCTCTCTAATTTGTTGTGTTGCTACATTTAATGAAACCCCAAGTAACCTACATAATAAATCACTAGCTTCACTAGGTGTCAACTGATGAGGCACAGATACAGATCTTCCTATTACTGGAATCTTCAAATAGCAGCAACATCATATAATGTTATACTTATCTCTCCAAATGGTAAATGAAATGTATTAGTCTTAAGCTGCCATCTCTCTGTAAATGCTGAGACTATAGCATGATTTATATATCGATAACTACACTCTATCAATGGTGACAGACTAGAACCCATAACAATATCACGAACACGAGGCTGATTATCCAATGGCCATTCAGGAATTTTAAGGCCATGATTTCTACATTTTAATATGCCTCTTTCTTGTTAAAAAATTCAAATACCTAATTATTTAAATTATAAAAACTTGCAATAGGTAATTATTTAAATTATAAAGATAAATATTAAAAAAATTAATATAACTTACCTCTCCTGCCCATATTGCAAATGCAACATGATTTTTAAAACTTTTTAAAATAGATCTATCACTAGGGCCCCCAGGTAATGGTTCAGAAATATCATCCTCGTGCTGAGAGGAAGATGGTTGATCCGTTGCTTCCCCTTGATTAGGGTTGGGATGCTCCTCAACTGGTGTCACATAATCTGCTACTGGCTCTTCTACTGCCTCTAAAATATTCGGTTCACTAGAACTCTCGATCCTCTTTCTTTTTCTAGTTAACGCAGTAGGACGCTCCCGAGAAGAAGAAGACTGGCGAGATTAAGAAGCTTCACCTCTTCTTCTACCACGTACCATATCTACAAAATAACACAAATAAAAAATAGCACGTAACTACAAAATAACACAAAAAGAAAAAATAGCAGGTATCATAACTACAAAATAATACAAAAATACAAAATATTAAACAGAACATTACAATAAAAAAATTATTAAACAAAAATTATTGTACCATAGGAATCCATGTTTCCCGAACTCTAGAGTTCGAGCATCACCAGCTTTCCTGAACTTTAGAGTTCGGGAAAGTTGGTGTTTCCCGAACTCTAGAGTTCGGGCAACAACAGCTTCCCCGAACTCTGGAGTTCGGGAAAATCAATGTTTCCCGAACTCTGGAGTTCGGTACCCAAAAATATGTTAATATAATTATATAAAATATTTAATATGTTAATATAATAATTATATAAAATATTTAGTTGGGAAAATCCATTATTAGATTTAAAAAATTAAGTAAAAAAATATATATTTGCTTGTATTAAAAATTAAATTATTCAACTCCAATACCTAAATAAAAAATTAAGTATAAAAAAATATTAATTAGCACTATTTAATTAAAAAATTAAGTTTTTTCAAATATTTGTATAAAAAATAAAATAAAAATTAAGTATAAAAAATATTAATTAGCAATATTTAATTAAAAAATTAATTTTTCACAAATATTTGCATAAAATATAAAATAAAATAAAAATTAAAAAAAATTAAAGCGCAAAAGGGTTGGGCCGCTCCCGAAACCTGGGTTTCAGGAGAGGTCCAACCCTCCGAACCCTAGGGTTTGGAGGCGCCAGCCACCTCCGAAACCTGGGTTTCGAAGGCATCGCATGCCTCCGAAAGCTGGGTTTCGGAGGCGATGGACGCCTCCGAAACCCAGCTTTCGGAGGCGAGGGACGCCTTCGAACAGCCCAATCGAACCCAAAAATCATGTTTGACATTAGATCGAACCCAAAAATGATGTTTCTTGACATTAGCTCACTGATACAACCCAAACAATAAAAAATGTAAGTAAAACTTACCTCAGCAAGCGCGCACAGGCTGTAAAGAAGGCGACGGCTGCGAGTGTGGTGTAGGGAAGTTTCAAAGGAGAGTGGAGGTTGAGAACGACGGTGAGGTGCAGCAGGGAGGTGTATTTGTATGAGTGAGGGCAAATTTGGAATATAGTTGGCTGCAACAAGTAATAATTTTGGCTACGAAGAGTAATTATTAAATTTATTTTAATTATAGGTGCGAAGAGTAAAAAGCTAAGAATTTTCCTTCAAAAAGATTGTACATATTTATTGGGTCATTAGAGCGCAGACCATTGGAGCTTTTGGACACCTATACAATGGCAGGGGATATTTGCAGCATTGTAGTAAAGTTAGAGAATTTACAACTTCTGCAATAAGCCTAAAGGGGAACCGACCTCAGTTTTCCCTTCATTTTTTGGGATTATGCAGATGGGTGACCATCAATTTAATTATGACGTTTCTTTGCATCTTGCCTTGAGAATACAATGTTAAACGAACGTTAATTCACTGCCTTCTTTCCAAAATCGTCATGTCCGTATGAAGGCATCTTAGGTTTTGACACCTCGATCCCGACTGCCATTGCTTAATCCTTATCCAGGCGCACAACTTCATGAGCACATGAATACAAATCAAGAGAAGAATGGCAGACGAAGCTACAGCCCGCAGAGCAAACCTTTCGGGTGGAGAATATACAACGAGGCACGCACAATCCATAGCTATGGAAATCCAACTCAAGTTTTCCAAAAGGGCCTTCACCAATACGATCTTTCTCTCGTGCCCTGCACTTATTCTGCAAATAATCCTTAAACAAAGCAAACCCACGATTAAAAATGAAGTAGACGACCGGCCCCTGTACCCGTACCCGTACCCATACCCGTAAGAGACCCACTTTCCCCCGACAGTGAGCGTCTCTTTGCGACACACGCAGGACGTGCACTCCCCAGAAAGGGTTGAGGACGCCAAGGCGTCGAAACCTGTATAGTAAGGCAGGATGATCGAATCGACGTATAAACTCGCATGCAAAATCCCGGAGATTGTCGATGCGTTGTAGATAGCGTACTTGAGGTCTCGTTCGGCCGCCATGCAGTCGACGGCGATGGCGGAAATCTGGATCAGCTGCAGCATGGAGGGGCCGATGCATGAGAGTGGAAATATGGTGCTAATCCTGCGTCCGTTGGAGAGTGCCAAGAGGGTCATCGGTAGGGAAATGGGGCCGTTTGGTAGCATGAATCTTCTTAGACGTTGGGCAGAAAAATTACGAGTAACTTTCCAGTGGAATAAGGTTTCCAGCAACATAGAGATTAGGGTTGCAAAGTATGAAGCTATGGAGAAAGAAGCTACGAGAATGTCAACAGAAGGAGGGTAGTTACTTGGGTTGCCGGGGCTGTCGCAGTAGTAGTGAAAAGGGCAGTTGATGGGATCCATGGTCTCTTCTAATTGCCACCTCGTACATTTGAAGAACAATGATGCACGGGCGGCGGCTTCATTATTCTCTTCTAATTGCCAGTTAATCATTGATCTCTCTCTCTCTCTCTCTCTCTCTCTCTCTCTGAAATTATATTATCCTCTCCTAGATATATAACCTTTTCTAGCTATCCTTGCGTGAAGATCGATATATATCGCTGTTATAAAATGTTTGACGGAGGCATGAAGATATGTATACTCCTTAATTGGTCTAAGGTATACATGTAGTGGCAGTTGAGGTGTTATAAATAAGCAGGTGGGTTGGTAATTGTCCCTTCGGAAGCAATTTAGGGTGGGGAGTAATTTCCAAGTCAAGCAGTTTGGTGGGTGACTACAATGGGCTTCTATAATAGCGTCATCAATTCATGTATATAAAATAAAAAAATAAATGATATTTAAAAAATTCACGGCGTGTCTTCCAATTCTCCAACCTAATATTGCCATTATGTTACTGAAAAAGCTTAATCCAATCCATTCGTTAACCATTTGATCAGTAATTGATCCAAATAAATGAATGTTCAGTTGCACCAAATTTTACCCATTGATGGGACGTGGCCCTACTGACTCATTCTTCATTTCCAAACTTGAATCACCGCACACAACTTAAACATCCTGCAGAATGACCCATAAAATAACACATTAATATAAGTTGAATTCCTCCCTGTGTCTATGTGATGAAGTCTGCCGGCTCTGCCCTACGATTTGGCCTTTGAGTTGTCCTTTCGGATCTTTTGTACTGAGATTTTATGATTTATAAATAATTTTAGAATAAAAATTAATAATTTTACAGCTGATATCGCACCCCGCGGCCTAGCGAAGAACGCCGTGGGTGGCACCCCCACGGCCCAATGGATAAAGTTGAGAACGGCACCACCACCAAAATATTTTCTTAAAATGACGATGCACAAATTAGATAATTTTGATATTTAAATTTTTTTTCAAATATTATATAAAAAAGATAATTAATTTTAATCCCAAAATGATTTCAGGATACGAGGATAAAGTCATTTACAAAAATTAGAAAAAATTAAAATAAACCACTACAAGAATTTGAGGGTTTTACCCACACATAAATTATCCACACATATTATACGTAGGTATTTACCCACACATAATAGTAATATGTGTGGGTAATTAAATTAGATAAGCTCGTTACATTATCCACATTTATTATGTGTGGGTAAATTGATATACCCATACTTATTTTGGCGGAAAAAATTCCCTCCACTTTCAATGGTTGCTGGGATATTTTTCGATAAAATTTTAGCTGATGTGTCATTTATTTTGGATTATATTTCCCACACATATTAATAAATGTTAGGTATATGTGGGTAATTGTTTATAAACTTACCCACACATAATTATAAATGTTATATATGTGTGGGTATCCACACATTAGATGATGTGTCAGTTTTTTGGATTATATTGCCCACATATATTAATAAATGTTCCGTATATGTGGGAAATGTTTTATAAACTTACACACACTTAAATTACCCACACATATTATATGTGGGTATTTACCCACACATAATGGTAATATGTGTGGGAGATTAAATGAGACAAACTTATTACATTATCCACATTTATTATGTGTGGGTAAATTGATATACCCACACTTATTTTTGCAGAAAAAATTCCCTCTACTTTTAGAGATTGGTGAGATATTTTTTGATAAAATTTTATGTGATGTGGCATTTATTTTGGATTATATTACCCACACATATTAATAAATGTTACGCATGTGTGGGCAAGTGTTTAAAAAGTTATCCACACATAAGTACAAATGTTATATATGTGTGGGTATTCAAGTATTAGCTGATGTGGCAGTTTTTTGAATTATATTGCCTACACATATTAATAACTGTTACGTATGTGTGGGTATTTAAGTATTAGCTGATGTGGCAGTTTTTTAGATTATATTACCTACACATATTAATAACTATTACGTATGTGTGGGTAATTATTTATAAACTTACCCACACATAAATTACCCACATATATTATATTTACCCACACATAAGGGTAATATGTGTGGGTGATTAATTGAGACAAACTCGTTATATTATTCACATTTATTATGCGTGGGTAAATTGATATATCCACATTTATTTTGGAAAAAAAAATTCCCTCCACATTTAGAGGTTGGTGGGATATTTTTTTTATAAAATTTTATGAGATAGGGCATTTATTTTGGATTATATTACCCACATAGTTTAATAAATGTTATGCATGTGTGGGTAATTGTTTATAAACTTACCCACACATAATTACAAATGTTATATGTGTGGGTATCCATGTATTAGCTGATGTGGCTGTTTTTTGAATTATATTACCAATATATATTAATAAATGTTACAAATGTGTAGGTTATTATTTATAAACGTACCCACACATAATTACAAATGTTATATATGTGTGGGTATTCATGTATCTATGATTTCATACTTAAATTACAAAACTACGTCGTTTTAATTTTTATAATTTAAAATAATTTATTATTTTATTTTATTTACAAATACAAATAATAAACCTAAAACTAAATCTCTACACTAAAATTCGCCTTTCCCTAAATTAAATCCCCTTTTTTGCTCATCAAGCTCTTTTATTCATCTGCTCATTTCTAAAATTTCTAAAACTTTAACAAATACACGGTACCATTAACCTCATAAAATTTTTCTATAGGAATAGAGACAAAGTTGTGAAGTTCTGGACCTTTTCCCATCATTTCCAACGTTTTTCATACCGGTTATTTTCTTTCTCTTTTCTTTGATTTTTTTGCATTTAAGGGTTATATTTACAATTTTTCCTTATTGAATCTATTTTCATTAATTCTAATCAAAAAATAATTATTAAGATCTAATTAACACTATTATAAGCAATTCCTAATATAATTCTGTAAATGCTCGAATATAATTATTAATTTATTATAATTAAGCATTAATTATTTGTTGATAATACAAAATAGTAAAAATTATGAACATATTAAAATTAATACAATATATGATGTGGATTATGCTGCATTAGAGTGTCTGAACAAGCACTAGAATTCGAATATATGATTATAGTGTCGCTGTTCAATTTTATGGGCGTAGAGTTTACATACAGTGTCCGTTTTTAGCCTATAATATATGCTTTTAGGGTAGCTCGACGAACATGATTGAACTAGCTGCTTTGCCACTATTGTTATCGTGTTTTAACCATTTTAAATTGCCTTTTATGATTATTTATGATTCCTTTATTTTACGTCTGAATTATGTCTTTGTTTTATATCTATTCTGTAAAGGCTAATCTATTTAGAGTCTGTAACCCATTAGGGTGTCGTATTTTTTTATATAATTGAATCTTAATTTTCAAGATCATTAACAAATCATATTAGTTCAACACACGTAGCTTGCTTGACTGTAAGGATAGGAGTCTGTTGAGATACTATGGCCACATGGCATTACTTTCTACTTTTGTCTTGTTTTACTGGTGGTGTTTTGAGCAACGAATGGGCAACGCCAGTCCGTAACACGGAAGTGCAAACTGAATAAAAGGGATTTTTTCAATAATTGCTTTTTGTTTGGGGGTGTTTGTTTTTTCACTTTTTATTTTCTGAACTGTTTTTATAATTCAAAGTTGTATGATGTTTTAATTAATTAAAAAAAACTTATCATTACTATAAAAACATAAATAAAGCAAATAAAAATGAACGTTAAAATTGAGACTGTAAAAAAAAGTCTAACAATAAAATTGGACAGTGATAAATCTGCCCATTCAACTTCTAAAATATCTATACATCCATTATCTAAACTAATATGTAAACGTGGAAGTTAATCAATCATAGCGTTATTTTTTTATTATTTTAGGAAACTATTTTTTTATTAAATTTATTATAATTATTAAATTTATTATATAATTAAATTTTTAAATAAATATTAATTTGATATAATAATTTAAATTATTTCATTACCATATTTTAGATTATTATTTGAAATTATTATTTTATTAGTTATCATAATCATAAATTATTTTATTTTTATCAATTAAATAATTAATAATATTATTTACATAAATTATTTTATTTTTATTTAACAAATAAATATTTTAAAAAAACAAAAACCATGGGCAGTAACTACACCTTGTATCTTTCTCTCTCTCTCTCTCCTCTCTTCCTCCCCCAAATCAGTAAATCCCTAAATCTAACCCTAACTCACCCCCCCTCTTTCTCTCTATCTGTGAAATACTCTCGCCGTCGACCTGTTCGTCGCTACCTCCGCCTCCAGTTGTCGCTGCCTCTAGCTTATTCAGGCTTTGCCTCTGCATCCGCCGTGCCAGATTCGCCTCTTAGAACACCCTGTTATACATGTGAGTATATGTATATGTATATATATGTGTGTATATATCTGTGTGAGTATATGTATATGTATATATGTGTGTGTGAGAATCTTGTGTGAGTATATATATATGTGTATATATGTGTGTATATGTATTACAGAGTTATACGGAGAAGCTCTGTAACTGTTTCCCCAAAACCCCTCCTTCTTTCACTTTCCTTTTCATTTTCTTACTTTCCAAACAGTAGCCCAAATAAGATTATTAGTTAATGGCCTACCTCCCTTCTTAGAAGATCTCCTGCTCCTTGTCGATTTCAAGGACAAGTAGCCAGCCCTCTTTGACATTCCCTGTACCATCATTTTATTTTCCACTGAAAACGAATAATTCAACTTGAAAGTTTACTGTTGGTTAGAAATTATAATAGTTTGTTTTTATAATTAATATTTTATGTGTTTATTTGATGGGTGTAATTTAGAGATTATTGTGAATATTTAGTGAATTTAGTCAACGTACACTCAAATTTGACTTGGGACCCAACTTGAGCTTGGCCCTTGGCACTTTACCTAGAAATGTTTTTTGTTTTTTATTTTTGCTGAAAAACATGAGAAAAATATTTATAATTGTAATACTATGTGTATTTCAATAAAAGAAATCATGTATTATCATATATTGGAATTGTAAATAGATGAAGTGGGTTATATATGATAAATTAAAGAATTAAAATAAAATTTTATGCTCATCTAATGTTATGGATTGAAATGATTAGGCTTAATTTAAAATAAAACTTAAAAAGAAAATGTTTCAATCACGGCTCAACCAATTTGCTTCCATTCTTCTGCCAATTCCCAATTGAATGTAAATTCCTAAGCATGCAAATTAATTAAGTGATAAATAAATCAAAAATGGATTTTTGAATACAATAAATTATATCATCCTGATCATAAACTAAGTAACTTTAATCCACTGTTTTGTTTTTTAAGTTTTAGTTAAACAATTTTCTTTTTAAGTTTTAGTTAAACAATTTGTTTTATATGCTTATTCATATGATGTAAAAAAATGCCACAAGTGCCATAATTTGATAGTCAATTTATTAAAAATAATTACGGACCTTTTTATTATCTTGTGATTAAGGTAAAATGGTAGAATTTTACATTTAGTGGGTTGCTATTAATTGATTGTAAGAGAGAGAGACTTAATAGCAATTGATCAATGGTTGATCATTTGGGTACACGTTTTGAGTGTTTTCTTATATTTTTTATTATTTCATTTTGTTTGTTTCTAAATCTAAAGATTAACCACAACCACTGTAGGTGGGACTTTACCAAAGAGATCAAGACATAACCTAATAAAAAAAAGTCGGCAGCCTGGCATCCACCCACTACTAATTTGGGTTATTTTTCTCCTTCATTTGCATGATTGCATCTGCATGTATAAATAGATATATATATATATCATCTTCCACCTTATTAATTAATTCTCTCATTTCTATTCTTTTTCTTGCTAGCTGCTTATTATAATTTGAAACTGATCTCTTTGGTTTTTTTTATTACTTTTCTACATCAAATCAAATCGAATTACAGAACCAACACTCCATATGCACAAGTAGATTGGCCGTGTAATTAAATGAGAAGCCAAATGTTTATTTTTTTTTTTTTTCCTTTTTGTTCTAATGCATTTCACATAGTAGTTTGTTTGATTAAGAAAGAAATTGGACATGGATTAGATTAGATTAGATTAGATTAAGTCTATTTGAATTCTCTGTTTCTATCTGTTTCGCATGTTAGCTTCATAACAAGAAAATAAAATGCTTAACTTAAGTCTTCTTTAGGGCTATGTTGAGTTCCGTTATCATGAAAACAGAAATTTGAAACTTCTGCTATCGTTAAAGTGAAATGTATAATTTAAGCATCTGACGCAAACATTTGTTGTGCTTCATTAGTGAATAATGTAGGCATGACTATTTTGTCTAGGCTTTATGTGATAATAATCTAAGTTGCCAAGTTACTTAATCCAACTTCCTGAACCCTCTCTTTGGGTCCTTATACATGATATTTCAATATATGAGATGATATGTTATTTCAAGGCATAAGAGGAGGCTAAGGAGTTCTCTTCTTTTTTTGGAATGGTTAAGTGATCCCTTTTAATGGCTTATTTTTTATTGTGCATGCATTAAAAAAATGCTGTGATGAATGCATGGGAAATGCTTAGTATTAATCAAACAATTAATCCCATCATATTTCCTGGAAAATCTAGGAGGAGGTTACCACGTTACAGGCTAATATTTCACGTTACAACTATTGTGTACTAGTTTCATAAAAGCAATATAGGTTTAACTAACATTCCTTTGTGTTAACGGTCATATATTTATTTACTTAATATGTCTTAATGTGTTACTTTTGTGTAGAGTGTGAAAAGATATAGAGTATGGATCGTGAATGGGTAAAGAACCCGAATAGGGTATCTCCTCAGTATGTGGCAGGGATAGAAGAATTTATAACTATTGCAAAAGAGAGTTTGAATTCTGCGGGGTTAACTCTATGCCCATGCTTAAACTGTGCTAATAGGAGGTTGCAAAGTATAGATCTCATTAGAGCTCATTTGATTAAAAAGGGAATTGATAACTCATACACACGATGGATGTACCATGGTGAGGAAGAATCTGAGGAGGAAGAAGGTGTGGGCAACGAGGAATTCTTTAATGAGCAATTTGATGGATTGGGAGAAGGATTGCATGATGCGGTTGGTGTTGACCTTTTTAATATTGGGCCTACGAGTGACTTTGTTGGAAATGAACGACCAGCTATTGAAGAAGCCCGTTATGAGAAGCTATATGAAGCTTTAAATAATCCTGTATATAATGGATGTGAAAACTTCTCTACTTTAACCTTTGTTGTGAAGCTGATGAATATAAAAGTGATGAACAAGTGGAGTGATAATTCTTTTGAGATGCTATTGAAGCTAATCCATGAGGTGCTCCCAAAGGGTAATAATTGTCCAAAGAACTATTATGACACTAGAAGATTGCTTTGTGATGTCGGTTTGGGTTATGAGCATATTGATGTTTGTCTATATGATTGTGTTATCTTCTATGGTGAACATAGTAATGCTACAATATGTCCTGTTTGTAAATATAGTCGCTATGTTTGTAACAAGATTCTGCATAAGAGGTTGCGATACTTCCCTATCAGGCCTCGTCTGAAGCAGTTATATAGCTCACGACACACAGCTAAAGACATGCGTTGGCATAAAGAAATTCGTGCAGAAGAGCCTGGAGTGTTGCGTCATCCTGCTGATGGGAAGGCTTGGAAGCACTTTGATGAGTTGTACCCTGACTTTGCTGCTGATTCAAGGAATGTACGATTGGGGTTAGCTTCAGATGGGTTCAATCCATTTAGCAATATGTCGACAACACATAGTATATGGCCAGTCATTTTGATGCCTTATAACATGCCGCCTTGGCGTTCAATGCATAAGAGAAACTACCTCTTAACGTTGTTGATTCCAGGACCAAAGTCCCCTGGTAAGGACTTTGATGTATCTTTAAGACCCCTTGTGGATGAGCTTAAAGTTTCATGGTGTAACGGAGTTCAAGCATACGATGAATACTCCCGATCAAGTTTCACTCTTCGTGCAACAGTTATGTGGACAATTAGCGACTTCCCTGCTTATGCTTACTTGTCTGGGTGGAGCACTATGGGTAAATTGGCATGTCCGATATGCCTTGAGGATACTCGTTCTAGACGAATTCGGGGAAAACAATGTTATACAGGGCACAAATGCTTCTTAAGTAAAACACACCCGTGGCGAATGAGTACAGAGTATGACGGAAAACCAGAAAAAAGGGGACCACCTCGTCAATTTTTCGGTGATGATATTTTGTTGCAGTTAGAAGAGGTACCTATATGCACCCCTGGTAAAGCACCTAATAATGATGATAGAAAACGTAAACGTGGTGTTGATGAGTTGAATTGGTCAAAAAAGAGTATATTGTTTGAACTACCATATTGGTCAAAGCTATTGATGCGTCATAATCTTGATGTCATGCATATTGAAAAAAATGTTTGTGATAATATTGTTGGAACCTTGTTAAATGATCCCATGAAGTCGAAGGATACTGTGAAGGCACGTTTAGACTTGGAGGATCTTAACATTCATAAAGAATTATGGTTGAAGGAGTGGAATGGAAAATTTGAGAAACCTCATGCAAATTACACGTTGAGTAAATCAGATTGTGAGGGATTTTGTGACTTTATCAAGTTAGTTCGCTTACCGGATGGGTATGCTTCAAACATCAGTCGTTGTGTGACAGACTCTCATACACTTGGTGGGATGAAAACACGTGATTGTCATGTATTGCTCCAAAAAATACTACCAGTGGCCATTCTCCCATACTTAGACAAGAAAATACGAGCCACACTGATTGAATTTTGTCAATTCTTTCAAAAATTAAGTGCCAAGACTCTATATGTCAACGAACTTGAGAATATGAAGACAGGGATTGTTATCATACTATGTAAACTTGAAAAGATATTTCCTTTGTCATTCTTTACAATCATGGTTCACTTATGTGTGCATTTACCTGAACAAGCATTGTGGGGTGGACCAGTCAGTTCGAGGTGGATGTTTGGCATTGAACGTCGCATGGGTACATATAAGGGATACGTTCGTAACTTTTCACGCCCTGATGGTTCCATTACTGAAGCATATGTTGTTGATGAGACTGTGACATTTTTATCTCGATATTTGCATAATATTGAGACAAGATTCACACGTCTAGAACGTAATTGGGATGTACCTTGTACACAACATAAGATGGAGTTATTTAACAATAAGATTTGTACGATGGGGGCCTCTAAATTTGGTAAGCTAGGGGTTTTTGACCATGTGGTGCAATGGTACCTTTTGAATAATTGCGGAGATGAACTTGATGGTTACATAAAGTGAGTTGGGTACATATAAAATATTATTAAAATGTAATTAATGCTTCATTCTAAAATAAGTATTGACCAGTTGTTTCATTACAGTGAGCATAAAGAAGTATTGCGTTTGAGAAATGTGCGGGAAGAAGATTTCGAAGTCGTACAAAAACATGAATTTCCTTCTTGGTTCAAGAACAAGGTTAAAATCTTCTATATATATATATATATTTATTTTTTGTAATTCGTCTTAAATTATTATCTCTAATATTAACTGTCTACAGATGGCTAATCTTAGAGTCAATGGCGATCCTAAAGCAACTGATGATTTGTACTCATTGTCACAATATGCGGATGATCGTTACACAATTTGGCATAGTTGCATTGTTAATGGCGTTAGATTTCGCTGCAAAGAACGTGATGATAAGTTCAAGACACAATGTAGTGGAGTTTGTACAGAGGGTGATTATGAGAGTAGTGATTTCACATATTATGGTGTTCTACTTGAAATTTTAGAATTGGATTTCATCTATCAACGTACGGTATTCATGTTTCGTTGCAAGTGGTACAATACTGATCCCAAAGGAAAAAGAATAGTGGTTAATAATAATTTGACATCACTTGACATTACATCTAATTGGTATGCTGAAGATCCATTTATTTTGGCCACACAAGCTCAACAAGTTTTTTATCTAAATGATCGAAGTCGGGGAAAGAATTGGATGGTTGTACAAAAGGTAAATCATAGGAACATATATGATATAATTGAGCATGACGATGATGAAGAGAGGGTGAACGATGATATCTTTCAAAAGGAAGAATCTAGTGAGTTACCGCATTTTCAGCCAACGGAAGAGGTAGTCGACACGTCTTTATTGGTTCGGCAAAATGAAGAACCAATAAGTTTTCCTCATGAGTTGGTGGTTAAATTACGTAGTGAACAAATATTTCTTAATGATCGAGAACATAACTTGGAAGATATTGAGGATTATGATGACGATGGTAGATTTTTTATTACCGATGAAGTAACTTTAGAATCTGAGACTGATGACGACTCTGACGACCCAGATCTTGATGACAATGATGATGATGATGCATGATTTTTTATTATAGTTCTTACATGGCTCCTGGTGGGCGAAGGGGTAGGGGTGGACGAAGAGGACGGGTTGAAGGACAAACAAAGCCTATTGTTGCCCCTACTACATCAGATTCTGGTTTGTTGCATTTAAATTTATTGTTAATTTCAGGATTTTTCCAACACTTATATTTGGTGCTTATATGCATATTCATTTTTATATAGGAGAACATATTGGAGGACAGACAGAGCCTATTGCTGCCCCCATTACATCACATTCTGGTTTCTACCAACCTAGATTTATTATTGATTTCATTATTTTGCCAACATTTATCTTTGGTGCTTATATGCATATTCATTTTTATATAGGAAGGCAAGTTGGAGGACATATAGAGCCTATTATTGCCCCCACTACATCTCCATCAGTGGAGCCTATTACAGTCCCATCTCCATCAGTTGTCGCACACTCTGGTTTGCCAACTATCACAATCTGGTTTGCTGCATTTAGATTTATTGTTGATTCTATTATGAGTTTATTTGCTTAATGTAATAAATTGCCAAGTATAACAAAGTCAATTTCTGTTTCTAAGAAATTAAGATTTGAGTCATGATTAGATTAAATTATAACAAAGTCAGAATTCAATCAGTTTCTGTGTTTGACATCTTTAGCTACAGATGTGGATGTGCACACCTCATCTCAATCAACAGCCGCATATGTGGATGTGGATGCACCTGAAGGTTCAAATGGACGTGGGAGTACTTATGGACAACGTGCTCGGAAGCTGAAGAAACATGTTAAGGGAAAATTGATTGTGGAGTTCAATTTTACTCTTATGCAAGCTATTTGTGACAACGCATAAATGTTTAATAATGAAATTGGGTACATTGTACGTAAAAATTGCAGCTTTCAATATAAGGAGTGGAGATGTGTACCTTCGACAGTTAGGGCACCGCTTCGTCACAAACTTCTTGTAAGTAAATCATCATTTTATTACTTTTACTTTGTATATTTATATATTTTCTTATTCCTAATATTATATGACTTCTTTTCTTTTTTAGACTATTTTTGATATCAACATTGAGGATAAGAATGTACAAAAGGTCATCGATAAACAAATGCAACGAGTTTGGAGAGGCCACAAATATAAACTACAAGCTTACTTCAAAGAAATTGGAGGAGAGGAAAATCTAATTAAGGCCAAGAGTAAGTGCCATGAGGAAGTGAGCCAAGAGGATTGGGATTACCTTTGTGATCTTTGGACAAATCCTATTTTTATGGTAATGCTCATAATTGTTTTTTAGGATTTCTCTTTCTTATTAATGAAAATATATATTTATTAGTGAATTGTTGATTTTAAAAGGAACGAGCACAGAAGAATGCCGACTCTCGTGCAAAACGAAAGTGGGAATCTAGAAATGGTTCAAGGAGTACAGCGCGTCATCACGTTATTCGCGGAGCTAACTTAGATGCCCCGACAGGACATATTGAGACTTGGCATCTTCGACATTGGCATTCTGAACACGATTGGTCATCTCCAGAGTTAGAGGCTAAATATGTGAGTATATTATTTTTTTCCTAAGTTAAAAGAGTTAGAATACATAGAATGTTATCAAATTTAGCTAAATGAGAACTACACTCTTGGAACCATCTAGAGTAGATTGGAAATTGACATATGTCTTACATTTGATACCTTCATCATCCTTTCAGTTGACACATGAAGATGTTTTTAATTACTAATTAAAAACATTGGCATAATTGAGTATATACCCTATAAATTTAATTGCTTTACATTGGCATAATTGAGACTATATTTTTAATTTAAAAATAGTTGATTAAGAATATGTTGCATTTTTTTACAGGAACAAATGATGCAGCTAAGGCGAGATAATCCTCCAGATAAAATGACTGATAAAGATATTTTAGAAAAGGTCCTTGGACGACAATCTGTTCGATTGTTTGGTTGGGGGCGATCTCCTAGTACTTCTGGGACAACATGCACTAGTGAGGAGTCTAGTCGTCCAACCTACAATGAATTGGTAGAAGATTTGAATCAATACAAGTCTCTTTTTCGAGAGCTCCAGGGAGATGTAAACATGCTGCGATAAGTGTTAATTGAGAAAAATATTATGCCTCCTCCATCCACTCCACATGTACCATCGGATCATATGTAACGCCCCACTTTTCTTTTTCCAAGGTACACATACAAAGATGCATGATGACGCTAGCAACCGTATGGTAATCAAAGGGCGTTTATGGAAGCCTTTGCCAACAGAAGCAAGGATCGAACCTGAAAGCTTTATAAAACCATAAGCTCTATATTTAAGGCTTCCACTATATGCTTTTAACACAAAAACCATCTGAAAATCCATAATACAACTTGAAAATCTAGGGATCATTTAGGCTCCCTTTTACAACAAGTAAAACTCACACTAAAGTAATAGTACAACGCTTTGCAATTAAAACGTAAAGGAGCTAACTATCCAAGAACCACTTCCTTTCCTTTCCTCTGACTTGATTCCGGGGCACCTGTCACGACTAACCCACCTGGAACGTTGAATGTTCCAGGGGTATGAGACACCCAAGTTAGATAGTTATATCTAAGTGAGTGCAACAAGAAGAGATAACATGCATGTGATGAGATATGTAGAATGATATGAAACCGCCTGTGTGGTAGTGATGCCGAGGTGTTGCAATCACCCCCGCTGATCAATCATGTTCTCACATCTCCAAGACTTTTCACCAGTCTAACATGAGATCCTGACTTCAGCTAGCCACACACACCAAGTGATGCATGACAAAGAAAGAGAAAATGCTTGATTTAAAGGAAAGTCATGCTTATGCAAGTAATCATCCTTACCCGTGTGAAGATAAAATGTTCGGTATGTAATATAAAGATGCAAGAAGCACTCACCTTGCTGATTCGGAAGCTCTAAAGTACTGTTCATAGGGTTCGGGAAAGTTTTTCTGCAAAAATAACATAACTTCGAAACTCAAACCTAAACTATTTTTATATTAGGTCCTAGGGAAACATTTAAGGACCAACTGTACAAAATTTGGGCCCAAGAGGACATCTCACGCGCCCTCACGTGCTTGGGGAATGAGCCCCACGCGCTCCACTCGCGGCAATCAGGTGGCGCGTGAACTGCACGCGCCGCCCCTCCAGCTTTGCCGTCTTGAGGTTTTTTGGCCCGTTCTCCCTCATCCGAACTCCGATTTGACTTCCGTTTGAAACCACACGACCCTTATTCAATTATCTATTGAACTACGGAAAGAAATTAGAATTACCTTGCTGTTTTGTCGCTGTTTAATGCCTTTTACGTTGGCGGTCCAACTTTTCCGACGAAGTGTTTTACCACTCTATTTTTGGGCAAAGCTTCTCCTCTCAACTCACCTCCCATTTTCCTCTTGATTAGTGGTGATACTTTCCCTTCCATGGCCTTGGTATTTATAGGAATTTATGGCCAATCCAAGAGTGCCATGTGTCACTTGCCATGTGTCACTTAGATAAGGTTGTAATCATCACTTTCGTAGGATTGTGCCAAGTGTCCCTTGAGATTTGAACCATTTCTCCCCCTTGTGACATGTGTCCTTTTAAACATGTGCCACCACATGTTAATTTGATTTTTTCAAGATTCCTCATGATTATGTCTCCTAACTAAGTTAGCTTACTTGGTTCCTTTAACTAACTAGTTACAAGATATTTTAACTTCTTACAAATAACTCTTTAACCCAAATACTTATTTGCACTTATATCCCTTGAGCCCCTATAACTCCTTAAACTTCTCCAAAATACCTTAGATGATGTCCCCTTGTGATAGTTTCCGTGATTTTTCGAAAAACCCTTCATTCGTTCCTCGGCGATTACCTCGGAACTTCACATGTATCCTTCGATTTCCAAGGAAATGTTTTATTTCTTAAACAACAATACCTAGGAAAACTTCGGGTATTACATCATAGTTCAGGGCGATCTCGCCTCAGCTATTCCCGTCTCGACCCATCCAACTCCAGCCACTCCCTCCATTCTACTGAACAGGAGTTTGGGGATGGGATTTAATAATTTGTTTTATGCTTTTTTTTCATATATGTTTGAACTTTTTAGGTGACTTCATGATTTTATGCTTGTTTTGTGACTTTATCACTTTTTTTATGCATATATATTTGAACTATATTGTAATAGATGTTTCAACGATTGAAATTTTAAATATACAATTTTAGTTTTATCCACACATAATATGTTTTTTAGCCACACATATAAAAATTATCCTCTCATATAGAAATTATTTTTTATATTATTGCCCACACATAATATATTTATTACCCACATTATAATTTTTTTTTACCCACACATATTCTAAAATTTTTTAAATTATTATCCACACATAATATTTTTTTTACCTACACATAATGTTTTTTACCCACACATATGAAAATTATTTTTTATATTATTACCCACACATAATCTTAACTTTACCTACACATAAACAAATACACGTGTCATGCCACATCATTATTCAATTAAAGCCACATCATCAGCCATGTCATCAGACACGTCATCAGCCACATCATCAGCCACGTTACAATTACAACTTCCCGACATAAAAATACCTACATATACAAAAATATTTATCTACACATATATGTGTGGGTAATATCTTAAGTTTTGCCCACACATAAATATGTGTGGGTAAAAGTTTTTTTCTACCACCTGTTACCCACACATCTTGACATTTGCATTATGTGTAAGGAAAAATTATAGTTGACACATAAGGTAATTTTTACCCACATTTACGTGTGTGGGTAAAACCCTCAAATTCTTGTAGTGAACGTTATTTACAAGAATTATAATTGATATTGGAATACTTTTCACTCGCATGCTCACTGTGGCCAGGAGATTTCTATTCACAATGACTTACATGGATTATATAGGATGTTCACCCCCAACAAATAGAGGTCAATGGATCCCATCGATAAACATCTACCTCCATACACTACTGCACAGAGACCACACACAAAGCATTCTCACCTCTTATACCAGATGGTTCTGCTTAACGTAAAATCACTAACACCAGTGCACAAGACACTATGTCACCTCTAGTCAAAAGACCAGATATATAATCGAGAGGCAGTATTAGATCATTAATCCACAAGCTATGTGATTTATTGCAAACGTCACAATCAGTGGATATTCTTCCAACACCCATCCGCATATCTAGTATATGCATCCCATGCAATGTCGCATGTGACTCACCACCCCATTTCATTAGCATCTACATGCCAAATAATGCTAGTAACCCATGTACCAGTCCACTAATCAAATAATCATAGTCCCCTTTTGATAAGTCTAAGGATTTGAAATACCTTTAAAAAATCTTATATTAGAAATCCAAATCACACAGTCTCAACGGCTTGAGATTAGGAAGTCTAGGGACTTATTCATAAAAATGAGATGGAGAGATATGAATGAAGATATGACATTTTAATAATATCAAGAATAATCAACAATGTCATTCACATATATCCCATGTTATGTAAATCTAGCATCCATGACACTATCATTAACAAACTCTCACTTGTATTAAAGTTAATTTACAAGCAACAACTACTGTTGAGTCATAGAATATTTGAGTGTCCACTTAAGGATGTTTTTAATTAATAAATCCAAAATGGATGTATTTTAAATCAATAAATATAATTGTTGAATTTATTAATGAGTAATCCAAAGTGGGAATATTTTTCCCAAAAAGAAATCGTGAATAAATGGCAAAGGAATAATTAATAATATTAATAAAGTTAATATGCATGATTTTGATGGTAAAATTATCAAAGGAATAAATAACATAGTAAAAAATGAGAAAGAACTTTTGGCACGATTCCCAAAAAATGGGACTTTCTCCCGGAACAGTTTTTCCCGCGAGATCCTTTCCGCGAGGTTCTTTCCATGCACTCAACTGAGAGAACCTGTATTCTTTCTGCATGGTTCTCTCAGCAAAGCATTCCTCTTGGCACTCATTGTAACGATCCATTAGAGGGTTTATAATTTATTTAGTATTATTTAATTAATTTTTGAGTTAAAACAATTTGTCAATTAAATATTAAATGTTGCAATTAAGAAATTTTTAATTGAGAGAATAGCATTTAATTATGTGAAAAATAATTGCAAGGACATTGAGGTAATTTTAGATGTTTTAAATAATAATTTTCTATTATTAGAAATTATTTCAATAGTGATATTATGTATTTAAGAGAGAATCCATGAGTGAGAAGGATTAAGTGAAAATTATCCAAATTAATTAAAAATAAGGTCTCCAACTTATAGTAGGAGAAAGAAATGAGCTCTAGGGCTTTTATGTGTGTATATAAGTCTCATAAGCCTTAACTTTCTTCACGCCATGAAGAACAGAGAGCCAAGAGAGGTACCAGTGTTGCATAGAAGCTTTTTTTGAAGCGTTTGAGTTGATCAAGAGTCTTCAAGTTTGTTCAAGGGTTCGATCAGAGAGTTTTATCAGGCAAGTTTTTTCCCTGTAATCCCTTCCATTACAGGTTCATATTAGTTTCATTTTTAGATTATCCCAATTGTTCCTCGAAGTTTTCAGATTATACTAGTTGCAGTGTATATATATATATATACATATACAGTGAAGTCATGAGCAAGTAATTTTCTTGTAATCTTTTAATTCAGGATCTATGTTTACAGTGATCTCAGGATACCAAGACTCCTTGTTTTGGTTCCCAGTTTAATCAGGCAGTGTGTTCATATATATAGATATATACATGCAGTATATCAGCGTACAGTGTGTTATGATAAGTTATGCATAATGTTTCTCGCAAGTGTTTCTTTCCCAATACGATTGTTGATCAATCTTGATGTTATTCTATATTGATTAGGATTGTTCTCCCAAGATTTCTTTCGGAATGGTGTAGTAATGTTAAGTTTTGATGCAAGATATAGTCTCTGTTATCGTAAGCTTTGTTTCGTTTGAGATTTAGACATTCGAATGAGCCTTTTTGTCATTCGAATAAGTTTTGTGATATTCGAATGAGTTCTTAGTGTATCGCATCATTCGAATGAGTTTTGGGTGTTATGCGAATGAGGTCTCAATTTTACCGTATCATTCAAATGTATTCTTGAGGTTTTGAGTGTGTCATTCGAATGAGTTTTAGTGTCATTCGAATGAGTCTTTGAAAGATCCGAGTAAGCCTTTGCTTTGCATCATCTAGCATTCGAATGAGATTCCCTGTCATTCGAATGACCCATGTGTATTCTATTCATTTATTCGAATGGGGTACTGTTGCATTCGAATGTGTTCCATTCTGCCCGTTCAAATGCTTAAGATTTGCCAAATTCATTCGAATGAATTTATGAGGCATTTGAATGGCACTAGGGTGCAAGTCACTCACACCAAATTTTTCATACACTGCATCCCATTTGGCAACCAAGAATGCCAGAACTCCAAAGTTAAGTGTGCTCATGTGAGAGTAGTGATAGGATGGGTGACCTCTCTGGGAAGTTTTCATGTTGCACCCTCAGAATAATTAATTAATTAAATAAATAAATAGATATCAATAAATTTGGTATTTTAAGGAAAAATACGAGTAACATTTGGGTTCCAATAATAGTAATAACAGCTTGTGCATTTTATACTATTGTGTGAAGTTATGACATGTTCAACATTATTTCGTGAGATTATATGCATACATTTTGGTATAGGCATTGAGCATGACTTTATATGGAGCACTACATATCGTGTGCTAATATGTATATGAGCATTATATTATGCGCGTCAGGCAACTAGTCCGTGAGGATCCCACCAGTTTTAGTTTCAGTTACTTTACATAATTCAGATCAGTTAGGTATGTATTACAGTTATGTGGGTCTATGAGCCAAAGTTGCATACCTGCATTTACTTTACAGTTTATGTGCATTACATCTCGTAAATGCAACATTCCAGTGATCATTATATCTCTCAGTGCAAAGATAGTTAGTATTTTTATAAGTATTGATATTTCTTGATTCAACTTCAGTTATTCTTTCCAGCTTATTACTTGTTGAGCTTTATAGCTCATCTTGTACTCTTCACCATTCCAAGTCCTAGCGGGGGAGTACCAGATGTGGGGCTTAGCAGCAGTGGTCAGCAGTGTGTGTACATGGAGCCGCTAAAGATTAAAGATGTCTGGGAGTTTGTTAGTTTATAGTGTTTGTCAATTTAGTATTAGTTTATATTTCAGTTAAGGGATTTCCCCTTAGACAGAGTTTATGGTTTTTAGTTATTTGACTCAGAGTTTTTATTTCAGTTTATTAGAGAGTTTTATTTTATTTTATCTATTTTCCTATAGCACCTCTTCCCGAGAAGTTCTAGGAGAAGGGGTCTTACACTCATATTTCTTGTCACATTTGTAACACCCCACTTTTCCCAAGGCATTAGATAGTGTAAGATTTTAGGGATATATTTTTTTTTCCAACATAAATTCCACACAAAACTAAGAATCAATAAGAGCCTTGAAAATATGAGAATGAACTAATCATGAATCTTTAATGGAAGAGATAACAGAGAAGATACTTGCCTTATGATCTTGATCGAATCAAATGCTTTCAATGAAAATCTCCTATACCAAGACACTGTTGCAACTTCTTGAAAGTAAAGCAAGATCGCTACGGGGCCAGCAGCGTAGTTCAAAATTTTTGAACTTACCCCGATCTCGGTGATTGGATTAACATCGAAATTAAATCATTCACATACAAATAAAATAAATCTAACCTTTAGATTTTCGAGTCGTTCGCGGATTCGAGCCGTTCAAGCGTCCGGCCTCTAACTCGTGATACGTGGCACGCGTTTGTTGGTAATGAGAGTGGAATAGGAGTGCTAGCTCCTTCTCCTTTTTGCGGCTTGTGTATGGACGGAAAACAATGCCCACGTTTCAAATCGATGCCAAAAAGAAATGGAGAAGAGTGAACGACAATACATTTTTCAACTCTTGAAAAACTACACCAAAAACTCTCTAGTTTGGGCAACCCATAAATGGGTATTTATAAGGAGTTCTAGGGTTTCTTAAACCCTAATGGATATGGGTCGGCCCATTTAATTTAGTCCAATTAGGAACTTAATTAAATGGGTTTATTTTAGTCTAACTAGAAATATAATTAAATGGCCCAAATCCTTTTATAGGTTTAAATAAAATATTTTGGCCCAAATATAATATTTAATATTTGGCCCAAATATAATATTTAATATTTGGCCCAAATCTAATTTGGTCCAAATATAATATTTAATATTTAATATTTGGCCTAAATTTAATTTAATATTTGGCCTAAATTCAATTTAGTCCAAATATTAACTTAAGCCTAAATATATTTTATTTCCTATTTGCAACTCCAACAAATAGAAAATTATTAAATTAGAAACTCCTTCCTAATTTAATCAATTGTCACTTTAGGAAACTCTTTCCATTATGACGACTCCTTGTCATATCGACGTCATTACGTCTATTTGTTCTTTTTTCCGTGAGAACCTATGACGGCACAACTTCTTGCTGAAGTGTCTCACTTAACCATACGTCTACTCTCCTAGTTTAAGCCAGGGACCGTGCCTATTGCGTATAACTCATTAGGCTTCCGAATATGTTGGCAATGTGTCGGTACGAACACATAAGACAAGATTGGCCTCTAGCAAGGCGTCATGCCTACCCAATTATTCAGAAGGATTCATAATCTGCAAATAACCTTTCACGAGCATGGTTATCGTGTAATTCGATCCTCTCGTCAATGTATCTTATGTGATTTCAAGAATGGCGATGTGTTGCTTGATTACGATCACATGAGTTTTTCTTCGGTCATCCGGGTATCTTTACTTAATAGAAAGTAAATCAATAACTCCTTATTGATCTCTTTCACCATGACCATAGATTTAAAGTGAATATCCACCGAATGCGCTTTAGATACATCATCCTCTATCAAGGGATAGACGAGTCCCATCTTGATTATACACCCATCTCCATAAGCCTCACGATATGCCCAACGATCGCCCACGTGCAGCCTTTATCTAGGCCTATCGAAACGATGTCAAAGCATACCGGTCTTCTTTTGAGATGACCGTGACAACCTCAGATCCAAGGATTAGTTACACCCATCTCGTATGAGAATACCATCAACATATAGCCAAAATGGATTCTCATGGCAAGTCATGTCCAGTGACACGTTCTCCAATATTGGTCACCTATGTACTTGTCTAGGCATCCCCATGCCTATGGGTGTAAGACCCCCATTGCTATCACATAGCAAAAACATAGCACATACAAGTCTTACCGCAATTATCAATGTCCATTCTTGACATTGCTACGACTTGGGACGTTTAATGATGTCTAGAAACTGTGATACATCATCTCACATCTTTATAGATTATTCACAGTATACATCATATGGACTTCTATCTAGTTTCATTCGCTTATTACAATAATAATCAGAAACTAATAAAATGACTTCTTGTGAAATTGAATAACTCCTTATTCAATAATAAATATGATTGCCATTGTCAATGTACAACATGCCCAATTTGATTGGGTCTAGAGCACCTACACTAACACGTCCATCTTTGGTTAGCCGTCTTTGGTTCTTTGCGGTTTTCCTGATTCTGTCGGTGTCGCTTTCGCATTCTAGGGGACAGATTCGAATTGGTTTGTTAGGTATTGACCGAGCCTTCAGGCTTAATGACCCTAGGGTTAGTTTTCCATGGAATATCGGGCTTGTAGCTGTAGCCCCTCTGCCTTAGGCGGCACCCTGTTGCAAAGTGCATAACCTATCAAATAGGGAGTATTTTTAGGGCTTTTCTCGTTCTTTGGGGTCTGGTCCGCGATCTACGACCTGACTGTTCTTTTTTTCTCTTTGTAGATGTTCGATTTTGTTCAAGAGAACTCAGGTCAAAAGCGCTGCAACCAAATCATAGGAGAGGACGATACCTCAAACTCCAAAGACTGCCTCGTGATAGAGATGCATAACTTTGAGGGGACGAGCTCGCGAGCTAGGGAGGTCGTAGATGTGACATCTTTCAAAGCCGGCCTAGCTATCCATGAGCAGGTCGCTAAAGGAAGCATGGGGCGCAAGGTTTTCAAGCAATACCCTTCCAAAGTCAAATTTCACGAGGTGGTGACTTGCGCCCGAGGGTTCTATTTCTCGAGGGGTTGCCAAGTGTATATCCCCTCTCCAAGCTGCCACACGGCTTATCCCCCAACTAGTTTCATTTCCATTTGTCCCCAGCATTTCGAGTCTGGGTTTAGGCTTCCCATTGCACCCTATCTTCTCAATCTTTTGAACGAACTCAAGCTCGCACCATTCCAGTTGACCCCGAACTCATACACCCAACTTACTTCCTTAGTTGTCCTATTCCTTAGGAATCAACTCTCTTCTCATTCTCCAAAAGTTATCAAATTCCTTTTTTCTTTTAAGAGTGCTAAGGATGGGTTGTAATACCTGGAAGCTCGCCCTTCTCAATACAAAGCCATTCTTCCCCATGGCAGGACGAAGGGAAAATCCAACGTGGGTGATTACAAGTCTAGTTGGTTTTTTGTCTCCTGCCCTTCCCTTGTAACACTCAAAAGTTTCAGTTTCGCATTGACCCCGGGTAAGAGTATACTAGTTCGCGTCGGTTCTTTTTAACCTTCTGTATGTTTCTTCATACCTTTACTTTGTTGCGCAGATTTCTGAAGCGGGAAGCCAAGCTTATTGACTGAAGAGATCAAAGTCCTTGACAAGCTCATTGTCGCGGGATCGAGCTTGGAGGATTTCGAGCTCCCAGACGAACTACCTAGGGATTTCCAGCCCTCCCCTTGAGGCTGAGATCATAGCGGAAGAGCATATCGTCGTTCGAAGCTCGAAGCTCGTTCCTTCAACTTTAGAGCTTTACTAGACTAATAGCAGGGGAGAAGAAGATCAAGCCGCAGATATGGTGAATCTCGACCTCATCATGCCGAGGAGGTCTGGGGCTAGATAGGGTGTTGCTTCCTCTGTGACTCCGAGCTCAAGCTCGCGTTGTGGGAGGTCAGAGTAGCCACAATCGCGGTCACGACCTCAACAGCAACAACACCGACAACCGCAACAACAACAACAAAAGCATCACCAACAACAACAAAGGCCTAGACAACAGCAATAGCAGCAGCAAAAGCATCACCAACAGGAACAAGGGCCCTAACAACAACAGCCATGATAGCAACAACGATCCCAACAATGCTAAGAGCAAAGAGCTATTGTTTTTCGAGACTAGGGTTCAAGCGGAGCTCGCGGAAAGAGGTTGCTAGGGAGACTTCCAACGCTCCCATTGTTGGGTCAAAAAGAGGACCAGACGAGCAATAGGAGAGTGATAGAGGAAAAAGGGCCAGAGTCCCCGAGGAGAGGGAAACCCAAGAGTCCATCCAAGAGCCGATGCCTAGATCAGTATATTTTCACGCCTTCATGGATGAGATACCGGAACTCATAGGCACGATTGCCAGGTCCTTGGATTGGGATAAGGTGAAAGGGTCCATTTTATATAGCTACCTGGCTCACCATAGCTTTTTGGTAGGTTTCTTCTTTATTCTTCAACTTCATTATTTTTGTCAAGCTAACCTTTCGTGTCTTGCTTGCTGCAATGAAGGCCAAGAAGATGGAGCAAGATTTCAAGGGGCGACTCGAGGCAGTGACCCTCTCCTTCAAAGGTGAGGTAGAGAAACTCGAGAAAGAGAGGGAGTCCCAGCTCGCTGAGCTCCGGAAGGTCGTGGAAGGCCTTGAAATGAAGCTGCGTGACACATAACAAAGAAATAAGGACTATGAGGAGGAGATTCGTCGGGCGAAGGACATGTGGGAGCTTACCAACTCCAAGCTCACTGGCGAGCTAAATAAGGCCAAGGAAGAGCTGCAAAAGGCCAAGGTGGAGCTATAGACGGCCAGGGACGAGCAGAAGCAGGCCAAAAATCGAGCTGACTAGTGCGAACAGGTGGCGAATGCGACCATCAACAATATTAAGGCGGGTGTGGAAGCCCGGATAGACCGAGCATGCAAGGAACCCAGGTCTGACACCTGCTCGGGGTTCCTTTATACCCTGTGGTTGAACCATCCTGAGATGTATTTCTCCTTCTTTGGGGAAAATGCTGTCAAGGAGCTGAAACTGTACGTGGCTGAAGCTGATTCATCTGAGATCACCCCACCAGTTGCTCTCGCCGAAGTCCAGCTGGTCGAAGCTGCCGAGGTACAGCCTGCTGAAGCCGTTGAGGTCCATCCTACAGAGGCTACCGAGGTTTAACCTGTTGAAGCCGTCGAGGTTTAGCCTGCGGAGGCTGCTGCTCCTCCTAGCTAGGCCCTTTTTCTTTTTCTTTTTTTGGCTTTGTAAAAAAGGTACTTATTCAATGAAATGAAGCATTTTCCAAACTCATACCTCTTGTTCTTTTTCACGAACTCAAGCCAATCAAACTTAAAATTTATCAAAGTCTAATTAATTCTTGAACTTGTCCCCACAATATAACTTGTCACGAGTTTCTGAAAGCTTCTGCATATCAGACTAAGCTCAAAAGTATAACTTGGAAGAAATCTTCATGTAACGGTCGGGGTCCACATAGTAACGTGTTGTCCGGTTCAGGTCGCAACTAATCCCCGGTTTTATCGCTCTAGGATTTAATCCCAAAACGCGCGTCACTATGTAGAACACCTTTCGCACTTATATGCCCAGTTCCCCCCCTTTGCATGGCCGATGTGGGATTCGCCTAAGGTGCTTACACGCACCCCCCCTTGGGACTCAGCGTCCTCGCTGAGGTTTGCCCCACCACCGCACTCAGAGGCTCGGGGGTCGGCTCTGATACCATTATGTAATGGTCGGGGTCCACATAGTAACGTATTGTTCGGTTCAGGTTGCAACCAATCCCCAGTTTTATCGCTCTAGGATTTAATCCTAAAACGCGCGTCACTATGTAGAACACCTTCCGCACTTATATGCCCAGTTCCCCCCCTTTGCATGGCCGATGTGGGATTCGCCTAAGGTGCTTACAACCCAAGTAGGTCGCAGACCATGACATAAGTCAAGATGAAAGGACCCCAACTAGTGAACCTTTGACTTGTATAATAGTAGCGGTTGCTTAGTAGGTACCAAACCATGACATTAAGTCAAGAGGAATGGTTCTCAGCTCGTAACTTTAAAGATATTCAATCGAATATCAAAAAATAATTTAGTCGAGAGGGAACACTCAGGTAGGTCACAGACCATGACTTGAGTTAAGATGAAAAAACCCCAGCTAGTGAAACCTAACTCGAGATCAATTAATGGAAGTGGTCGCTCAGTAGATTCCAAACCATGACATTAAGTCAAGAGGAATGGTTCTCAGCTCGTAAACCATGACCTGGAGGGGTACCAAGATGAATGCTCAGTTAAGCCGCGAACCGTAGCACGACGGCTAAGTTGAATGGGCCCCTTATTTTTCATGATATTCAATCCAATAAAGCGTGATGCATAAAGATTCATAGATTCCAATCAAAATTTATGCATGTAAATTACAATAGGAATTCAGAGCATAGGTTAAAATAATTACATTCATTGGAAGTAAAGACGGAGATGCTTCACATTCCAAGCTTATGGGAGAACAGTTCCATCCATATTTGCCAGATGATATGCTCCGTTGCCTAAATTTTCCTTGACGATAAAAGGGCCTTCCCAGTTAGGGCCTAGTATGCCATCACTTGCCGTATGAGCTCCTGGGAGTATCAGGCATAATACTAGGTCTTCGACATTGTAGTGTCGAATTCGGACCTTTTGATTATAGTATCGTGCCACTCTTTGCTAATAGACAACAACCCTTATACGAACTGTATCTCTCGCTTCTTCGGGTAGGTCAAGGTTCATCGCCAATAGCTCGTCATTGTCATTTGAATTGAAGATGGCCCTCCAGTGGCTGGTTACCTCATTCTCTGTTGGGATCATGGCCTCGGACCCATATACCATCGAGAATGGGGTATCTCCTATGCTGCTCCGAACTGTTTGCAGTTCGTCTACCCGAACCCTCTTTCTAGCTTCAAGCTTTATCTTTAGGATCTGCTTGATTATTTTGTTGACAGCCTCGAACTGTCCATTGGCTTGGGGGTGGTTCACGATGGTGATTCTTTTCTAGATTCCTAGCAATTCGTAAAATTAGACAAATCGTTCGCTAGTGAATTGGGTTCCATTATCCGTCACTATCTGTCGTGGAACTCCGAACCTGCAAATGATACTATCCCATGTAAATATTTGTACCTTTGAGCTGGTGATTTGCGTGAGCTCTTTGCCTTTTGCCTATTTGGTGAAGTAGTCAACTGGAACTATGGCATACTTGCACCCTCCACGTGTTGTTGGGAGCGGCCTGATCAGATCCACGGTCCAAATAGAAAAAGGCCATGGGCTGGTCATTTGTTGTAGGTAAGATGGCAGAGCTCGCGGAACTTTAGCAAATCTTTGGCACCTATCACATTTCTTGACTAGCTCTATGGTATCTTGCTTTGTGGTAGGCTAATAAAAACCCTGCCAAAGTGCCTTCTGCGCCAATGAAAGTGCCCCAGCATGATTGCCATAGTAGCCTGTGTGAATCTCTTCCAGCACGCTCTAACAATCAGTGTCATCAATGCACCTTAGAAGTGGGGCTAAGAACCCCCTCTTGTATAGTCTATCACCATAGACACAATATTGAGCTGCTAAAGCTCACAACCATCGTGGCTCCAATTTATTTTCCAACAGCTTCCCATTTTGCAAATAATCCAGTATAGGACTCATCCAAGAGTTTCGGGGCATCTCGATCGTCAACATTTTAGCTCGCTGTTCTGTGCTCGGGGCAGCTAAGAACTCCACTAGTATGGCCCCCAATAACTCCGCATCTTGGGTAGTTGCTAGGCGGGCTAACGCATCAGCATGAGAGTTCTGGGAACAGGGAATCTAGCATATTTCATACTTTTCAAAAGTAGCTAAGAGCTCGCATACCTTCTGTAAGTACGCCACCATTTTCATGTCTCTAGCCTGATATTCTCCCCATATCTGATTGACAACTAGTTGAGAGTCGCTGAAAATTACAAAGGCCTCAGCTTGTACTTCCTTTGTTAGGCGGAGTCCCGCCAACAGGGCCTCATACTTAGCTTCATTATTGTGGCTAGAAACCCGAATCTCAGGGCAAAGAGAATCCTGTGGCCCTCGGGGCTTATCAACATAACTCTAGCTCCATCCCACTGCTCGCTTGATGATCCATCCACGTATAACTCCCAAGATGGCTCATTTAGGTCCTTTACTTCCTCATCAGCTAGCCTAGTGAACTCAGTAATGAAATCCGCCAATGCTTACCCTTTTATCGCCATCCTCGGTTTGTATTCTATATCGAATTGAGAGAGCTCAATAGACCATTTTAGTAGGCGACCCAAGGTGTCTCGCTTTTGCAAGATCTGCCTCAGCGAGTAGTTGGTCAAGACTTCTATCTGATGAGATTGAAAATAAGGTCGCAGCTTTCTTGATTCCAATATCAGACAGTAGGCTAGTTTTTCATCTCACACCTTTTTTAGCAGCTCGAAGAATGGGGCACATTTATCAGTTTCCTTAGAAATGAATCGACTTAGGGCCGCGACCTGACCATTGAGGCTTTGCACCTCTTTTTTTCATAGAGACAACCTCATGTCGAGCAGAACCCTTATTTTCTCCGGATTGGCCTCAATGCCTATGTTATTTATCATGAATCCCAGAAATTTTTCAAAAGCTACCCCTAAGGCACATTTAAGTTAATTAAGCTTCATCTGATAGCTCCTAAGGACTTTAAACATCTCTCCCAAACCAAAAACATGATTGATTATCCGCTTTGACTTCACCAACATGTCGTCAACGTAGACTTCCATGGTTTTGTCGATCAGTGCTTCAAACATTGTATTCACCAGCCTTTGATAGGTTGCACTACCATTCTTTAACCCAAAGGGCATAACCTTATAACAATAAAGCCCCTGGTCAGTAATGAACAAAGTGTGCTCCTTGTCGTTGGGGTTCTTGGGGATCTGGTTGTAGCCCGAATAAGCATCCATGAAGCCGAGGAGCTGGTGGCCGGTTGTTGCATTCAAGAGCTGATTGATTCTTGGGAAAGGGAAGTTTTCCTTAGGGTAAGCCTTGTTCAGGTCAGTGAAGTTGACATAGATCCTCAACATCCCATTTTCTTCTTTACCAAGACCGGGTTAACTACCTAGACCGGGTAGTGGGCCTCTCTAATGAACCCGCTCGCCAAGAGCTTGTCCACTTCTTTAAGAGCGGCGTAGCGCTCAAGAGTCATTGGCCTTCTCTTCTAATGCACTGGCTTGTAGCTGGGATCTACATTAAGTCTGTGTGACATAACCTCTAGGGCTATTCCTACCATATCCTCATGATTTCACGCGAATACAATGAGGTTAACCTTAAGAAAATTGGCAAGTTGGGACTTTACCTCAGGGGCCAAATTTATCCCCAGCTTGAGACATTTGTCCTCATCCATTTCACTAACTAGAATGTCTTCGAGCTCTTCCACCGAGCCGGTGAACCTGTCATAGTCCAGCTCACGGGGGTCCAGATCATGGCTAACCCTCCTTTGGCTAGCAGGTCGCGGGTCATTCCTTTCAATGACATTCACTTTCTTCCCTTCGGCCTCTATTTTTAGCGCATCTTCATAGCAGCGCCTTGCGAGGTGTTGCTCACCTCGTACGCATCCTACTCCATTGGGGGTCAGGAATTTGACTGTCAGCGAGTTGGTCGAGGTGACTAGATCCAGGTCATTCATTACCGGCCTCCCAAGCACGACGTTGTTCGCCGAAGGGTAGTCCACAATCAAGAATTATGCCAACGTGGTGGCCGGGCGATCTGCATCTCTAACAGTAAAAGGGAGACTAATCCGCCCTACAGGGACCACATCACCTGTGAACCCATAGAGCGGCTCCGACGATGAGTTCAACTTCTTTGGCCCCAGTCCCATTTGATCAAAGCATGCTCTGTACATCACATTCACCGAGCTACCTGTGTCCACAATTATCCTCAGCATTTCAGAATTTCTGATCTGGCCCTGTATAACGAGGGCGTCATTATGTGGCCAATGAATGTTTTTAGCCTCTTCTTTCGAGAAAATGATCTTCTCTGCTACCGCATCTCCCCTAGCTCGCTTTGTGGGTGTGACTTGATCGTTCGACCCTGCCAACAAGACATGGTTGGCCTCACGAACTTACCTATCGTGGGATCTATGGGAAGTTCCAACGGGGTGAGGTCCACCGTGAATTGTGTGGATTGTTCGAACTGCCAATGAGAGTTCATCATCAGAGGGAGGAGGCTGTTGTGCTGGTTGTTGGGTTGGATGATTGGTTGGTCATACCACGTAGTCCCTCAGTCAACCTCTCCTGATCAGGTCCTAAATGGCATCCCTCAGGGCTCAGCATTCAGAGGTGTTATGCCCTACCTCGTTATAATATGCGCAGAATTTTTCCCTATTTCTGAATTTGTTGGGAGTCCTTAGTGGGTTGGGCTTCCCGAACTCCTCTCTGTTTCTCTCCATGGAGAAGATCCTCTCTTAGGGGTCAGACAACACATAGTAGCTGTCGAAACGACCTGATCGCCGAGGTCACTCTTCCTTCTCTGCCTTGCGAGCTTGCTTGGAGACTTGATTATTCAAGCGTTCTCCCCAAGCTTCTCTTCCATTGTCTCTGTTATTTCTTTTCTTATTCTGGTTGGAGCCCCCATCCTCTTCTTTCGGTTTGGTGAGCATTTTCGAGCCAAAGGCCTCTTCCCACTGGATCTCCTTCGCAGCTCGATCATATAATTCCCCCAAGTCTCTAACTGGGGTCCTATAGATGCTCTCATAGAGTTTCCCATCTTTGTGGAGGCCTTCAGAGATCGCAGTCAGGATACTTTAATTGGAGGGTCCTCGATATTGCTCACCTCGTGCCTGAATCGGGCGATATAGTCTTTCAAAGACTCATTTGCTTTCTAAAACACTATGGCGAGGTGACATAGAGAGGGGAGCTGCCTTCTCAATGCCCTATATTGATTGAGAAATCTCCGTTGGCACTCCTCCTAATTGCTGATGCTGCGAGGTGGAAGGCCCCTGAACCGAGCTCAGGGAGTATCGCCCAAGGTCGCTGGGAAGGCGCTACATTTGACCAGCGTGCTGGTTGTCTGCAAATCCATCTGAACATTGAATGCGTCCAGGTAATCATAAGGGTTGTTATCCCCGTTATACTACAGCATACTCGAGACTTTGAATCTTTAGGGGAGAGGTTCGAGCTCAATTTCTCTTGTGAATGGCGTTATGTCCCCACGGCCATTATTCTAGCTGCGGACCCCTTGTTTCACATCCAACTGCCGGACTCTTTGATATAACTCCTTCGTAGTTGAGTCCTGGTCTGCAAATCGTTGGGCCTGCGACCGCCTACTTCTTTCCCGTTCTGTAGAATGATGATTTGGAAGAGGATAATTATCTCCGATATTTTCCTCTCCAGCGAAAGTCTCTCTTCCCGCAGTTAGCGAAACCTCTAAGGCGAGGCTGGTGGATCATGGATAGCCCACGCTTGAGTTTGGGCAGGACCCTGACCGCGTCATCGAGCTACATGACTGTGTTCTCTAAGGCCTACTGGCATTGCTGCCAGTCCCAGATCGCCTTTATCCCAACAGTTGGAACGGTGGGTTAGGCAAGAACCCATGGGGGCATGCCGGTAGTGTTTCCGATTGGCAATGGCAAAGGGGCACCTGCTGTAGAAGCAACGGGCCCTCCATTTGGAAAAAAATCTTGTGGTTAATTGCGGTGATTCTCTGGTAGGTAGACCATCGCGTCGGCGCTTCGTGCGTTCCTTCCTCTTGCCATGGCTAGTGGTCAAAGCGGGCCCTTCCTCTAGTGCCAAAACAGTTGACATTCAATTTTAGTTGATGTTGATTCGTTAGGCCCGCAGTGAATGAGGAAGTCCAAGATACAAGGACGAAGAAAGAGATAGAAAGAACACAAAGATTTTTTACGTGGGTCGTTCAGAATGATGCTTATTCCACGACTCTACTCCGATTATTCCAGCAGAGTGACAGTGTTTGATTATTCTTGCTGTCCCCACCTCAATGATATTTCTGACCACTATTTATAATGAGGGGCGTTTACAATTTGCATAAAAAATATAAAGAGAATATAATGGGGGACAAACAATCCTTATCATCTATATAAATTCGGGAGTGGTGTAACACCCCAAATTTCTCAAGCATGTTATCACTTAGGATTTCAGGAATATAATTTTTTTTTTATATCACAATAGCTGTCATATATCACACAACATCCCAAAAACCCTAATTTTCACTTTCTCAGCTTAATAAACCCAATAATCGAATAGCTAAGACATGCGTTAAAATTTCAAATGCGGAAGCTAGATCGAACCTGATATGGTTTACAACCATAATACTTTATTTATCATAAAATAGTTCAAGACGTCTACAAAATGTATTACACGGACATCATTTCTAGCAAGTGATAACTGAACATCTTAAACATATCCAAAATTACATAGGTTTGCACATAAAAAAAAATGTGCTAAACATGTTACAGGCAGTAAACTAAGCTTATTCTTCAGCTACCTCCTTTCTCTTAGAGCCGCTTGTCGAACCTAGAATGTTTGAATATTCCAGAGACATAGTCCAATTAGAAGATGAATCTTCTAGTGAGAAACTTCTAAGAACAGTTTATATCAATGCATGAACAAGTATAAAATGTATGAGAAAAATAACGAGAACTCCAAAGTGCCTCATGAACATGTCAGCCTCCTCCAACGAGAGCTTTCTCAATGGCGCACAAATAGCACCTCTTGGGAGGTCCGTAACCATGTCACGTCGGCCCGACCTCATAGAACTCATGCAACACCACATCTGTTGTCCCTTGGACTCATGGTCTTCCCCACGAGAGGTTTCTCGATGGCGCATGCATAGCGCCTCTCAGGGGATATCCGACTTTTTCCCTCAGCCAACAACAAATAAGTGCAATAGTATGGCCACACGAATTTTATAAATGCAATAGTTAAAAAGCCAACAGCATATATTTTTCAAAAAAATTCATTTCATATATGCAACATGATTTCACGCAAAAGAACAATAAGAGTTTACGTACTGGAACTTCGCAAAACACGTTTCATGCAATAGAAGTCTCTCAAAAGAGAATAAAAAATAAGATTTGGAGTATAGGAGTCTCACATTGTTGGTTTATCTCTTGGACGATACGGTTTTACTACAAACGACCTAGGTTTCTGCAGAAAACACGCATTTTGGTAAACCTAACCTCAAATATTTTTATATAGGGTTGAGGGGAATTAAATTAGGGACAAAATTAGAAACTTTCATGGAAAAAGGACATATCACGCACCCTCACGCACTCCGAGAAGGTGGGCCATGTGCTTTCACTTGCAGCCACTTCCGGCGCGTGTAACTCACACGCTGCCTAACAGATTTCGGACAGCTTCGTCCTGTTTTTGTATTTCGGCCATAACTTTCTCATTTTAACTCCGATTTGACCCCCGTTTGAACCTACGCGACCCTATCTTCCCCCTCTACAGGATTATAAAAAAAAAGGGACTTACCTCGCTTTTTTTCTGACTGATTTTGGCAAATTCCGACGAAGACCCGCAACTCCGACAAGGCTCGTTCTCCACCGCTTTCTTCCTTCCTTCTTGCAAAATTTCCTCTCCTCTCTCCAGAGAAAGCTTCTCCACTTAGAGTGCCTCACTCCTCAAAACTCTCTTGAATGATTTGAGAACAACCCATGGTGCCTATTTATAGATTAGTTGAACCAATCATATTATGCCACTTGTCACAATCTTAGCCATGGACACCAAAGACTCAAACCTATAATTGAATGGCTTTTCAAATCCAAAACTAGAATGAATTTAACTTTTAAAATCCAAGCTAATACCCCAAAGTTCTTCCAAATGACATTTTTACCCTAATTTCAAGTCCTCAACTTTAATATTTTGCATATGAGCTTATAATTTCATCCTTATTTCATTTGGATAATTATCCAATTACAATTACACCCTCAAACATCAAATTTATCGAGATATTTAAAATCTCAAAATTAATAACTCAAAATTACTCGATATGTACGATTTTCAGAAAGCCCTTACTGTTATTTGGTCTTTTTAGGCTACAACTTAGCTTAACAGAAAAATCGTCTCTGATTTGACTTCTTTCAGTATTGCCTCGAGATTTTCGTCAATACCATATTGATTTCTTCAGACATCTCGGCTCTAGGGCACTCCCTACAGCTGATTCAGTCATTTGTTGCCCATTTTTCGGTATTTTAAACTCACATAAAATACGTGGCAACCTTACGAAAATATGGGGTATTACATTCTCCCCTCCTTAAAAGAATTTTGTCCTCGAAATTTGGCTCATGCTCGCAACCTTTGAAGATCAAAATTAGCCATTTCATAGCCTAGGACATATCTCATAATCCACAAAATTCCTAATTTGTAATCAAATTTTCGATAGTGAGCAAACAAGAACGACCGACAACCATACCTCAACAGTCGACAACTAGTACCCATACATCTAGCATTTCGCCCATTGGCCCAATGTGGGATCACCCCTCTCCCAAGGAATCTAGTGCACCTGCTGGCAAAGGCCTCCTCACCTCCAACGGTCCTTACATTCCCAGCATGGGTATGGATTGCCCCACCCACTCGGTTCAACCCTAGGGTCTGCTTGATCGAGGGTCCAATGGTCGATAGTTTTGGTACATCAGGCGACCGACAATGCTTTTTTACCATAAACCTCATAAGGAGACATCTCGACGCTGTTGTGGCAACTATCTACCCATGGCAGATCCTCCTCCCAAACTTTAGGCACACACATCCTATCCCAAAACTTGAGAATGTCATCTCGCATCTCAAAAGAAATCAAAACCCTTGGGCTGGCCACACTCATCTATCCATAGATGTATACACCAGTCACCTCCACTAGCCTCTCGTATCTCAGTCTCCAGATCCAATCGAATCGCTAGGCTAGCTATTAGGACAAACGAACCTTTCAGCACTACACTCACTGCCATCAAGCTAAAAGCTTTAATCAACAGCCACCCCTAGGCCATCAACTCGGCCACCACATTGGCATGCCTCTGTGATACAAAAGGTGCAATCGTAGTCCTCAGGAACTCCATCCACCGTTGCTACCTCATGTTCAGCTCTCTCCGCAAGAACACATACCTCAGACTTTTGTGGTCCGTGAGCACCTCATACATCTCATCATACTGGTAGTGCCTCCATAACCTTAAGAGCACATACCTCAACTGTCAGCCCCAAGTCATTTATAGGGTAGTTCACCTTGTGCCTTGACGTGATCCACACATGATCACTCATTCATGTTGCATTAACATGCAACCCAAACATTTGAGCTATTCACAAGCTCTCCTTGCATCTGGCATACCACTTTCACTTGACTCACCTTGTGAGTCATGTCGTGGATACAACTATCCTGAAAAATCTCTTCACGAATCTTCTATAATAGTCTTCCTATCTCAACAAACTTTCAACCTTTTCATGTTTTAGTGATCCTATCACAAAGCTCTGGTCCCTTGGGACTTAGATTCTAGTCCAAACATAACAGCCACAGTGTTACCTAAGCTTCGGTATCTGACCGTCTCCGCAGTTCACCATGTTGCTCTGACCCAGGAGCCTCACAGCTCCACCACGAGCCAGCCCACATGTTGTTCTGGTCATCGTCACGAGCCCATCACCAGTCCTCTGCCTTGGTCCCTAGGCTCAAATCCACTGCTACAGGCCACACACCCATGGTGTTATCATTACGCTAGAATTTCCCATCCTGTCTCCAAGAGTTACAATGGTCCCTTCCTCTGTCACTTTCGGCACTACTTCCGGTACTAAACTTAACTCTAACACCCATGGATCAACAATCCTCAGGTTACTCATCTTTCGAGGCCCCCATATTCCTTCCCATAGGTGTCGAAACCACCATCAAATATCCCATAAGTTCAATTTCTACTCCTAACGAAATTTCACTATGATCAGAGCTATATACCTCAGAATCATAAATCTTCCAAAGATCCACCTTTTGACTATCTTGATAACAATTTGGGTCCCATGTGGTTGCCTAAGGCATAACCTATCCACATGTCCCATCTCACAGATCGTACCCAGACTTCTGATCATCGCGTGTTTTCCTTACACGGATATACTATCATCACAATCAAATCATCATGTCTCAAATCATGGACAATAAAAATTTCCAACTCAAAACCTCTATGAGTCTCAAGACTTCACTTTGGCCATTTCATCATCTAAGTTGACAACAAATTGACATAACTGATTCCCATGAGTCGTTTCCTCAAAGTAACCTTACCTCAATTTCCAAAATCCAAGGGACTTTCCCTACCTCAATTTAGACAGTTCAGAAACCTTCTTCCTCAACTTCTTGGGCTTATCGGACTTTTGGGCAGCATCCACAGCTCCCTCACCCCCATCCAAGGCCAGCGTTCACACACACCCTTTTCCAATGACAAACCTGGGGTTACCCACCTTGCCTATAGGACTTTTGGGCAGCATTCACACCTCCCTCACCTTATCATGGCTAAGGTTCTAGGCCTACCAGACGTTTGGGCAGGTCATCACACCTCCCTCACCTCATCACACGGCCAAGGTTCTCGCATGGGTGATCACAAGGCTAGGGTCGCCTTTTAGCCTATTGGAGGTCAGCGCTAAGACGTGACTTTCTTGCATACACTCAGTATGTTTTAAATCCTTGAACTCACTAGGCTCCTCAGAATTCTTGGCCTAAATCCCAAGATTCATAGTGGCTTCGCATATCTAGCCACATACAACTTTCTGCTCATTTATCAGGTTCTAACAACGTTAACCTCTATGGTATTCCTCATGCAAACCTTCTCTTAGGTTTACTCTGAGTCCACAATCTCTAAATCTCCAAGCCCCCTTGGCACACTAAACCGTAGTCACAAATTCTGTTGACTAGGTATCTCATCATTCCCTTTATGGTTGTTACGACCTATCAAACAACTCTTAACTTTTTGGCACACAAACTCTTCCTTGAAATGAGATTTCCATCTCACAACTCATCGTCAAGGCTTTAGGCTGGTCATGCTTTACTACCTGAAATTTCACTTATCGAGAGTCCACGGACTCTCGTATTTCGTTCTTCAGATCCAGTTGACTATCGACCTGCGATAATCAAATTAGTTCCTTTTAGGCACTACATTTACCATCAGCCATCACACAAGCTGTCACCATCAACCCAGTCACATAATAGGCTTGCTCCTACACCAAGCATCAACCCCCACACGGGTATGCCTTGGGTGAAACTACACGATCCCGACATAGTTCTCCAAGAACTATCATTCGTTGTCGCTACCACGAGTCTAACTCCTTCTGCAAGAACATTCATTATAGGCCTCATCGCGGCCAATGATTCCATGCATCTTTCCTACCCATTTCATACGTCAGGTAACTTTTCCTTTACGCCACCCAACTCTTTCTTTAAGGCAATTGCAGACACGACCATCCCATGATCTCACTTAGCATTGCCATACTAGACATCGAGGTATTCTACTCCTCGAGCCTCGCACTGTTTATCGTGTCACCCATTCCCAAGATGACCACGAACCCAGATACAATTCTTTAAATAGGACACTCAATCCAAATTCAATTCATCACATTTAGGTTCCTGATGCTTCAGGCCTCGATCAATCATAGCTAGCGGCACATCTCGCATCCTAGACCATTGGGCCTTTAAACCCCTCTATAAGGCACAGACTCTACTGAGTTGTCCCAAATCTTTAGCATCTGATCGTCTCCCATGCAGTCTGCTTATGATGCTTCGGTCGACAGGCCTTCCATACCTTACCGCAAGCCATCCATCAGCCCTCTGCACGTAGGTCCCTAGATCGATATCTGTCACTATGAACACAGAACCAACAGTACCGTCATGCTGCTAGGGTTCCTTATCCTATCTTTGCGAGTCACATCAGTTGCACCACTATCACCTCATTTAATTGATGTAACTCACACGCCATCCCTTGACCATCTTTAGTCTCTTGCTTGATCTAATTCGTTGGATCCCTTATCTATACATCTCATTTCCGTGGCACTACAAGATCCTCAAAAAATCCTTATCATTTGATCCTTAACTAATCAGCTAAGCCATGCCACATCAAACTAATCATTCATGATTCGATTATTCTCAATAACTACCGGTTATCTTACCTTTCACTGTGAGGATTTTGACTAGTGACCTCAAATCAACAGTCTCTAAATCTCTCGAATCCATAATCACGTTTACTGAGTCAACCTTACACCCGAATCATATCGTCGGATCCTAACTTCAATAGCTAGATCATTTTACTTGAACTAACTTCCATCAGGCTTTTGCTATTCGCTGAGAATAGTAAATGTATATTGGAATAATGTATGTATGTGAATAGTACACCAGGTAAGTTCCAAGGAAAGAGAGGTGGGTCACAAATGGACACACTTAAATACCAAGTCTTTCCTTAGCTAGAACTTTCCTAGACATGCACTTTCACTACACCACACTTAAATCCATAACCTTTAAGACTTCAATCGTCAATCCCCAAATCTCCAAATAGGGGTCTCATCTTATGAACCATTAGTCTTTTTCCCCTAAGCCTTCACTTGGGGTTCCTACTAACTAGTTCTATTAATATCGAACCCTCTTAAGTCTTCAAATCAAACTTCTCCTAAGTCTCCAAATAACATTTCTCTCTAATATCAACTATATCAGAGTCATTTAAGTCTTCCAATAAACTTAAGCTCTGATACCAACTATAACACCCCAAATTTCTCGAGCATGTTATCACTTAGGATTTTGGGAATATAATTTTTTTTTTCATATCACAATAGTTTCCATACATCACACAATATCCCCAAAACCCTAATTTTCACCTTCTCAGCTTAACAAACCCAATAATCAAATAGCTAAGATAGGCGTTAAAATTTTAAATGCGGAAGCTAGATCGAACCTGATATGGTTTACAACCATAATGCTTTATTTATCATAAAATTGTTTAAGACGTCTACAAAATGTATTACATGGACATCATCTCTAGGAAGTGATAACTGAACATCTTAAACATATCCAAAGTTACATAGGTTCGCACATAAACAAAAATATGCTAAACATGCTATAGGCAGTAAACTAAGCTTATTCTTCAGCTACCTCCTTTCCTTTAGAGCCGCTCGTCGAACCTGGAACGTTTGAATATTCCAGGGACATAGTTCAATTAGAAGATGAATCTTCTAGTGAGAAACTCCAAAGAACAGTTTATATCAATGCATGAACAAGTATAAAACGTATGAGAAAAATAATGAGAACTACTCCGATGTGCCTCGTGAACATGTTTGCCTCCTCCAACGAGAGCTTTCTCAATAATGCACACATAGCACCTCTCGGGAGGTCCCTAACCATGTCACCTCGGCCCGACCTCATAGAATTCATGCAACACCACATCCGTTGTCCCTTGGACTCACGGTCTTCCCCACGAGAGGTTTCTTGATGGCGCATGCATAGCACCTCTCGGGGGATATTTGACTTTTTCCCTCAGCCAACAACAAATAAGTGCAATAGTATGGCCACACGAATTTTATAAATGCAACAGTTAAAAAGCCAACAGCATATATTTTTCAGAAAAATTCATTTCATACATGCAACATGATTTCACGTAAAAGAACAATAAGAGTTTACGTATTGGAACTTCACAAAACACATTTCATGCAATAAAAGTCTCTCATAAGAGAATAAAAAATAGATTTGGAGTATAGGAGTCTCACCTTGTTGGTTTATCTCTTGGATGGTACGGTTTTACTGCAAACGACCTAGGTTTTTGCAAAAAACACGCGTTTTGGTAAACCTAACCTCAAATATATTTATATAGGGTTGAGGGGAATTAAATTAGGGACAACTGAAAATTTTCATGGAAAAAGGATGTCTCATGCACCCTCACGCGTCCCGAGAAGGTGGGCCACGTGCCTTCACGCCCAACCACTTCCAGCGCGTGTAACTCACGCGCTGCCTAGCAGATTTCGGACAGCTTCATCCCATTTTCGTATTTCGGCCATAACTTCCTCATTTTAACTCCGATTCGACCCCCGTTTGAACCTACTCAACCCTATCTTCCCCCTCTACAGGATTATCAAAAAGAGGGACTTACCTCTCTTTTTTTCTGACTGATTTCGGTGAATTCCGATGAAAGCCCGCAACTCCGACGAGGCTCGTTCTCTGCCACTTCTCCTCCGCTTTCCTCCCACCTTCTTACAAAATTTTCTCTCCTTTCTCTAGAGCAAGCTTCTCCACTTAGAGTGCCTCACTCCTCAAAACTCTCTTGAATGACTTGAGAACAACCCATGGTGCCTATTTATAGATTACTTGAACCAATCATATCATGCCACTTGTCACAATTTTAGCCATGGACTCCAAAGACTTAAACCTATAATTGAATGGCTTTTCAAATCCAAAGCTAGAATGAATTTAACTTTTGAAATCCAAGCTAATACCGCAAAGTTCTTCCAAATGATATTTTGGCCCTAATTTCAAGTCCTTAACTTTAATATTTTACCATATGAGCTTATAATTTCAGCCTTATTTCATTTGGATAATTCTCTAATTACAATTACACCCTCAAACATCAAATTTATCGAGATACTTAAAATCTCAAAATTAATAACTCAAAATTACTCAATATGTACGATTTTCGGAAAGCCCTTACTATCATTCAGTCTTTTTGGGCTACAACTTAGCTTAACCGAAAAATCTTCTCTGATTTGACTTCTTTCAATACTACCTCAATATTTTCGTCAATAACATATTGATTTCTTTAGACATCTCGGCTCTAGGGCACTCCCTACAGCTGATTCGGTCACTTGTTGCCCATTTTTCGGTATTTTAAACTCACATAAAATACGTGGCAACCTTACGAAAATATGGGGTATTACAAGTGGGATCCTCATTACGAGGGGTATGGCTTGCCTCAGATAAAGTGAGTGGGTCCTTGCCTTTGGCTGTCCAGCAGCTTTGTTGTCTATGCGAGCTAAAGGATTATAGATCAGCGAGCTAAATGGTTAGGTCATCAAACTAGGAGCATTGCTAGAAGCTCATTGGATATATCGCAAGGAGCTCGCTAGAAGCCTTGCTAGGAGCTCACTTGGTTTCGCGATCTGAGCTCGGATTTCAGCAATGTATGAGCTCATTTTGACGGGCTTGCTTGTGCCTTCTAGGCCTTAAGCGATTGGGCCGGCCTATTAGACTGGGTCTAGCCCATAAGAAATGGTGCGGGAAATATGTATAACACTGGGTAAAAGGCATTGGTTGTGGTTGAACCATTTTAAAAGCGACAATTGTAAAGGTTTGTAGTTGAGACTTCTTCAAAAGCTACCCAAGTAAGATTGGTTTGACTAAATCATTGGTGAGAAACCAAGGTAGTGGACTAGGCATTAGCCAAACCACTATATATATTTTTATGCTGTAATTTTTAATTCTTATTTTATTTAAGTTTTTATTTTCACTCCCCCTCCTAAGCTAACAAACTCTAAAAAGTATAATAAGGGATTTTAGAGATAGAGTCAGGGTTTCAGGGTTCAAATTTTAAACCTTCAAACTATAAAACCCTGAATTTGCATTCAATTTCGAACACTATGGTTCCAAATCAAATTTAAGATACCACTGGTGGAAAGAAGAAGAAGAAGATGAAGAAGAAAAAGAGCCACCAATGCCACTTGAACTCCTATAACCACATCAGTGATAAGGTTATGTAGATGATAATGTAACTAATGACTTTAGTAACCTTTTTTGTTGCAATTTGGTATTGTCCAATCTCCCTTGGCCAACAACGGGAATGAAGAGTCCCTTACACATGGGTCGCAATAGAGAGAGTTAGAGAACTGGTGAGTTGTCTTTTTAGGAGATAAAGATAAAGGTGAGAGAAAGATCTAAACCAAAGATTGAACAAAGAGAAATATGGGTATTTTGGGTCTTAAAAAATTTAAGAGTGATAAGTTAATGAAAAGCGTAACGTGGTTTCAAAAATTAGGGTAATTGTTATATTTTATCAAACATTAGGGGTACTATTTTTAATTGTAATAAACCTCAAGCATACTGAGTGCATTTTTTCATTATCTTATTTAAAATATTTATCATTAAGATAATAACAAAAAAGAAAAAGGAAAGTGTAAGGAGAGCCAAATTCATATATAAGTCGGATTCAAATCGGGTAAGTCAAGTCGCTTAGTTGGCTATAAAAAGAAAGGGGGAAACCCTAAGTTCTCCCCCTTCCCCATTTCTAGCACCTCTCTCTCTCTCTCTCTCTCTCTCTCTCTCTCTCTCTCAAATAAATTGCTCTATATTTGATGAAGATATGGTGATTGACCTTTTTTTTGGCAAGTTCACAACGACAAAGGGTTTTATGTTCCATTTTTTGGTAAGTTTCCTTTAGCTTCATTTCTAATTTAATTTATGTATATATACACATATAAGTGCTTAGTAGGCTTTCAAAAAATTAGAAGTTAAATCCTTGAAGATGCAATTCCTGGATCTTGTTGGACTTTTGATATGTTAGTCACCATGGTTGGGGGGGGGGGGGGGGGAGGAGTCTAATGGTTAGTTTCAGCAATTGCAATCAACGACCAAGGTGCTTTGTCAATTTTTCCTAAAATTACACATGTTTGTCCAACAATTAGAACTCGGATTTATAAAAATCCAGTTATCAGATCAATCTCATTTCTGGATATTTGAATTAACATAACAAGGTGAATCCAATGATCGATCCAGATCATTGAAATCACAAGCTAGTGGTGGTCGACAATTACGAATAGTTAAAAAAATAATTTATAGATCTACGCAAATTCAATTGTTGGATTGCTTATATTTTTAGATATGTTAATCAATTCTATTTCAGCGATCTAGTGATATCGTCAGATCACAAGAACCACTAGTCATCGATTAGCGATTAACATCCAACAGTGACACCATAATTTTTGTTGCATTTTAACATGACTAGTTAAGTAGTTGTTTGGTTCCAACAAATGGGTTTTATGCTTGGCCTTTAATGTATTGTCTTTGAAAATAATATGGGCCTTAAATAAATTGGTCTTTTACGTTTTTATAAAGTTGAGCCTTAGTGTTCTAAAATAATACTAGCCTTAGGTCTCTAAAATTATAAATTAGCCCTCAAGTTTCTAAAACAATAAATTATGCGTCATTCTAGTGTCGAGCTTTAGAGATGGTTATGAACTACTAGGATACTAATAGGATATGCTCATTTCCTTATTTTGATACCATCATTGTGATATATGTTTTCAAATGTTATAATTGTAGACCTTCTAGCTTGATATTCCCTATTATCATTTTAATTGATTCAACATTTGTTTACCTACATATTGTGAAATAAAGATGCTTCATTGTTTTTAACTTTATTAAATATTTTTTATCTTACTTGGAAAGTGACTACTAATTCTTTAACTCTTGGATTGGCTCTGATACCAGATGTATACAGATATAGGATTACAAGAATGAGTGTAGAAATCCTTACAATCAAGAACTTGAAACACAGCTCTTACACAAGCACTCCACTCATAGATCTCTCGATCTCTCTCTGTTTATCAACAACAGTGATTCACACTTAAAGAAATTAGGAGGCACACATAAAGTTTCATCAAAATTATTTTTATTTTTATTTTTATTTTCCTGGCTCTACTTCTTATATATATATATATATATATGCTTTGATGACTTCAAAGAGGAGAGAATAAACGGTTAGGATAGATTTAATCAAGTTAGCGTAAGGCTATTAGAGCTGTAGTCTCTAACATCCAAAACTATGATTAACGGTTGATAGATATATCCTATCTGTTTGCCTCTTCTACCCACATGTCGATAGTCTACACATAATTTGTCAACTCTCTCTATCAATTTTGAGACATATACTAACAAATTCCACCTTGAATCAAAATTAATAGATTGGATGATGACTAGGGGACCTACATTGCTCACCTACCTACTTCGGAAGCACCTTGAGCAAGGATAAAGCTTGTTCAAACTTGATAATGGGAATTAATTTAGTTAACATATCTGTTGGATTGATATCAATTAAGATTTTCTCAACTTTGACCTGATCCTTAACTATAATATCTCTAACAAAATGTAATCTAACATCTATATGTTTGGTCCTATCATGGAATGCACTATTCTTAGAAAAATGAATTTCACTTTGAGAATCACAATACACCTTAGATACTAGGCCTATTGATCCCAGCTCTTGAATGATTGATCCCCTGTAGCCACATGACCTCTTTTATTGCTTTAGTAAGAGCCACATATTCAACCTCTAATGTAGATAGGGCTACTATATGCTAGAGATTTGATTTCAAGCTTACTAGGTTCCCCTCTACTTTAAAATCATAACCTGTTAAAGGCCTTCTTTATCAAGATCAACTACAAAATCAAAGTCACGAAAGCCTTCTATGCAGCACTTATTTTCAGTGTTTGAACTAAACACAAGTCCTTTAATTAGAGACCCTTTTAAGTACCTAAGGAGCCATTTAACAACATTCTAGTGTTCCTTGGAATGCCTACCCATAAATATTCTAACTAAACTGACACCATAAGCAATATCAAGCCTAGTGCCTATCATTGCATACCTCAAATTGATTGCTGCATTTGAGTACAAGACACCCTTCGTATATTCTTCCTCATCCTTAGGTAATCCACCCTTAACAGCACATAGCTTGAAGTGAGGAGGTATGGGAGTAGAAACAGGTTTGTTGTTCGCCATTCCAAACACTTCCACAACCTTTTTAAGGTATTCGAATTGTGACAAGGTTAAAGTTTCTTTCTTTCTGTCCCTTATTATATCAATGCCTAGAATTCTTTTTGCTTCACCTAGGTCTTTCATCTCAAATTCATATTTAGGTACACGATAAGCTTGCGGATTTCTTCTTTTTCTCTACATGCTATTAGCATATCATCTACATAGATCAAGAGGTATATGTACTGATTTCCCGGAAGTAGTGTATAGTACACACAATGGTCAAAATTACTTATTTTGTATATTTTCTTAAGCATAAACTCATCAAACCTCTTATACCATTGCCTTGGTGATTGTTTCAGGTCATATAATGACCTTCCGAGTAGACATACCTTTTGTTCATTCCCCTTTTCTATAAAGCCAAGAATTTACTCCATATAGATCTTCTCATCTAAGTTTCCATAAAGGAATGTAGTCTTAACATCTAATTACTCTAGCTATAAATCCTGAAGAGCTACAAGAGCCAAGACCAAATTGATTGATGTATGTTTTACAACAGGGGAAAATACTTCATGGTAGTTAAGTTAATTCCCTCAATCTGGGAATAACCTTTTGCAACTACCCTTTCTTTATATATACCTAGCTAGTTCTACCCTTGGTATACCAAGCTTTCTATTAAAGATCCATTTACAACCTATAACTCTTTGATCATTACGCCTCTTAACCGGTGTCCATGTTTCATTCTTGTGCAGAGAGTTCATCTCTTCCTTCATTGCCCTAAGCCAAAAAAACCTTGTCCAGGCTTGCACAAGCTTCATTGTAACTCATAGGTTCATTTAGTTTTATTGAGTCCCCTATGTTTAAGGCATAAGTTATTATATCAACATGGGCATACCTTGATGGGGGTCTTACCTCTCTTCTTACTTTGTCTCTAGATAACATATAGTCCCTCAGGTCTTAGTCCTCACTAGATATACTAGAGCTGGGTGGATCTTATGAAGTGTTGATATCATTGGAAAAATTAGTTGAGTCATTAAGGTTAGTGTTTTCAGATCAGGAGTTAGGAGAATTATTTTGATAATTTTCCAAGTTTGAACCTCCTACTTCCACCTTGAGACTTACTTATTTCCACCTCAAACTGAAAATTATCAGTTTGATTTTCTTTATCTATTTACAGCATATTTGATATCAATCTAGTGGATATGTTAACTAAATCAATTCCCATAGCCAAGTTTAAGCAAGCTTTATCCTTGCTCAAGGTGCTTCCCACATAGGTAGGTGAGCAATGCAGGTCCCTTATGTTAGTGTAGGTGCTCTAGACCCAATCAGATTGGGCATATTGTACACTGACAATTACAATCATATTTATTATTGAATAAGGAGTTATTCAAATTCACAAGAAGCCATTCTATTAGTTTCTTGTTATTATTGTAATGACCGAATGAAACTAGATAGAAGTCCATATGATGTATATTGTGATTAATCTATAAAGATGTGAGATGATCCATCACAGTTTCTAGACACCATTAAATGTCCCAAGTCGTAGCAATGTCAGAATAGACATTAACAATTGTGGTAAGACTTGTATGTGCTATGTTTTTGCTATGTGATAGCAATGGGGGTCTCACACCCATAGGTATGGGGATGCCTAGACAAGTACATAGGTGACCAACGTTAGAGAACATGTCACTGGACATGACTCGACATGAGAATCCATTTTGGTTATATGTTGATGGAATTCTCTTACGAGATGGGTGTAACTAATCCTTGGACCTGAGGTTTTCACGGTCATCTCATAAGAAGACTGGTATGCTTTGACATCATTTTGATGGGCCTAGATAAAGGCTGCACGTGGGCGATCGTTGGACATATCATGAGGCTTATGGAGATGGGTGCATAACCAAGATGGAACTTGTCTATCCCTTGATAAATGATAATGTATCTAAGGCACCTTCGGTGGATATTCACTTTAAATCCATGGCCATGGTGAAAGAGATCAATAAGGAGTTATTGATTCACTTTCTATTAAGTGAGGATATCCGGAAGATTGAAGAAAACTTATGTGAGCGTAATCAAGAAACACATCGCCAACTTGAGATCACATAGGACACATTGACTAGAGAATCATATTGCATGGTAACCATGCTCATGAAAGGTTATTTGCGGATTATGAATCCTTCTAAATAATTGGGTAGGCATAACGCCTTGCTAGAGGCTAATCTTATCTTATGTGTTCGTACCAACACATTGCCAACATATTCAGAAGCCTAATGAATCATACGCAATAGGCATGGTCCTTGGCTTAAACTAGGAGAGTGGACATATGGTTAAGTGGCACACTTCGGCAAGAAGTTGTGCCGTCGTAAGTTCTCACAGAAAAAGAACAAATAGATGTAATGACATCGATATGATGAGAGGTCGTTATAAATGAAAGAGTTTCCTAAAATGGCAATTGATTAAATTAGGAAGGAGTTTCTAATTTAATAATTTTCTATTTGTTGGAGTGACAAATAGGAAATAATATATATTTGCGCTTAATTTAATATTTGGGTTAAATAAAGTATTTGGGCAAAATTAGATTTGAGTTAAATATTAAATATTAAATATATTTGGGCTAAATTAGATTTGGGCCAAATATTAAATTAAATATTTGGGCTTGAATTAGATTTGGACCAAATATTTAATAAATAGATTTGGCCCACTTAAGATTCTAGTTGGATTAGGATAAATGTGCCAATCCATATCCATTACAGTTCAAGAAACCCTAAAGCTTCTCTGTAAATATTCCTTTATGGGTAGCCCAAAAGAATTAATGGTTATGGTTTTTTCAAGAGTTGAAAATTTTCCATACACTCTCTCCTGTTTTGATTCCGCATCATTTGAAACGGGAGGTTCTTTTCGTCCATATACAAGCCGCGAAGAGGAGAAGGAGCTAGCACTCCTCGCCAATAGATGTGTGCCGCGTATCATGAGTTAGAGGTCGGACGCTTGGACGACTTGAATCCACAAACGACTCGAAAATTCAAAGGTTAGATTTATTTTATTTTGTATGTGAATGATTTGATTTTGACATTGATCCAATCGCTGGGATCGGGATAAGGTTAAAAAATTTTGAACTACGTTGCTTGCCTCGTAGCGATATTGCTTTACTTTCACCTTAGTCATCATCCAATCCATCAATTTTGATTCAAGGTGGAATTTATTAGTATATGTCTCAAAAATGATAGAGACAGTCGACAAATGATTTGTAGACTATTGACATGTAGGTAGAAGTGGGAAACAAATAGGATATATATGTCGACTGTTAATCATATGTTTAGCCATTAGAGACTGTAGGTCTAATAGCCTTACCCTAACTTTTTAAATTTATCCTAACTGTTTATTCTCTCCGCCTTGAAGTCATCAAAGCATATATATATATATATATATATAAGAAGCAATGTGAGGTGAATAAAAAAAATAATTTTGAGGAAGCTTTATGCGTGCCTCCTAATTTCTCTAAGTGTGAATCACTTTTGTTGAGAGAGAGAGATATCTGTGAGTGGAGTGCTTGTGCAAGAGTTGTGTTTCAAGTTCTTGACTGTAAGGCTTTCTATACACATTCTTATAATCCTGTATCTGTATACTTTATAGTGGATTGACTAGGGGTAACCCTACCGTGAGTCGGATTCGAATTGAATCCAAACACGTAATATCTGGTGTTCATTGTGTGTGTGTTTGTGGGGAAATAGTTCTTCGATTTTGTTTTCTTTCTTCTTATTCTATTTTTGTTCTTGAGTTGTTGGTCGACAGACGAGAGTCCATTAGCCGACAGATAGAGAAGGAAATTCAACATCAAGAAATAACAATTTTGACATAGTGTGATAGGTTGAATAGAATACTAGCATCCACAACAAGTTAGTATAACATGATACCGTAGACCTTAGCATGGCATGACCTCACGAAGGCTTTATAAGACTACCTCTAATTTTTTGGAAGCTATATGTCACTGCATTACTATTAATATATCTCTGTTTAGTTTTATTAAGCTTATCAAACTGTTTACTCCATATTATGTTTATTTGTTTTACCATTATGCTTGATTGTTATTGCAAGACTTTAATGTAATTGTGTAAAGTTAGAGTAGAGATACTTATGAGTGGACTCATTGGTAAATAGTTGAAAAGACATTATACCACTATTTATACTCTCTTATCAACATTACAATTCTCTCACTATATATTATGGTTATAGCATCTATGTTCATTTTAACAATATTATAAAGTATAAATCTTTTTCCTTTTAGCATGATAGTCTATATTCTCTCTTAGTAGTTATAACATAACTTATATTCTGAAATCTAAATAAGAGTCCCCCTTTTAACTATTTTTTAGGGTGATTTTGATACTAGTATTGCAAATCATCTAGTATGACCTTTTGAATTCATTTCTTAATCTCGATTGACACACCCTATGAACAGACACACTCATCCTTTTAAATCATATAAATGATACAATTATGTTCTCTTCTATAGCAAGATATATGTGGTTATGCTTTCCAATTGTATATTAATCTTGCATGATAGATAGATTCTAAAATTTTGTATGGTGGATGGGCATCACCACCTAATTTTTGTTATCTATATAATGATATTTACTATTTTTTTTACTTTATTTATCATATGGTTCTAGATAATTCTACAATCCTTAACTTTTTGGGGCTTATTAAGATGGAGACCACCTTATCTCCACATTAGTGCCAACCACGAGGCCCATTTATGGGTTGTGACATCTTCACTGAAATGTTGAGCAAGTTATAGGTAATCTTTAACCAACAAGCATTTATTGAATGGAATACCGGCTTAAATTTAGTAGAGTAGTTTTTTGTTTTATGGGCTCACATTTTGTAGGTTGATGACAATAACCAAGAAGCATTTATGGTTTCTCATCTTGAACCTTAGGTTTCTTGTCATCTACATTCACAATCTTACTTGGTATAATCAATTCTCTAGATATTACGCTTTGTTATTGTTTGAGTGGTATGACTTGCTTGATTATAAGTTGTTTTTCATGAAACAATCAAGGAGTATATATGGACATATGTGACTCCTCAATTTGTACTTGTGGCTATGATTATTTATCTTTTCCATTACCAAGTAAGCTATACTTCTACCATTCATTAAATTGATATCATGTGATTTATTTCCTTGACATTGTTAGTGTCCTTATCCCTCTTTCCTAGCCAAAAAGAATAAAAAACCAAGGAGAAAAATATGGAAGAAATGAAATGGAAATATGCTTATTAATATCTTAAATTAAGGTGTTGTATGCATGTTTCTATTTATTTCCCTCTTTTTCCTTTTGGTTTTTTGTTTTCTTTTTTTGGTTATGGGAAGAAGGTAACAACATTAATAACTAGTAGTGAAACAAATTGTATGATATCAATTTAATGGTTGGTAGAGTGTGACTCACAAATTATTGGAAGAGGAAAATAATCCTAGCCTCAAGCACAAATTGAAGAGCCGCATATGTCCATATATACTCCTTGCTTGTTGCATATGAAACAAGTTATGATCAAGTAGGTTACCCAAATCAAAAACCATAAAATGTATTTTTCAAACTATTAATTGTACTAAGTTGGACAATAAAAGTAGATGACAAAAGGCCCAAAATAAAAACACAAGGCGTAGTAACCATAAATGCTTCTTAGTCATGTTATCAACCATAAGACTTGAGAGCATAAAACAAAAGGGAAATTACATGCAGTACCCGATAACTGTAAGATGCATACCTAACATTTTAAAGAATACAATGACTGCCTTTGAGGTTTGATACTATTTTGAAATTTCTCCTAATCGTTAATTAACTCATCTAAACAATAGAAGATTACCAAAATGCCCTTCTAATTTAAAGGCCTTTTCCTTTTCTCACATATTTTCTCCCTTAGGTCTTTGTTTTCTAATTCTCTCTAATTTCCTTATAAAGGAAGGTAATGGTTACAATAATTGTTTGTCGACGACAACAATGACAGTAGTGGTAATTTGTCTTTCCTTAAAAATCTATGTTCATCTGTGAGTTCATCTAGGTTCAATCGAAAACCTAGATCAACCTAATCTTATTCCTTGATTGAGTAGTCTCAGCTTGATAAAACCCAAAAATAAAATCTAAGTTTGATCAAGTCTTCATCCGACTTTGATGAAATGTAGATATAGCTAGTGGTTGTCAGTGGCCAAGAACGACGACCATTTGTCATTTCCTTTCTTTGATTTTTATTTTTTTCTTAAATTATAGTAGAAATGAGAGAGAAAGTAAGGAAATATGAGAGAGAAGAAGTGGAAAAGGTCATCTTGACCCTTTGTTCAATAGAAAGGCATTTACTATTATTTCCAAAATAGGGGTCAGGTTTTTACAATTATGTCAAAGCTAAAAGGTGGTTATTGCAATTTTTCCTAAAATAATATATTATTGTGCTAAATTTTGTTGAATCAAAATGCAACAAAGGCATTGTGTATGGGACCCATCATCACAACATGCAATATCCTCTGCACCTTTAGTAAACTAGGATGATGTTAGTGGGTTTTCAACAAATGACACATTTTATCAAAATTTTAATCATGATAATTCTGATGATCATTTTAATCAAACTTTTACTTACTCGTCTAATATATTTGTATATTTTGGATTTCTATTTTTGCATACTTGGATTTTCATCTACATAATAAACTCGAGTCTTTATTTTCCATTTTGTTTATTATTATTATCATACTTATGTCAACCTTGATTATACTATAGTTGTATTCACTATTTCCTTATCACATGTCATGTTGCATTCTCTCACTTTATACTCGCCAGTCTTCAAAACTCAACACTACTATTTAACATTTTTTGAAATATGTTGATGCCAACATAGTCAGTCCTTCGATATAGACTTCAAGTTACTATTTTTTGTTATTAAACGGGGAGGAAAACAAATCAATCCTGTGTGTGCTATGGATGAGAGTATGGAAACCCTTGGCTCATTGAGGGGACTGAAATTCCAAAATTGTACTTTCAGGGGCTCTTCTCGTTTGGGCATCTTCTCCACTTTACTAGGCCCAACTTCATTCTGTCTTACTCTTTTCTTATCCTTGTATGACCCTAAGATCTCCATCTATAACACAAACTGGTCTACTCGAGCAAACATTTATGTCATCAAGGTTGGCAAGGCGAGTGTCAAGGACTCCCTGAGTGAAGCGAAGGTGGTTCCATGAAGTAGTGCGAATGCCACTAGGCTGACTGGGAGATCTTTCACTTCTTGGATTGCACTTCAAAAACAGTCTATATATTACTTCTGTGGCTCGTTTGGATTTTGTTGCAAACTCATCAGATACATAGCATTCTTCATTTTCAGGATGTGAGCAGCAGATGCTTCCAATAACTCTTTCTTTAATTGCTCGAACAAACTAATGGTTTCAACGAGTAACTCAGTGAACCACTGATGAGCCTAGGAAGGCTTGTCACTTAGTAACCTCACTCCATTTGTGTAGTACAGCTACTACCACAAAATGTTACATAAGTTGCTTTGGATCTTTCCTTCTGAAATACATTAGCAGCTGAGGCAATTTGAACTCCAGCTATATTGGTTGTCACAAGAGTTCATAGGACAAAGGGAATCCTTTCGAGGGCGCCTCCTTAGGAGGAGTCACCACCTACTTATGTTCTAGCACCTCCTCAATGATTCACTTCACATCTATAGTCTTTAGTGACTTTGGCTGGGCATCTTCTTTTGGAGGAAGAGGCATTTAGAAGGCTCTGGATGGGGTTCTTTCAGAAGTTTGTTCATACATAGGGGATTTCCCCGACCATTGGCCACATTCTAATTGAGAGTTTGTTTAGCCCAAGGCTCGATTGTTTAGCTGGGACGTCACCATCTGCGCCCTGTGCTGGGTTTCCCTTTGACGACCAACGTGAGAAGGCTGCCTCCCTCTTTCCATGACTGAGGGTCCCATGTAGGGCAGCTGGATATCGAGCATCATCTCATGTAGTAAGGAGGTTATCCCTTGCATCTTCCACACATTCTCTTCATTACTTATTTGAAGTTCATCATTTCTTTGTTTTAGCTCCTCATAGTTCTATTTGAGTTATTCATAGTATGTTAGCAGGATTGTGGGCGGTGCGACCCCTGAGGGTCTAGGATGGCCTGAAGTAGCCATTGGGTTTCTCCTCGGGACCGAAGATTATCCAAGGGAATTCTACTCCTAGATTATTAGTACCACAGGTGGAACAGGGCATCCCTACCTCTCGACGTGCCCCTTAAGTTTAGTGAGGTGCACTTCTCCTTGCTTAGATGGTCCCCTTTCACCCATTCTAGCAACCAAGCTCTCCCCAAGATGAGGAACATCTCTCAAATGGACCTCTTTGTCCATGTTGGCTTCTAAAGGCTAGGGTGTTGGGGGGGGGGGGGGGGGTGGACTTGGTTAGGGTTGCCTGTGGCACCAATCTAGGTTCGGGCACTTCTCTTTGTCTGATTAGATGGGTTGCCTAGACCAGGAAATTGCCTTATCCTTACCATCTTGTATTGACTTTCAGTTTTGTTTCACACAGATGGCATCAAATTGTTGTTGTCAAAATACAACAATCAAGATTTTTAACGTGGGAACAATTTCTAAAATGAAAATGCTTGTTGGGAACGTGGAATGAGTCACTTGAGAGAAATGACTCTCTTGAAAGAAATGAGTGTCCAGAAAGAAATGAGTCTCCTGAGAAAAAGATACTGCCCAAAATGAACATGTCACCTAAAAGAGTTGTGTCTACCAAGAGGATTAGACTCCAAAAAGGATATCTCTCAGGAATGAGTATACCTAGAATGCGAAGCTTCCAAGAAGAGATGGGATTCTTCTAGGAAGGATGAGGCTCTTCCAAGAAAGTGTACTGACGGCTTCTAGGGAGAACTCGGAGCCTCTCGGGAAGGATTATCTTGGCTTCCAGAAAGGATATGATCTCTCAGGAAGGAATGGTGCCTAAATTGGTTCTCTTCATATCACTACTAATACAAACAAAAGGGGTTAGAAGGCTTCTAGGGAATGCTCACCCGTAATGACCCTCCGATGCTTATGTTAGTACTCGAAGCACGTAATTACACAAAAGAAATAGTAAGAATGCTCTAAGTGTCTCGAATTTACTGAATGTGGAAGTCTCTTTTGAAAGGAAACGCCAATTGTTGGAGTATCAATGCAAGGGTTTAACCGATTTTCAAAAATATTTTCTAAAAACGCATATAAGGTAGTAGAAATAAAGATCAAAAACACCGTGAATGACCCGTTTCCAATGACCATATGCAACACTAAACTAAATCAATCCATAGGGGGTTTAGTAAATATATTGCACAACACTCAGAAGGCCGGTGTAGAGGCTGGAAACCTTACTGGACAACAATGCCTTGCTCCCAAATAGCTCCATAATAGATTTTCAGATAGGCTAAATCGACTCCCGAAAACACGAAAGGCCTAGTCAATCCATGCTCCGATGAATGGTTGAATCCCTCAACTCACTCTTTGTGCTAGCCAGAGAGAGTGAGGGAGATTGGGCTTAAAATGGGTTCAAAGGATAATCTCCAAACCAATATAGGCTATCTATATTGTTGGGTTGTTGCAATAGCAATGGGGAAATCAAATAGGGAGCAATTGAGGAAGGGGTAAGGGCTCTAGAATCAAGAGAAAAATGAGAAAAGGACAAGAGAAAGGTTGCAACAACTTGCAAGGCTAAATCTCTCTCGTTCTACTTCTCTTCTGGCTTATATATGAAATACATAAACTCTAAATGCCCAAAATGCACCCAATTGGATAAAATCAATAAAGAGAGAGAGAGGGAGGGAACTAAGGGGTAACAAGAAGGACACACGTTGTCGCCCCTCTCGTCCTCCCGTGCCATGTTCCCCAAAAACCCGTTGCATATACGACAAATCGATCGAGGATTCATAACCCTCGGCAACAGAAACTATCGATAGTTCCAAGTCAATAGAATCGATCGATAGCCTTTAAAAGCTATCGACCGTTTTTCTTCCATTCAACCAAGTTTCCATAAATTGCATCTAGGATTTCCATTAACACTTAATGACCCTTTCACCATCCCATGATGAAACTGAGGCCCCCGTTAAGTTTTATCGACATGCCTATCAAATCTTGACATGTGCTCCTCATTAATTTGATCAATAAACTTGATCCGTTAACTCTTAATGGTAACGTTATTAACTCTTAATGATGATTTCAGGTATAATCACTTAAACAACCACCACACCCAGATATGTGTGTGACATTCTAAGTTCACTACTAAGTAGCAATTAGGACACGTCAAACTCTTTAACATTGACTAAATATTTTGGCCTACAACGAGGATATCTCCATCTCCTTGATGTAACCCAAAAGACCTTAAGTGACAACTAGTATTATGCTAGGGCGATCCTACCAATAATAAAGTCTTACTTCAGAATAAAACCTATTTAGGATTTTAATTCCCATGTACTATAATCCCTCCATCGATTATCAACCCGATCAAGTGAGAGTCATGGACTGATCAAACTCACTAACTTGATGACTATGCCAAGATCAATGTGGTGAGATTGAGATGACACATCGAAACCCCTTTCGACATTGGAACACTTTCCAATAAAGTGTACCCTAGCAAGGGGTTTCTTCAATTAAGACCACCACCAATCGAATAGGATGTTCACCTCACACCAAAGGTCGATGGATCCCATTAACAATCACTTGCCTCCATACGCTACTGCACAGGGACCACACAATGCATCTCCCACCCAGTAACTGAATGGTTCTTAACAACAAAAAATCCCTGACATCGACATACAAGACAATTGTGTTACCTTCGATCTAAGAACTAGTAACATAATCGAAGTCTGTGATTGATCATAGATCCTCTCAGCCATGTGATCTATCATGTGCGTCACATTCAGTAGATGTTCCGCTAGTATCTACCCACATGTATACTCTATTATGGCATGCGACTCACCATCATTTATCATTAGCATCTCATACTAATCAAAGGTAGTATCCCATGTGCCAATCCGTACTTGACTAATCATAGTCCCCTTCTAAGAAGTCTAAGGACTAGGAATTATCATTAAGATATCCTTAATACAAAGGTTCATATTCACATGTTCTTAACACTTAAGAGTAAGACCTTTAACAAGAAATGTAGGGACTCATTCATATATAATGATTAGAGAGCTATGAGTGAAGATATGACCTCAAAATATGAAAACATATTTTATTATATATGTGTGCAAGAATTACATCATTTGTCCCATACTTATAATTACTAGATGCCATCTAAATCTAGCATTAGGGCACCAACAATAACACATTTCTGAGTCTTGTAGCTAGGTATTTTTAAGGTGCGATTTTTGAGGATATCAGAAGGACATATGTGACACATCCCCTGGATCTCGGAAGGACACATCCCATGGGTGTCTTACCTAGATAGAGGACCTCTCCGGAGAGAATGTTGTTATCCGAAGAGAAGCTCTCTCCAGAGATGATCTTAATAGTCCGAAGAGAAGACTTCTCCAGAAAGGCGCTCAGAGTCCGGAGAGAAATTCTTTCCATAAAGATATGTTTTTCCCGAGAGGTAGGCTTTCTTCGAAGAGACTTCTTCTCACTGGAGAGGAACCCAATACCTAGAGATAATATCTCTCCAAAGAGAACTATCCTTCTCCGAATTGATTGCTCCTTAGCCTAAAATAGGATTTCCTATTTTCCCCCAATTCTAAGTAGTACAACAGTTACCATCAAATTAGTATGCTTCCACCAAATATTGAAAAACTTCCTTTATTATTTAGAAGGGCACATACTATTACAATGTCATGTCTTTTAGACTAAAGAACGTTGGGGCAACATACCAGCGAATGATCAATAAGGTGTTCAAAGACCTATTGGGAGCAACTATGGAGGCATATGTTGATAATATAATGGTTAAGATTAGTTGTGACAAACTACACGTCGAAAAACTTGCATAGGTGTTTGTAATTTGTCAACAATACAACATGCGGCTCAACAAAAACAAGTGTGCTTTTAATGTTTACTCAGGAAAGTCCCTTGGCTATCTTATTAAGTAGTGAGAGATTGAAGTGAATCTAGAGAAAATCTAGGCCATACTAGATATACGGTCCCGCACAGCTATAAAAGTTGTTTAGTGGCTAATCGGTCGCCTTGCAGCCCTTAATCAATTTCTGTGATGCCCCACTCCCACTTATGGGTGCCACTCGTGAACAAATCATCTTAACTGCTCACATGCTCGACCATTTGTGAAGGGTGGACTATGTTTCGACACGAAACGCCCTAGGTGGGAACTAGGTTTCATTCCTCCCTTCTCTCAATCCCAGGATCGACTACAGACTTGAGCTTTAACCATACCACACTTCGCTAATTAAATTACATTAAGTTTGCCCAATCATCTTTTTTTACTTCTTCTTCTTTCCAAGAATTCCACTGGGCTTCTTATAATTCAAAAATTCCAATCAACCCATTGATTTTTACCAATTTCAAGGAAAAACTCAAATAATTAAAATTTTCAAAAATTTTGGCATTTTCTCCAAAAATACCCAAAATCCCTTTATTTTTGAAAATTCCTCCATGGCCCATAATCAACCAAGAAATGCCCCCAAATCCCCAATTTTTTAATTTTTTTTTAAAAAAAATTGGCTGGCGAGACCTGCTGGCACGCCCAGGGCTTGCATGGGGCCTCGCGATACACTAGCAGTGCAGGCTGGCCGCGAGCTGTGCGCACCTGTTGCACGTGCACCTAGTGCCTGCGCACCCTGCTGCCCAACGAGGCCACTTGTTAGCTCCAGCTGCTGCTGCCTTCACTCCTTTTTCTTTTTCTTTTTTTTCTTCTCTTGGCTTCCTAACCCAAAATTTTCAGAAATTAAATTAAATAAATAATCACTAACAATCACCACATTTCCAACAAAAATCATATTATTTAACCCCTTTGGTGCTTCCAACAACCCACCAAATATGAGAATTACACCAATACTTAGACATCAACATGCCATAAGCCAATATCTAACTTCAAAATAAAATCATACATTCTAAAAAAAAAAAAATAGAGATTAAACACCATATACTAAGGAGACTACATCCAAGCTTGATACGTCACAAGCCATAACAAATACCACAAATATACATCACAAACCAAAATACATGGACTATACAAGTTTAGTCTTCCATACTCACAGCCCTTATCCTTCCAAAATACCCTTTCCTTTGGAGGATTACAACACCTACAAAGAGGTCCAAAGTGACCTTATGAGCCATTGCTCAGTAAGGGTGTAATGAACATAAGTACAAACAAAAACATAATATATGATGCCAATGCATGCATGCAACATGGTTAGGGCTTCCACATCCTCACAACCACCTTGGTTTGAGGCTTTAATCTACCCTACTCCACACAACCTCATGGCCATAGGTCCTTGAACACAAAAAAAAACATGCCAATGCACACATTTAAAGGTTTAAGCACATACTTACAACTTGCAAGCTACCATCCCATGGGGCTAACCCTTACCTCTTATCCTTTAAGCGTTTCAACATCTTTAACTTTCAAGACTTTCTTGCTTTCCATCCCCCTTAAGACAAAATAGAAATTTTGATCATTGAAGTTTTCTTGAAAACTAGAAAAATAAGGAAACCATTTCTTTTTACTTGAAACTAACCAAGTTAAGAGCTTACCTCTTGCTCTATCTTTCTTCTTCTTTTCCATTATTTCTTTCTTTCTTTCTCTCTTCAAATGGCCAAAGAGGACAAGTCTTCTTTACACTTGCCTACTTATATTAGCTCTCCCATCTTTCAAGAACAAATTCTAGCCTTTGGATGTTTATGGATTTAAGAGAATAAATCCTAACCCTTCACTAAAAGCACAATCCATGTGCTTTGAAGAACAAATCTTAGCCATTCACTTTGCTTTTAAAGAATACATCTTAGCCATTGAATTTTCATTTCTTTCTCATTTAAATTAATGAGACTATTTTCATCCATCATGCATATATATCTCTTGAAAGACATATTTCAATTTAATTTTTGGGAGACTAATTTCACCATGACAACTTAAGAGACAATTCTTTTTCATGGGCATTTATTTTATCTCTCCCATTTTCCACCATAAATGTATGACTAATTCCATTTTCTTTTTGCATTTTTCTTTATGCAACATAATGATTACACTCACGTGGGCCAAAATGACCCCTTTTTCCATTTTCTTTTTGATTTATATAAATCATTCTCCAACTCATAAATCCACACACACACACACCCATATTTCTAAATACATAATTTCTCTCAAATTTCCAAGTGTCACAATTCACCACTTGGCTTTATCTCTTAAATCATGGCCATCCATTTATTTCTCCATAAATGATCACATCACTTACCATAAATATGAGGAGAATTTCCACATACGTAAATATATACACATTCTCCTTAAATTTCCATATACTTGACCACTTTTCATGGAAAATTATATGCTAATTTACCAAAATGCCCTTAATGAATTTTTAATCCCATTTATCCCCACATAATACAAAAATGGGAAATTAATTCACTTCTATACTTAATTCCACTTAGGAATTATTTTCAATTTACCAAATTGCCCTTTATTGGACTTCACTATTTAAATTACCAAAATGCCCCTCTCATAGGGCACCATTATTCTCAAAGATCCATCACCTTCTCAATGGCATTTTTGAAAGTTTCTCACTTTCTTTCTCATTCTCTTAACACCAACAACACGGGGTATTACAGTTTCTCTCCAAGTCTGCCAAGAAAAGTCTTCCTTTCTTCCAAGTGTTAAAAGAAGGAAAGAACTTCCAGCGGAGCGACAATTGTGAATAGGCATTCCAAGCATTAAAAGGTTACGTCAGAGAAATTCCACTACTAACTTGACCAGAGACTAGGGAGTAGCTCTACCTGTATCTTGGGGTTAGTCATGCAGCGGTGCATCGACCTCCATCACTACGCCTTAAGCTCTAGCACCGCAGCCATGGCCGCAACTTCTTCAAGCCATCGCTGCAACAAGCCAGTGACATCGCCGCTTTCGACCGGCCATCAGCTAGACAACCACCATCTCCTAGCTCTCTCCATCTCTCAACTTCTCTCCCTCATGGCCATGGCTCTCACGAGCTTTCTCTTTCTCTGTCTCTGCCTGCTTTCAAAATTTGAAAGAAATTGAGCATTATTCAAAACTTGCCCCCCAATCCACTTATATGTATATGTATATTATCACATTTACCCCTCAATTATCTCATAATTTCACTTAGAAAATTTTTATAATTGCACTTGGACCCTCAAATGCTTTAATCAATTACATCAAGCTACACAAAATCTTAATTTCTCAAAATTTAATAATCGACATTTACTCGATAAAGGTTTATTTCATCCCTACGCCTACATGGGACTTTTTCTCCTCCCGAAAACACTTCAAGGTTGCCTCACTAGCAAAACTGGACCACCCTTAAGGTCCCCCTGACTTCCTGGATATCCCTTATGACCATTCAGTTCAACCAACAATTTAGGCTTATATAGAATTTATTCTGAAAACTATTCCTGATCTGATTGCTTTCAGCGTCATTAGCCTTACTTCGAGACACTCGCCAATCTCATTCCCTCTCCCCTAGACATCCAAGTCTCGAGGCATTCCCTATCGTCGATTCGACAAATTTTATTAATTTACTTCTCGAAATCGACTTTAAGGCTTCCCAGACCACCCGAGGTCCTTTCAAAATGACTGAAAATTATATCTTTTCTATCACCATGTAATACGGGGTATTACACCATGTCCCGAAGAGGCGTTTGTGGGGGCCTTCGGATGAGGTCACCCGAAGAGTCTTTGGGTGGCCCTTTCGCTGAGGTACCCTCGAAGAGGCTTTGGGGGGTCTTTAGTAGGGGCTAATCCTTCCAATGCCTTTGGAAGACACCTTTCAAAATCAGCCTGCAGTTTCCCCGAAGGGTTGTGCTCCCCACTCTTGTCTACTACTAAAAATTGAAAGGAAGAGTATGAATCTTGCTTTTTAAAATTTTGTTCTAGAATGAGGGCATCTAAATTTATCGATTTGGGGGGTATTGTTAGTATTTTATGTTGTTTAGGGCCATCGGAAGGTCCGAATGAGTCTTTGGGGTCACATGTGCATAATTATGATATGATTGTTCAGATTCTGAAGGTTTGACTATAATTACTGGTGGTCCCTTGTGGGCCATATCTTTCATCATTTTTTAGCCTAAAAACTCTTGCACCCGAAGCTTTTTCCCAAATAGCCTTCCATGTCTTTCGATCTGCCAACTTACTTACTAAAGACTCTTCCGACACTTCTAAAGCCTTTTCTAAAAGACTCTTTTGCTTTCTTTTTACCCTAAGGACTCTTTTGCAAATTACAATGAAGGTAATTATGGTTAAGCCCACTCCTCCACTTCGACAGGGTATGTCTGGGGTGCTAAGGTGATCATTTCACCAAGAGAACTTTTGGTTGTAAGGAGTAGAGATGTGATAGAATATGCTCGCGCATTTGACATTCTTTCTTCTTGGTTACCAAGAAAACTAAGCAAGAGGGAGTTTACTGCCATGGTTGAAGAGGCTGTTATAGCGATCCATATTGACAGTCTAAGGGTAAGACTTAGACTGTCGCTTCACCAATTTGGGATGAAGTTTTTAGGTGAGGAAATAATGACACTATCCCAGCCACACACAAATGGCTGGGCAGTGTTGGTAGGATTTTTTGTTTTATGCAAGAAGTGTGGTGTGATGCCCACCAATAATTAATTCGATTGTTTTTACTATGTTTGAACAACGAGGGGGGAAAGAAAGTTTGTGTAATACCCCAGATTTTTAAACTCAAATATGAGGTGATACCTAAGGTTATTAGGTTTTAATACATGAGGAAATAGGTCATTTCAAAGGATTATAAAAGCCGTGAGACAAAGGTTCAGTTTCTGAACTAGTGGCAAAATCGTAAATATTGGAGTTGGGTAAAAGTGTAATTTATCTAAAATCTTGGGGTGCTAAGTGTAATTTATCCATTTTTTAGGGACCAAAAAGTGAAATTAAAAATGGCCTGGGGACCAAGTTCCAAGGGTCTAAGCGTACTTTTGTGAAAAGTTCAGGCCGAAGCGTCATTTCTTGAAACCTTAAAATATCTCTTTAAAATATCTTGGATTTTAAATTCAAATCAAATGTAGTTTTGGGTAAAGTCCAAGTCCAAAGTCTTTTGCTTAGCCCCCAAGTTGCTTAGCCTCCAAGTGGGACACATGGCGCATTCTGGTTGGATGCACATGGGAGAAATGATGAACCTTATCACTTCACGACATGTGGCAGATTTTGATTTGTCGGGAAACTCTATAAATATAAGGCCTTTGTAGCCTTCATTTGAACATTCTTCAAGAAGGGAAAGAAAGAGGTTTTGGATAGGGGAAGCGCTACAAAAATAGAGGGAAGGTTCTACCAAAATCGAGGGAGAAAATTGTGACACCCCAACCCCACTACCGGGTGCCACCATAACTCACAATACAACCCCGACCTGCTACAAAGGATGGTTATGCATAGGCAGCGATTGGTCGAGAACTCGGGAGTAAAATGCATAGGCAGAGAAAACTCACCCGAATCTCGTACCTGATTAGGCCCTTGGAGTATAAATCCAATTTCAAATAAACAAATGCCAACATGCACAATAAATTATCCCAACCACCAAATATATTTAAACATATCTCAGATTCTAGCCGTAGTCGACTGGTACAAGTTCCCTACACCTACTGGGTTTACTCATAGTGGGAACCTTAACTTGATTTCAGTTTACTTTTGGTTAAACCATAACTGTGACTCATGATTAACACACAATAGATATATTACATGATTAACATAGGAGTTAACCCACACCCTCACTATCAACGGTCATTGCCAACTGGCGGCCTATCTATTAGCACCGCCTTTCTCTTCTCGGATCCCAAGCCACCTACTGGGTTAGTGGGAAAAATATAGGGATGAGTCCTGGGGACTCAGTAAGGGTAATATGAGTTGCAATAAATTAAAATGCATGCCAATTATAGAATAATGTGAAGTGTATCATGCATGCAGGCCTGTCCATCTCACCCTAATCTAGATTTTGGTGGCCCCAATGATTTCATTAAGGACCCCATCTTGAGACTCACACGACCCATATCTATAGCCCCATGCCTAGTCACTTCTCCCATAGTCTAGTACAAGCCGTGCCAAAATAAATTTACACGCAAATCATATTAAATTTTACCGCGCATCAACCACATGCTTCCCGTCGATTTCACGTTCCAATTTCCTATACAATTTATAAAATAAAATAATTTAATTAAATAAACGGTTAATTTTAATTACTGTCATTACATTGCTAAATAATATAGCTAAACATGTGATTAATTTATAATTAGCACTATTAAATAAATTTAAAATATTTGTATACCTTGCGTATACACACGGGCAGAGTTTCAGCGTTATAAAATTTACAGCATTTACAGTAGTGAAATCACTGCTATTTATAGGCGTTCGGCAGAGGGAGGGTGAAGAATTTGGGCTGCAAGAAGCCCCCAGATAATGCCATGTGGCAGCAAGGGAGGGGGAGAAAATGGTTGGGTAGGAGAAGGCCACGGCTGCCCCACGTGGCGCGCATGCATGGGCGCTTGCTGCAGCGCCCGCATGCATGTGCGCTTGCTGGCGCCTCCAAATGGCGTCGTTTGGCGCTTGGAGTTGGCTGGAATTAAATTCCAGCCAAAAATTATTCCTCCCCCCCATGAATTCGATCCCGTGCCAGCCGGGTGGCTGTCCTCGCCTACGCTGCTATTTGCCTTCAACCATTATAGCTCCCCAATTAATTTTAAGGTGATCCAAGGCCATTTTCGAAAATCACACCATAGCCCCCAAACTTCCAGAATTCACACACACACACCTAAATCTCATTTTCCTCATTTCACCTACACCCTAAAATTTCTAAAACCTCATTGATTTAATTTATTTTTTTTCCCCATAGCCACAATTCTTTAATAAATCATAATTAATTCATCTCAACCTCGCAATTAATCAATAATCATACACAAATCACCATAAACCCAATGATTAATTATTTTTCAAAATCTAGGGTGTTACAAAAATCGGAGAGGAAACGAGGCTTGTCAGAAAGTTCATATCTCTACCATAAATCATGGCAAACGTCAGCAAAACTGTAAGGTAAGTCTAGTTTCTTTTTATAATCTGATAGAGGGTTGAATAAGGGTGATGTAGGTTCAAACGACAGTCAAAATGAAGCTAAAACGAGAAAGTTATGGCTAAAAAACCAAGAAGAGGCGAAGCTGTGCGATTTTTAAGGGAGACGCGTGCAGCTCATGCGCGTGTGGGCTCGTCAACCACCTTTTGGCGGCGCGTGAGGGCGCATGGGACCTTTCTTGACCTGCAAATTTGCAAAATTGACATTCTTTTAGTTACCTACAACACTATATAAAAATATGTTGAGTTTGGTTTACGAAATCTTGTGATAATTGTTGAAAACCATTCTCAAACGCTGGGAACAGTGTACCGACAATCCCAAACCAGCAAGGTGAGTGGTTCCTGCATGTTTTGGTGACACCATGAGCATTTGTTAGTTCACTTGTGCATGGTTGTTGACTTGCATATCATGCTTTTGTGGCTTACATGTCATATTTCCCTTGGTGTATGCATATTCCTTCCTCTTTGTCATACATCATGTTCATTGTGGTGACTGTGGCTAGTTGTTGGGACATCATGGAAGATCTCATGCTCTTACGATGAGCCAGGGGTGACTATGATGACCGCGGGGGTGATTGCAACACCTTGGCATTGCTACCACAAGGGTGGATTTCATAATAGCATTATAGCATTTGCACGCACATACCTTTCCTTTTTTTATTCACTCACTTAGATATAATATCTAACTTGGGTTGATGCCCCTGGAACGTTCCACGTTCCATGTATATCAGAAGTTTCAGGTGTCTCAGGTTCCAGTTCAAAGCGTGGGCAAGGAGGTGGAGTTTCGCTAGCTTCTTGTTTTTATTTCATTATGTAATTCAAGTGATGCATTGTAACAGCAACTAAGATGCTCGAGCTTGTATTAAATGCGTGGGTTATGTGGGTGTAATATCTCAATTGGTGCACTTCAAATGTTGTATGGGGAAGTTGCCATGATGAGGGTATACTCACTACCTTGGGCATGTGTTGCAGTTATAACTACAAGTAGTGAGTTGTGTCTTTTGGGTTTATTGAAAGTTGTATGCATTTCTTATACATATAAAGGAATCTAGTGGAAACCCCTTTATTTAGCTTTCATTAAACTTTCAGGTTCGATCCAAATGCTTCCGTTGGCAAGGGTTTCCATAACGCCCGAGGTGATGTTTGCTTATATTTTACATCATTGTGTATTTGGAAAAGTAGGGCGTTACAGTTTGTGACATTACAGAAGTCAGCGAAACAATTGGAGGTACCATAGAAGGTGGACGGGTTTGAGACTCGCTAGCTAGTCATGAGGCCTCCACTAAGTAGGAAGGCACCCCGATTCTGGTGCACTGCCACGATGAGGAAGAAGGCGAGTAAATGGCCAAATGTGAAGCTGTTAACTAGGACAGATCAAGCAAATATTGACAAGCTAACTTCTGTGGGGCCTATTGGCTTGGCTAATTTATTGTTGGATGAATGTTTAATTAAAGTGGGATGGTTAGTAGTGGAGTGAGAAGAAGAAAGGGATGAGGTTGGACCATTAAGGCTAGTGACATAAGATGTGGTTGAGCCGTCAAGATCATTAATACCTAAGGGGGTAGCTCCCTGAGATCCCCATGTAGTAGATGAGGAAAAAGAGGAGAAAGAGGAAGTAGAGGAAGAAAAGAACAACGAGGAAAGGGAAGTAGATGCAGTTGGAGATTGAGATGAAGCGGGAGAGGAGGAATGAGAGGGATGCGAAGGGGAGATGGACCCCAATGGTGGTTACTTTTTCTTACGTCCTTTAATTGTTTTTGTTTACCTTATCCTTCGCTTCAGGTACTAATAATATATTTTATTGTTTGCAGAGATGCAACAACTCTAATGCATTGGGTTGGCCAGAATGGTGAAGGCTGGGAGGTTGGGCCAAAATGCGCATGACTATGAAAGAAGGAAACATTAAATGGAGCAACTTCAACAACAATCACAATTGGAAATGAAAGAGAGAGAGAGAGAGAGAGAGAGAGAGAGAGAGAGAAATTCCTTTGTGATGCAACTGTTAGCTTAAAAGGGGGGGTGAATTAAGCCTTTTCACTATTTTTAAAATATGAGCTTAAATGAAAGGAATTAAAATAAGAATGTTGTAAAAGAAATAACAAGCGTAGAACATAGGATATAAAGTGATTCAACCTTAATTACCTAGTCCACTACCTTGGTTCACAACCAAGGATTTTGCAACATACAACAAGTGTATTATATTACTTCGTAGTTTTTACAGGCTCAACTACAAATCTTCATAGTTGGCTTTTTACAAATAGACTCAGCCATAACCACTGTCTTTTCACAGGATCAAGCATAACTTTTACGGTTTGGTTTTTTTACAAATAGGCTCATCCACAACCACTACCTTTTCAAAGGATTAGGCGTAACCTTTACAAGAGTTTCATAAAAGATGTGAAGGATTTCTCAAGAGAAAAACATGGAATGAAATAGTAAGCGCTAAAGCTTTTCTCTTGATAGAAAAAGTTACAAGATTTAAAATGAAGATCACTCTCTAAAAAAAATCTTACATAAATATTTTGAAATGACCTTGTAAGAAGTAGGAGAATTTGAATAAGATCACTAGAAGCTTTTGAAGATAGCTATAGAGTTTTGTATTCGATTCTTCTAACCTTTTCCTAGCAGTTTCATCTCATATTTATTGATTTCTTGCATTTAATATTAGCTGACATGGCAGAATACAATTTGAATGTTTAAATTTGTCTCATAATTGTCATTTTTGTCTCTATAAACATTAAACAACAAATATTAATTCATGAAATAACACCTATATTGTCTAAAATGCATTTAATGAACTAAAAAGTTAAAACTGACGATTATTGAATGCCTCCAACAACTATATTTTTCAAAATCTGATAACAATTACTCGACTAATATATGAGCTCACTTGACTAATATTGTAACACCCCCTCTCCTAGAACTGCCCGAGAAGAGGTGTTACTGGGGATAATAAAATAAACCAACTGATAACTGAATTCTGATACCAATACTGTATATATCAATTAACTGTAATAAGACTCTGAGTCATCAAAAACTGAAATCATAATTGCATCTAGGGGAAATTCCCTAAATTGGAAATTAAAATGAATCTAAACTGATCAAGCACTAACTAACAACTAATAACTCCCAGACATCTTTGGTCTTGAGCGGCTCCACGTACACACACTACTGGACACTGCTGCTAGGCCCCACGTCTGGTACTCCCCCACTAGGACCTGGAATGGTGAAGAGTACAAGGTGAGCTACAAAGCTCAGCAAGTAATAAACTGGAAAGAATAACTGAAGCTGAATCGAAGAATATCGATACTGATAAAAATACTTACTGAACTTGTACTGAGAGATATAATAATCACTGGATGGCATTTATAAGATGAAATGCACATAATCTGTAAACTAAATGCAGGTATGCAACTTTGGCCCATAGGCCCACATAACTGTAACACATACCTGACTGATCTGAGTCCTGCAAACATAAAAACTGTAAGCACATACTTTGGGCAATATGCCCCTAGCTCCCTGGTCGACATCAGGCGAGCATCTCATAACTGAGATATAATTGTACTGATACTAGTGGGATCCCCGCGGACAAGCCGCCTGGTGCGCATAATGCAATGCTCATATAAATGCTAGCACACGATATGTAGTGCTCCACATAAGTCATGCTCAATGCTCATACAATGTGTATGCACATAATCTCACAAAATAATGCTGACCATGTCATAATGAACTGCTAAACATGGTATATGATTTTTACTAGAAATATTGAGATTCAAATATTCTGGAATTTCTGAATATAGGCATGGCATATTGGATTTTGTCATATCTTGGCATAAAAATTCAATATCTGAATAATTGAATATTTATATTAAATTTAATACTTGAATCAAGAATTTATTGGAAGCCATTTGGATGCCATTTGATACTATTTGGATGATTGAGAAAGTCTAAGGAGGAAATTTGAATGAAAAACAGCTCATTCGAATGAAAAAAATGGATTTCAGCAAGCTCATTCGAATGGCAGAAAACTCATTCGAATGACAGAGACTCATTCGAATGACAGAAGGCTCATTCGAATGACTGATGATATTCAAAGGCTATTCGGATCTGATCTGGGACTCATTCGAATGACTCTCAAATTCATTCGAATGAATTTTGAAAATTTTCAACTTTTGAACTGGAAAAACTCGACTCATTCGAATGCAACAGTAACCTTATTCGAATCAATTTGAAGATCATTCGAATGACAAGAAGGCTCATTCGAATGCTAAGCTATACAAAGCAACAACTTACTCACATCTTCAAGGGCTCATTCGAATGACAACAAGGCTCATTCGAATGACAGTCAAAAATCTCAAAAATACATACGAATGATATGATAATCACATGACTCATTCGAATGACCCAAAAACTCATTCGAATGACTGGAATATTATAGGGGAAAAGCCTACGATAACACTGAAACTTATTCGGATACTTTGAAACTCATTCGAATGACTCAAGGCTTATTCGAATGACTGGATTCTTATCAGATATACTGCTTACGATAACAGAGATCAAAACTTGAATCAAAACTTAGCTTCACTACACCATTCCAAAAGAAATCTTGGGAGAACAATCCCAATTGATATATAAACAACTTGAGGGATGATATACTGATCATAACTAATGTAAACATTGCAAGGAATATATACATAAACTGGTTGGTACTCGCTGTACGCATGTAAATACATATATAAACATGCACTGAACTGAAATAACTCACTGTAACGCACATATATGAATATACATGCACTGGAACTGATTCAATTATGGAAATCTGATATCCAACTCAATCAAGACCTGTAAGAAAGGATTACAGGGGAAGGATACTTGCCTTATGATCTTCTTGATCGACTTAATGATCTCACGAGAGCCTCCTATGCAAGACTTGAACTCACTGCTCGTGCCTATATATATATATATATACACTGACTGTAACATAAATCTGAAACTTAAACAAAGAGTTGCTGAAACTAGTGATCGAATGCTAAATACGATCCTGTAAGAAAGGTTTACACGGAGAAGAACTTGCCTTTCAAACTCTCTGATCGATCCAATGATCTAACAGAAGCCTCCAACGAAAGCCTTTAATTCGCTGTTGAAGCTTCTTCTTCCCTCTGTTGTTCTTCACACGGCGAAGACAACATGGCTAATGACTATTATATATATACATATGCTTAAGAGAAACCCTAATGCCATCTCTCTCTCCTAATATAACTAGGAGTCTTTCAATCCGAATCCTCCTCACGGCTGGGATTAATTAATCCCTTAATCAAAATAATTCTATTTACTAATTGAATATTAACATCCAATCCGTAATATGACCAACACGTCCTTGCATTTAATTTTCACAATAATTAAATATAATTAAATGCTATTTTCTCAATTAAATCTCTAAATTGCCACATTAAATAATTAAATGGCAAATCCTCTTAATTAATCGCTTCAATAATTAATTAACTAATTCTAAATAAATACTAGGCCCTCTAACGGGTCGTTACAATTTCTCCCCTCCTTAAAAGAATTTGGTCCTCCAAATTCATAACTGGTTACTCGAACAATGAGGGGTAAAGTCGCCTCATCTCTTCTTCTAGCTCCCACGTCGCCTCTTCTGCCGAGTGACGCTGCCATTGAACTTTCACAAGAGGAATTGATCGATTCCTCAAAGTTTTCTCTTTTCTCTCTAAAATACTGGTAGGCATCTCTTCATAAGATACGTCTTCTTTAACTTCAAGAGTCTGAAAATCGATCACATGCTGAGGATCTGGCACATACTTCCTCAACATGGAAACGTGGAACACATTGTGGACATGGGACAACTGAGGTGGCAAAGCTAACTCATATGCCAAAGTCCCTATCCGTCTCAAAATCTCAAATGGACCAACGTAACGGGGACTAAGCTTTCCTGTTACGCCAAATCTTCGCACACCTTTAATAGGCATGACTCTCAACCAAACATGGTCGCCTACCTCAAACTCGAGGTCTCGCCGTCGCTTGTCTGCATAGCTCTTCTGTCTGTCTTGTGCTGTCTTCATTCTTGCTTTGATCACCCGGATCTTTTCTATCGTCTGCTCCACAATTTCAGGACCCAATAAAGTCCTATCTCCAATCTCTTCCCAACATATCGGCGATCGACATGGTCGCCCATACAAAGCCTCATATGGTGACATTCCAATACTTGAATGGAAACTATTGTTGTAAGAAAATTCCACCAAAGGTAAATGCTCATCCCAACTACCTTGAAAATCTAGAACGCAAGCTCTCAACATGTCCTCGAGAGTCCTAATAGTCCTCTCTGACTGGCCATCTGTCTGTGGATGAAATGCCGTGCTGAACTTCAACTGAGATCCCAATGCCTCATGCAAAGCTCCCCAAAAATGAGAAGTAAAACGAGGATCTCGATCTGATACAATGCTGGATGGAACACCGTGTAATTTTACGATCTCCTCAATGTAAATTTTTGAAAATCTATTTAATGGATAAGTCTTCTTAATAGGAAGAAAATGGGCTGATTTAGTTAAACGATCAACAATCACCCATATAGCATCGTAGCCTCTAGTAGTCCTGGGTAAACCCATCACAAAGTCCATAGCAATATTATCCCATTTCCACTCCGGAATGGGTAATGGAAGTAATAAACCTGCGGGTTTCTGATGTTCCGCTTTAACTTGTTGGCATACTGAACATTGTGAAATATAACTGGCTACATCTTTCTTCATACCACTCCACCAATACTGTCGCTTAAGGTCGTGGTACATCTTCGTAACACCTGGATGAATAGTGTAACGACTCTTGTGTGCTTCATTCAAAATCTCTTGCTTAAGATTTCCACCATCGGGTATACAAATACGTCCTTGAAATAAAAGTATACCATCACTCCGTAGAGTATATCCCAAAGGAGAAAATTTCTCAATATCTGCTAAGATTTGTGTTAACTTCACATCTTTCGATTGCTGTGTCTTGAGCAATTCAAATAACTCGGGTTGTACTCTCATATAAGCACAACTCACAACTGGTTTATCTTCTGGGGTTGAAATAGATAAGACACTCAACTGTTCTAATAACCTCCATTCTTGAACCATCATCGTAGCCATAGAAGCTCCTCGCCGACTCAAAGCATCGGCTACTACATTAGCCTTTCCTGGGTGATATAGAATCTCACAGTCGAAGTCTTTAAATAACTCGACCCATCGTCTTTGCCTCATGTTCAATTCCTTCTGGGATAAAAGATAATGTAGGCTCTTATGATCTGTATAAATTTCAACTTTCTCACCATATAGATAGTGTCGCCATATCTTCAAAGCAAATACTACAGCTGCCAACTCCAAATCATGAGTAGGGTAGTTCACTTCGTGTTTCTTCAATTGTCTGGATGCATAAGCATTAACTCGACCTTCTTGCATCAATACACAACCCAAACCTGAATGGGATGCATCGCTGTAGATGGAGTATTTCTCTCCACTTCTTGGAATGGCTAAAACTGGTGCAGTAGTCAACTTCATCTTTAGTTCTTGGAAGGCACGTTCACACGTGTCATTCCATTCAAACTTTTCTCCTTTCCTTGTTAGCTTAGTCATGGGGGAAGATAAACGAGCAAACCCTTCAATGAATCGTCTATAATAGCCTGCAAGACCCAGAAAACTACGTATCTCTATCACTGTCGTAGGTCTCGGCCAATCCATAACTGCTTTAGTCTTGTCTGAATCCACTGAAATACCATCTCCAGACACCACATGACCTAGAAATCCAATTTGAGTGAGCCAGAACTCACACTTGCTGAACTTGGCGTACAGTTGCTCTTCTTTGAGTCTCTGCAATACTAGAGTAAGATGCTCTGTATGCTCCTCCACATTAGATGAGTAAACTAGGATATCGTCGATGAAGACAATAATGAATCGATCTAGGTACTTATGTAGAACTCGATTCATCAAATCCATGAAAACAGCTGGGGCATTCGTCAACCCAAATGGCATCACCACAAACTCGTAGTGTCCATAGCGAGTCCTGAAAGCAGTCTTCTGAATATCATCGTCTCTAACTCGCACCTGATGGTATCCCGATCTCAAATCTATCTTCGAGAATACCTTAGCTCCTCGCAATTGATCTAACAAGTCATCCACTCGAGGTAAGGGATATTTATTCTTCACTGTCACCTGGTTCAATTGACGATAGTCAATACATAATCTCAAAGATCCATCTTTCTTCCTCACGAACAATACTGGTGCACCCCACGGGGATGAACTGGGTCGGATAAATCCCTTCTCTATTAATTCTTCTAATTGGGCCTTCAACTCCTTTAGCTCATTAGGTGCCATCCGATATGGAGCCTTAGAGATAGGCTGCGTACCAGGCAATAAATCGATAGTAAACTCCGATCCTCTCCGATGAGGTAATCCTGGTAGCTCATCTGGGAAAACTTCTTGGAAATCTCGTACTACTGGTACCTCGGTTAAATTCTTCTTGCTTCCTTCGTCAGTGGTTACAAAGGCTAGATAAGCCTCGCATCCATCACGCATTAGCTTTTCAACTTTCATCACTGAGATCATAGGAATCGTAGACATAGGCTTGACTCCTCTATAAATAAGAATCGGCTGTTGAGGTAGTTCAAAATCAATAATCTTTCGCCGACAATCGACTCTTGCATAATGTCGTGATAGCCAATCCATGCCAAGGATCAAATCAAAATCTTTAACATCGAGAATTACCAAATCTCCCAATAGCTTCTTATCATGGACCTCAATCTCACAATTCTCAAACATTTCTCTAGCTATCATAATCTTATCTCCCGGCGTAGACACAATCAAGTGGTACGGCAAAGAAATCCGGGAGTGGGGAACATAACATACTGTGCGCAGTGCAATAAAAGAATGTGTAGAACCAGTATCAAATAATACACGCACATCATGACCATATAGGGATAGAATACCTTGGATAGTCCCGTCGCCCTGCTCTGCCTCAGCTGTGGTAAGGGCATAAACTCTACCCTGCACCTGTCTATCTGCGGGCGGTGGATGCTGAGCTACTGGTAGTGCTGGTATAGGTGCCGCTCCTGGCCCTCTAGCTGCTGGTGGCCTCTGATTAGCCTGCTGACCTCTATTTTGGGGTGGTTGAGTACACCGATTGGCTGTGTGTCCTCTTTGTCCGCACCTAAAACAAGTGACCTCTGGTGCGGGAAGTGCTGCTTGATTCCTCGGGCAATCTTTCTTTCTATGCCCCTCTTGTCCACACTTGAAACAAACGTTCTTCCCAGCTAGGCACGGTCCTCCGTGCTTCCTTCCACACTGACCACATTGTGGATTATTCTCTGTTTTATTTCCTTGTCCGGCTGTCCACTTCCTCTTCTTATTATTGTTGGACGAACCCTGAGATGTACCTGTGCCCTTCTTGGCTGCTTGTGTTGCTCTCCATTCGTTGCGATCTCGCTCGATAGCATATGCTCGCTGGACCACCGTGGCATAATCCACGCTTAGAGCTCCTCCAAAAGCATGTCGGATATCCGCACGCAATCCTCTCTGAAATTTGGCGTCTTTCTTTGCTTCACTGGACACCAACTCTGGAGCGTATCGTGACAATGCTGTAAACTCCGCCTCGTACTGAGCCACCGTATTAGTACCTTGTACCAACTCCACGAATTCATAAACTTTCTGCTCCTTGACCCATGCTGGGCAATAAGCGTCGTTGAACACTTGTTGAAACTCAACCCATGTGGGTTCTCGATCACCAAACCTCTGGCGGGCAGTCTCCCACCATCTCTCGGCATCGCCTCTGAACATGAACGTGCTAAGTCGAACTCGTCGGTCGTCCGCACAACCAATAGATCGGAGATGCTTCTCTATTGACAGCATCCAATTCTCCGCTGTTGCTGCATCTGTACCTCCATGAAATGCTGGTGGTCGGAACGCCATGAAGTCCTTCAATAATTGACTCCCAGTGTCTGCCGCTACAACTGGAGTTGTTGGGGCGACTAGCGGTTCGCCTCCATTACCTCCTGCTTCTTGGTGTACTTGCGGTTGCCTCACCTGATTCGTCACTAGGGTATCAACTACCCTCATCAAGCCTGCCAACATGCCTCGCATCTCGGCCATACCCTGTCGTAAGTCACTGCCAGAATCCCCTGGTGAGCCTGGTGTGGGAACTGGAACCTCGCCTGGCGTAGAAGTAGCCTGGCTGCGAGTACGGGGTCGTCCTCTTTGATTACTCATCTTCCTGTATCACCACTTAGGGTTAGAATACTGTAAATTGGGTTAACGTATCTAACTGACGGACACAAGTCCTAACTCTACCCAACATCCTATGTGTGTACTGGAGACTCCTCAAAACACTGCTCGGATACCAATACTGTAACACCCCCTCTCCTAGAACTGCCCGAGAAGAGGTGTTACTGGGGATAATAAAATAAACCAACTGATAACTGAATTCTGATACCAATACTGTATATATCAATTAACTGTAATAAGACTCTGAGTCATCAAAAACTGAAATCATAATTGCATCTAGGGGAAATTCCCTAAATTGGAAATTAAAATGAATCTAAACTGATCAAGCACTAACTAACAACTAATAACTCCCAGACATCTTTGGTCTTGAGCGGCTCCACGTACACACACTACTGGACACTGCTGCTAGGCCCCACGTCTGGTACTCCCCCACTAGGACCTGGAATGGTGAAGAGTACAAGGTGAGCTACAAAGCTCAGCAAGTAATAAACTGGAAAGAATAACTGAAGCTGAATCGAAGAATATCGATACTGATAAAAATACTTACTGAACTTGTACTGAGAGATATAATAATCACTGGATGGCATTTATAAGATGAAATGCACATAATCTGTAAACTAAATGCAGGTATGCAACTTTGGCCCATAGGCCCACATAACTGTAACACATACCTGACTGATCTGAGTCCTGCAAACATAAAAACTGTAAGCACATACTTTGGGCAATATGCCCCTAGCTCCCTGGTCGACATCAGGCGAGCATCTCATAACTGAGATATAATTGTACTGATACTAGTGGGATCCCCGCGGACAAGCCGCCTGGTGCGCATAATGCAATGCTCATATAAATGCTAGCACACGATATGTAGTGCTCCACATAAGTCATGCTCAATGCTCATACAATGTGTATGCACATAATCTCACAAAATAATGCTGACCATGTCATAATGAACTGCTAAACATGGTATATGATTTTTACTAGAAATATTGAGATTCAAATATTCTGGAATTTCTGAATATAGGCATGGCATATTGGATTTTGTCATATCTTGGCATAAAAATTCAATATCTGAATAATTGAATATTTATATTAAATTTAATACTTGAATCAAGAATTTATTGGAAGCCATTTGGATGCCATTTGATACTATTTGGATGATTGAGAAAGTCTAAGGAGGAAATTTGAATGAAAAACAGCTCATTCGAATGAAAAAAATGGATTTCAGCAAGCTCATTCGAATGGCAGAAAACTCATTCGAATGACAGAGACTCATTCGAATGACAGAAGGCTCATTCGAATGACTGATGATATTCAAAGGCTATTCGGATCTGATCTGGGACTCATTCGAATGACTCTCAAATTCATTCGAATGAATTTTGAAAATTTTCAACTTTTGAACTGGAAAAACTCGACTCATTCGAATGCAACAGTAACCTTATTCGAATCAATTTGAAGATCATTCGAATGACAAGAAGGCTCATTCGAATGCTAAGCTATACAAAGCAACAACTTACTCACATCTTCAAGGGCTCATTCGAATGACAACAAGGCTCATTCGAATGACAGTCAAAAATCTCAAAAATACATACGAATGATATGATAATCACATGACTCATTCGAATGACCCAAAAACTCATTCGAATGACTGGAATATTATAGGGGAAAAGCCTACGATAACACTGAAACTTATTCGGATACTTTGAAACTCATTCGAATGACTCAAGGCTTATTCGAATGACTGGATTCTTATCAGATATACTGCTTACGATAACAGAGATCAAAACTTGAATCAAAACTTAGCTTCACTACACCATTCCAAAAGAAATCTTGGGAGAACAATCCCAATTGATATATAAACAACTTGAGGGATGATATACTGATCATAACTAATGTAAACATTGCAAGGAATATATACATAAACTGGTTGGTACTCGCTGTACGCATGTAAATACATATATAAACATGCACTGAACTGAAATAACTCACTGTAACGCACATATATGAATATACATGCACTGGAACTGATTCAATTATGGAAATCTGATATCCAACTCAATCAAGACCTGTAAGAAAGGATTACAGGGGAAGGATACTTGCCTTATGATCTTCTTGATCGACTTAATGATCTCACGAGAGCCTCCTATGCAAGACTTGAACTCACTGCTCGTGCCTATATATATATATATATATACACTGACTGTAACATAAATCTGAAACTTAAACAAAGAGTTGCTGAAACTAGTGATCGAATGCTAAATACGATCCTGTAAGAAAGGTTTACACGGAGAAGAACTTGCCTTTCAAACTCTCTGATCGATCCAATGATCTAACAGAAGCCTCCAACGAAAGCCTTTAATTCGCTGTTGAAGCTTCTTCTTCCCTCTGTTGTTCTTCACACGGCGAAGACAACATGGCTAATGACTATTATATATATACATATGCTTAAGAGAAACCCTAACGCCATCTCTCTCTCCTAATATAACTAGGAGTCTTTCAATCCAAATCCTCCTCACGGCTGGGATTAATTAATCCCTTAATCAAAATAATTCTATTTACTAATTGAATATTAACATCCAATCCGTAATATGACCAACACGTCCTTGCATTTAATTTTCACAATAATTAAATATAATTAAATGCTATTTTCTCAATTAAATCTCTAAATTGCCACATTAAATAATTAAATGGCAAATCCTCTTAATTAATCGCTTCAATAATTAATTAACTAATTCTAAATAAATACTAGGCCCTCTAACGGGTCGTTACAAATATAACACTTTACTCGATTGGACTTTTCATGTATTCGATTATGTAGAGGGATTACTCGAGTGTGATCAAGTCATTACTTAACTAACTTAGAAGCCATAAACTTTTATAAATCACTCAATGACAATACTAGCTGTAACATCTCGCATCGAGCGATAAGAATGACCGAAACAACTTACCCTAATGGGGTTACGCGAACTTCCCAAGGGGGTCACCCATCCTTAAAAGGAGGTATCCAACTGGTGTTATTTCTTTCCTTACACTATCCTCGATATATACTACCCTTCTCTAGACTCTCAGGGTATTACATCACAAAATACACATTAATGAAAGGATTAAATTACACGATAACCATGCTTGTGAAAAGTTGTTTATGGATTATGAATCCTTCTGAATAATTGGGTAGGCATGATGCCTTACTAGAGGCCAATCTTTTCTTATGTGTTAGAACTGACACATTGCTAACATATTCAGACGCCTGATGAGTCATACACAAAAGGTACAGTCCCTGGCTTACACTAGGAGAGCGAACGTATAGTTAAGTGGGACACTTAGGTAAGAAGTTGTGCCATCGCAGGTTCTCACGGAAAGAAAACAAATAGATGTAATCATGTCGATTTGACTAGTGGTTGTCATAAAGGAAATAATTTCTTAAAATGGTAATTGATTAAATTTAAAAAGAGTTTTTGTTGAGTCAAATTGCTCCTATCAATCTATTGTATATTTTGATCTTTAACAAAACATAATTTCAGTAAAACTATTTTTAGTATATTTAAATCCCCCAATAGATTTTTGATATGGTGGAAAACTTATTTTAAGTATTATAGTATTTTGTGTATCAAAATGAATCAATAAATGCTATTTGTTTTAAGTGGAAGATTAGCACATTATAAAGGGACATATAAGAAAATGTTTTTATTTTGGAAAACTATCTTCCAATATTTTGATAGCTAATATTTATTGTTGTTAAAATGATTTTTTAATAAATTTTCAAGAAATAGAATGCATGTATTTTTGGAGTGGTAAAATTGTTAAATCCCGAATTTGTACTAAAACCAAAATTTTATTTTCTTATTATTATGGATTTTGATTTTTTATATATTTTTATTGAATTCAAATGGGGGTACTTTTTTACTTATATTTATGTATTAAAGTAAATGAAAGATAAAATATAAATTAAAGAAAATAATAAATGGAAGGTAAAATATAAATTAAAGAAAATGTGGACATAAATGTAAATATGTTGTAATGTATTCATGTTATAGTTTGTATCTTCAAGAAAATGTAATTTTTTCTAAAAATTTGGTCTGAGAGTCGACTCTTGGAGAGGGACAATCGACTGTGTGTTATGCAAAGTTGAGGTAGTCGAGAGCAGGTTTTGGATAGTCAACGAGGAATCGACTGTAGGCCAATAAGAGTCGACTGTCGGTTTCGAGAGTCGACTATGCTGACAATCGACTCTGGGTGTCGCGGAGTCAACTGTCAATTAGAACAGTCAACTGTCAGACTCCAACGGTCAGATTTTTCTAACCGTTGCAGATCCGTTAGAAGCTAAAATATATATATCTTTGAGAGATTTCTAGAGAAGGTTAATGCACTATCAAGATCTATCATTCTAAAGCACACCCAAGCTCTTAAACACTCAAGAAAAGTAATCCAAGGCCCATGTATTAAAGATACATCATTTGGAGCCCAAGGCAAAGAAGAAAAAGTTTTCTTCTTATTGGTAACTCTTGTATTATTCATATTTGCCTTGTAATATCATTGTGTTTATTTCCATATTAGTCTAAGGTTGTTTGGATGTAGGAATTATTTTATTTAATTGTAGATTGTGAGTGATCTACTAAAGCCCAAGTAATTTAGGTGTATTGTTGTAATAGTTTCCGATGTGAGCTAAAGGGAAAATCTCTGGGTGTACAAGTTTGCTAGACGATCTTGTGTGGAAACCTAGTGGTGGTTTTAGTGGAACCTCAAGTGTCGGGTTGACCTTGAGAGAGTGGAGCAGGTGTTGGAGACACCGAACCACTATATATTCTTGTGTTGTTATTGTTGTTTGCATATTTATATTGCTATCACTCCCAAACAATATATATATTTATAACACGTATTTTCTTTGTATAAGAAAAGCTTAAGAGTTTTAAAAAAGAAAGAATTAGGTTTAATAAGTTTTTAATCCTCAATTCACCTCCCTTTTGAGTGGCCATTGTGTATTAAGGGACCAACGGTTTCTAGTTTAATAATTTCCTATATTTATTGGAGTGATAAATAAAAAATAATATATATATATTTGGATTAAATAAAGTATTTGAGCTAAATATTAAATTAAATATTATATTTGTGCTTAAATTAGATTTGGGCAAAATATTTTATTTAAACTTATAATTAGATTTGGATCATTTAATTAAGCTCCTAGTTGGTCTAGGATTAAAAGGGGCGTCCCATATCCATAAGGGTTTAGGAAACCCTAAGAGGTCTTGGTTCTCTATAAATACCCCTTTAAGGGTTGCCCAAATTATGAATGTTTTTGTGATTTTTCAAGAGTTGAAAAATTATCATTCACTTTCTCTCATTTCCTTCAGCATCGATTCGAAACGAGGAGGTTCTTTCTGTCCATACACAAGTCACGAAAAGGAGAAGGAGCTAGCACTTCCATTTTGCTTTCCTCACTAAAGGAAGCTTGCTACGTATCACAAGTTAGAGGCCGGACACTTGGACGACTTGAATCCGCAAATGACTCGAAAATCTAAAGGTTATATTTATTTTATTTTGTATGTTAATATGCCCTACAAACTTGGAGAGTCATAGGACCTAAAAGAGTCGCGAGACATGGACATGAAGCCAAAAGGCCCAATGAGTTGCAAGAGATCAAGGAAGCAAGCCTAAGGAGCAAGAAGTCAAGCCGAGACCAAGTAGGGAGGACCCACTCGGTCATGACCGAGTAAGTGTGACACTGATTTGGTTCTTTGGGCATAACACTATCGTTTGGGCTCCGATTGAGGTGATTTAAAATCCTATAGAAATCCAAGAGAATTATTTACAACTTTTGTGTTTTGAATTTTGAGAGATACCAACCGCATCAAGGCTAAAATCAATCGAGACGAACTAGGGAGGACCTAGTCGGTCATGACTGAGTGGGTGTGACACTGCTTTGGTTTTTCGTGCATAACTCTCATGTCTGAGCTCCAATTGAGGTTATTCAAAATCCTATGGAAATTTAAGAGAATTATCTACAACTTTAATCTTTTGAGTTTTGAGAGATATGAGCTGAATTAAGGTGGAAATGTGGCTTGAAGTTGAGGCATAGGAACCACTCAACACCGAACCAAAAGGAAGCACAAAAGAAGGCGTCGAAGCCAAGTGGGAAAAACCCACTCGATCTTGACCGAGTGTAACGATCGGGGTCCACATAGCAATGTATTGTCAGGTTTAAGCCGCAACCAATCCCTGATTTTGTCACTTTGAGATTTAATCCCAAAACGCACGTCACTATGTAGAGCACCCTCCGTACTTATATGCCCAGTTCCCCCCCTTTACATGGCCGATGTGGGATTCGCCTAAGGTGCTTACACGCATCCCCCCTAAGGACTTAGCGTCCTCATTGAGGTTTACCCTACCACCACGCTCAGAGGCTCGGGGATTAGCTCTGATACCATTATGTAACGGCCGGGGTCCACATAACAACGTATTGTCCGGTTCAGGTCGCAATCAGTCCCCGATTTTGTCGCTCTGGGATTTAATCCCAAAACGTGTGTCACTATGTAAATCACCCTCCACACTTATATGCCCAGTTCCCCCCCCCCCTTTTCATGGCCGATGTGGGATTCACCTACTAATTCCCCCCCCCCCCCCCCTTGCATGGCCGATGTGAGAAGTTGGCACAAATTTTAGCAGATATCGAGAAATTTTCTCCTTTGGGATATACTCTATTGAGTGATGGTATACTCTTATTTCAGGGATGTATTTGTATACCCGATGATGGAAATTTTAAGCAAGAGATTTTGAATGAAGCACACAAGAGTCGTTACTATTAGAGTTATGCCCCACAAGCCAATTATATTTACATGTAATTGATCATATTTTTTTCATTGTGACTCTTTATCTTCAATCAATTATTATTGTAAGGCATTATGTTTTATTTGTCATTGATGGTTGTCTTTATTATTTCCATTCTTGACAAAGTCTATAGATCAAATAGGCTCATGGAATATGGTCGTGCATAGAGATGACGATCATGAAACATATTCCTTATAAGCCTTGATCTTAAATGTTCCTAGTCATAGAGTTATTAGGATTAGACACTAATAACTCAAATAGACTAGCATATATGATGAATGCTCAATTAGGAGAATGTCTTGTTTCATAGACATTGGTGTGTGGACACTAGTGCATATATGTGAGTGCTTATTACAAGAATAAGTACACTGAACTAACCCACTACAGAATTCCTAATGGTAATTGTTTATTATCGAATTGGAATTTCTGTGTTGCAATAGTGCAGATTGGTCCTTAGACTTGAGACATCATGGTAATCTTATATTTGACTGGTTACGCTTTGGTTCTTTTTGGATTCCAATGAAGTCATTAACAAATTATCACGGGGCGTAACCTTATCACATATGAAGGCTTATGGATGTCGAAATAGAATTCATCACTTATCGATAAGATGAGAAGATGTCCTGTGTATTCCGATGATTTCATGACTGAGAAAATCCTTGGCCAAGGTGAGGTGGAAATCAAAAGGTGTTTTGATTTCACCTATCAAGTCATAAATCTAGAATGGATACATAGTTATTGAATGATTAGGGTTTCGTCATAAAACTATACCCTAAATTCAATCAGGACATAGATTGATGAAAGGATTTTACTGCACGGTATTTGCAATTGAAAAGGTCCGTGTTTTTTCATCGTTGGCTAGGTATTCATGGCATGTTGCTAGACGTTAACCATGATATGTAGGGTTTTAGAATTAGTTTGATTAATTCTAAAACTATTAATTAAAGAGTTTAATTAAGAAGCCCATAAGATGTGCTAATTAAGAAGCCCATAAGTTTAATTAAAGAGTTTAATTAATCTAATGAGTTGGGCCTTCATATAGCCCAATAGAGTTGGCCTACATCCAGCCCAATGGTGGACCTAAGGGGTTACACACTTAGATCGAGCCCGTTCCATAATTTAAAAGAGAGATACGGCCCAATATGATTATGGGCCAGACCTAAATCGTTTAGGGTTTTTTAAAGGCATAATTAGGGTTTTTACTCTATAAAAAGGCCACTTAAGAAGCTGAAAAAAAATAAGAGAAAAAATTCGGATTTCTCTTGGAGGCGCCTAAGGTTTGCTAGTACTACTCGAGGCGTCGTGGAAAAGGGTCGATCGTGTGGACCGACTTGGAGGAGTTTGCGCTTACAACTCTACGGATCAAAGAAGGCAGAATCGAAGCTACACGGTTGGCCGGTTTCAAACAGTTACACTATTCATCCAGGTGTTGCGAAGATGTACCATGACCTAAAGCGACAGTATTGGTGGAGTGGTATGAAGAAAGATATAACCAAATATGTTTCACAGTGTTCAGTATGTCAGCAAGTTAAAGCGGGTGTAAGCACCTTAGGTGAATCCCACATCGGCCATGCAAAGGGAGGGAACTAGGCATATAAGTGTGGAGGGTGCTCTACATAATGACGCATGTTTTGGGATTAAATCCCAGAGCGACAAAATTGGGGATTGGTTGCGACCTGAACCAGACAATACGTTGCTATGTGGACCCCGACCATTACACCGAGTGGGTATCATTTATGCCCTTACGGATGGGCTCCGAGACTCTCAGATGGGCCGCGAAATCTATGGAATGGACCGTTAGACTCTCATTGCAATTGTCACACGTCTCCCCTCTCCCTCCTCAATAAATAGGAGGCTACGCCTTCGACATAAGGGATGCACTCTTGGGCCCCTCAACACAATTTTACACTTTTGCTCTCGAGAACTGACCTAGGCATCAGAGCGTTTGTGCGGGGACCCCTACCCGCGCCCCTAACAGTGTTCTCTTCTTGTAGCCCACTCGGTCATCAAGGCCACTCGGTCATCAGAGGCCACTCGGTCATCAGAGGCCACTCGTTCATCAGAGGCTGCTTGGTCATCCAAGGATACTCGATCATCTCAGGGGCACTCAGTCATCTCAAGGGCACTAGGTCATCCAGGGCCACTCGGTCATCAAGGCCACTCGTTCATCAAGGGCCACTCATTCATCAGACCCACTCTTTCATCAGACTGTCAGCATATGGTGACGAGACTCCCAAAGTATTAGTGATGAGACTCTCAGGGCGTGTTGGTGACAAAACTCTCAAAATGCTCATGAGGCCTAAGCGAGACTACCGTGATCAACCACGCACAAATTGTATTCTCCCATAATATATATATATATATTATTGTATTTTGGCAACAACAATTGGCCCTGTCTGTCAACTTAAGAATGGTAGACACTCGTAGGCACCGACGAACTCTCTCTCAAGGTGTAGAAACACGCTTACCACCGCCGAACTCTCAACAAGAGGGAGTACCTCCCATTATTCTAGTTTCTCACCTGCAAGGAGCACTTTCACCTCCTCCCAACTCTCAGCCACAGGGAGGTTCCTGCTCTACATACCCAAATCTGCAAGTGGGGTACTAGCCAGCCCCACCTCCGCTTAATATTGGCTCACAAGCATACCCTGCCAATCAAGCTGGCACTTCATGACTGCCACTGCGCATGGTCCCATGGGATGAGTATGAAGCATTAAGATAACAACATGCTGAGGGTATGCAGGCACTCCGAGACATAGATGGGATACTCCATGGCATGATGCCTAGAGGGACATTGCCCGATACCTTGAGAAAGTTTATACCAGAATCTATGCCGCCACCTGAATCTCATCCTGATCCGAGAGCTGATTCCTATCAGGAAGCTACTCCTGATTCTCATTTTTGGTCCTCTCCTCGTCGGGAAGGTAAGCTGAAATCACCACCACCAAGAAGGAATCCTCATGTTGTGCTCAAAAGAAATGAGAACCCAAGAATGGAGAATAGGGCTAGGAGCCCACAAAGACGAAGGTACCATGAAACTGTGGCCAGTATGCCAACAAGATCGGATAACCAAGCAACAACAAGTATACAAGAAAACATGAAATGGGTAGTTGAAGAAGTACTTGAAGGAAAGAAATTGATCCCAGCCACGGAGGAGCAACAATGCAGAAAATGTCCATTTACTACAGATATATTAGAGAAGCCACTACCTAGAAAATTCAAGATGCCCCAAATCACCCCTTATTCTGGCAAGGATGATCCCTATGATCACATTCAAAACTATAAGTCGTTGATGATATTGCATGGATGGGACAATTACTTAATGTGCCGAGCCTTCTCCTTAACTCTATTAGGGCATGCCAAAACATGGTTCAACAGTTTACCTGAGGCCTCTATCTCTTCACTCGGTCAGCTCAGAACGGAATTTGTTGGCATTTATGATTAATAGTCAAAGAAAAAAGATGCCACATACTTGTTTAGTATTTGACAGAGGAACAAAGAAACTCTGCGTCAGTATGTGGATAGATTTCGGAACGCCACCCTCGAAGTTCTTGATTTTCCAATTACAATGGCAATGTCTGCTATGTTACACGGAACACGGCTAACTCCCCTACAAGAATCATTATCTTTGGACCCACCAACATCCCTAGCAGATTTGTTTACTAGAGCAAATAAATACATGCTCCATACAGAAATTATGAGAGTTATAGGTGGGAATGGGGACAGAGAGCGAAAAAGGAAGGAACGTGATGTTGAAGAAAACTCCAGACGGGTTAGGGGATCAGATGTACCTTGGCCCCAGTTCCACTATTATACCAAACTACTCCAACCTCGGTTGGCCATACTTGCAGCCATCGAAGTGTTAGGTCTCATTTTAGTCTCGAAAAAAGTTGACCATCCCATGGGAAAAAATAGGGAAGAATATTGTAGGTATCACAGGACATGTAGTCATTCCACTGACCAGTGCCAAGAATTGAAAAATCAGATTAAAATACTCGTCCAAGAAGGGCATTTGCAAAGATATGTACAGAATGAAGAAGAAGAAGAAGAAGAAGAAGAAGAAGAAGAAGAAGAAGAAGAAGAAGGTAGGGAACCCCGACGAAGGGAGGACATGCATGAGGGGTAAGAAAGGAAAAATCCAAGACAACAAGAGAGGGGGAGAGATCGCAGGCAAGACCCCCCTCTAGATAACGAACCAACCCACAAAGCTATCCATGTTATTTTAGGAGGTGAAACCCTAGCTAGAGACACTTCAGCCTCACGAAAGGCATATGCCCGTCTGGCCTATCAGGTTAATTTAGTGATGGAGGTTAGAGAAGATGAGGAGCCAATTACATTCACTCTTACTGATAAAGGTGATATAATACTCCCTCACGATGATCCAATGGTAATTTCTACAATTGTTTCCAAATTCCCCATTAGTAGAATCTTAGTGGATAGCGGTAGTTCTATTAATTTGATATACTGGAATTGCTTTGAACAAATGCATATATCTCATAATCGATTAAGGAAAGTGTCCTTCCCCCTATATAGCTTCACCGGGGAGGCTGTTCCAGTGGCAGGGTCCATTCAGTTACCAATCACATTGGGCATAGACCCCTAAAGCATGACTCGACAGGCAAACTTTATGGTGGTCAAAGCCCCTTCAGCAGCATACAACATGATTTTGGGCCGCCCACTACTCAATGATATAAGGGTCATAGTGTCCTCCTACTACATAAAGATGAAGTTCCCCACACTTGCAGGGGTGGGACAGGTTCAAAGGGATCAAAAGAAGGCACACACTTGCTACATGTCATCCAAAAAAGGGAAAAAGAGCGAAGAGATTTTATCCATTGCTAAGACAAGCCACGAAAGGACATGCCCTTAAGAGAAGGCAATCAACTACCGTTAATGCCCTCAAAGAGAAAAGGGGAGTAAAATTCAGACACATTCAAGAGAGACTATGTTAAAGATCGAGAAACTAAATTATTTGAAATTGTCCATGATCCGTGTATTTCGTGATCAAAGACAACAATAAGACCCCAAAATGAAACAGTGGATGTACTTATTTACGTACTAACTCATTCAAAAAAATGTCAACGTTTTCATCACGCATTACGTTATGAAAGTTTGTTGGCTATGTTTTGCTTCCAAAAAATAAAAACAAAGTCAAGCCCGTTGCCCCACTCATAGCCCGACATCGAGGAAAAAATAAACTCAAGTCTGTTACCCCACTCACAGCCCAACAACGAGGGAAAAAACAAACTCAAACTCTTTGCCCCACTCACGGCCCGGTAACGAGGAAAAAACAAACTCAAGCCCGTTGTCTCGCTTAATGCCTGGCAACGAGGGAAAAACAAATTCAAGCCCATTGCCTCTCTCACAGCCTGGCAACGCGAAAAAAATAGATTCAACCCTGTTGCACCACTCATGGCCCGGGAACGAGGGAAAAATACATTCAAACCCATTGCCCCGCTCATGGCTCGACAACTAGGGAAAATTGGATTCAAACCCGTTGCCTCGCTCATGGCCCCATAACGAGGGAAAAATACAGTCAAGCCTATTGCCCCGCTCACGGCCCAGCAATGAGGTAAAAATACATTCAAACTCGTTGCCCCGCTCATGGCTCGGCAAAGAGGTGAAACTACACTCAAGCTCGTTGTCCCACTCATGGCCTGGCAACGAGGGAAAAATACATTCAAGCTCGTTACCTTGCTCATAGCCCGACAATAAGGGAAAGATAAACTCAAGCTCGTTGCCCCGCATACAACCCAGCAACGAGAAAAAAATAAATTCAAACCTGTTGCCCCGCTCACAGCCCTACAACGAGGGAAAAATAAACTCAAGCCCATTGTCCTACTCACAGCCCGACAACAAGGGAAATGCAAGTGCAAACCTATTATCCTGCGCATAACGAAATAACCGGGAGCAGAATCAAACTCATTGTTCAGTGCATAGTTCGACATCTATGGAAACTGAACTTATTAATATATCTACCTCTTACTTCTGCAAAGGAATTGAAAAGCACTAGAGCCCAGAAATTTAAAGGCATGGTGTGAGAACATGCTCGAGAGGATGTGTAGAAGATGAAGAGGCTAAAAGAGAAGTAATGTTCAAAAGTTTACAGGACAAAATACTCTTTCACCAGGAACTCCCAGCCAAAAGACTAGGGAGCAATTGATATGCCCTGCAAACTTGGAGAGTCACGGGACCAAAAAGAGTTGTGAAACATGGACATAAAGCCAAAAGGGCCAACGGGTTGCAAGAGATAAGGGAAACATGCTGAAGGAGCAAGAAGTCAAGCCGAGACCAAGTAGGGAGGACACACTCGGTCATGACCTAGTGGATGTGACACTACTTTCGTTTTTCAGGCATAACACTCTTATCCGAGCTCCAATTGAGGTGATTCAAAATCCTATAGAAATTCAAAAGAATTATCTACAACTTTTGTGTTTTGAGTTTTAAGAGATACCGACTGCATCAAGGCTGAAATCAGCAGAGACCAACTAGGGAGGACCCACTCAGTCATAACCGAGTGGGTGTGATACTGCTTTGGTTTTTCGGGCATAACTCTCTTGTCTGAGCTTTGGTTGAGGTGATTCAAAATCCTTTCAAAAGATAAGAGAACTATCTATAACTTTCATGTTTTGAGTTTTGAGAGATACGAGCTTCATTAAGGTGAAAATGTGCTTCAAGTTGAGGCATGAGAACCACTCAAGACCAATCCAAGAAAAAGCACAAAAGAAGGCATCGAAGCCAAGTAAGAAAAGACCCACTCGGTTGCCCCCACTCAGTCATGACCGAGTGGGTATCATTTACGCCCTTGCGAATGGGCTCCAAGACTCTTAGATGGGCCGCAAAATCTATGGAATGGGCTACGAGACTCTCGCCGCAATTGTCGCACGTCTCCCCTCTCCCTCCTCTATAAAAAGGAGGCCACGCCTTTGACATAGGGGACACACTCTTGGACCCCTCAACACAATTTTTCACTTTTGCTCTTGAGAACTGACTTAGGCATTAGAAGGTTTGCATGAGAACCCCCACCCGCGCCCCTAACGGTGTTCTAGTCTTGCAACCCACTCGGTCATCAAGGTCACTCGTTCATCAAAGGCCGCTCAGTCATCCAAGGGCACTTGGTCATCCAGGGGCACTCGAGCATCCAGGGGCACTCGGTCATCTCAGGGGCACTCAATCATCTTAGGGCCCTTCGGTCATCCAAGGGCACTCGAGCATCCAGTGCCATTAGGTCATGCAGGCCACTCGTTCATCAAACTTACTCGTTCATCAAGGGCCACTCGTTCATCAGACCCAATCGTTCATCAGACTCTCACCAAAAATTGGAAAAAAAAATTCTAGAAATTAAATTAGGGCTTGAGGAGTGTTCCAGAGGCTCAAAAATGGGGTTTTGAGCACAAGGTGACATTCGAGGAGGCGACGCCAGTGTGGGCGTTTGGTCAGATTTTTCCCTCCAAATGGGTTAAGGTAATTAATTTATTTCTTTTTGAATTATTTATGTGATGTGAGATAATGTATAAGTGTTGGTTGGATTATGCCCTCGATTGGTGTTCGTTGGAAGTTATTGATGGGTGGTTTTGCGGTGTTTGGCAAAAACATAGGCCCTGGTATAATGTTTGATGTATGATTGGGTTTTTATGTATTTGCATCTAGGTTCTACCGAGGAGGCGGTGGTCCTAGAAGAGTTCAGAGTTCAGCCAGGCGTATTTGCCATGGGCAAAGAAGAGACTTCGAGCTAGGTAAGAGATGACCCCAAGGGTGGTGGCCTTGCGAATGTCTTGTTTACATTCATTTGCACCCTTACTGAGTCTTTATAACTCATGAGGTTTTACCTCATGTTGTAGATGTTGCAAGCCCAGATGCAAGCATGGATAATGTCGGGAGGTTGAAGTGGCGACTAGCGTTGTTGCCCAAGTTTGTATGTTGTATTCATTCCTATATTTATATTCTGTGTTGGATTTATATGTTGTTGGGTGCTGGATGGTATCCAGTTTGATGTAATCAAGATAGTGTTGTATGTGATTATGAGTTTTGTGTTGTAAATGGCTTTGGTTTGGTTAAGCCAAGTTGTCGGATCGTGTAAAGATCAAAAAGGTAATTCCCATAAATCCCTAATGCTCAGCGAATTTTGATGTGTTGTTTGTGCCTGGGTTACCTTTGGCTTGTTGTGTGGCAAGTTGAAGAAAGATGAAACTCACTCGAGTTTCTAGTCCTGTTCCGCTGTGTTTCTTTATTGTTTTGGAACTGATTTCTCGAGTGAAGCGAAGGGAAAGACAAAGCCTAGTCCCCACCTAAGGCATTTCCCGATGAAACATAGTCCATCTCTTCATTAGTTTGGTTGTGTGTGTGAGTAATCCAGGTGATTATTCATCGGTAGCGCCCGTAGGTGGGAGCGGGTTGTTACACTTAGTATCAGAGCAATGGATAGAGTGATGAGTTAAGGGTGTTTGGCGTAAGGTGGATGAAGGTTGATCCATTGGCCTTGAAAGTAGGACTTGTGATCCAAGGACCCTAGGGATTGGGTCAAGGAGATGAGGCCTATGATGGTTTGAATGGTGTGCTCAAATATTCCTGTTAGAGGAATAGAAAAATATTATGGGTTGAGATGATAACCCATAAGAGGTATATAGGTCGAGCAAAGAAGAACCAAAAACCCAAGAGTGGGTGTGGTGTTAAGAAACCCAAATGTGAAAATTTGGGGATATTAATCGTTCTAAGGATGATAATTCCTTGAGATTAATGTGTTGAGGTTCATGTGGGGCACAAAGTTGAATCATAACAAGAGTCATGAAGGGGCAAAGAAAGCCTGAGGCATAACTAATCCGAAGGGGATTAGTGGAGCATCCCTATGTTGGGGATTTGGCCAAGCATGTATGAGGGAATAGTGTTTTTTCCTTAAAGGTGGTGCGGTAAGGCTTATGTGCTTGAGATAGAGTGAGTTAAAGTGGGAGTTAGCTTGAGGCTCAAGGAAAGGAGTCATCAACGGGCCATGTGACGAGCTCCAAGAAGGGGGTAAGGTAAGCTTACTTACAGTGAGGCTCTGTGTGGGGCGTGCATGTATTGCATATGCATGTCATGGCCAGTGTAGGCATGATGTAAGTAGCTTACGGAAGGACTCTAGGAGGGAGTCGTGTGTGTTGTATGCATATTATATATATATGGTACGATGTGATCATATCGTTAAGATGATCTCGGAGGGGATGTGCCTAGGGCATGAGTGGACACTAGTGAGCATTTATATGAGATGGAAAATTCCTAGCGAGTCAAGGTGGAATTCAGGGAAATTCAGATTCGGAATGAATGAGTTAGGCATGTATTGATATGCGTGTGAGAGGCATTGGATTAGAAGTCCATGTTGTGAAGGGCCAAGAAACCATTTATGTGTTGATAGATGAGGGGTGAGGCAAATCTTCATTGTGACACTTGGGGTCTGGTGGACGCCCAAGGTCACGGGAGATAAGGAATGGATAGACCCTCATTGTGATGCTTGGGGTCAGGGAGGATGCCTAAGATCACGAGATCCTTGTTGGGGTGATAAGGAGGTCACCCAATGAAGGGTATGAACGGGTTGTATGGGTCGAGGGCAGTGATAAGCCAGATTGTGGCAATAGGACATCCACGGGTTGTGCACGTAAAGGAAATGCCAATTGCAGATACCGAGTGGGCAGGGGCATGGCGAGTGATGTAGAGGCCTTGGGTTGTAATTCCAAAGTCATGGGACCCGAGTAAGGCGTATAGGAAGGCTGGGCTGGGTGTAGTGACTGAATGCATACGCGGGTGTGCAAGGTGAGACGTGAGGTCTCGACTCACCTAAAGGGTGACAGGATATGCTCCGGACGATGGGTGTTAAAACCTGAGGTATACAAGCTTTGGGATAAGCTTGGTGGTAAAGTGATTTATGAGGGACTTGGATCCATTGTTATGGAAAGTTGGAACTTTCAGATTTTGATTGAAAAGCCGTGAGGTATGATCTCATGCGATAAGATCATGAGGCTTTAAGAGTTGGATTGGTTTGAGATTCTCTTAGGGTTGTAAGAGATGTAAAGTCGTGAGGAGCGAGGCTTATGGTGTGAACTTGAGGTTATCAAGACAAGGACAACTTGATCAGGTTGCTTTCATTAGATAGAGGTGGAACCATCTTAGCTTGTGGAGGCTTCGTCTTAGCATTATTGCTATGGGTGCAAGGCTTGCAGTGATGGATCTGATGCTATAAACCATGTGGCAGAGGACTAATGAGTTGGCTCGCGGTAAGGGCAGGTGGCCCATTGGCCGAAGCAACATAGTGAACTACAGGTGATGATCAAATGCCGAAGATGTGGAGTAGCACCATAGCAATTATGTCGAGTAAAGGTCTAGGTTTCGTAGGACGATATTCTTCCATGAAGGTCAAGGTGACCGAGGGACTAGGGTAGCACGGTTAGTGATAATGTCTCGTGTATCTTGGTGATTAGTCGCTTAGTGTCAAAAGGCGAGCTCAGTTGAGTAGTTGAGAGTTGCGAGTCGGGTAAGTGTATGGAGGCCAAGTTGGGTGAAGAGCACAAAGGCCTAATAGGGGGTTAAGTCATTTGTAGTAGTGAAGCGATGCTGAAATGGTTCACCGAATGTTGAGACCATGTGGTGTCTCGAGATGTCCAAAGAGAATGGGACCCAAGGAACGAGGAATGGCTCTAGCATGGAATAATGCTACAAGTGATGCCTACCAGTGACGGGTCTAATGGTAAGGACCACTGAATGCAGATGGAAGGTGGTTGTAACACCCCAAATTTTTCGAGCATGTTATAACTTAGGATTTCAGGAATATAACAATTTTTTAGAAAATACATTTCATATAAGCAACATGATTTCACGCAAGAGAACAACAAGAGTTTACGTACAAGAACTTCACAAAACATGTCCCATTCAATAGAATTCTCTCATAAGAGAATAAAAAATAGGATTTGCAGTATAGGAGTCTCACCTTGTTGGTTTGTCTCTTGGAAGGTACGGTTTCACTGCAAACGGCCTAGGTTTTTGCAGAAAACACGTGTTTCGGTAAACCTAAACTCAAATATTTTCACTTATAAGGTTGAGGGGCATTAAATTAGGGACAAAACTGGAAAAGTCCAAGAAAAATGGGGCCCTCACGAGCCTTAGAAAGGTGGGTCACGCGTCTTCACACGCAGCCACTTTCCGACGCATGTAACTCACGCGCTGCACAGCAAATTCGGACAGCTTCGCCTCGGTTTCATATTTTGGCCATAACTTTCTCATTTTAACTCTGATTCGACCCCCATTTGAACCTATGCGACCCTCTCTTCCCCCTCTATAGGATTATCAAAAAAAGGACTTACCTCACTTTTTTTTGACTGATTTTGGTAAATTTCGGCGAAGACCCACAACTCCGACGAGGCTCGTTGTCCGTCGCTTTCTTCCCGCCTTCTTGCAGAACTTCCTCCTCTCTCTCTAGAGAAAGCTCCTCCACTTAGAATGCCTCAACTCTCAAACTTCCTTGAATGATTGAGAACAACCCATGGTACCTATTTATAGATTACTTGAACCAATCATATTATGCCACTTGTCACAATCTTAGCCATGGACTCCGAAGACTCAAACCTATAATTGAATGGATTTTCAAATCCGAAGGTAGAATGAATTTAACTTTTGAAATCTAAGCTAATACCCCAAACTTCTTTCGAATGACATTTTGGCCCTTATTTCAAGTTCTCAACTTTAATATTTTACCACATGAGCTTATAATTTCATCCTTATTTCATTTGGATAATTCTCTAATTACAATTACACCCTCAAATATCAAATTTATCGAGATACTTAAAATCTCAAAATTAATAACTCAAAATTACTTGCTATCTACAATTTTCGGGAAGCCCTTACCATCATTCAGTCTTTTTAAGCTATAATTTAGCTTAACCAAAAACTATCTCTTATTTTATTTCTTTTAGTGTCATAAATCTCACATCGGGACGCTCGTCAAAGATATACCTTTGTCCTTAGGTGTCTAAGCTCCAAGGCACTCCCTACAACCGATTCAGTCACTTGTTCCCATTTTAAGCATATTTTTTGGTATTTTAAACTTACTTAAAATACGTGGAATCTTCACAAAAATATGGGGTATTATAGTGGTCATTGGGTTATCTCATGACGAGGGATTGTGGCCCTCTATGTGGGGTAACCAGTCTGCTGTGGAGACGATTAGACGCCGAAGACCTAGAGCAAACTGTAGGTTATGTCCAGGCTAAACCTAAGTTACATGGGAACTAAAGTGTCGTAGTAGTGTTGTTAGCTTGTCGTGGTAGTTTGAAAGCTTGTGAAGTAGTTGAGTGATATCTTATGGGATGATGACAAGATACGTGATGATGCTCTTGTTAAAGGATCCTAGTGCATTTGTGGCTAGAGTTGATCAAGTTTGATCCAGTAAATTGAGATGTTGGACCCAATGTGACCCTATGGTAATGCGGGGGGAAATAGGGTTGATTGGAAGAGTTAGTAAATGACCCCAAGTGGTTATGTCAAGTAAGTGTCATGGAGGGCGAGACTTACGAGGTGGAAGCAAACCATGAGATGAGAATACTGGAACGAGTGAGGGTTCAGGTATAGGGATCTCTAAACCAGTGATGTGGGCTTGAGATAGGCTAAACATGTGGCTATGGCATGGTTGTGGGATTTGTGAAGGGTCATAGTTGCACAGTTGAGTATTAATCCTAAATGTGTTGATGTGATGAGGAGGAGGCATTCTCATGTAACACTGGACGAATTTTCAGTTGATAACACAGGATCAATTACCAGGTGGTAGCACCTGTAATGGTAATGATGAGAGCGTGAGGCTTGATGACTGTGAAGTAAAATCTTGTTGATTGCCGGGTACGCCACTAATGTGAGGGTTCAACGAGATCTGGTGGCCAGATCGATCGATTTTTGGGAAAGAGATCCACAATCTAAAAGGTAGTTGGTCAGAGCAAGGATGAGCTCGATTGAGTGTTGCTCCGTAGCGAGGGTCAAAGATGGAAGTTTCAAGTGTGGTCTGGGATGAAACTTGAGATGTTCTCCCAAAAAGAGCTAGTGGCCGAGTTGCCGAGCTAGTGGAAGGTTAAGCCGTCGAGCTGGTGGGAGGTCGAGTTGTTGAGTTGGTGGGAGGCCGAGTTATCGAGCTGGTGGAGAGCCGAGCCGCAGAGCTGGTGGAAAGCTGGGTTGTCGAGCTGGTTGAGGGCTGAGGTGTAGAGCTAATGGCCAAGCTACTGAGCTGTTATGCTCGAGAGGGTTTTTGCAGCTAGAGTACTGCCTAGAAGAATGTTTTGTTGGTTGCGAGCCTTGCAATTCAACTAGATCTAATCGAGTGGATTAGATAGATGTTGTCGGCGAATTTGAGATTTCGCCAATGGGTATTGAGAGCTCAAATGTGTATGATATGGGATGACATTGGTCCTCATGAATAAGGTTTTGGTGCTAATAAGATCACCTGATAGCTGTGAGTGATATAGCTAGGGGGATGCCCTAGTGTTTGGGAAACTAATGAAAATTAACCTCTTGGTTAGGGATAATGGGTGTGAAAGAAAATAGCTAATGGAGCCGATCGGTGACTGGCTAGGGGTGGCCAGTGGCACCAACCAGTGATAGCGGCAATGACGAACAACGACCCGCCATGGCTGTGCGGCATTGTAAGGGTGGTCAGTCAATTGGGCTAGTGGCTCTAGAGTTGCGATTGCGGCTAGATGCGGCGGTGAGTGGTGGTAAGAGGCCGTTGATAGAGCGCATATTTTCATATTATTTAGCCCTCATATTTAGTCTCTTTGCACGTTAGTTGTGTCATTTTATTCATCTTGATTTTTTTTTTTTTTTTATAGGAATTGGGCTTCACACTATTTTATCTTATTTTGGACAGATTAAGGCTTCCTGGGTCATGAGGAATTTTGATAGCAAGAAGGGAAACAAGAAGATTGGAGACAAAGAAGCAAAAGTGTGCTCACAGATTTGACCTTCTGTGCTTCTTTCGAGTTTTTGGTCAAGTTATAATCCCAGAACGTGAATGATGTCTTCAGAGATATTATATAGGACTTCTTGGGCTTTCCAGAATGGTATTATTTGTCCAAATCCGAGTTCGTTTGAGCCTCCAAATATTGCTTCAAGTTAGGGCCGAAAAGCTGGGCCAAATCCTAATTGGATTAGAATTCTGCACAAACATGGAATCTTTAAAAGGCCATAACTTGAGCTTCTGATGTCCAAATCAAATGATTTAAAGCCCAAATTCATCTACTCTTCCTGATGCACAATTTTTATGAAGGGGCCGAAGCCCAGAACGCATGTTATCCTATTCGAAATCGGCTGTGAAGTGGCGGTAACCTAGGGTTTCCTCCCTAAGCTCTATTTAAGCACATTAAGTGGCCGATTTTGGAGAGATTCTTTTCTCACGTGAACAGTAGCCAATTTTCCTTTTTCTCCATTGTTCTTGTCAAGATGGAAGGCTAAGGATTTTGTAACCGGTTGCATGCCATACTCCTTATCTGGTTTGAATCTTTGGACGTTTTTGTATATCTGTTTTCATCTTTAATCTTATGGTTTTGTTTCTTTGCTTCTTCTCAAGTGTGTATGTATTTTATGCGATTGTACGAATGCATGCATGATGCTTGGGCAGATTTGACTAATAGGCTCGATTGGGGTATTGGTTTGCAAGAAACAACATAAACTTAGTGGGCGATTGTTCATGTCAGTTTTAGATCTGTGTGCTAAAAGAAATTGAAACTTGTATATTGATCAAGAAGATCTTCTGTGATTTTTATATTTGTTTCGATTTAGTCTTCGTCGATTGTCAAGAATATTTTGTTAGATCTGGGGATTAAAGATAAATAGGTTCTTTATATGGTGGATGATGATAACCGGGTAGGGAGGAAAGGTTGCAACTGGTTGCATCTCGGTTTACTGTCTTCGTGTTTATTTTGTTTTCTATTTTTCACCGAATTCCCCCCCCCCCCCCCCGTTTAGTCTTGTTTTGACAGATCCGTTTGAGGTTCGTTGGGAGATGACTTTGGGTTGCACCCTTGCTACAAATCAAAATCATTATTCATCTAATCTATCGATGTTCGACAGCGCCGACCAGATTTTGGCGCCGTTGCCGGGGAACCGTCAAAACTATTTCTATCATAACATGATACTAATTTCTAACCCTTTTCCTTTTTTCCTTCACTGATTTTCTTCTAATATTACTAACTTTCATTTTTTTTTGTTTCTGGTTTCTTTTTAGGTGATCAGTTGTGCGACACAATATAGAAGAACCGTCAAACTGTTCTGCCATAACAAGATTTGTTTTCTGTCTTTCTTTTTCTTTTTAGTTCTCTTTCATTCTTTGTTGCTTTCTTTTGTTGCTTCTTCGTATCTTGCTCTTTGGTTTCTCTTTTCTTTTATTTCCTTGTTGATTCTTTGTGTTTTCTTTGTTCATTCTTTGTGTTTTTCTTTTCGGTTTGCTTGTTTTCTGTTTTTTTTTCCATAAACAACACTGTTCACTGCCGACGACTATCTCGGAATGCCCTGATTTTTGGTGTCCAAAGGAATGGGGGTGTGGGGAGAAACAATCACTGCTATGCAGTGAGGAGGGCGTATTTTGGCCAAAATCCAACATTTAGACCATTTTTTGGGCCACTTTGTGTTTTCTTGGTGTGTTTATGTGATTTTTCCTTATGTGTTTTGTTTTGTTTTTGTTCTTGTTGATACTTAATGCATGACTTGAGGAATTGAGGTTAGAGGCATATGAGAACTCCAGGATCTACAAGGAAAAGACCAAAGTTGCACACGACAAATTGATTGCCAAGAAGGAGTTCAACGTTGGCAATAAAGTCCTCCTCTACAATTCACGCCTAAAGCTGATGCCTGGTAAGTTGCGTTCTAGATGGGTTGGTCCTTTTGTGGTTACTCATGTTTCTCCCTATGGTGCTGTTGAGATCATGGACGGGTCGACTACGAAGAAATTCACAGTTAATGGGCAGAGGCTTAAACATTTCTACGAGGGCTTTACAGAACACACAGTGGAGGAACTATCTCTCTTGGACCTTCCTCCGACTTGATACCACCAGGCTGTTGCTCTCTCTTTACTTTTCTTACTTGTCCTATACCTCATTCTTGCTGCATGCTTACATTGAGGACAATGTAATGTTTGAGTGTGGGGGGGAGTTTTAGAATAAAAGTTTCTTTTCAAAAAAAAAATTAGCAAAATGAGGCAAATTGAGTTTGAAAGAATTTGGCATGATTAGAAAGTCGATCTTATCTTTTTGGGCTCTCAAGTAAATTGGCAATGAGTTTGGCTTGGTGGGTTGATTGAGGTAGTCTTTGTGAGGATATTTGTGCATGTTCTTTTTTATGCTATGCGTGCATTCACTAATCATGGGTATCACTCTAGAGCTTGTTTTGAATCGATATTGAAGCTATCAGTGCTCATGCATGTGAAAAGATGATTAAGGCATTCTTTCATTTTACTCACCTTACCCAAAAATTGAAAAAAAAAAAAAAAAAAAAAAAAAAGAGAGATCATTTCCCTTCTTTAGGTTGAAGAACATTCATTGCATCCCTTGATTATGAAAAAAAAAAAAATTTAAGCAAGTCCATTGGAATCAAAAGAAAATAGATAAAAAGGCCGAAGGCCAAGGTGAGATGGAGCGTAAAACGCACTCACCAAGGTTAGGATGGAGCGTAAAACGCACCCACCATTCAAAAAAAAAAAAAAAAGTTCGATTTTCTGCTTGCTTGATAGTTCTTCATTGATCTTGGGTTGTCTTGAATGTTTTCTTTCTTCCTAAAGTTTACTTTTCATTGTTATCTTCCTATCCCTTTCACCTTGCCATGTTGGAGCCATGAATAAAAGTCCTTTTGATTTGCATGCATAAAGCATTGAGAGTGGAGATTTAGAAGATGAGCATATCTGGTAGTGAAATTGTGATTGAGTGGAGTAAGGCATAGCATTTGAGGAACTTGAGAGCATATTCTTATTCTATGAGGGTCTTCTTATTTTGACTCGTCTTGCCAAGTAAAATTGTCATGCTACTTGTTTGTCTGGGAAGCGTAAGAAAGATGATCTTTGAGTGTTGAATTCCTATAAAACTTGTCGTGCCTCTCATTTTGCATTCTTCACATCTCTTTTGTTATTGAGTGTTAGTGTCTAGTGTTTTGCCCAGGAGTGCAAAAGTCTAAGTGTGGGGGAATTTGATAGAGCGCATATTTTCATATTATTTAGCCCTCATATTTAGTCTTTTTGCACGTTAGTTGTGTCATTTTATTCATCTTGATTTTGTTTTATTTTATTTTATAGGAATTGGGCTTCACACTATTTTATCTTATTTTGGACAGATTAGGGCTTCCTGGGTCATGAGGAATTTTGATGGCAAGAAGGGAAACAAGAAGATTGGAGACAAAAAAGCAAAAGTGTGCTCACAGATTTGACCTTCTGTACTTCTTTCGAGTTTTTGGCCAAGTTATAATCCCAGAACGTGAATGATGTCTTCAGAGATATTGTAGAGGACTTCTTGGGCTTTCTAGAATGGTATGATTTGTCCAAATCCGAGTTCGTTTGGGCCTCCAAATATTGCTTCAAGTTAGGGCCGAAAAGCTGGGCCAAAACCTAATTGGATTAGAATTCTGCACAAACATGGAATCTTTAAAAGGCCATAACTTGAGCTTCTGATGTCCAAATCAAGTGATTTAAAGCCCAAATTCATCTACTCTTCCTGATGCACAATTTTTATGAAGGGGACGAAGCCCAGAACGCACGTTATCCTATTCAAAATCGGCTGTGAAGTGACGGTAACCTAGGGTTTCCTCCCTAAGCTCTATTTAAGCACATTAAGTGGCCGATTTTGGAGAGATTCTTTTCTCACGTGAACAGTAGCCGATTTTCCTTTTTCTCCATTGTTCTTGTCAAGATGGAAGGCTAAGGATTTTGTAACCGGTTGCATGCCATACTCCTTATCTGGTTTGAATCTTTGGACGTTTTTGTATATCTATTTTCATCTTTAATCTTATGGTTTTGTTTCTTTGCTTCTTCTCAAGTGTGTATGTATTTTATGCGATTGTACGAATGCATGCATGATGCTTGGGCAGATTTGACTAATAGGCTCGATTGGGGTATTGGTTTGCAAGAAACAACATAAACTTAGTGGGCGATTGTTCATGTCGGTTTTAGATCTGTGTGCTAAAAGAAATTGAAACTTGTATATTGATCAAGAAGATCTTTTGTGATTTTTATATTTGTTTCGATTTAGTCTTCGGCGATTGTCAAGCATATTTTGTTAGATCTGGGGATTAAAGATAAATAAGTTCTTTATATGGTGGATGATGATAACCGGGTAGGGAGGAAAGGTTGCAACTGGTTGCATCTCGGTTTACTGTCTTCGTGTTTATTTTGTTTTCTGTTTTTCACCAAATTCCCCCCCCCCCCCCGTTTAGTCTTGTTTTGACAGATCCGTTTGAGGTTCGTTGTGAGACGACTTTGGGTTGCACCCTTGCTGCAAATCAAAATCATTATTCATCTAATCTATCGGTGTTCGACAGCCCAATCAGTCGTCTTATCTGACGATGGAGGCATTAGAGCTAATGTGATAGCGAACCAAATAATGTGAGCTCGATGGAATCAAAAGGTATAAAAGAGAGTTCGAGAGAAGCCGAAGTTTCTCAAGAATTAGCTAGCTACTATAAGGATAACAAGGTAATGTGGGAAAGGCTGATTGATAGCATGCATATTTAAGCTATATTTTGGCACTTCACCTCAGTCTTATTAGGCCATTTGAAGTAATTTTTGCTGATCTTTCATTGTTTCTTTTTTATTATACTTCAAACCATCCTTACACTATTTTCTATCTTACTTCTATGGATCCAGGCTTTAGGGAATATTAGATGGGCTAGAGAAGTGGCTCAACTAAAGGAGCTTGGGCTCACTTTCAAGGAGCAGACTTGGGCTGCTCAATTTTGCTGTTTTTGGGCTCACTTATTTTCTGTTGGGCTAGGCCCAACCCTAGCCTTCCTAGCCCTTCATTTCTTAGCCATGTATTTAAGGCCTCTTAGCACTTATTTCAGGAGGGAGGAAGAGAAAAGAGAGAGGATTCTCTGGCCATTTTTGTTGTTGTAGCATCTTTTCTGCTCTTCATTTTGTTCCATTTTGTCTTCCTTGCTGTAATGATACGCTAGAGCATTTGTAACCGGTTGTGTATCTTGAATCCATGTGGAATCTAAATCCCGGATGAGCTACGAAAACCTGGTTTGTTGTTTGTTTCTTATTCATTTCCATTTGGTTTAGTTTGAGCAGATTTGTGAATGCATGGAGTTCATGGCAGGTTTGTGTGAATTTGCATGGTTTCATTTTCTGTTAAATGCTTAAGAGAACAGAATGTTATAGCCGGTTGGTATAACATCTCGGAAATGAATATTATGTGCTTGAACGGTTGTTCTTGCATAGGTCCGAATAGGTTGAAAAGAGAGTGGATGGTTGCATTTTGTTTATAAGAGGTTTCTATATTCATTTTGTTATTCCAATCATTCTAATCCTTGGACGGTTGTTGGGGATGCTTTAAGTTTGATATCCAGAGATTAAAATATCTAACAAGCTAAGATTTATAGAGTGGACGAGGAAGATTTCATAGAGGGGACAAATACACAACCGGTTGCATTTCTTTTACTGATTTTTCATCCATCCTTGTCTTTCTGTTTTGTTAATTAGTTTTCTGTCGAAACCCCCCCCTAAGCAAACTGTTCTTTATATTGGTTCTCCTTGTTCGTAGAGGAAAGTGAGGCTCCTTGTGAGAGATGACCTAGGGTGCACTTTGCTGCAAACTAGAGAAGAGATACATACATAGATCTCTAATTCTGGAGTGGTTCGACAGCCGGCCACTGATCCAAGAGTGGGGTCATGCTGGTTGAGATGACTAGTGAAATTTAAGGTGCAGCGAGTCTCTTGAGATAACATGGTGATGTCATTGTTGCTGTTAGTGAAATGATGTTGTTAGGGAGGTCAAAGGTGACCATTGTGCATGATAGGACCTCGAAGTTAGGTGTTTGTTCTAGGCTGAGAAGGAAGTTGATTAAGGGTGGCTATGAAGTCTCGTGCCTGTGAGGGTAAGGCTATGGTGAGGAATTGTGGAGTTCAAAAACGTTGCAATGAGATTGAGGCTAGGTTGGTAATATTAGCTAAAAGATCATTACAAGGATGGTGGTGTAACCATGATAGCTTGAGGTGATGGATACGCGACCAAAAGCTAGAAGTCATGTTACGGGTGTGATGTAAGTAGTGACGGACCCGAGCCATGCTGCTGGGAACTAGTGTTGGGCCCAAATGTGTCCTTGTGGGAGCAATCCAGCCGTGAGACTGGGTGTTGGCTCGCCTAATGCACTGAGCAACATCGGTGATTATGCGGGTGGTCAGGGCCAAAAATCTGTGGCATACACGGTATGGGTAACAAGGGCTGTGGTTAAAAATTCCACGACCTTAAAGCAAAATAGTAGGATCACTTGCTCGTTGTAGGGTTTGACAACCGGAGTAAGGCTTAGTATAGGACATGATGGTGGAAATCTAAGGTATGGGTGTAGAACATTTAAGATGGGTTGCCCAATGAGAGTTCTTAGATATGGATAAGTGACCCCAGTTGGCGAGGGGGATCGGCTAATAAGAAGGGTTTCGGTAACTTTGTTGAGTATGGAAAGAATCCCTAGTTGGGAGAGTGTTATCGCGCGTGCATTGCTAAGCTTGAGTTGTGGACTCGAGTAGTGCATGTTATTGGCTGAAGAATGAAATTACCCACTATGAGGTATGAGTATGTAGATTATGCGTAATTCAGCAATAAGTGAAGGTCGACTAATTAAGCTAGCAGACCATGTGATGAATGGTCAATTATGGCTAAAAAAGCCAGATGGTTGCTTCCCATATAGTATTAGCATGGCTATTGTCGATCGGTAATGAGATGTTGCCATGAGGATCGACTCAAACTATGGATGTATATGATTGATGACAAAATGCCATGGTGGAATGGGTGTCAGTGTGCCTGATGGGTATTAGAAGTGATATTGTTGTGATTGATCAGTGCTAAGACATTGTTGTGTTTGATCAACGTAAAATCGTGGCAATATGTGATTGGCAAGGGAAATGTTGTCGTGTGATCGGCGTAAAATCATTGTTGATTGATCAGTGATGCAATGTTGTCGAGTTTGTTTGGCATTGTCATGGTTTGGTTTTGGTTTGATGAGCAAAATGGAAAGTTGATTGCAAAGTGATGCTTAGAGGCAGTTGAAGTCCATCAAAAGGATGAACATTATTGCGATAGTCAAGTGTCGTGACCAGGGACTAGTGGGGTTTGGCGGGAGACCAAAATGGCATCAATTGATGAATATCCTCAGGAGTGAGGATTAGTAGCCTAAGCGAAACCTTGAGGTGGGGATACCTCACGGGAAAGGTGAGCATCAGCTAAGTTATGAGATTCTCGAGTATGGGATTTCGAGAAATAGCTCAAGTATGGGATTGTCTTGGATAGAAAAATAAGTTGAAGAGAATTTCGAGGACAAAATTCATTTAAGAGGGGTTGGATGTAATACCCTGTATTACATGGTGATAGAAAATATATAATTTCTAGTTATTTCGAAAGGACCTCGGGTGGTCTGGGAATCTTGAAAGTTGATTTCGAGAAGTAAATTAATAAAATTTGTCGAATCGACGAACAGGGAATGCCCTAAGACTTGGATGTTTAGGGGAGAGGGCATGAGATTGATGAGCGTCTCAAGGTGAGGCTAATGATGTTGACAGCAATTAGATCGAGAATAGTTTTCAAAATAAATTCAATATAAGTCTGAATTGTTGGCTGAACTGAATGGTCATAAGGGACATCCGGGAAGTCAGGGGGACCTTAGGGGTGGTCCGATTTTGCAAGTGAGGCAACCCTGAAGTGTTTCTGGGCGGAGAAAATGTCTTGTGCAGGTGGAGGGACGAAATCGGCCTTTATCGAGTAAATGTTGGTTATTAATTTTTTGAGAAATCAAGATTTTGTGTAGCTTAATGTAATTAATTAAAGAATTGAAAGGTCCAAGTGCAATTATAAAAAAAAATAAGTGAAATTATGAGATAATTGAGGGTAAATGTGAGAATATACATATACATATAAGTGGATTGAGGGCCAAATTTTGAATAGTGCCCAATTTCTTTCAAATTTTGAAAGCAAAGAGAGAAAGAGAGCTCGCTCGTGAGAGTCATGGACGTGAGGGAGAGAAGCTGAGAGACAGAGAGAGTTGGGAGATGGTGGCTGTCCGATTGATGGCCGGCCGGAAGGGACGGCATCGCTGGCCGATTGTAGCAGCGGCTTGAAGAAGCCGTGGCTATGGCCGCAGTGTTGGAGCTTGGGGCATAGCGATGGAGGCCGAGGTAGAAGCAGCCAGTGGTGGTCTCACAAGTAACGGCTGAGGCGGCGACCGGCAATTGTTGAAGGAAGTAGCGGTAGCAACGACCGGAGGCCAAGTGAAGGCAGTGGTCGAGCGTTGGCTGGAGGCGAGCACAGGGAAGGCTGTTCGCTGCAGAGGCTGCCATCGGCGGTGGTCGCGATGCAGCCAGTAGCAACTGGTGATGGCAGCGTGGCCAGGAGCAACGGCTAGCAGAGCCAGGCAGCGGTGGTCGACCGCTGGTACGCGAGAGCAGGCGCTGTGCGCACACGAAGGAAGAAGAAAGAAGGTAGAAGAAGAAGAATTAAAAAAGAAAAAGAAATAAAAAAAATAAAGGAAAATCTAGAAAATGGAGAAAATATGGGGAAATAGTCAAAAATTCTAGAAAATTTGGAAAAAAAATTCTATAAATTAAATTGGGGCTCGAGGAGCGTTCTAGAGGCTCGAAAATGGGGTTTTAAGCGCGAGATGGCATCCCAAGAGGCAACGTCAGTGTGGGCGTTTGGCTAGATTTTTCCCTGCAGATTAATTTATTTCTTTTCAAATTATTTATATTATATTAGATAATATATACGTGTTGGTTGGATTATGCCCTCGGTTGGTGTTGGTTGGAAGCTGTTGATGGGTGGTTTTGCAGTGTTTGGCAAAATTGTAAGACCTGGTATAATGTCTGATGTATGGTTGAGTTTTTGTGTGTTTGGATCTAGGTCCTACCGAGGAGGCGGTGGTCCTAGAAGAGTTCAGAGTTCAGCCAGACATATTCGCCACTGTAGTAGAGAATAGGTTTCGAGCCAGATAAGGGATGACCTCAAGGGTGGCGGCTTTGCGAATGTCTGGTAATATTGATGAATGTATGTTGTGTGCAGTTACTTGTTGTGCATGTGCTATAGGTGGTCTAGTGGAGTCATATGGCCATGGGAGAAACTAGATGCATCCTAGGGGTAATTTGGTAGGTGAATGCCTCGAATAGGTGGGTTCGGAGGGCAGTGATGCCTCGCCATTCATGCATACATACTTGTCATTGCATCTCATATATTATCTTGTTTACATTTATTTACACCCTTATTGAGTCTTTATAACTCATGAGGTTTTACCTCGTGTTGTAGATGTTGCAAGCCCAGATGCAAATAGGGATGATGTTGGGAGGTTGAGTGGCGACTAGCGTTGTTGCTCAAGTTTGTATGTTGTATTCATTCCTGTATTTATATTCATGCGTGTTGAACTTATATGTTGTTGGGTGCTAGATAGTATCCAGTTTTATGTAATCAGCATAGTGTTGTATGTGATTATGAGCTTTATGTTGTAAATGGCTTTGGTTTGGTTGAGCCAAGTTGTCTGATCCTGTAAAGATTGAAAAGGTAATTCTCATAAATCCTTAGTGCTCAGCGAATTTTGATGTGTTGTTTGTGCTTGGGTCACCTTTGACTTGTTGTGTGGTAAGCTAAAGATAGGTGAAACTCACTCAGGTTTTGGGTCCTGTTCTGCTGTGTTTCTTTATTGTTTTGGGACCAATTCCTCAAGTGAAGCGAAAGGAAGGACGAAACCTAGTCCCCACCTAGAGTGTTTCTCGATAAAACATAGTCCATCTCTTCACTAGTTTGGTTGCGTGTGTGAGTAGCGCCCGTAGGTGGGAGCGGGTCGTTACACTTGCACACCCTAAAGGGTGTCTTCCAGCCCTCCAAACCTGCCTAGTGAACTAAAGGGTCCCACCGCATGCCTCCATGCATGTGTGACACATGTCCTATCATGCCACATGTCCTAATCCTTAACCTACTATAAATAGACCCCGGTCCCATACCTGTGGGACCCAAATCTAAACCCCGAAGACCCAGACCTAAGAAATATCCAACAACCCAAATCCACAAACCTCCTTCTTATCTGAAGCCTCATACTGTTTTGAAGACTCTGAAGCATAACATGCATCCATTCCTTTCCACATCTTCTGACCTAGGCATCGAAGGGTCTGCACTGGAGAGATACCCGTGTGCTTTTTTACCTTTCTTGTGCTATAAACCCCGAAGACCAAAAGCTCTTGAAAACCCTTTCGATGACACCTTAGAGAGTTTTGAGCACCTCCCAAAGACACACACATCTCACTTGGAGCCAAAGACCCAGAACCACAGCCAAAGACCTTTTGGGTCTCGACCTACCCGAAGACCCCTTCGAGACTTCATACCAGCCACCAGGCCTTCCACAACCGAAGACCCTTCTAGGTTTCCCGATCACCGAAGACCCTTCGAGATCTCACTCACCCAAAGACACCTCCAAACACCAACCGGGGTGACATTCCAACTCTCTCGTATAGCGGATCAAACCTCGCCCACACTTTGCTTTACTGATTTGCCTCTAAGCTCCCCAAGACAAACAAAATTTGATTATTGTATTCCGACAACAATAAAAGTCCACATTTGGATGTCTATTTCTATTAGCAAAAAAGTCATATCATGAAAGAGTGCGAAACAATCTGTCATTGTTGCATCAACTATGGAGACAAAATTTATGGCATGTTTTGAAGCCACAATCCATGCATTATGGTTGTGGAGCTTTATTTCAAGGCTTGGGGTTGTCGACACCATAAGCAAGCTGCTAAAAATTTATTACGATAGTTCTGTAGCAATTTTCTTCTCCAAGAACAACAAATACTCAAGAGGTACCAAACACATGGAATTGAAGTATTTTTCCATTAAGTAGGAAGTTTAGAAACAGAGAGTTTTGCTTGATCACATAAGGAGGAATCTCATAATAGCAAATCCTTTAACGAGAGGTTTACAACCAAAGTTAAGGAACATGTACATAGAATGGAACTTGGTTGTAATGATGATTAATATTGTGATGAGACTTTGAGCTCAATGATGTTTTTCTTATATATATTAGGTTTTTCCTATTTTTTATATTTGTGTACACATTATTATTTTCAAGCAAATAGGAAAAGTTTTTACGAGCACTATTGTGGACCATTATGGATTTATGATGAGTTGTGAGTGTACTGGTATATGGAAGGGAGTGCACCACATTAAATAGTGCGTGACTGTCATAACTGACATTGAACAATTTGTCATGTTATAATGTTATATTATCAACCATGACATTGAACAATTTGTCATGTTATAATGTTATATTATCAACCATTATCATTAATCAGGTCAAGTGGGAGAATATAAAATATATTTCCGATTAATGGATTGACGAGGGTAGTGGAAGGGCAATTATCTTGATGAGAGAAATTACCTCAATTACTACATAAGAACGGTTATCGGTACTCCCTCTTCCTATAAATTTATAACATGAACTCATAAAAATTTCACGAACATATTTTGTGGTTGAATTTTTATGTTGAATACAAATGTCAATTACAACAAACACTTAAAAAAGTTATAATATAACTAGATCCCTCTGCATATACGGCAGCTTCAGATTAGCCAGGACCTCCTTCACTAGCTACACAAAAGCTTTATACAATTTCAGGTAACAAATTATTCAACTAAATCCCAATAGCATCCTCTCTTCCTGGAAGCGACTACAAGGTGCACAAAGAAAAGCAAATACTTTAAGATAGGAACACAACATGAAACATTACCCAGCCACGTGTAATTATTGGAAAATTAAGTGCAAACAGGGAAGACTAATCGCATGATCAGGTGGTCTTATCTTTTCCTCCCTTTGGGTTGGACTTGAACCAAGGTATCCACATAGAGGTGGTCTCCTGGTACACCCTGTAGGCTTCAGCTCTGTAATCTCTTTGCAGCATCCTTCTTTCCACAAGAATGGTGACATATGCCAAGCACATAGTATTGATCAGTGAACCCAGAAAGGTCCATCCATATCCAAGATTCCAAGCAAAGATGACCAGTCCCCACCACCACAGCTGCTCGCCGAAGTAGTTTGGATGGCGAGAGTAGCACCACAGGCCCTTGTCAAGATTCGGCACCACGGCCTTGCCAGCTTCCTTCAGCTTCTCGTTTCTCCTCACGAATTCGTGTAGCTGGGTGTCGGCAAAGTAGGCGACGAGTATGCCCGTAATGCAGACGATTACGGCTACGGAATCCCAGAAATTCCACGGTTTGTCAACTGAATGGATGAAGTAAAAGGGCAGACATACTCCCATCAGAAACACCTGCCAAAGAGAAACCAGACTGTTCTTTCAGGCAATTCATCGAACAGCTAGTGTGGGCCACTCAAGGAAACGCTGGATAATTACCTGCTGGGAGAGGTAGACGGAGAAGAAGGAAACCCACCACCAATTTTTTCCGTACTCTTGGCGCATGTCGGAAAATCTCCAGTCCTCCCTGGCGCCCCACTGCCACCGTTCTCGGCGGAAATAGTTGTGCGTGAGCCTGATGCTCCATAGCCAGGTTAAGAGTATCACAATCCTCGACCTCCAAGGGTGGTCAAAGTTGCCGGACGCCGGCAGAGGGTGCGTTGCGTAGTAATGTACAAGCATCACTGGTATGATGGTCCAGTAAACATCTATCAGCTGCAGCATCCATTGATTGATCACCGGAAAAAAAAAAAAAAAAAAAACAAAGAAATATTGTTAATTGTGAAAAAAGGACGTTGAGAAAAGAAAACTACAAGCATTGAGAAATGAAGAACGGACCCAGTGGCTGGACTGGAGGAGACCAATAAGCCAGAAGAGGAGATTGACGTTGAGGAAGAAGAGGAGGTTGGCTAGAAGGAAAGGGTGCCGGTAGCTCCAAGCCCAGATAACATCATGGTGATGATCGGACTGATGGTAATGGCCAAGGAAGCAGAGATAGAAAAGCAGAGAAGGTAGAGGAGCCAACACCGCTATGCTCACGTTCTTCAAATTACTACGCCCCATGCTCACGCCCTCTACTCGCAGCCTCCGTCTTATTCATATATATATATAGAGAGAGAGAGAGAGAGAGTTTTGTTTAGGAAATGAGCCTCAAAAGGACACCAAAATGTAAGCTGGCACTGCTACCCCATCATTTTCTCCATAACCCTTTTTGCCAACAAACGGGGAAGAAAGTGTTTTGATGGACTTATCAAATTAATATTTGGATTTTGTTTGGAATTAAATTCATCTTTTAAATAAAATAATTTTTATAACTTTTACACTTGTGGTAAATTTAATATTTTTATTTATAAAATTATCGAATAAGCAGTTACACTTTCAGACTCAAAATCAAAGATAATTGAATTATAAAACTAATCATTTTACTGACTAATATTAAGTCCAAACTTGAGCGCAAAAGTAACTTACACAGTCAAATTTTGTCGTAAAAGAATTTTATGGGGTTAAGGTTTAAACTTAACATTATTAACAGTGATAATTATTACTCAAAATTCTTATTTATTTATAATTGAATTCTTTAATTTGATCGTGATTATAATTTTGATTATAATTTTGAATTTGACTGTAGTTATGATATTATTAAATTCAATTTTATGTGAGATTTATCCCATCTGAAAGAATATTCTCATGCGTCATCTCTCTGATCAGAATATGATTTTATGTGTTCATCTATAAATAATTTTAGATATATAAATAGGTACTAAAGTCACATAAAATAAGACAAAGTGTGTGTGTCAATATCACTTTTATACTACTAATATTTGGTTAGCGATATTTTATTTTTTTTGTCCATAATTTTTTTCGATTTGAATTTTTCACCTTAAATTATGTGTTATGTGTGATTGATTGGTTTAATTGTGATTTGTATTTGATCTAATTCCATAACATTAACAATGAAAATATAAAGACTCTTGGATGGCGCTTAAATGATATGTTTGTAAGGGTGGCATGGCCTCCAGTCTCAAATTTAAAAGTTGGGAGGCCAATTTAGTCTCAAACCGAAGTTGGAGGGCTAATTTGTCAATTTACCCAATATTTAGATATAAACAGAGACTTGATTTAAGTAGAATAACACAACATTTTGCCTTCTAATTTCAACATATATATTCTAATCTTTCAACTCATCTAAAAAAACTCTTAAGAATCGTTTAATGCATCGATGGACTCCCTAAATCATAAATTCATAAATCGTATGTTTAAGACTCTTGAGACCTCAATCCAGCCCAAAACGTGGAACAATGGAACCATCACATTGAACGATTATAAATTGATACTTATAATTGTTCTTCATTCATGGGAAGATTTAAGACATTATAAAGTTACTAATTGGGTTTAACCTTGCCTTAGAGGTTCATTCATTCTTATCTCGAAGGTTGGACTTAAGTTCAAATACATTGCTTTTTACACAATGGGATTGATTCACCACAGTTCAACTCATCTCATTAGATCATCAACTTTCTTGACCTTTTAGCACTAAGTATGTATCAGCCCTCATACATGATTTTACGACTTTGCGAAAACTTGTATTTTTGATAAATACACTGCTGATTGATCTATCTTTATTTGTAGAGCCCGATTCCAAAGAATTTAGGGTTGAGAGTAGGACTATCGACATATTATTTTTATTTATTTTTCTAATCATGATGGTGTTGGTGGGTTTTATGATTGCCAGTGCAACAACACTAGGAACCCTTCTTTTCTCTTCTAGGACTCAATTAAGACTCAATCTCCCTACTACCTGTTAACGTTGGAGAGAATAAAGGAGTGATGACTAGCTAGGGGGCCAAATACAACTAGTAATCACCTGGAATGGCAACTTGATTGACAAGTGAAATGGATCATCCTAATTAATTATTAGTTAGCTTCAACTTGCAACCATGCACGCCCCCTCATATAGAGAGTCAAAGAGGGAGGCACGCCCTCTTTCTAATAATTGTACAAATCACTTTATCTTAATAGTCGGATTAGACTAACTAATTCAACCATTGAATAGGGAATTGGCTACAAATTTATCTCAAAAAAATGGTTGATTTTTTTTTAAATGAATCATGGTTGAACTAATGAACTAACAAAAAGATTTTGGGTTTTGAATTTCATTTTTAAATATTAAAAAATATAATAATAATAATAATAATAATAATAATAATAATAAAAATTTAAAGTACTTGAAATGAGTTTACGTCTACTATTTGAATACCATTTATCATTTCGATAATATATAAGATTTTCAATTTAAATATTTAATCATGAGTTTTATTTTACTTTCATCGTAAATTTGTGTTGACATTATTGCAAAAATATTTTGAATTATAGGATCATTAATGTTACTTAATATACTTTTAAATCTATTAATCCTTATGCAATAAATTTTAACTTTAAGAATTTTTATATCATCCTCTTAATCAATGTATATTTATTTTATTTTATAAAAATACATGTTGGTTCGAGCCTGAACCGTAAACCTCTTCTCTTCCAATTCGATACCCCAATCTCATTTTCAAGACTATAGCAAAACGTAAACTAATTAGAAGATACATTTTTCATTAAATTCCTAATTATAAAGAAATACACTTATGGGCTTAACTTATGGAAAATATTTTTTAATAATTGAAATCTCTAATTAAAAAATAAAAATTTAAATTTCTAAGTTTTAACTTTAATGCCATGTTTTGTAGAGATGCTTTTTAAGTTATCCATAGATGGAAGACACTCATTGTAAAGCAATGGAGCCGAAAGATGAAAGAAATAAAGCTTTCTTGCGGGCACAAGATTCTTGGGGCAATGATAGTTGTGAGCGAGAGAGACTCACATACAAATTCAAACACCTTTATCTCCAACTTCAGTACTCTCTACTAATTTCTTTGTGTTTTTTTAAATAATATTTAGTATTTAATATTTAAAAATATAATATTTATTTAGATCAAATACAAATTATTACATCATTTATCATCTTATTAAATTTGTAAATCGAGTAAATTATCGAAACCAAATCATACAGTAAAAGGATACTAATTGAGAAATTCGGTAGATTATTATTGTTAAAGTATAATAATAAATTTATAGTTGTGAGAAAGTGTTAGTTAGGGATGTAAGAATCCTCCGATACTTAAGTTAGTCTCAATTGAAAAGCAGAGAAGTATTCAAATAGTTTTTGTTGAAGTTCTCCTCAATTGGTGAGATAACTCCTTATTTGTAAAAATTAAGACTAATAGGTGAAAAAGCATTCGTATTTTCTAAAATTATTTATTTTTTATCTTCAAGTAAAAATTTTGAAGATGAGTTGACGAATTTCTAACAAGTCATAATTCGAAAAATCTCGTAGAGACTTTATTTTTGAGATTTGTAAGAGACTCTGAATAATTTTTGAGATTTTTTCTTTTTGGGCCTATTTTATCTTTGGGATTACATTGTTGGGTCCTAATAATTAGCAAACTCAAATATGGCATTAAATTATGATTAATTTTAGCAAATATGAAACATTAATTACTAAAAATAATATAATAAGACTAAATTTGTCGATAATAATAATGTAATAAAATAAAAGCATGCATTGTGATAGGTAATTATGAAAAGAAGCAGCCATGCGTGGTGCAATGATGATTGATGCTTATGGTGATGCAGCTAATCATAATCATAATGCCTTGATCCAATGATTACCAAAGAATGCAATGAGAATTCAACTCACTGGTCCCTCTCTCTCTCTCTCTCTCTCGCCTCCCAAACCAACCGTAATTCAAAACTACCCACGAAATCATGCACCCCTTAGCTTGCTGTTATTCCACTGTCAAATGGAATGCTGTAATTACAACTAAGTTTTTGCTAAATAATTTTTATAAATTAATGTAATATTATATATATAGATAAATTTAATAATATTTTATTTAAAGTTAATAATAATTTATAAAAAATATTATTAATTTTAAGTAAAATTATTATAAATTTATGTATATAGCGCTAAGAGAATTTTTTGACAAATTAATAGGATTGCTTGGACAAAAAATCAATCATATATTCGTATTCATATAGGTTTGGTTAATCAAATATGAAAATTATTTTCTAATATAATATATTTTATAGTGAAGGAGAGGAAGCTTAACTATACGAAAAAGTAAGTAAATGTTGCTTAATTCTTAATTGTTATTTTTCAAATAAAAATTTATTTACTAAACTTGAAATAATATTCTAATATTTACGCATTCTCCCTTTGTTGAGATCATCATAAAAACTCACCTCGACCCCTTCGTTGTCCATTACAAGAAAAAGGGTTTCTAGCGATGGGCAGATTCATCGTTAAAAATTGAATTCTGGTATTCATATTAATAGACTTTTAATGATAAGAAATTCTTATTATTTTCACAGGATTATTTACTTCATTGTTAAGTGCTTCAACAATATAAAACATAAATAGTTGTTGATCATAATAAGGACTAGGTGCTAAATTTGATCGATGTTGTAGGAATTTGCACCAATAAATTTCTTTCGCATCCACTCATCACATCATAGGACGTTGCATTGGAGATGACTTCTTCGTGAAAAATTGAAAATTCTACAAAAATAAATAATTTTATTTGAGAGTATTCTTGAAAAGTCCTTCTATGCCTAAATTAGGAATTGGATATGAGGTTGGGAACAACTAATCTTAACAAGTACTTTGATAAAACAATAAAATGAATTGGAATGTAGTGCTTAAGGATAGGAAGATGATGTTACCTCTGCCCGGAAGGCCTTTTACAGTGGCTTATATCTAAAATTTAATAAATGCCCTTTTAAATTTCTCGATAGTTTAAATTTCTACCCCCCCCTCCCAAGCTTTTAGTGTTTAAATTTGTTGGGCCCTCAACATTTCCAAGTCAACCCTATAAGATCCACTCATATCCAATCAATCTTCTTGAATTTCACTTTTTACTCTTTATGCTTCCTTGATCAATAAGAGCATCTAATATGAGGTATTAATTAATTACAATTTCTGATGACATTTTATAGCCCTAGACCTCCAAGTTGTTGTGGTTTGGACAGCTCGAGTACAAAGTTGACGAGGATGTGACTTTTAAACACTAGTTGAGATTGACATTTGATATCAAATTCACTTAGTTGGATCATCCAAAGGCAAGTTTACTTGTCAAATCAGGTTTCTAGAGGACTTTCTTTAATGGGTGGTTCATTTAGAACCATAATTGTATAAGATTGAAAATAATGTTGTAATTTCTTTCCACGACAACTAATGAGAACTTTTTTAGTACGAGGTACCTACGTTCAAGCCCTGGAAGACACTACTAACATAATAAACTAGCCTTTGTGTGCAATTTTCTTCATGAACCAAGATTATATATGTTTAAAGCCTGCTCACTAATTGATAAATAGGCCAGTGCATGGTTGGTCCCCCCTTCTTCAAGTTTGTTTTTAAAAGTATTGTTAATATTAGATAATTGTTTAAATCTTCGAAGGCACACTGACACTCTTCCTCCTATTGAAAGGTTTGGGCTTGTTTGAACACTCAGAAGAATGTGAGACATTAGTCAATCGCGTAGTGTTGTACCCTAGAGTTATAAAGGACTCTATGTAAAACACTATTTTATTTATGTCTGATGAAACATTCTTTATCAATAAGCATTCTTTAATTAATATATATTTGTATGCTTGATTGATAAAATTCCTAGATCACTTTACAGAAGATTATATAAAAAAAGTATTTTCGACTGTTAAGGCCTTCTTTAATTTTTTGTTTTTTTTTTTTTTGATAACCTAAGTTTCTAGTTTCGTCCGACTAATCCTGAGAGAGAACAACATTTCTTTATGGTTTGCTTTTCAAATAAATTCATATGCAATTACAACCTATACACATTCAAAGGCGAACATTCGAGAAGTGGTTGCCCTCCCTATGGACCTCCCCTTCACATTATGCAGACAGAACTCCTAGAAGGGCGACATGGAGCACCAAGACCCTGTCTCCACAAGAATTCGAACCTTTAATACTTACTCGCTTTAACCTTTAAATGCTTTACCGCTGAGTCATGTTCATGAAAATTTTATTTTTTTATAGGTATTTTTTATGGTTAAAGGTTTGCTTTTTTATATATATTTGTAGCTTTATATATATATATATAATCTATAAGTATCATTACACCCCTGGCTACCTTTACAAGATCAAATATACCTAAATAATATATATATATTTGCAATGTTTTTCCATAAATAATGAAATCTTATTGAATAAAAGAAAAAGGCAACAAACATACCAGAAGAAACCTAGGAGCTGTTCTCAGGGCGTAGGTCAAGTGGCGGGCAAGTGACACACTAGGTTTGAATCAATAGGTCATGAGTTTGACTAAAAGCTTGTCTGCAATTTATCTTTTTTGTCAAAATCGAAAACACGAACGACGAGAAATCACGTAAAAATAGTAATCCCAAAAAACCTAGGAGTCACAAGCCCAAAATCAAAGTTATCCAATGCTACTCGTAAGCCAAGAAGATAAAAACCAAGCATCCAACATAACCCCAACACCACTGCTGCCCATTGACAAAACCCCATGACCACTGTTGCCCATGGAGAAGATCAGCCAAAGAAAACCATCAATAAGAAACCCAACAGCTCTAATTGCCAAGCAATCCAACGCCCCATTGAGACCATTAGAATACTGAAAACTGTCTGCAAACAACTAAATGAAGGCAATTCCTTTTTTGAAAATATCAAGCCATCTTCACCCATTATTACTATTACTATATGAAACCCATAGCAATTTTGGTAAGCTACACACTGTATCCTAGCTGGTATGTATAAAGAGGTAACTAACTCCCAAGATGAAATAGAATTATCTCCAAAAGAGCAAAGTTTATACTTTATATTCAACCCCCAAGATCTCTCCCAAAGAGTTGGACACAATTGAGAAACTCTAAGACCACCTCTTAAACTAAAGAATACAAAATATAATCAAGTCCAAAATTGAAACAAACCAAACAAAATATAGAGGCCAGCGGACTCGAGCCTCGTACGTAGTGCAGTCACCATCAAAAAACACCTCGAAATCCACCATTAAGACTTCAAAATGTAGAAGTGAGTCCTTAAGTGCATCCTTTGAAGGTGTCATAAACCTTTAGGAATTCACATAGTGAAAGAGCAGGGACCCATCCATTTCAGTTTTCCTTTCCTTTGTGGTCGAGGCAACACACATGGTTTGAAATATGTGTTTTGATGTTTAACTCCCACTAGAGCACATGTCTATGTGCCTTAGATTTAAAATCACTCGAATTTAGTTGAGTCTCCCATTAGCGACTAAGCTAAATCCTCAAAGTCCTCTCCACTTTGTAGGTTTGTGACTAATGTCTCACATCCAGCTTTACCATTGGCTTTCCATGAACTATATCAAATACTCATGGCTACTCCATTCAAAGTTAATTTTAACTTTATAGTCTTATCTTTGTCCGCTTATATATCAAGCATCAAAAGTGACATGTGATTAGACATATTGATAAGTGGTTTCACAAGATCATGATTCCATATGAATATTAAGTTACGAATATCTACACATAGTTGTGGGACTAATTTTGATGATATTTTGATAATGATCATTGTTTTCACAAAACTTTAATAAAAGAGTCTTGAAACATTTATTTTAAAGTCAAATATCAAAATCTCCTATCAAAATTGTCGACCATATGTTTAAGACTGTCGATTGGTTCTTACATTTTTACTTTTATATAATCTTTGAGTAAAAACTGTCGACTATTTTTTATAAACTATTGACCATCTATTTTACATACTCTCGACCACTTGCTATCGATTGTTACTGCTTCATTTCTAATCAAAAGTTCTAGGAACCGTTAGACTAGTTTTTATAAACATTCGACCAACCCAATTATTGTTTTGAAAAATAGTTGACTGATTACTTAAAAAAATCAATTGTTTGTCGCAGAAATTCTAATAGCTAACTGTGCTTGATTTCTGCAAGTTAGATTTCTCAATACTTTGGCTCCAATGGTTATATTTACTAAGAGGGGCCATGAAGACTATAAATAGAAGACCATTTAAAGTTCAAGAGAATTGAAAAATTGGATTTTCGAGTTTTCAATTGGAAAGAAGACCCAACAGGGGATTGAATTGGGTGTATTGAAGATTTTTGCAATATTAAAAAAAATACACATCAAGACTAATTTGAAAAGATATCTTTCATAACATAAAATGTGATGCATCAATTCAATATAAATTTATATGCATTACTACATTTTTCATAAAGATTATCCTAGATATATTTTAGACATAGAATATATATAGTGAAGTGGATGCATTTGAAAATTAGAGGAATAAGGAAACTATTATGCTAGTAGCAATAAGATTATGTTTTCTCTTCTAAATTTTAATCTTCAAATCTCACGGAAAACATATGCATTCGAGAAGTATGCATGAAAGTAGTGACGTTAAAAAATCTTTTATGCTTCTAATGCAAACTGAAACTATTAAGCTTGAAACTAATGAGTTGAATTCAAATATGTAAGCATTGCATGGTAGGTGAAAAACTACACAATCAAAACATAAGAAGCAATCCACAAAACAAAGTAATTTATAGTGGTTCGCCCAACAAGTCTAGTCCACTACCTTAACTCCTCACTAAAGATTTAAAATACCAACTAAGGGATCAACTACAACACATACACAGTTTTTATAAGTTCAACTGAAACCTTAACTTTTCATGAACTAAGTTAGAACTCCAACTTTTACAAGAGCAACTGTAACCTCCGTTTTTGTAGGCTAAGCAATAACTTCTGCTTTTAAGGACAAAGCAACACCAATATTCCTTTTATTTGCTAAGGTAGAACCCTTCCAAATATTTGTTGGAAGATGAAATAAAGGTTAAGCTTACAACAAGAAATCGAGTAAGGCATAGTAGTATTTGAGTATGTCATCATATCACACTCGAATATAGATTGTCTTTAAATCGAGTATATCAGAATATTAATCAAGTACAAATTCTATGTTTACTCGAATAAAATATTGATCTAGGCAATTGAGTCTTTGTACTCATCATTTTAATCGAGTATAAAATCAATTATAATCTTGATATGTCATAATTTGTACTCGATTATAACTTATTATAACCTTGTAATCAAGTAAAATATATCTTTACTCGAATAATAATCATGATATGTCATAATACAAAAAATAAAAGGAAAAATAATTAAATCATTTAATAAATCTAAAGGGAAGAAATGAGAAGAAGGCATGCGGTATCCTCGCAACCCAACTGACCCCAAAGGACCGAAGTCGAAAGCGTCTGCAATCATGCAGTTATTGCCCACGGGCAGCCACAGCCTGCAGTCGTGCAGCCAGGCACCGTCAAAGTATTTTTTTCAAATACGAGAGGGTCCCACACAATGCGTAAATTAGATAACTCTGATAGTTAAAAATTCTTTCAGGAAAATGATAGACAATCATCCACAAGAAATTTCATCCCCCAAAAAAGGCAAGATAAACATCATCTATAAAAGATAGATGTTATCCACAACAATCCTAGTTCTAACTAGACTAAGAATAATTAAGATAAACATTATCTTCAAGAATTCTAATCCTATGACACTTTGGATCACTCCATATTCCTCTATAAGCAAGTAGACTCTCATTCCATAAGAGATACATCTCTAATACTGATTTCAATACTGTCTTCATTATCTTTAGTTTCTAACTCAAGCATCGGAGTGTTTGCATGGAGACTTCCCTGTGTCCTCTGATTATTTTTTTTCTTACAAATTCAAGTGGCTTGACAATGACATTCTCAGTCAAATAAATTCATTGTTGTATCTATGCAACAATAATTGGCGTCATCTGTGAGAACTCGTATGAAAAGCCAATCAGTCTGTCTGTAATGGCCTGAACCAGAAGTACCACTAATCAACACCAAGGATAAGACGGAATAGAGGTGCAATCACAAGAGCCACAGGGGCATTAGATGGCTCTTCCCTCAGGGCACTAGACAACTCCTCTCTTGGGGCACTAGACGGCTACTCCCCAAGAGCATTAAATGGCTCCTCCCGCAGGGTACTAGATAACTCCTATCTCGTGGCACCAAACAACTCTTCCCTAGGAGCCTCAGAAGACTCCTCCCCAAGGGCATCAGGCAGCTCTTGGGCACCAGACCACTCCTTCGCATGGGTATCTAACAACTCCTCCCCTAGGGCACTAGATGGCTCTTCCCCTGGGGCATTAGACAGTTTCTTCCTAAGAACAACTTGAGAGTCCTCTTCAAAACTAGCTAAGTATTTATCCTCAGGCTCTGCCAGAAGTTTTGCAAATAGGCAATCGGTATGGTTTTTACCCTCTAGTAGCACTAGGGGTTTATCCCCAAGGCCAGTATGGGATGCTGCCTCAAAATCATTTAGGATTTCACTCCCGAAAGCAACTAGAACTCTACTTCCAGAACCAATAAGCTCATCGTCCTGCTAAATTCGTCGATCCCTTCTGGTGTACCTTTTCCATGGTGCCATGAGTAGAGCATGAAGCTTTATAAAGCCAACACGAGGAATAAATACAAGCATTGTGAGAAGTCACTAATCTACTAAAAAATATAGCCTCGCAAACAATTATACCATGGACTCTCAAGAAGTTTACAGCCGATCTAAGCCACCCCATAGAAGGATAAGAAGAAAGTTTAGAAACTACACCTGAACTGCATAGGGACCAATCCCATCATACCATATCCCGAAGAACTCGTACTTGAGATCTTTCTCTTTCCCGAGTACACGAGGAAGAAAGGGAAAGAACACCGAAGAGACACAAGGGTGCACAAGGGAGTTCTCGAAAGAAGAAATACCTAGAAAATGTAGAAAGCATGCCTACAGATGAAAAACAACCTCCTCCGGGAGGTTTGGTACAGAAGATTAATGAAATAGAGGAACCGTCAGTAGTTGGTGATTGTGAAACATTGAACATGGAAACGGTGATCGAGAAGGTTCCTGAACAAAAAAAGTTGTTGCCCGTACCTAATGAAATGTAATACCCCAAATTTTTGTAAAATTCATATATTTGAGGAAAAATGATATTTTATGGATTTAATAAATTTGAGGATATGTCCAAGGGATCATGGAAGTTCAGGCACAAAATCATAATTTTGAAGTTTGGGTAAAAGTGTAGTTTTTGAAAAGTTTGTGGTACGAGTGCAATCTTTGAAAGGTTCGGGTCAAGGTGCGATAACACAAAGGCCAAAGTATAATAATGGAAAACTTCGGATCTTAGTACAATTGTTGAAAACCCGTAATGGAATCATTAAAGAAACGAACTAGTGGAATGAGCCGTTAGAAATCACGATGAGGCACACAAATCAAGGTGCATAAAAAAGCCTCATAAATGATAAAGCCTCATAAATGACCCTAAGGTGGCGAAGTGTGATTAGCCAAAAAAATCTATAAATAGGGCCCTTGGGTTGTTCACAAAGCGTACAAAGTGAGTTTAAGGCAATTTTATGCCAAATTGAGGGAATCAAAGGTAAGGATCTTTTTCTTGAGACCAAGGGAAAAATTCTGCAAAAAAAAAGCGGAATCGATGGAGAAATGAGGGAAAAATGGGTTTCACAGGAAAGTTCGAAGCTTCACCAGAATTTGGGCCGAAACTAGGAAAACTGACGCCCTGCTCCCACTTACGGGTGCCACTCGTGAACAATCATCTGAACTGTTCACATACCCGGCCATTTATGAAGGGTGGATTATGTTTCAATACGAAACGTCCTAGGTAGGAACTAGGTTTCATCCTTCCCTTCCCTCAATCCCATGATCCACTAGCAGACTTGGGCTTTAACCATACAACACTTGGCTAATTTACTTCCATTAAGTTTGCCCAGTCATCATTTTATTATTTTAATTCTTCTTCTTTCAAAGAATTCCACCGGGCTCCATATAAATTAAAATTCCAAACATCCCATTGGCTTTCCCAAAATTCAAGGAAAAAATTCCAAATTTCTATTTTTTAAAAATTCGGCATTTATCTCCAAAAATTCCCGAAAAATCCTTTTATTTTGAAAATTCCTCCGAAGCCCAAAATCAATCAAGAAATGCCCCAAAATTTCCCATTTTTTTGAAAAAAAAATTTCTTTCTCTTGGGCTTCCTAGCCCAAAATTTCCAGAATTTCAAATACAATAAATAAAAAATACCCATTCTCTTCTTCCACAAAACTTACACAACAAAAAGAAAAATAAAATTCCTTACACCCACTCTTGGTGCTTATTACAACATAAATAAAAAATAACAAAAATAGGCTTCCATAAGCCATACAATGGACTTGAATCTTCATTCTCATGCATCCACATGCTATCCCATCTTTGCTTTGATTTTTCCCATGCCTTGACAACCTATATGTGAGGATAAAAACCTCATGAGCTATTAAACTCAGTAAGGGTGCAATGACAATAAGCATGAACATGAATATAAAATGTGATGACAATGTATGCAATGCAACAAAGTTAGGGCTTCTACATCCTCACAACCACCTTGGTTTGAGGCTTTAACCTACCCTACCCCACACAACCTCATGGCCATAGGTCCTTGGACACAAACAACATGCTAATGCACAGATATTAGCTCATGAACCATACTTACAACCTTGCAAGCCACCATCCCATGGGGCTATCCCTTACCTCTTTTCTTTTAAGAGCTTCACCAACTTTGCTTTCAAGTCTTTTCATGCTTCCAATCCCTTAAAAATAAATCTTTTGATCATTAATTACTCTCTTGAAGACTAGAAAATAAAGGAGTAAGAAGACCCTTCTTTCTTTTCTTCTTCCCATTACATAACATAAATCAATACAAAAGAAAGCTTACCTCTTTTGATTCTTTTCTTCTCCCATTCTTTCTTTATTCCTCTCCATTGGAAGACTTCTCCTTCCAAGCTCTTTAAAGGGGAAAAATTTGAGTATAAAGCTCTCTTTCCCCTTTTATACTCCTCTTGTCTTGATATCTCAATTTCAAGACTTCATTTTAGCCCTTGATTTCCCTTTACTTTTAGAGAGAAAATCCCAACCACAAAAGAAAACATAATCCATGTGCTTTTGACTTCTTTAATCTCATCCATTAGATTTCTTTTACTTTCCAAGAGAAGATCTCCACCACTGGAACAAGCACAATCCAAGTGCTTTGCTAGGATTTAATCCTAGCCTTCCATCTTCTTAACCCATGATCTACACCATCCAAAATCAATTTAAAAAAGACTTCTTAAATGAGTTGGCAATCCATGCCAACTTGAAGGATTTTATCTCATCCCTTAGATTACTTCCCATTTTCAAGAATAATCCTCCACCCTTGGATCATCTTGAATTTCTATTTTCTTTCTCATTTAATTAAATCCCCATATTTTCCAAGGCATTAATGATAACTAATTACCATTCTCTTTTGGATTTTCTTTAATTCACCATAATCATGCCTTTCATTAAATGCTTACAAGACCAATTTCTCTTTTCTTTTGGAATTATTTAATTCCACCTTTCTCTTGGAGGAGAACTTGATAAGTGTCACATTTAGACACAAGCCTTTGCCTCCAAGCTTCCATCACAACCATCCATGTGGCATCACCACATCAATCCACCATTTTAAGGAAAAATCAATTATTTTCTCTCATAATTGAATATTCTCTATTTTTCCCATTTTCCACAATTTAATTCCTTTATAGAATTTCACTCCAAATTACTAAAATGTCCTTTGTGAATTATTAATCCCATTTATCTCCACATAAATACAAAAGTGAGAAATTAATTCACTTCCATGCTTAATTTCACCTAAGAATTATTTCCAATTTACCAAATTACCCTTTATTGGACTTTACTATCCAAATTATCAAAATGCCCCTCTCATAGGGCACCATTATTCTCAAAGATCCATCACCTTCTCAAGGGCATTTTTGGAAGTTTCTCACTTCCTTTCTCATTTTCTTAACACCAAAAACAATGGGTGTTACAAAAATAACGAGGTAAATTTAATTTTTTTATAATATTCCTATAGAGGGGGAAGAGAGGGACCATAGGTTCAAACAGAAGTCGAATTGGAGTTAAAATGAGGAAGTTATAGCCAAAAAATAGAGATAATTGTTCGTCATCGTCGGAGAAAGAATGGTGCATACAGTACCCGCGCTAGAGAGGGTTGTGAATGCAGGTGCGTGGCTAGTATTCTTGTGGCATGTGATGGCACATGGAACCTCCTTTTTACCTAAAAATTTCCTCAAAATTAGTATAAATTATTTAAAACAAGTTTTTATAAAAATATTTGGGTTTTGTTTAACGAAAATACGTGTTTTCTGTAGAAAACCTAAACTGACAAGTTTGAACAGTACATCCAAAAGGTAAACAATCAAGGTGAGTGGTTTCTGCATGCTTCTTGCTTCATCTTGATCATTCTTGGGTTCATTTGTGTCCGATTTGTGGCTTGCATATCCTGTTTTCCCTTGTTCTTGCACATCTTTTCTATTTGTCATGCATCGCGGTACTTATGGACTGTGGCTAGTTGTTGTAGGTCATCATGTGTGATCAGGAAGGATCACGTGCCCACGTGGGACTGATGAGTTTAGACATGATGACTAATGGGGATGATTGCAACACCTTGGCATTGTTACCACAGGGGGAAATTGTAACAGCCCGCTCCCACTTACGGGCGCTACCGGTGAATAATCGACCAAATTACTCACATAACAAATCAACAACTGAAGGGTTGGACTATGTTTCAATAAGAAACACCCTAGGTGGGAACTATGCTTCATCCTTCCCTTCGCTCTACTCGAGGAATCGGTCCTAAACAAAATAAGGAAACACAGCGGAACAGGACCCGAAACCTGAGTGAGCTTCATCTTTCTTCCGCTCGCCTCACAGTAAGCCAAAGGTAACCCAAGCACAAAAGTAGAGCATCAAACATCCACTGAGTATTGGGGATTTATGGAAACATACCCTTTCGATCCTTACCTGATCCGAGATTGGCTCCACCAACTAAAGCCATATACATCAAGCCATCTCACAATCACCTATCTCACTATGGTGATTACAACAACTAGATACATCTAGCGCTCAACAACATTTACATTCACACATAAGAATATATATACATGGTAAATGCATAACATACAACTCGGGCAACACCGCTAGTTGCCACTTCAACCTCCTGACATCATCACCGCTGGCGTCCTAACATGCATCATCTACAACATGAGGTAAAACATCACGAGTCATAAAGACTCGGTAAGGGTGCAAATGAATATAAATAAGATAATAAATGCGATGCATTGACAAGTAAATAAGCATGAATGGCGAGGCATCACTGCTCTCCGAACCCACTTGTTCAAGGCACTTACTTCCCATATTACCCCTAGCATGCATCTAGTCTACCCTATGGCCATAGGACTCCACTAGACCACTTATAGAACATGCACAACCAATACTACAAACAACATATATTCAACCATATTACCAAACATTCGTAAGGCCGACACCCTTAGGGACATCGCTTACCTGTCTCGAAGCCTTATCTTTGCCACGGGCAAGAACGCTAACCTGAACTTCGAACTCTTCTAGGATCACCACCTCCTTCTTCTCTAGACATCCAAGTCCCCTAGCTTTCCCTACCGTCGATTTAGTAAATTTTATTAATTAATTTCTCAAAACTGATTTTCTGGCTTCTCGGACCACCCAAGGTCCCTTTAAAATAACTGAAAATTATATCTTTTCCGTCACCATGTAATACCGGGTATTACAGAAATTTCATACGGCATATTGCATTTGCACACATATATTTTCTTTCCTGAACCATCTCACTTGGATGCAATTATCTAACTTGGGTGTTTCATACCCCTGGAATATTCAACGTTCCAGGTATATCAAATGTGCCAGGTACCCTGAAGTCAAGTAAGAGAAAAGGCAAAGAGATGATCAAAGCTTAGCTTAGCTTCTATTTTTCATATATTACAAATTTTTTTAAAAGAGCTATTGTAAATCGTTGGGTTTTTCTGTTGTTTCTTGGGATTAGACATTGCAACAAAAGGGGTTACTATTATTGGTTTTCATTACTTTGAGGTTCTATACCACAGTTGTACTTGTATCAGTATATATATAGCAGAAATCCTTGATATTTAGCTTTCATTTAGCTACTTAGGTTCAATCTTTCGCTTCCATTAGTAAGGATTTCCATAACACCTGTGTGTGATATTAGCTTGTTTTAACATCGTTGAATATTTGAGAAATCAAGCATTACATAAACGGTATAGAAAAAACATCCATTTCATGTCAGCTTTTATGAATACGCCTCTACTAAGAAAATTTTAAGATGCCTTAGATGAGTGTGTACTCAGGCAAAGGCAATCATAACAACCACGTCCAAAATTATGAATCCCTGATGGTACTACATGGATGGGGAGATGAAATCATATGCCGAACTTTTCCCTTAACTCTAATAGACTTTGCTCGAGCTTGGTACAATTGTCTACCAGGGCATTCCGTATCAACTTTTGAGTAGTTGAAATATGAGTTCACAAAAGCTTTCATCATCAATAGTCAACAGAAGAAACACGCCACGTACCTCCTTAGTATCAAACAAAGTAGTAAAGAAACGTTACGCCAATACATTGATAGATTTCAAAATGCTACATTAGAGGTGCGAGATTTACAAGTGGAAGTAATCGTTGCAACTTTATTACATGGAACACGATCTACATCATTGCAAACATCCTTGGCTAAAGAGCCACAACTTCTTTGGGAAATTTGTTCGTAAGAGCAAACAAGTATATTCTACAAATAGAGGACATGAGGACCGTGGGGACAAATGAAGAAAAGGACCAAAAATGGAATGGACGAGACTCTAAAGACAGTGACAACAAAAGGGAAGACAATGTGAGAAGAAATGATAGAAGAAATGATAGCATCCCAAAGTTATAGTACAAAACCTACATCTCGCTCTTCGATTCTCATTCTCATATCTTGGCAGACATTAATAAGACTGATCTATTGAAGTTTCCTAGGAAAAAGGATCGACCAACAAGAAAAGATAGCAATGCTTATTGTTGATTTCATAAAACATATGGGCACTACATGGATCGATGTCGAGAATTGATGAACCAAATCAAATCTCTAATCAGAAAAGGATAATTGCAAAAGTATGTTCAAACAGAGGAAAGAGATCAGAGGAGACAAGAAGAAGGGACCAACGTGTAGATAAAAGGCAAGAGGATGACTGGGGAGGAAAGGAAAGACGAAATCCCCCAGTAAATAACCAACTGACTAATCAGGAGATCTACTTGATATCAGGGGGAGAGACTATGGCAAGCTATACCTCATCGTCAAAGAAGGCTTACGCTCGACAAGCATATCAAGTCAATCCAATGATACCAATACAAGCTAATAAGGAAGCCATTACCTTCACACCTACCGACTAGGGAGAGGTCATAATGCCACATGGTCATTTCGGCAATAATTACTAAACATCCTATTGGAAGAATATTGGTAAATGGTGGAAGCTCAGTCAATTTGATATACCAAAATTGTTTTAAAAAGATGAATATTTCTAAGGATCGACTAAAGCCAGTACAATCCCCCTTGTTCAATTTTATTGTGGAATCTATCCCCACTATTGGGGTGGTACAACTTGCAATCACCTCAGAAACAAAGCCATTAAGCACCATCAGGCCGGCTAACTTCATGGTGGTTAATACACCCTCATCAGCATACAATGTTATCTTAGGACGACCACTTCTCAATGAAATAAGGATAGTAATATCATCTGGATACTTATTAATGAAGTTCCCAATGACCAAAAGAATAGGGCAAGTTTAAGGCGATCAGAAGAAAGCACAGAGCTATTATATCACATCCACAAAAAGAAGAGATAAAGAAGAAACCCTCACCATAGCCAAAATCGACAAAGATGATTCAACCAAAACACATGCATCTTATAGATGCCACAAAGAGGTGATCTCAACAAAACCATCTCAAATTATATCAGTGAGTTTAGTTTTTAATATTGATTCTTAGTGTAATAAATAAATCCCCAAACTATGTTGGGGACGTATCAATAAAATTTTCTCGTTGATTTCATTTCTCTATGATGCAGGCCATCCACAAAAACATGGATTAACAAAATCCGTTAAGATGTCCTGGGGTTAATAATGCTAATGGGCAAAAAGATTTGCCTTGGACACCCGTGACAAAAACACACCGTTAAGATGTATGAGGGTCAATAGCGTCAGTGGAGAAAAAGACTCACCTTGAACACACACAGTGACAAAAGACTGTTAATTTGTCTAGGGGTTAGTAGATGAACAAGATTTGCCTCAAACACATATCACAAAAACACACCATTAAGATGTCAGAGGGTCAATAGCGTCAGTAGACGAAAAGACTCACCTTGGACACACACAACGAAAAAGACTATTAAGATGTTTGGGGGTCAATAGCAAAAAGATTCGCCACAGAAAAATGCGACAAAAGCATATCGTTAAGATGTCCAGGGGTTAATAGCGTCGGTAGACGAAAAGACTTATCTTGAACACATGCGATGAAAAAGACCGTTAAGATGTATGGGGGTCAATAGCCAAAAGACTCTCCTCAAACACATGACAAAAACATACCATTAAGATGTCCAGGGGTCAATAGCATCAGAAGACGAAAAGACTCACCTCGGACACACACGACGAAAAAGACCGTTAAGATGTCTAAGGGTTAATAACGAAAAGACTCGCCTCAGACACAAGTGGAAAAAGCATACCATTATGATGTCTAGGGGTCAATAGTGTCAGTAGACGAAAAGACTTTCCTTAGACACACGTAGCGAAAAAGACCGTTAAGATGTCTAGGGGTCAATAGCCAAAAGACTCACCTTAAACACACGGTAAAAGCATACCGTTAAGATGTCTAGGGGTCAATAGCCAAAAGACTCACCTTAAACACACGACAAAAGCATACCGTTAAGATGTCTAGGGGTCAATAGTGAAATGACCCAAAATTTACCTCACATTTTTTTTCCTATACATATACATAAGCTCTTATAAACTCAAATAAAACCAATCACATCTTTCAATAAGCAGGGGAAGCCAATATAATTTTTACATCACCATTCATTACATCTCAAAATAGAAAGGCAAATTAAGTCTATTTACGAACTTAAAAATCTTTTCTTTCTTATTCCCTCAATACTAACCCCCATGGATCTTTTGGTCAGGATTGTCTTTGTACATGTATCTAACCCACGAAAACAACTCCACTAGACTCGCCCTCATCCATGAATTTTCCTTTACCTTGAATGATGTTAAAGCAAGGTGAGCCACAATGTAACACCCAAAAAGTTTGGGTTGCCTTAGAAATGGTTAATTTGTGAAAAGCATGAGTTTCATGGAAGATTAGTATCTAAAAAGCTCGAAAAATTAATCAAATCGACTACAGGGCATACTCTAGGGCTTAGATACCTACGAAAAAGGGTATGGGGTCGATGAATATCTTGAGGAATGATTTTTAACATCGAAAGAAATCGGATCAAAAATAGTTTTCGATATAGCTTCGGTTCAGGTTGAAAAATTGAATTAACGTAAGGGGCTCCCAAAAAGTCAATGGAACCTTCAAAGAATTTAAATAGTACATAAGGAATAACCCTTAAGTAGTTTTGGGATGAAACAAGGGGGTTACACAATCAAAGCATAATTTCAGGCCAAAGTATAATTTCTTAAAATTGCCTGAGAGAGGTTGAAATCACATTATTTCTAAATCTTTGGGGGTCAAATGAGAAGTTTATAATATATAGGTCGTCATGAAATTTTTTGAAATTCAAGGGGTTACTCAGAGGGGTGCCAAATGAAATTTCAAAAGTTGAGAAGGGTTGTGGAATTTTTGCAAAAGCTTGACTGCCATGGCCGACTAAGCTATCGGCCATCCCTGATTTCAACTGAGATTGGTCAAGGGAATGGGATAAGGGGCCTCAGGGCTAGGCTTAGACCCTTCCTTGGCCAACAAACTGACCATATTGTCGGCAACATGGCCGAAAGTGGCCAAAAAATCAAGCAACTAAACCGAGTTTTTGGGGTTGTTTTCAAGGGTTTTGGATCAATATAGGGTAGATAAATGTGTTAATGATCTTGGTTTGCATGAGAGTGATCATTTGGAGGGTCAATTTTGAGTATAAAGGAGACCGAAGGGGGCGAGGGTTTCATGTTTTTCATGGTCAAAATTCTCTCATTTTGGGTTGAATTGAAGACAGAGATTAAGGGGCTTTTGATCCTTGAGAGTTGTAGAGGGATTCGAGATGTTTTGGTGAGCAATGGTGTAAGTTTGAGTGGGATTTGGGGGGTCACCGGAAAACAAGGTGGGTGTGTCGACCGAGCCTTAAAACCCTCGGTTGGGGTACCTCCAGTGCTTCTTTCAAACAGAAAATCATACCACTAGGATCGACTGAGTGTGTAAAGCAAGATGGAAGAAGAACCAGCATCACCGGTGTACCGGCGCCGGAGAAGATGACCGGCTCATGAAACTCATGCACCAGTCTCACTCTCATTTTCATATGCGACGCGTGGGGCACAGGTAATTTTTGATTTTTTTTTTAAATTCTTAGAAAAATATTTTAGGATTTTTGGTGGAAAAATAATTGAGTAGATATTTGTTCTAGAATATTAGAGAAGAAAAATTGGAGAAAAATAGAAAGAAATTGTGAAAAAAAATAGGGTTTGATATTTATTTAAATAAATATGATGAATAGGGTGCTTTGTGGCTCAAGATTGAGTGATTGTGCAACTTTTGAGGCTTAGTAGGCAAACTGAGGCAGTGCATGCTTTTCAAAGTGTTTCTAATATAGTTTAAAATGTGAGTGGTTTTTTTCCCCAAAAGCTTATATATGATATAATTGCCTATGTTGAGCATGATAGTCACGAAAGTGGCTAAGTTATATGAGCATTTTGTCATATCTATGCATGTGTTGTTACATCGTTATTTGTGACATTTTATTCGGAATGATATTATTAGCATATCGATACTTGTGTCGGGGTGGGATGTTGCCCTGATAATGTAGCCAGAATTCCCCAAGGGTAATTAATGGAACAATGTTAGGCGTATCCCGTAAGCAGGTCGAGATTACTGCCTAGGGTTCCGTGTCAGGCCGGTGGTCTAGGAAAGTGACACTAGGGCATATGTTTGTTCATGTCCATGTATCAATCATTCATGATTATTTTAACCCTCTCTTAGAAGATTCATTTTCTAATGTTGGACATCTGTCCCTGGAATATGCCACGTCCAAGCGAAAACTAGCGATCGGAAGGGTAAAGGGGTGGTCAAAGCATGAGTATGATGGAGGTTTTGTGGGTCCTATGCTAAGGCCGGGACCAGATAATCATATGATTTTGTATTTAGTTTATATCTATTGTCATATGGTTTTAATTGTTATTATAATATTATGTTGGGCGAACAATATGTACGAACTCATGTACGTTATGATTTTCGAGATTTCTTAAGGTTCTGATCTTGCTTCCGCTTATGTTTAAGTATTTTAATTCCTTAGTTCGATTTTGGGAGTGTTATTATTATATGATTATGTTGAGGATTTTGATATTGATTGAGTATGTATATAAAAAAAAAATCCTAGCATATATAAAATATAACACGCTGAAGTGGCGGGGCGTTACACACAAGGCTCAACAAGTATAAATGAAATAAATAAGGGGCAATAGGAAATTGACATGAGATAGAATTACATTACCCATTTACATAAGAAGTGACCATGCCATAATGCACGACACCACATGCTCTTGTTATACTTTACAACATCATTCAACCATGTAAATCAAACACATAAATTTGCATTATGCCTCACAACAATATGCCCCCATGCTATGCCTCACGTCATCTTTGCGACACATGCATATGCTAAAATATATGCATGCGGCCCTTAGGGCTCGATCATTACCAATATGCTCAAACCATATATATACAACTCTTTAAGGCTCACAATTATCAATATGCTCAAATCATGAATACGGGCTCCTCTGCCTGGCAACACACGCCTAGCCCACCCAGATATCATCAGCATGGTCCGTTAGTAGTGTCCTCACCTAACACAGAGGTCAACTCATGCGTAGTACACACCTACCATGCCAGGCCGTTAATAGTACCCCCACACATCGTCCATCAATCATATGGATATCCTTTTTCCCCTCGACACAGTCATAGTTGTAGCACAAAATAGTAAATGCACTAAATATTTATCATGTATACAAACTCAATCTGTAAATATGTATAATTTTAGGCATGATCCACATGTTACTCACACCAGTATGATTATGGAATTGCTTACCCATGTTCATACGCCATTTTCATCTTTATACTAATGATTAAAGATTCAAGACACGATCAACCACAATAATTAATACAAACCCTGAATATTTACATCATATGGTCCTTGGGGCCCATTTATAGTCCAACCCAAGGCCTTAACATTAGGGGTGCAAATGAGCTGAGCTGAGTTTTTCTTAGCTCATCTTAGCTCAACAAATTTTATCACAAGCTCAAGCTCGAGCTCGGCTCAGGCTCGACTTGGACTCAACTCGTCAATTTGATTGACGAGCCAAGTGTTGGTCCCTTAAGGTATGGCCACTCAAAAGGGGGGTGAATTGAGTGTTTAAAATTTTTCTTCTTTTTGATAAATATTATTAATTAATTATTTTATTAAGAATATATAAATTATTTTCTTTTAATTAAATTCTTGTTATTTAATTTTAAACAAATTAAGATTTTATAACTATGTATATGTGAGTTTGAGATTAATAAATTGCAAGCCACAAGATATAGCAAGAATAAATAAATGAGGCATAAAATAATTTATAGTGGTTCGGTATCTCCACACACACATACTCCACTCTCCAAAGCTCTCAACCACCCTTGGGGTTCCACTAATCTCACTAAGGTTTTCACACTAGCTCACTTTGAAAACTAGATACACTCCTAGATTACAATAGGTTCTAGAAAAACTATCAACACCAAGGTTTTCTCTCTACCTTATCTTGAAAATTAGATTCACGTAGATTTTAACGGTGCTAGGAAACCTGTACAATCCACAATGATAATTTAATTGTCCACACTTGAACACAAATAAATAATTAAGCACAAAATATATAAGGAAATAATATTTAAATAAATAAACGGTGACCTCAGTTTGAATGGAAAATATCGGTTCGGCTTTGCGATTTCTTTTTCTCCTTTTGCCTTGTGGCTCTTCGGTGGATGTGCAACGAATCTTTAAGAGCTTTGCAATACTTGAAAATTAGCTTGAGAACTTTTGGGAGCTTTTGAGTGCTTTGGATAGGCAATATGAGCAAATAATGATCTCCAAAATGAATTTGTAACTATTTATAAGCATTCTAAAAATTACTATAGTAGAACTATAACAACGGTCAATTTCACTGTAGCAACGGTCAAAATTATGACTGTTAGGGGCACTATAACATCACTGTAGTAGTATTGTAGCAATAGTGAAAAATTAATTTTTTGTCCAAATTTCACAAAATTATTTTTTATACATTTTAGAAATACTTTGAAAATAATTTTAATGGAAAATAACATTTTTGAAAATACATACACTTATAAAAAAATGTTTAATAAATTAAATTAAAAAATATTTTTTTAATAGAAAATAATATTTTTTATAACACATATACTATAAAAATTATTTTATAAATTAATCTAAAACTTATATAAAAAATAATTTTAATAGAAAATAATATTTTTGGTAATCCACATATTATGAAAAATATTTTATAAATTAATTAAACATAATTTGATAATATATTTAATAAAAATACTCTTTTTATTAATCACTAACCATGTTTGATTGGCCATATTTTCCATAGAAAATAGTCATTTTCCACTCAAATTCCATGTTTTGATGTGTTTGATTACCCAAATTTTTCATAGAAAATGATTTCTATCTTTTAGTCACGTGATGGCTAATTCCTACTTTTGCTGGAACACTAATTCTCGCCAGGGGGGTTGGAAAAACTTTTCCAGGGAATTGAAATTTGAAAAGAAGCCCACCGTGTTTGTCGACATCTTCGATGAATACCTCTGAGATCCTTTTCTAGACTGTCGCAATCCTCTTCTTCGTCCACAACAAGGTTTTCGGTCGACCTCTAAGATCCCCTTTCGTGTTCGTTGCCGGCCCTTCTCTTTCATGTTCATCGCCGACCCTTCCCTTTCTTGTTCGTCACCATCTCTGCTGACCACCGTTCATCTTCCTCTTCGGCTGTTCACTGTTGTTCATCTTCACTGTCGTTCCAGACCGCCATTCATCTTCCTCTTTAGCTTTTGTCCCCTTATTTCTTGATTTTTAGCCCTTTTCTGAGCTCCCCGGCATTCATTGCAGATGCTTGCTTTTGGAGTTTTTAATTTTACTTTATCATATGTTTTCATTTTCCAGCCACATCATTTGTTTATGTGAGTTTTTGTTTAATTTTTTTCTGTTAAATTTATTTTGACTTTTTTTGTTCATTTTTTGGTCATATTAATTTATTTTGAAACAAATAACTAATTCCATGAAAAATAGTGGTAATCAAACACCAAAAGCTAGAAAAGTACAACGAATTCTAGGTAAAAAAAATTAAGTCAATCAAACACCCTTAATGGAAAATTTACATACAAATCATTTCTAGGTAATTCAATTACCTATAACTTATTTTCTTTCCATGCAAGTTCCATACTTGCAATCAACCGCACCCTAAAAATACTATATTTTGTATATTGAAAATTCTCTTTTTGTTAATCATCAAAACTTAATTAATATGAACAAATTGACTCAACACCAAGCTCAAGCTCGAGCTTAGGCTCGAGCGAGCCCTAACCGAAGCTTGGGCTCAAGCTGGAATTTATCAAAGTTTTATTTAAAAAAACCTAATAAATTGATGTACAATAAAAACAAATACCAATCTGATAGTCAACAAATATAGCTAAATGAACCCAAGCTGATAATCAACAAATATAACATTGACATGATAATTAAGTAATAATAATTTCATAAATTACAATAAGCATAATATCATTTACCATACAAAAAGATAATCAAATTACTTGTCTAGTTATTTTCAAAATACAAACATAATCAAAATTACAGAACAACAAAGATATTTTCAATTCAACTTGAAATTAGTTGCTCCAAATATCAACCTGCAATTTGAAATTACAATATTAATTAGTAATCAAATTATATATCAAATCACATATATCAACCTACAAAATACCAACACATCAAAAGCTTCCAAGAATCACATACCTTGTTGATGATGCGGTGGCCGATCACCCTCTTCTACCTCTGCCAGAACACCTACAATGGAGGCGAGGACTCATTCCCCCAATTCATCTCCGACGATCAATTCAAATTATCAGATCAAGAACTTCAAAATTATTCCCGATGCTTCCGAATCAAAAAGTTCGATCGCTTACCTCCTCTCGCTCATTTTCTTTTATACTCGTGCTGAGATAAGGATCCTGGAGAGATCCTCGGGATCTTTATCCCGCTCTTCTCAGAATCTTATTGATAAGGATTCCATAATCGTAATCGCCCCCAAAGAGTTTGGGATAGCTCCCGTCTCCATGATCCTCGGCGGGATGGTTGATCCCGAAGAACTCGGAGAATCCTTATCGAGCAACAGGCCAACTAGCGTGGTGATACATATCTGCCATGTGTCCCTCCTATACCCAAGCAAGATAACGTCGATGAAGTACCTCTTTAGCGGACACATGGCACTGTTGTTAAGGGTTGCATGCCCGAGGCATTGGAATAATTATGGACCCGAGGGTATTCCCCTCATCACTTCCCCCCCTCACTCCTGGAGCGCTTTAGCTCGAATGGCTCTAAGAGTGCTGAAATCTCTGAAGCTCAGCTCCCTTTTCTCTAGAGGGTCGATGTCTACAGGGCCCGAAGAGCTGAGGTGACTTTTTCTCTCGCGCGTGCCTGGAAGGCACAAGTATCGATTTGCTCTTATGGCAATACCCCTTCCCAAGGCGTTGTCCAAACCTTTTCGTCTTTCGAGCCACGCCAATTTTGGGTAGTTAATGCACATCATTACTTGCCCTTTGGCTTTCTACCTCTACGGTTTAAATAGGGATTTCTTACTCTTTTGTTCGTTCCTTCTTCTGACTCCCCTCAGCTTTAGTCTATTGTTGTACTATCGAGCATTCCCTTTCTCTTTGTATCTTCTTCATTTTTCCTCTCCCATCTCCCTGCGATGGCAATTACCGGGTCGGGGAAACTTAACTCAACCGGCGTGGAGCTTGCTAGGTGGGAGAACCACCTGGCCACCTCCATTCCCTGCCAATGGATGAACGAGTTGGAGTGTTAACAGTTCTGGGACAGATACAACATCCCCATAGAATGGGAGGTGGAGTTCAACAGCCATCTATAAGCATGCCACCCCATCACCGGCTGCCTCTGCGTCTATAAGTGCGCCTTCGATAGGGGCTTTCGCCTACCTCCCTGAGGAAGGGTGATGTCCGTACTCCAACATCTTACCATTGTTCCAACCCATCTGTCTCCCTTTGGATGGCGGTATTTGATGGGCTTCATCATTATCTGCCATTTCGGCAATATAAATCCTTTAGGAGCTCTTTTCGACTACTTTTTCACTACCAACTGCGACTCGGGGGGCTGGATCTCTATCTCACCCAGAATTATAAAGGAGGGTTGTCTTATTACCACCAAAGAGCACCCCAAACTTTAAATCAAAGCCTCAACACTCATGCAATCTGGAGGATCAAAAGACTTAGACGACTGGAAAGAGCGCTTCGTCTTCGTCCGTCTTAGATCGTCCGGCTCCTCTCAAGAGATTTGGTCAGTGTGCAATGGGTGGACTTTAGACACTAAGCATAAACATTCGAACCTTGAGGACATTAAAGAACTAGCCAGCCAGCTCATGAAGATCAGCCGGAGCTGGGAAAGGGGATGGCTTTCTAACCCGACCCTTACCAAGGCGAGCCTAGACGGTGAAACCTGTAAGCATTAACCACCCCTATTTTTCTCCTTGTTTTCTCCCTTTCATCCGATATTTAATTTCCTTCATGTCCCTCTCGTAGTTGAAAATATTTGGGAGATAACTTATTCTCCTGTCGCGAAGGGGATGGTCTTAGACTTCCCGGGGAGCAAGGGTTCCTCCGGCCCCTTCGGAGGTAAGAAAACATTTGAGAAGGCTCAAAACCTTCTCCAGGCCAAGGGCTCTCTGCCCTGCCTGAGTAGGCTCCAAAGGGTACTAAGGGTAAGAAGTCCTCAGCCTCTTCGCGATCAAGAAAAGCGGCGGAGGGAGACCCCCAGAGCCTCCAAGAGGCTCCGAAGAGCAGCGCTAAGGCGAGCTTGAAGGGCCTTTCCCCGGGATCCCAAACCTCTAAGAGTAAGGACCTCCTCTCTTCGCAACCACTAGCCACAACAGCTTCTGGCCCTACACCAGACCCCTCCGAAGGTGATACGGAGACCATCGCCCAGGCGCTTGAAGTAGCTCGCATGGATGCATAGGGAAACCTACCTCTAGCAGGTACGGAGCCCATTATAACGCCTCCTAATATTCCTATCCCTTTTGTCTTTAAGCGGATATTAACATCTCTGGCACTAGAGAAGCGTCCAGGAATGTTCAGGGAGGCTTCTTTGCAGGAGGCTTCCGTAATGTCTGCGAAGGAAATATTGGCAAGACGGACGAAGCACCGAAGGGTGGATGCTGCCCCTTTCTGCTTCTACGATCCCCGCAACTTCACCCCCTGAGACAACCGAGGTCCCTACTAAGACCTTGGCCCTTTCCAGCATTCCACCAACCGCGGGTGAGCCCGACTACTATGCCAAGATTCTAAGGGTATGATCATACTGTCTTTTCCCTTTGAATTATTTTTATGCCAATAGGCCTCGATCCTCAGTCTTCTTTTGTTCCTCAAAACCTTAAGGGCTTCCAAGATTCAGTCTCTCGGCGAGAATCCAACCTCCTCGCCCGTATCGCTTATCTGGAGTCCGAAGTCAAGAAGTTTCGAGGGCTTGAATCTCTTTCTTCGAAACTGGAAATTCTTGAGCATAGCGTGCATATTCTCACCAAGTCAGTTGAGCTGGCGCAAGAAGAAGAAAAACTCACCAACGAAGCAAAAGCTCAAGCCCGCGAGGATTTGGAGTTGGCTTAGAGAAATATGCTAGAAGCTCACCAAGCTAACTCCAGGCTAGGAGAGGAACTAGATGCTGCAAAGGGCGCGAACTACCTGCTCTAAGAGAATATCAAGAAACTCACCTTAGAGTTGAAGGAAGCCAAGAAGGGGCAAGTTGAGGCGTTGGAGTCCTATTCTCGGTGCAAGGAAGATCTTCGGACAACTTGTGCCTAGCTTCAATCCGCCCTTAAGGATGCCCGCGTGGCTTTACAAAATGGTAGCTAAGATTTTCGAGGCTCTGAAGCTTATGCTGCAGAATTGGAAGGAGTACTTCGAGGTGGGTCTGAGCATATGAAGAAGCTTATGAAGCAGCGTTTCCCGAACCTGGACGTGGACTCCATCCCCTTCGACGTTACTGCCACTTTATCTTTCTTAGAGTAGATATCTTTGTATTCAAACTTGTTGCTATATTAAAATTTTAGCCTTCTTTAGCCTGACTTTTGGAAATTTTCTTTAAATGTTACCTTACTTAGTTGATTTCTCTTCCTTTTCATCGAGGACTAAAAACAAATCCCTTGGGGATCAGGTCTAATCCTTTTGTTTTTGTCGAATTTGTTTTTGTCGAGGGGTTCGGTCCCCCGATGGATCACATCTGATCTCCTTGTTTTTGCCGAGGGTTTGGGCCCCTCGAGGACCACATCTGATCCTTTTGTTTTTGCCGAGGGTTTGGGCCCCCCGAGGACCACATCTGATCCTTTTATTTTTGTCGAGGGTTAGGGCCCCCCAAGGATCACATCTGATCCTTTTATTTTCATCGAGGGTTTGGGCCCCCCCCGAGAATCACATCTGATCCTTTTGTTTTCATCGAGGGTTCGAGCCCCCTGAGGATCACATATGATCCTTTTGTTTTTGTCAAGGGTTCAGGCCCCCCGAGGATTATCTTTGGTCAAGGGTGTTCCCCTGAGTCTTTTGAGACGAAAAGCCTTTACTTGCTAAGAGAGAACAATAGGTTTATTGCAGAGTAACAGATGAAAATCATAATAAAGAAAACATTACTAATAGAATTTCCTTAAATTCTGCAAATTTCAAGCATTTTTAATTGGTGTACCCTCGGGGGTTTGGAGTTTGTAAGCACCAGGGCTGAGAGCTTCCACCACCTTGAAAGGACCTTCCCAATTCAGCGTTAGCTTATTCGCTTCTCGGGCCCCCCTAATATCCGCTCATCGTAATACCCAATCTCCAGGAATAAAATTTCATGCTCTTACTCTTCGATTGTAGTATCTTTCTATACGTCGATTATAGGTAGCCTACTGAATCTTTACATGATCATGAAGTTCATCAAGGAGGTCTAAGTTATCCCTTAGATTCTATTCATTGGATTATGGGCTAAAGAGCTCCACCCTTAGTGTAGGTACTCCTATCTCAACTAGAATTAATGCTTCCAAACCGTAACATAGGCTGAAAGGAGTCTCGCACGTGGATACCTTCACCGTGGTCCTGTAAGACCATAGAATCTTCGGCAATTCTTCCATCCAGCTGTCGTCTTCCTTATCCACTCGTGCTTTTAAACCATGCAGCAAAGTTCTGTTAGCAAGTTTAATTTGTCCATTGGCCTGTGGATGGGCTACCGAAGTGAACTACTGCCTTATTCACAACTCCTGGCACCATTCTTGGACAGATCGGTCAATAAACTAAGTGTCGTTATCAGATATTAGTACCCAAGAAATCCCAAAGTGACATACCACATTCTTCCACAGAAATTGTTTTAGACGCCGAGCAGTGATGGAAGCCACTGGTTCAGCTTCGACCCACTTTGTGAAATAATCAATGGCAACTAGGATACACTTAACCTACCCAGCCACTAGGGGAAAAGACCCCAAGATGTAGATACCCCATTGAGCAAAGGGGCAAGGCGTAGCCAAATGAGCTAGAGTGACTGCCGACACATGAACTAAGTTGGAGGTTCACTAGCACCTGTCGCAGGTCCTGACTAACTACTCTGAATCCTTCACCATCGTTGGCCAATAGTACCCCTGCCGAAGTGCTTTTTGGCTGAGGGTTCGAGCTCCGATATGACTTCTGCATATGCCTTCATGAATTTCCCTCAGGATATAGTCTGCTTTGCGAGGCCTGATACACTTGAGCAACGGTTGCGAGAATGATCTCCTATAAAGTTCCCCATTAACTAACACGAAGCTTCAGGCCTTCCTTCTAACTTCTCAAGCTTCCGAATCATCCTCAGGGAGTTTCTCCTCTCTCAAGTATAACAACAAAGGATCCATCCAGCTAGGCTCATCCTTCACACACAGTTGATCAGCGACTTCTTCGATACTCTTCTGTGGCAAGGACTCGATCTAAATTTCTCAGGAGCTTGTAGGAAAAGAGGAAGAGGTAACCTAGACAATAGATCTACTTCTGTATTCATAGCCCGAGGAAGATACTCCACCTTTACATACTGGAAACGCGCGATTAATTCTCTGACCATGGCTAGGTATATTGCCATGTGGCCTTCTCAAGCCTCATATTCCCTATTTACTTGTTGTACTACTAGGTTAGAATCTGAACTCAACTCAACTCGTCGAGCTCCAAACTGATCAGCTAACCTCAATCCTGCTAACAGAACCTCATATTCAGCCTCATTGTTAGATGCTCGAAACTCAAAATGCAAAGCATAAGGCCATGTCTGCCCATCAGGACTTTTGATCATCAGCCTTGCTCCACCGTCACCCGAGGTTGAGCTCCCATCTACTACCAATATCCATGGCTTTTTATCCTCTTCCGAAGCTTCTGAGGACCTTATGGCTGCACTCTCACCCTGCAATTAAAACACAAAACAAAACACAATAAAAATTTTATATATTTTTTTCTTTATTTAGGTGAGAGGTTTATACTTGTCAGTGTACGAGTGCAGTTGTTGTCCAAATTTAAATTTATATTTTTTGGATGAGTCCAGGTCGTCCACTGAGAGATTTATTTATGGCAAAAGAAAAAGAATGTCACACACATGCACACGCACACGCATTTAGATGAATTGGTAACAAGATTTGTTTTTATGATCTTTTTAGATAACAGATACTAGAAAATAAAGTAAGGTAGAAGTTGGAATAAATGCTTAATGTAAGGATATAAAATTGGATAGCACTTGAGTTAAGACAATTTCAGCACCAACCCATTGATTCTCAAATTTTAGCAAACAATGTTAGTAACATTAATTTAATTTCAGATATAAGGGTTTGTTACTAAATGCAATTAGAGATAATGATAGTTCTAGTTTAAGCAATCCCCATACATGATATGCGGGATTCTAATTTAAGCAACTACCATAAATCCAATTACAATTAATATAAAAAACAACTAAATTAATCATCCGGGTTTGGGTATGATAGCGTTTCCAGTTCTAGTAACTCCCATGCGTGACATGAAAGCTCTAAGTTAGGCTTACACTCCAATCCAAATCTAGTGATTTCCCGATAATTAAAACTCACTCATATTGAAATTTAAATTAATGTTATTCATTTAAAGCGTAGCTTTCTTTGGGAATCATTGGCGTTGGACACTGTCCTTGCCTTAACCCAAGATTAGGTTTAGCTACTCATTTCCATTTAAAAGTTAATTAACAAGAATTTAAATGGCGTAATTTAAATAACATAATTTAAATGACAAGAATTAAAATAGCAGAAACTAACCGGCCATTTAGGCGGTGGATAATTAAAAGACAAGAATTAAAATTACAGAAATTTAAAGGCATAAATTAACCGGCCATTTAGACGGTGGATAATAAAGTAACAATAAATGACATAAGAATTTAAAAGAAGAAAGAAAGGAAGTAAGATTACAAGAGAAAACAAGAGAGAGAATAAGAGAAATTCTCTAAGAGGAACTCTATGAACAAAACTAAACTTTGATTCAAGTAATAATCACCTCGTCACAAATGCACCCAAGTAAGCTATTTATAGCCCACAAGATGCAATACAAACCACACAATTATTCAACTAAACATAATTATATCTAATGGGCACTCACAAAACATTCACCTAACTAATGGAAGAAAATTAGGTAAAAGACAAAAAATACCAAAGACTTTAGGTGGTGGACTACTCATAAGAATACAAAAGACTTTAGGTAGTAAATCATTATATAAAGAAAATACAAAACAAAGAAAAGTTTTCTACAAATTAGGCTTTGTTGGGCCTTTGATTGGTCTTGGGCCTTTGGTTGGATTCCATTTGATAGTTGGGCCAAGTGCACTTGAAACATCCTCTAAACTCCATAATTGGCCTTTGAATTTGAGCAATAAAAAATGGGTAATCCAATGTCTTCGATTATACCCTTAATTAATTATAGAAGCTAACTTCCTTACTTTATCTTGAAATAATATGTAATACGAATAGTTATTTACTTTAAGCATAATTATAAAGTCAAAATGGGGATATAATTCATTAAGATTTAGGAAATATTAACCCCTCATCACCTTATCCCTTCAACGATGAAGCCTGCTAACGCTTGAGCCTTAATAGCCAGCCGAGGCCTATACTCAATATCAAAAGCCATAAGCTCCATTGCCCATTTCAACATTCTCCCAGAGAGTTCTGGTTTGCTAAGAACCTGCCTCAAAGGTTGGTTAGTAAGCACAATAATCATATGGGCTTGAAAATAAGGCCGAAGTTTCCTTGCCGAGACTATTAAGGCAAAGTCTAGCTTCTCCATGGGAGGATACCGGACCTCCGCACCTGTTAACCGCTTACTGGCATAGTAAACGGGCCTCTGCCTCTTATCTTATTCTCGAACCAACACCGAACTCACAGCTTCCTCGGCTATCGCCAAATAGATATACAACGGTTCTCTTGGCTGTGGCTTAGTGAGGATCAGAGGCGTGGCTAGATGCTCCTTTAGCTTGTCAAAAGCTTCCTGACATTCAGCATCCCATACTAAAATTCTTTGCCTTTAATAGGACCTTATAGAAGGGAAGGCCCTTTTCTGCCAAACGAGAAAGGAATCTCCCTAAGGCAGTCATTCTTCCCGTGAGGCTCTATACTTCCTTGACATTCCTTGGAGCCGGCATATACATAATGGCTTTAACCTTCACTGGGTTTACCTCAATCCCTCAATGGTGCACTATATAACCCAAGAACTTTCCTGCAGAGACACCAAAAGCATATTTGACAGGATTAAGTTTTACATGAAACTTACAAAGGGTTTTGAAACACTCTTCCAAATCTTCTGGATGATGTTCAGCAACAAGGCTTTTCACCAACATGTCATCTACGTAAGCCTCCATATTTCGCCCGAGCTAATACTGAAAAGGCTTATTCACCAGGCGCTGGTAAGTGGCTCCTGCATTCTTCAAACCAAAGGGCATCACAGTGTAACAGTAGGTTTCCTTATTAGTGATGAATGTCGTCTTCTCCTGATCTTCCGAGTGTAATGGAATCTGGTGATATCCCTAAAAGGTATCCAGGAAACTCATAAGCAAACAACTGGCAGTCCCATCAATCAATGCGTCAATTCTCGGAAGGGGGTAGCTATCCTTCAGGCAGGCTTTGTTAAGATCAGTGAAATCAATGCAAAGCCTCCACTTTCTCTCTCCTTTAGGCACCAACATGACATTCGCCAACCATTCCGGATAATCAACTTCTCGAATATATTGTGCCTCCGTTAACTTTGCAACTTCCGCCTCAACTGCTCTAACTCTGTCAGGAGCGAAGCTCTGCTTCTTCTGCTTAACAGGTCAGAAGCCCGATCGTATCCCCATTTTGTGCGTCATAACTTCTGGATCTACTCCCGACATGTCCTGAGCAGTCCATGCAAAAATGTCCGTATACTGTCGAAGGAGTGCCAATATCCGACTCCTTAATGGGTCTTTTAACTCTGCACTCATCCTTATACAACGATCTGGGCAATCTTCCTTCAGGGGTACTTCTTCCAATTTGTCCACCGGCTCTGTTGTTTTCGGATCCTCCATCCCTTCTAGCAGAAAACTGACCTCCTTCAGGGGATCCTCTCCCTTCTTTCCTCGGTAGTCCCTTCGGGGACCAAGAGCTTCTTCTTATGACGCTGCCTCTTTTTCCCCCGCATCCTTTGCTATGCCTATGAAGGCCATATAACATTCGCAGGCTGAGCGCAAATCTCCTCGCACCTCGCCTATCCCGTTGACCGTAGGAAACTTCATCATCATATGATATGTGCTAGAAACAGCCCGAAGGGCGTTGAGGCCCGATCTTCCGAGGATCATGTTATAAGCCGCAGGTACATCTGCTACCAGGATATCCAGCATGACCTGGAAGGTTCGGGAACCTTTCTCCACAGTTAGCGAAAGTTGAACGACCCCTTCCGAATATACAACCTCCCCATCAAATCCCACCAAAGGGACCCTCGCTAGCTTCAACTATTCCATTTGGTACCCCATGTCGAGGTAGACTTGGTGATACAAAATTTTCGAAGAACTTCCCGGATCCACGAGGATCCGCCGAAGCTCCCACTTTCTAAGCCTGGCTGTTATTATCAGCAGATCATTTCGATTCGGGTACCCAGGGAGGTCATTATCTGAAAAAGAGATCGGCTCAACACACCTCAACCTTTTCAATCCCCTGGCTCGACTGCTAACACCTTATTTACCCTTCACTACTGGGACTTCCACTGCGGAAACCGTATGGAATACTGGAGGCTGGGGATGATCACCCTCCACCCGCTGAGTATGATCTCGGCCATCTGCCCGGTCCCTCCTAGGGGGACTCCATGACTGCGACCGTCGGTCTTTCCTCCTTAGGGAATTAACTTCCTTGGCTACATAATTCCTCAAGAAACCTCGGTTGATTAGCTCTTGGATCTCTTCTTTTAATTGGTGATATTCCTCCGCATCGTGGCCATGATCTCGATAGAAGCGACAGTACTTATTCCGGTTCCTTTTATCAGACGGTGCTTTCATCGATCGAGGTTTCTTTAGATAGTCCTTGCCCTCGATAGTGGCAAGGATCTCCGCTCTCGGAGCATTCATAGGGGTAAAACCACTCAAGTCCCATCGAGGACGATGCTTTTCCTTTCGATCCTTATTCTTCCTTCTCTTCGGGGTGTTTCTTTTTCTTCTTCTTCTCTGCGTGCTCTGCCTTCTTTACTTGCATAACCTCTTTGGCATTTATGTACTTTGTAGCACGGCCTAAGATGTTTGTGAATGTGATCGGGGGCATTTTGGCTTGCAACTGGGCAAAAGGACCGGGCCTTAGGGCATTCTGGAATGCCACCATAGCCACATTGTGATCAAAGTTCTCAATGCTCAAAGTTTCCATATTGAAACTTCAAAAAAATTCTTTCAAAGGTTCTCCCTGGTTCTGCTTCAGACTAACGAGGGCTATGGTGGACCTTCGATGCCTCCGAAGACCCGAAGCTATGCAAAACTTGCTATGGAGTGGTGGGTCAGGTTTGAATACCAGGCACGCGTGTACCCTTCTAAGGTTGCCAAGAAGACTCTACACCACATTGCGTCAGAGGCATCCTACACCATCATATGAGAGGTAAAAAGATCAAGGTGATCCATCGGGTCGGTGGTCCTCGCATAGGGCTTAATGGTCGAAATGCGAAGATGCTCCAGCGGTATGGCAACCATGATCTCCGGACTTAGGGGCTGATTCACCATTGTCCCCTAAGTCTCACCTAACTTCGGCTTTAGGGCTGCAATCTCCTTTTCCAACTGATGCTATCTCCTCTCTTGCTGCTGCTGCGCATACGACATGTCAAAAGATTCGGCCGCCTCGCCGTATCCATCATCTTGTCTAGGCCTCCGAGGATCTGCCTCCCACGGGTAGGACTCCTCCTCCCTCGAAGGTTCTTGCCTCTCCTCCACTCGAGAATGTTGGGCTTGCTAGTACTGGCGATCCAAGAAGCCAGTGAGCAACTCCGTCAATCACTAAACCTGATTTTCCAAGAGCACGATCTGATCTGGCGGGGGAGGAGGACCTTTTGGACTACGGTCTCTCCCTGGCAGACTCCTTGGAGGGTTTTGTTGGCTTGACTCTGGGGAAGGGTTACCCCCAGCAGCTCGAGACTATTGCTTCCTCGTCGCCATCGAAATAAGGAAGATTGCTAGAATCAGCACAACAAGTTGTGCTAGAGAGACATAAAAGAAAATGCTTCGACCCCACGGTGGGCGCCAATTGATGATGCGGTGGCCGATCACCCTCTTCCGCCTTTGCCAGAACATCTGCAATGGAGGCGAGGACTCGTTCCCCCAGTTCACCTCTGACGATCAAGTCAAATTACTAGATCAAGTATTTCAAAATTATTCCCGATGCTTCTGAATCAAAAAGTTTGATCCCTTACCTCCTCTCGCTCCTTTTCTTTTGTCCTCATGCTGAGATAAGGATTGTAATACCCCGAAACTTGATATAAAGCTTGGATGTTGTAATGAAAATTATAGTAGCAAAATGAATGGTATTTTGATTCAGGGCATTAACGTAATAAGGGAATGATTGCAATGATAATTCCTTATCCTAGAAGACATGATTTGGAGAGATAGGATTGGATTTGGTAACTTCACCCTAAAGTCTTGTGGGAGAATGATTAATCTTACATCAAAATTCCTAGGATGGCAGAACTTGGAAGAAAGAGATTGGCTGGGAAAAGACGAGACAAGGGCCATGATGGGTTCTTATCCTAGAAGCCATGTGAAGGTGAGATTTGGAGGCTTGGGATTGGAAGAGAATAGAAGCTTGAATTGGAAGATAAAATCAAATGGGAAAAATTCAAAGATTGTAATGATGGCTTGGGAAGAAAATGGGGTGACTTAAGGGCTAAGAGATATCTTGAGATTTCGGGACTTGAGAGACTATATAAAGGGGAGGGGCAGAGACCCACATGAAGCCAAAGTATAGAAAGAGAACAAGTGCAACAAGGAAAGAAAGAAATCCAAGAAAATCAAAGAGGAGGAAAGATAAAGATACCTCATTGGAAAGCAGCAAAAATAGCAGAAAAATCGAAGAGGTAAGTTGATTCTATTTTCATAGGATCATAGAGCACGAAAATGGGAGTCCGTAGGTTCAAACAGAGAGTGAATCGGAGCAAAAATGAGCAAGTTATAGCATTTTTAATTTTAGGTTATAGAATCTGTAACAAGGAATGAGTCAGCGCGTGGCCACCCTTCTAGGGAGCGTGTGGGCGCGTGACAGGCCATTTTTCCATGAAAGTTTTATGCAATACTTCCATTTTAATTCCCTAGAACCATGTATAAAAATATTTTGATTTGATGATATGAAACTTTTGTAAATGCAGCAAAACCAAGGCCGATACCCTTTAAACAATAACTCCTAAAGGTAAACCGGCAAGGTGAGTGGTTCTTGCATCCAATAAACTCCATATTGGTCATATGTTGGTTCATTTGTGTGATGAGTGTGATGATTGTGTCTTACACTTCATGCTTCTCTTTGTTAAAGCATATTTCTTCGTTCTTGCATGCATCTTCGGTGTTGTGGATGTTTGATGAGATAGGTGTGGTGATTTGGAGAAGGAATCTGGTGCCCTCGGTGGGGCTAAGGAGTCTGGTGCCCTCGGAGGGGCTAAGGACATCTAACTCCAATCACGTTCCTTGGTGGACTAAGGTGTTTGAGGAGACTTCATTCTCACGTTGCATTTTACATTTGCACGCATTATTACTTTTGAACCATCTCATTTAGATGTCAATATCTAACTTGGGTGTTTAATACCCCTAGAACATTTCACATTCCAGGTATGGTAGATGTGCCAGGTACTGGGGAGTCAAACAGAAGAACCGGAAAGGAGGTGGCCAAGACTTAATTTCCATTGTATCTAACTTAAAGTACTGTAAACATATGTCTCAAGTGATGTACTATTAAACCCTATAAGAGTGTGGGAGTTGTATGTTGCACTTGTTTCTTTGATCTTGAGAAGGTTATGCTGTGGTTGGGGAATAACTGTTGTTTGAATGGGTACATCTTAAAATTGAAGGGTTGTGATGGTGTTACTTCTACTTGTGTGTGGGTATACATGTGTTCGTGAAGTCGCAATTATGTCATAGTGGTCTATTGTGAACAGTTGCTAAGATACTTGGAAGTCACCTAAGCATATGTATGCATCCTTAATAACTCATGGAAATCCTAGCTATTTAAGCTCTTAGGTTCGGTCCTTGCTTCCGTTAATAAAGGATTTCCAATAACGCCGAGGTGTTGTAAACGTTAAACATAGCCACCATGTGGATTGAAAATATGGGGCGTTATAGTTGATATCAGAGCTAGAATAAATAGCTTGGTTTGGGTTTGAGTTAACTAACTTTGAAGATGCAATAGTGATATGAGTTATTTTGAGTTTTGAAATAACTAATCTTGGAAGATATTTTGGTTTGTGATAGGAATGGATCCGCGAATAGTAGAAAACCAATTTCAGTGTGCCATCATGGGAGGATGGACCGCGTTGCTGGAAGGACGATATATGCATCCGGGGGAGAAGTTAGGAGATTTCCTGAATTTAGTTACCCCTACTTTACAACAGTTTCCGACCTATGTGACGAATCCCTATATGGTGGACTTACAAATATTCTATTTGATTTCTTACTAACCCCAGAGTGGCAGGATGCCAGAAATGATCTTCGCATTTTGGGACCCTATGATGATTTTGTAACTTTTATTACCCACCTACACGAGCTAGAGGAATACCTAAACCCCGTTGGGGAAGTGATAGAACCCGAAGAGGAACTCCAGGAGTGAGATCTTGCATTTTCCCTACCCTCATGTCAAAACTCGAAAGGGAATAATTTTGATTTTGAAAGGATAGGGATTTTTGTAATCTTACAAGTACGAATAGTCAGATGGGATGTAAAATACATGTATGAATGAGCAAGATAGTAGTGTGACATGATACCTATGCAACGTCACTAACCTTTGAGGTTCATTGGTGACAGGATGAGACTTGGTACAAGTCTGGGTCCAAATAGAATAAACCCATGAGATGAAAGTTTGGAGACTTACTAGATTTCTGGTAATATTTTGATCATCAGAATTAGCAAGAGTTTGGCAATTATGTAATGGATGATTGCATATAACAAAGGGATATCAGATATTATTGGGGTTTGTGGAATCAGGATAGATTATATAGCAAACTTTGGGGATGTAAACAATTAAACTTAATAAGTAAGAATAGGTTTGATACAAGTATGCTCTTTGAAATTTTAGAGACACAATGGACATGGGAAGCTAGAGTCTTCTAACAAGTGGTTGTAGAGATTCAATAAAGCAAATTGGACCTTAGAGATATTACCATATGTGGTTCATTGACTATTTTGTAGGGAATTGATACAGTTAGAGATTTAGAAGTTAAGAGCAATGATCTTTGAAGAGAGACTTGGTGTTGTAGATATTAATTAATCTAAAATCAAGGTGTTCAAGACTTGTTCGAGGAGGGTAAGGAAAATTTTAGAAGCAGAGGGTTAGTTGGCATCCAATTCATACAACATTGGCGATTTGATAGATAGATAGCTACTTGAATTCAATTTGAATTTCAATTTTATTAATTGGATATGATCCTCGATGGGATGGTTGATCCCGAAGAACTTAGAGAATCCTTGCCGAGCAACAGGCCAACTAGCGTGGTGATACATATCTACCACGTGTCCCCCCTAAACCCAAGCAAGATAACGTCAGTGAAGTACCTCTTTAGCAGACACGTGGCACTGTTGTCAAGGGTTGCATGCCGAGGCATTGGAATAATTATGAACCCGAGGGTATTCCCTTCATCACTTGTTTTGTTTCATGTGACAGAAGAATCTCAGTAATGTTATCTTATATATAAAAATATAAAAATTAATAATTTTTACCAATATCAACTAACAAGTAAAAAAAGAGAATAAAAATAAAAAATAAATAAATTATACTTACTTTGGCTTTCCTTTTGATGCCATAAAAAGCTCTAAATGAGTCCTCACCGCATAGCAACATTTGAATGTTGTTTGTTCCCAAAGTTAAACGATTTTGATCTATAACTCGACCACCAGCACTAAAAGTCGCTTCTAAAGCGACTGTGGTAATAGGAATTAACAAAACATCACAAGCCATCTTAGACAAAATACGAAACTTCAAATTATTCACTCTCCACTAGTCCAACACATCAAAGGCATTGCCAACTTCATTACAAATGTAAACACCTTCCTCCAAATAAACATCTAACTTTAATTTTTCCAATTGAATGGTGTCAACATTTCTTATAAAACTATTAAATTTTGCCCTTCCACTTACATTAAAACCACTTGAATTGCTGCCTGAATCAACCATATGACTTTCAATTTCAACTTGTTGTCCAATGTTGCTTAATCTATGAAACTCAATATACTCATCATATAAAGTATCTCGAACTTCTCTCAAGTGACTAGCAACAACATCACTGGAGTAAATTTGAGGAAAACACCAATCAACCAACTTCATTTTATTTCTAGGATCCAAAATAGCTGCAATTGATATAAGCAAGTTGTAGTCCCCCCAATACTTGGTCAAACTTTTTTTTCCATTTTCATAGCCATGACACTCATGAAGACATCACCATTAACACTTGATGCATCTAATGTTGTTTTTATATTCCACAATTCAAGAAGAGATAAATTTGATGTTGGGTATTCACTCCTAGAAATGATGTTAGTGATCTCACTAAATAACCCAAGTAATGAACAAACAACTTTAATCTTTCCCCAATCTTCCTCACAAGGTAAATAACTATAATGTGGTTCCCTTTGTTGATACCTCAGAAACACATCTTTAAACTCCAAAGCAGTCACTAACATAACATATGTTGAATTCCATTTTGTGTTGCAATCAAGAACGAGTTTTTTATTAGCCAATTTCAACTATTTGGCAATATCACCATATATTTGAAGACGAGGAATAGAAATTGAAATGTACTTCACACTTTCACGAATAGCATAAATCACGTCTTAAATTTTAAACAAACCATCTTGTACCATCAAATTTAAGATGTGTGAACAACATCTAACATGAAAAAATTTTCCACTACCAAAAAGAATATTTTGGGAAGCTAAGTTGTCTCTCAAAAGACTAACAACACAATCATTATAACTTGCATTATCCACTGTAACAGTCCATATCTTCTTTTCTATTTCCCATTCAGACAAGCAACTTTGCAATGCATCACAAACAACAATCCCAGTATGTGGTGGGGGAACATTACAAAAATTTAAAATGCATTTTTGTAATTTCCAATTAGAGTCCACAAAATGACAAGTCACAACCATGTATTGAATCTTTTGTCCTGATTTTCATAAATCAGTAATCACACTCACTCTATTTATACCTTTCAATAATCCCTTAATTTTCTTTTTCTCGAGCTCATAACTAACAAAATAATCAATTCTTGCAGTTGTTTGACTTATCTTTTCATAATTAGGAGAGACAATTCTCATGAATAAATTGAACAACTCATACTCATCAAGTTTAAAAGGAAACTCATGAACCATAATCAAGTGAGAAAATATCTCTCTAACATTTGCAACATTTGCATGATCATACTTGAAATTTACCACTACATTAACACTTTCTGACATTGCAAGCATTGTATTAGTGTAATATCCCAGATTTTCAAAAGGGTTTAAGAGTAATTTTAACGTGGGTCATAGGTGAAATTATCAAAAGATTAGGGGCTTAAGTATAATTTATTACAGTTATCAATACCGAATCGAATGCAGGGAATGCCATGGAGTGCAAAATGTCTATGGAAAATGATATGGTCTCGATAAGCGTTCCGATATAGGATTTATGGTATTAAAAGAAATCAGAATTTAGACGATTTTCGGTATAGCTAAAATACAGTTATGATTTAGGCTGAAAAATCGAATTGTCGTAGGGGACCTTTGGGAAATCAACAGAACCTTGAGAGGGCTCCGATTTTTCGTAACGATCAACCATGTGGTGGTTTCGAGATTAAACAAGGGTCCCGTGAGGGTGCATGGGCGAAATTGGTATTTATCGAGTAAATGTCGGTTATTAATTTTGATAAATCAATATATTATGTGGCTTGAGGGTAATTGTTTTAAGGCCTTGGAGGGTCCAAGAGCTATTATCAAAGTTTTTAGTGCAAATACTAAAATCTCTAAGTGCAATTAAGGAGAATTAGTAAGGATAAATGTGTAATTTATACACATATATATGTATATGCGCAACCCTGGCATTTCTTTAGATCTGAATCTAAAATAAAGGCCGAAAGAAGGCATGACCAAGTGAAATAGTGAAAGAGAGAGCTCGTGAGAGCTTAGACGAGAGATGATGGATCGAGGGAGGGAGAGCAAGATCGAGAAAGAGAGAAAGAGAAAGGGAGAGATTGGATAAATGAAATAGGGTGGCTGGAAGCAGCTTGCGGCAGCCATGGCCACAAACTCCCAGCAAGCCCGAGTGGGCTGGACGTCGAGGAGGGCCGCGGCAGCAAGCATGATGGCGCAAGGGGGCGCGAAGAGGTGAGTGGAGGCGACACCAGTGGTCAGAGGTTGCAGCTAAGCTTGGGGCACCGAGGAGCTATTGGACGCGAGGAGGCAGGGGCGGCCGAGGCTAGTGGCGACAGTTGCGAGGCCGGCGGTGTCAGAACTAGCTACGGCGGCTGCTGGGGGAGGCAAGGCAGGCGGCAGCCGGGCGCTGGAGGTGCTGGTGCGTTGCAGTGTGAAGAAGAAGAAGAAGAAGGAATGAAGGAATGAGAAGAAGAAAAGAAAAAAAAAGAAATTAGGAAAAATGTGGAAAAATGGAGAAAAATCCTAAAAAAATGTAAAAATGATTTTGGGAATTATCTTGGGGCTAAAGGAGTATTCTAAAGCCGGAAAATTGATTGGGCACGCTTTTCGAGGTCCTAACACGCATACCAAGGAAGCCTGAGAGGCTAAGTCAAGGTGAGTAAAAATTTCTTAGAAATTTTTAGAAATTCAAGAATGTTATTTTATGAATTTTTATAGATAAATATTTGAGAAAATATTCGCAGAATATTTAGTCTGGATTTATTAAGCAAAAATAGGAAGAAATAGAGAGAAAAATAAAGAAAATACAAAAAAATATTGAAAATAGGTTTTAATGCTTATTTAAGTAAATATGATGATTAGGGTGCTTTGAGCCTTAAATTGAAATGACTTGTGCGAATTTTGAGGTTGGCACACAAATCGAGGTGATGAACGTATCTCGAGATGAGACACGAATATCGAGGTAACCTGATAAGCTTGAGAAGGTTTGAATTCCTAGTATTTTGCTTGATCTTCTCTCCAAGCTCGAACTTGAGTCATCCTTTCCCAGGCGAGTAGATAGGATATGTTATGTTTACCTTATTTTATACATGTATATATATATATTGTTCCATGCATAACTTGTATATAATTTTTATATGCGAATCACAGAAAAACACTTTTAAATGTTTCTAAATTGCATGAAATATTTTCATCCTATTGAGAGAGACATAAGCAGAAAGATACCTTAACTGATTTCTTGTCTTGAGAATGTGAAATATTGAATGATATGGTGTGTTTTAAGCACCGCATGAAATGATAAATGGTTATAACTTGTGCATTAAGTAGGGTATCATTTGCATTATTATTATAGGACTATCTAGTAGATTCCCTGGTGACTCACAGTAGGAAAAAATCATGGTACTGTGAGGCTTGGCATGCCTAGGCCATGAGAGACACGGATAGTATGTTTTAACACTGCTATCATGTGGGCTATGATGGTATTATAGTGTGACGATGATGTATGTGCCAGTATATGTACTTGTGTGCATGTATGTATAGGCGTTAGGCCAGTTTCTACTAGTGTGTCCTTAGATTCAGTACAAGCATCTCATATAAAAAGTATAGGAGACTTAGGTGGTTAGGTGAGCAACTTATGAGGGTTGTCTCTAGGCACCTATTTTTCCTATACTATGTTTTCCTTTGAAGCTCAAATTAATTAAACTTATGGTACATATTCTCGTTATTCATATTATTATTATATTATTGTATCCATGATGTTCATCATAGCATTTTTATTGCATACTTTTTTAGTGGACATAACATACTTTATACTCGCGAGTCCACAAGACTTACATTTTTTTTACAAAAATATTTTCAAGAGATTCTTCTTTTGAATACTGGTCCAGCAGATCTTCTAGTATGATGTCAGACCTCTTTTGATTGCTGATTTGATATAGGATGCTTTGTGGAGACGCACACTTATTGTTGAGTCTTTTCCATTGTACTTTATTTTTGTGGTACTCATTTGTGCCAAAAGCCCGTGATATGGGACTGTATATGTATTTATGACAGCATGATAATTTTTTTAACTATTGTACATGAGATATCGAGATTTTGTGGAAAGTTGATATATTAATTTAATTCATGTCTCTATATTTTTTCAGTATTATTAATGCTTATAGCAAATCAAACTAGAGAAAAACCTTACTAATACGCGGTGGGGCCGCTGAGCCTAGGGATTAGTGCCAGTCAAGACCTATTAGAAATCGGGTCATGACAATTAGTGATAGAAAGTTGTTGTTGTTGTCCCTTGGAGTTCAATTTACATTGTAAACAACTCTTTGTGTGTCGAAGAAGATGCAACATTGCACCAGATTTTGTCATACCAAAACAATGCTTGCAATGTATATATTCAACCTTCAACGAACCATCAGGGAGTGTAAGTTCTTTGAAATTGTCCCAAACTTTATATGTCTTCTTTTTTTTCTTTTTCTCAAACAGATTTTGAGTTCATCATCTTAGAACATCCGCTGCATTCTCAACTAGAATTTCTTGAACCCCATTACATGTTTCATCCATTACATCCCAAATTGGAACTGAAGATGAGCCTGCAGCAAATGGAATGCCAAGAGAATGCATTGAATTGGAAGGTGTAGGTAACATTTGTTATCCTAAAACAGCATAAAAAAAATTCTAAATAAGTATATACACTACTAAAACCAGATAACATAACCACATATGCAAAAGAAAAACAAAATTTAATATTCTAAGTTGGAGAAAGTATCAAATAAATTCGATTGTGATAGCATTCACACCAAATTAATGTGTTGCATAGTCAATTTGTTTATATCTTGTAATTTACATACATACATTCATGATAATGAGACAGATATTTTTAATTTTTAAAATCTGCGAAAGTCATGTTCACCTCTGAAAGCCACAAATAAATATAAGGAAAGATTAATTTTAATTTGGGAGGTTAGCCAAGTCAACAATCTATTTGCTTACATTTCTACGGATATTATTTATAATCAAAATTAGTATTATTATTATTATTATTATTATTATTATTATTATTATTATTATTATTATTATTATTTGTTTTGCCTTGGCATTTCCGCAGGGAAACGATCGGCTTTTTTTCTTTACTTTCCTCTCAATTTCTACGTGGTTTCCACCGATACACATAGCAGTACGCATATGGACATGAAAGATAAGCAATGGAGAAAAACCAGTACGCATATAGACATGAAAGATAAACAATAGACAAGAACTTAACAACAAATAGCAGTACGCATATGGACATGAAAGATAAACAATAGACAAAAACTCAACAACAAATAGTAGTACATATACGGACATGAAAGATAAACAGTAGACAAAAACTCAACAATAACCTATTTCATAACAAGAAGCATAGAAAATATTTTATGCTTCTTGTTATGAAACCCATTTCATTACAAAAACTCAACAAAATCCACTCATAACAAAAACTTAACAATAACCTATTTGATAACAAGAGACCGCGGAGACGGCGACGTTGGCTACTTTCTTCTCTAATGCCAGCCACGAGAGACTCAGGCAGTGAGAGGTGACAAGAGGCAACGACGCGGACTGTGTGGGTCGAAGTTCTTTGGTCTTCCCAACTCAATACACAGGCGGCAACTGGAAGTCTGAAAGGTTGGAAGCTAAATTTGGGTTTCTAATACTTAGAATATGTATTTAATAATACTTACAAGTTAGAATGTGTATTTAATACATGGGCTGTGTTTTATAGTTTATAATAATATATAAAATATAAAAATCTGAATCACTAATTCACTATTATGAACTATGAATTATTCTAATAATAATACTTAGAATGGGTATTTAATACTAATAATATATACTAATAATTCTAATTATTATTATTAGTATACTATTAACTATTATAAATTATTATTGATTTTAGATAAAATTATTATAAATTTTACGGTGTCTGTAACAATTAATATTTTGAAATTTAATATAATGTTACGTTAGTAGAGTAAACTAAGTATTACTTAAGTGAGATATGTAATTATTCAACATGAGCTCGAGTAAATCTTTTTTTATACTCGAGTAAACTATGATTTTACTTGACTATAACTTTCATTTAATCAATTAATAATTCAAGTACATAAACTCATATCCTATTTGATAATTTTTAGTTTTTTACTAGACTAAAGTACCACTTAGTCAATTAACTCTTTGGTTATTTAAGAACGATGATTATAACATCACATTAAGGTGCTCGGCTCATTAAGAGCTTGTTCAAGTTCGTTCATTAAGCTAAGCGAATGAAATATGTAATTATTCGAATAAGTATTTTTGATACTCGAGTAAATTATAATTTTACTCAGTTAATATTTATTCTTAATCGATTAATAATACAAGTATAAAATTGTCGTTTTAATTCAGATTTGTTACTGAGTTAAATGTTATAGTTATTCAACTAATGTATCACTTAGTCAATTAACTATTTGGTTATTTAATTAATGTTATTCCATCTATTTTCGAATAAGACAAGTATATAATCGAGTAATCACTTAAATGTTTAGGTTTTACTTGATTAAAAAAAAATTAGTAGAGTACAATATTTATTAGTTGTTACTCAACTAAACATTTCCTTACTTGATTAAAATGATAAGTATTTTATTAAACTCATATATTAATTGATTAATTTTTAAGTCATAACAAATCTTTTTATCAACACATTCTTATTATAATATTATTATAATAAAGTAAAGTTTGATAATTTTATGTTAAATATATTTTTATAAAATTATAAATAATTTTATTAATGTATTTGCAAAAAAACCTATTTAGGAGCCAACTCGCGAGCCTCTACTCGAGCCAGTGACTGCTACGCTACCCTTCACATTTATTTATCAAAATAACAACCAAATTCATCAAATATTAATCCTCTTGTTAAAGCAGATATAGGACGATTATACTTGCCAATGTGCGAGTGTGCGTGTAGTACAATTTTAAATTTATATTTCGGTAAGTCCGAGTCGGTTCACAGGGAGATTATTTATGGTTAAAAACAAAAATCACAAAAAATTTGATTTTAGGAGATAATTAAGATGATCTAAAAGTAAGAATTAAAACTAAACTAACACTGAATTTACGCAACTTGGGTCAAGACAATTTAAGTGTCAAAACCAATTAATTCTTGATTTAATAGAAAGGATGTAACACCCCCTCTCCTAGAACTGCCCGAGAAGAAGTGCTACGGGGAAAATAAAATAAAACTAGCTGATAAACTGAAATCTGATACTATAAATGAACATCTCAATTAACTAGAATAAAAACTCTGAGTCAATACAGACTGAAAACCATAAACTCTGTCTAAGAGACAATCCCTCAACTGAAATATAAAATAGATCTAAATTGAGAAAATATTATAAAACTCAACAGACTCCCAAACATCTTTTGTAACGACCCGTTAGTGGGTCTAGGTGTTATGGGTATTTTAGTTTGCACATTAAAGTTGTTGCCTTTATTAATTAATTGTTAAAAATATTATATGAGTTGGTAATGGGGGTAAATTAATGAAAATAATATTTGGTGTGAAAAAGTCTCAAAGTTGTGGGCTAAATGGGTTTGGGTTTTATTTGAATTAGACCATTGATAAATAATTAAATCTTAAGTGTAAATGAATTGGGTTGAACCCAAATCTCAAGAAAAGTCCATTGGGCCTTAATTGGATTGAGCCATATATTTTGACTTGGGCTTGGGCTATATATTTTGACTTGGGCTTGGGCCATGGGCATAGAGAATGGTATCTTAATTAAAAAGAAAAAAAGATTAAGAAAATGGTAAAATGACCAAAATGGGTAAGAGATATGTGAATTGTGTGTGTTAGTATGAAGGGCAAATTAGAGAAAATTAAAAGGGAGATGGATTGAAAGGAGTTGGGAGACAAGTCTCCCACATTTTTTCCCTCCTTTTCTTCTTCTTACTTTCTTGTTCCCTTCTTCTTCTCCCTCTCCCGATTGTCTCTTCTTCCTCCATTGTTCTTCTTCATTGAAGCTTTAAGTGGAGACTATGAAATTTTCAATTTCAATGGGTGTCTTCATCTCTTTGGATTTGCAACCATCTAAGGCAAGTTCCCTTCCTTCTTGTTTCAAATTCAAGATCTCCTTCTTCTTCTTCTCCTTATGATTGTGTAAGTTCTTCTTCTCTTGATTATCTTTTAATGCAAGTTCTTCAACCTTGTTTCCATCTTAGAAGGCTTGTTTCCTTCATTTTTAAGTTGTTGCTCTTAAATTCTTATTCTCGGATTCACTGACCATGTTATATTCTTTGGTCTATAACTCCTTGTGTTTATATCCAAATTGAGATCCGTTTATTGGGTTGTAAACTAGACATCTTAAGATTCATTTTAGACACAAGAATCGAATTTTTTGACTAAGATTTGATCATGTTATAGCCTTGTAAATCCCTGCTAAGATCTGGAAATTTTACTGCTTTCGAGTAAACTGACCTTGTTGTACTCTTTAGGGTATAACTCTCTGTGGTTATATCCGATTCAAGATCCGTTTGTTTCTGTATAAACTATACTTGATAATCTTCATTTGGTAAATTTTTTAGAATATTTGTCTGTGTTTTGAGCCTATAGTATCCTTGTAAATTCTTGCCCAGAATCTGGAAATTTTCTGCTCTATTTTTGAATAATCTGTTCTTGCTTCGGTTTTGGGGGTATAATGCTCTGTGGTTATATCCAAATTGTGATCCATTTATTTTTTCTATAAAATATACTTCATGGGCTTCGATTCAGTATAAGATTTGAAATTTTTGGTTATGATTTGTACCCATAACAACCTTGTTGAATTCTATGTAGAATTCTGTAAATTACTGTTACAAATTCTGCCTTGTTTCGGTTTTTGTGGAATATCTCCTTGTGATTATTTCCGATTTCAAATCCAATTGATGTTCCAGAAACTAGACTCATTAGGCTTTGATTTGGTATATCGTTTGTGGTAATTGACCAAATATTGAGCCCAGATTGGATTTTTGAAAATATGCTTGAAATCTGAAAATTTCTGAAATATGTTGTTATTCAACTCTTCCTATGTAGTCTATCCTTCCTACGTTTAAAATTATGATTTTTGTATAGTTCTTCCATTGTTTTTTTTGAATTATTCTTGATAACCCTTATTGTTGGATAAAAGGGTTTTATTTTCCTTATTTCGATAAATCTTGCAATATTAATTCGTTTTCTTATTGAACATTGCAAAAATCTAAATAGGGTTTTGTGTCACCCTACATTTCTTAAGGAATGACATTTATTCATTAGGGTCTAGTGTCATGCAAGATTTAGTATTTCTTGCATGTATAAATTTTGATTCCTTGCGATTATTATTGGGGTAAAAATATACCGTAAATATTGGTTTGGGCATTTCTATAAGTATGAGTCAATAAATGTATTAAAATTTACCCTGTGATCATAAGATAGTGCACACTTTAATTTATGTAATTGTGCATGTTAAGCATGATTTGAGATTTTTCTTAATCATTGAGGATTGACATGAAATGGGGATATGCATATGTGATGCATGATTATACTGATTTGCGCACCTATTATTTTGCGCGACGGCTAAGTCCGTGGATGAGAAAGGATATCCTATGAGCGCTTGACGCGGGTGAGGTGGCCATCAACCCAGAAGGCGTGGCTCAAATTGTTATCATTTGTTGATGTATTTTCATGATGCATATATATTCATGAATGGATATATATATATATAGGCCGTGAGAGCCTTGAGAATTATGCAGAAAAATTCCCTACTATTGGTGCATATGCATGAGCATGGGAACGAGTGCATAATATATGTAATAATCACGGCATGGGAAATTAATGTAAACCGAGAACTTATGAGTCGCGTTATACTAATATCTCCTCATAGAGTTGTTTATTCTATCTTGATTATCCCTGCCTTTGATTCTATATCTCCATGCTTTATAAATACACTTGCTGAGCCTTGTGGCTCACCTTGTTTACTCTCATGTCATTCCAGGTACAAGTAGAGCAGTGGTTGAGGGTGAGCCCAGGGTTAGAAGTGTACAGAGACCTTCCAAATTAGATGGTTTATGTTAGCATTTGTGATGAGGGCAAGTGTGAGGAAATTTTATGTTGTAAAATTTGTTAGTGCCCTTGTATTTCATTTTGTTTAGACTATGGTCTAAGATGTTGTAAACCTTTATGTTAGTTTCCGCTGAGTTTATCTAAGGATAGTATTATGGTGTTGTATGTTATTGTTCTATATCACACTTGTGATGACCTCCTTTCGGATATCCTATGCTAGCGGGACTATCCGGTAGTAGGCCACTACATCTTTTATCTTGAGCGGCTCCACATACACAAACTATAGACCACTACTGTTAGGCCCTATATCTGGTACTCTCCCGCTAGAACCTGGAGGGGTGAAGAGTACAAGGTGAGCTACAAAAGCTCAGCAAGTAATAAGCTAGAAAGAATACTGAAGCTGAATCGAAGAATATCGATACTGATAAATACTTACTAAAGTTGTATTGTATAATCATTGTCTGATTACATTCATAAGAATATAATGCATATAAATTGTAAACTAAATGCAGGTATGCAACTTTAACTCATAGGCCCACATAATCTGATAATACATACCTATTTGAACTGAAACCTGCATACATAAAAACTATAAGCACAGACTGTGGGCAAAGCCCCTAGCCCCTTGATTGCCACCAGGCGAGCAACTCATAAGTTGAGCTGAAACTGAAACTGATGGGATCCCCGTGGACTAAGCTGCCTAGCGCGCATAATGCAATGCAATGCTCACATAAATGCTGGCACACGATATGTAGTGCTCCATATAAAGTCATGCTCAATGCTCATACCAAAATGTATGCACATAATCTCACAAAATAATGTTGGTCATGTCATAATTAATTGTTAAATATGGTATATGATTTTTTACCAGCTATATTGAGATACAAACATTCTGAAATTTCTGAGTATAAGCATGGCATATTGGATTTTATCATATCTTGGCATAAAAATTCAATATTTGAATAATTGAATATTTATATTAAATTTAAGACTTGCATCGAGAAATTATTGGAAGTCATTCGGATGCCATATGATACTATTCGGATGATTGAGGAAGTATAAGGAGTAATTCGAATGAAGTAGCAGCCCATTTGAATAAAAAAATGGACTACAGCAAGCTCATTCGAATGGTAGAAACTCATTCGAATGATAGATGATATATAACAAAGGCTATTTGGATCTGATCAAGGACTCATTCGAATGACTCACAAATTCATTCGAATGAATTTGACAATTTTCTAACTTTTGAACTGGCAAAAAGTGACTCATTCGAATGCAACAGTACCCTCATTCGAATGAATTAATGGGATACTCACGAATCATTCGAATGACAGAGAGACTCATTCGAATGCTAAACTATACAAAGCAACAACTTATTCAAATCTTCAATGACTCATTTGAATGACAAGAAAACTCATTCGAATGACAGTCTCAAAACTTCAAAAACACATACGAATGATACAATAACACATGACTCATTCGAATGACAAAGGACTCATTCGAATGACTGATACATTATAAGGGAAAAACTTACGATAACATTGAAAACTCATCCGGATGCCTCAAAGCTCATTCGAATGACACAAGACTCATTCGAATGACTGAAATCTCATCAGAAATAAAACTCACGATAACAGAGACAATATCTTGAATCAAGAACTTATCTTACTACACCATTCCAAAAGAAATCTTGGGAGAACAATCTCAATTGATATAGAATAATTTCAAGATGGATAAAACAATCATTTCTGAAAGAAAACGCTGAAAAGAATTGTGCATGGCTTATCATATCTCACTGGATAATGATATATCGCATGAATATATATACATATACATGAACATACCATCTGATTAAACTGGGAACCCAAAACAAAGAGTCTTGGTATTCTGATATCACTACTAATATGATTTGAAGATCATATTTAAAAGATTCACTATAAAGAATCACACATATCTTCTTCATGCACTCACTGTTCTACGAATATATATATATATATATATACACTGGAACTGATATAAATCTGAGAACTCAATGAAGCGCTGGAATAAACTGAGAACGAACTAACATGAATCTGTAATGAAGGGAATTACAGATAGGATACTTGTCTTATGATCTTCTTGATCGACTCTTCCAATGAAAATCCACTAAGCAAGACACAGCCAAGGCTTCTTAACTCTCTGCCTCTTCTTCTCTCTTTTGTTCTTCACACGGCGTGAAAAGCTATTAGCCATCAAGCTATATATATATATATATACTTTGAAGCCCTAAGGCCCATCTCACTCTCCTAATATAACTAGGAGTCTTCTAATCCAATCCCCTCACGGATGTATTCATCAATCCCTTAATCATAATAATTCTATTTACTAATTAAATACTAATATCAAATCCTTAAATGACCCTCAAGTCCTTGAATTTAATTTCTCATAATATAAAAAGAATTAAATGCTATTTAAAAGCTATTTTCTCAACTAAAAATATTCTAAATTGCCACATTAAAATTAAATGGCAAATTCTCTTAATTAAAATACCTCACTAATTAATTAAATAATTCTAAATAAATACTAGGCCCTCTAACGGGTCGTTACAAAAGATCAGTAATATTTATCTGAATTAAGTTTTGCAGATCTGTCAGTGATTTTAGTTCAAAATAATGGTAATTTTTGTTTAAGCAATCTCCATACATGGCATGAAAATTCTAAGTTAAGCAATTACTATAAATTTAATTATATTTCACAGATAGAATTTATAGATACGGATTAATCATTTGGGCTTGGGTATGAAAACATTTCCAGGGTTTAGCAATCTCCATATGTGGCATGGAAATTCTAAGTTAAGCTTATGCTCCAATCCAAACTCAAAGATACTATACGCACACTGCTCAAATTAAATCAAATTAATATTACACATTTGAAGCGCAACTTTCTTTGGGAACCATTAGTGTTGGACACTGTCATTGCCTTAACCAAAGATTGGATTTAACTACTCATCTTCATTTAAAAATAAACTGGCAGGAATTTAAATGACGAGAATTAAAAGACAGTGTTTAAAAGACAATATTTAATCGTCCATATAAGCAGTGTATAGCTAAAATACAATAATTGAAAGACAATTTTTAACAGACCATATAAGCGGTGTAGAATTAAAAGACAATAATTTAAAGACAATTTTTCAACCGACCATATATGCAGTGTATAATTAAAAGATAATAATTGAAAGACAATATTTAACCGACCATATAGGTGGTGTATAATCAAAAGACAATAAGAAAAACATAACACAACTATATGGAAACTAAAGTTTGAAGAATTGAGAGAGAAATTCTAATAACAAAACTATATAGAAAAAAACTAAAGTTTGAAAATTTGAGAGAGAAATTCTAAGAACACAATTATGCTTTCATTATATGAGAAATTGGATGGTTACAAATGCACCCCAAGTGATCTATTTATAGCCCACAAGATGCAATGGTGGCCACTCAATTATATAATTTAAAAATACAAAAAAAAAAAATCTAAACGATGATGTAAGCATGATGTAAACGATGATGCAAACGATGATGTAAGCGACGATGCAAGCATGATGTAAGCAACTTGGGCTTTTCTTGTGTTAGGCTTAGGACTTCCTTGTTTTGGGCTTGGGCCTTCCTTGTGTTCGGCTTGAGCCTTTCTTGTGTTGGGCTTGGGCCTTCTTTATGTTGGGCTTCTAATCCATATATTATATTTATTTTTTTATTTTATATATATTTTTATATTAATATTTTTAAACCTGCACACAATCACAAAATGCATAATAATATTCAATTTAAACCATTTTAAGATCAAAATAAGAGTGAAATTATAACAAAATTTTTACAAAATTGATCACTAATCACACCCCCCAACTTAAACATTGCTAGTCCCATAGCAATTAGACTTTACACTGGCCAACATTTATATAAAAATTTCAAATTCAAAAACAAAATGTATAGAATAGAACAAGTTATTTAACATACAGTCGAATATTCTAAATCATATTTCAGTCAAAGGTCATACAATCTTAGGAACAACAATTAGGATGACTAACACACAAACTTACTCCCTCGAAATTTCGACTTCAAACCTTACTATGGATTTTCCCTCCAATAAAAAAAGATTCATTTGGTGTACACACAAGGGGGTGCACCATTATAAGAGTAAATGCAAAACAAGTTCAAACTCGGTGTCATCCCAAATACAAAGAACGTATTTTCATGAAAGAATAGGGAAATTAACATATCTTCATGACTGGAATAATGCCCTAGATGAATAACTTCTGAATTTAAACAGAATTTCCTACTCCGAACTCGAATCCTAAGATCACATGATTTAAAGCATCAAGAGGGATCAGACCGGGTTGTAATAGGGCTATGAGGTTAATACAAGTTGTCAAAGAAAATGGTAAAGTGTGCAAAGGGTGTGTCGGGATTTTTTTTTCTTTCTTTTTTTTTTTTGACACTAATATCAAACTAGACATATTGTTTTTTTCAGCATTTATTTTGAAACACTTGTGCAGAATATCTAAGAAAACTTCCTTTCTTTTTTTCTTTTTTCCTTTCTTTTTTTCTTTTTTGTTTCTTTTTTTATATGAAAATACCAAGATAGATTGATTTCTAAAAACACACCAGGTTTGGACAGACTTCATGTGGTTACGGTTTAGATGAGGGTAAAACAAACATTTTATGCTAAGAACAACTCAAATGGGCTAGTAAGGGAGGTTAATGTAAAGAAAGAAAAAGGTTAATAGGCTCAAATTGAAATAAATTGATCCCTCTATCATGTTTCTACAAAACGATGTTACTTAGTTAACTAATTTAGAGTTTGAAACCAGCCAAATTCATCCGCTATCATACTAGACATTCAAAACAAATTGATGTTTTGAAGTTATTGAAAAGATGAGATAAACAATAAAGCGCATTAAGAGTAAGTGTTATTTCACTCAGAATCAACGGTTATTAGGCTCAAACACTCACTCGAGTAATAATCTCCACTTCTATTGAGGGATCATGCAGTGTGCTAAATAGCTAATTACCAATGCCTTTGACTTTATGACTGATAAACTAATTTCCAATTATTGAACACCAGATGCATGCAAATCACCTATTCTAATCTCATACATCTACGTTTTCAAATAAGAAATTAATGCATTCATGATTTGTAACAGTCCACTTCTTCAGGGCTTGTTATGCCTTAGGAAATTTGGTCTATTTTTTTTTTTTTATCTTTACATTATCCCGAAATTCCCTAAGACCTTATCTAGTGCGAGATATCTACAATAGAAAATAAATACAAAGCGGAAGCTGAATCGAACCTGCTCATATAGTAATAACTAGACATGACATTCATTACAAAGTTAATTCATAAGCGTCTGACAATAAATACAATGTACATAATTCTTAAACTACTCATATTACAACATAACATGGTACATTTACTCGCTTCTTGACGTCTCGCGTCACTATATATCACCAATCTCGGAATCATCTTTGCAAGTCCCGACTGGAACGTTGAATGTTCCAGGGGCGAACCCAAGTGAGATGATGAACCATCTAAGTAAGGGTACATAATGCTATGTTATGAGTGTATGCAATGTCTTTCATCGTAGGTGTCAACTGCACCCCTCATGCTACCTACCATTTTAGCGGCCACCTCTTTCGAAGCCGGGGTGTATGGGTGCACCCTTGGTAAGGCAGCGGTGCCAGTTCGTACTCCCTACGGCCTCATATGCGTGTGATCGATGATATCAACGTGTATTTATGCATTTCATAGTCATGTATGCAGTCTACGTGATGGATACATATCAGGGCATGTCAATATGATGAAAATGTTTTCGAGGAAGTACCACTTACCTTCTAAAGCTTATCGGGCTACCTCGATATCCGTGTCTTGTCTCGATTTGCGTGCCAACCTCAAAATTTGCGCGAGTCTCTTCAAATTCAGCCTCAAAGTATCCTAATCACCATAATTATTTAAATAAACATTAAAACCTATTTTTCCATAATTTCAGGCATTTTCTATAATTTTCTCTCTATTTCTTCCTATTTTTCCTCAATAAATCCAGATTAAATATTTCTAAAATATTTTCTCAAATATTTCACTACGATAATTCATAAAATAATATTCTTGAATTTATAAAATTTTCTAAGAAATTTTACTCACCTTAACTTAGCATCTCGAATTTCTTTGATATGCGTGCCCCATCCTTGAAACGTGTGCCCGGACTGTTTTTCTCACCAAAATCTCTGGGATATCACCGAAACATAATTCCCTATTTTCTATAATTTTTCTAGAATTTTTCTAACATTTTCTCTATTTTTTCCTAATTTTTTTTCTTCTTTTCTTTTCTTTTCCTTTTCTTTTTCTTTTTCTTTTTTTTCTTTTTCTCATTTCTTCTTACTGTTCATCTTCCTCCTTCCCTTCACTCACCTGCAACTTCTCTTCTTCATTTCCTCTTTCGTTTTTCTTTTTTTTTTTTCTTCTTCTTCTTTTCTTCTTCTTCTTCCTTCTCTTTTTCTTCTTCTTCTTCTTCTTCTTCTTCTTCTTCTTCTTCCTTTTCCTCCCCTCCTTCTCCCTCTTCCTTCTTGCGCGAACAGCCCCTGCCATGCGTGCACGGCGCGTACCAGCTGCTGCCGCCCGCAAGCCAGCCGCCTCCCTCGTCGGCCGCTGCCACCGCACCACCATGCACCCGCTGCTGCCCGGCTCCACCACGCGCAGCCGTAGCCACCACCGTCGCCCCCTACTTTGCGATGGCTTGCTGGAGCTCCACGGCCATGGCTGCCATGGCCCGGTTTCTCTTGCTTGCGGCTGTTTCGCGAGCCTCCACAAAGTCCTTCAGTCGTCGCCGCATCGTGCGAACACCACCGCGATCGCTTGTAGCCGTCACCGCGCCTCCATCGTTGCTGCTCTGCTTGCTGGCCCGGCTTCCACCGAGCTTAAGGTGCACGGCCATGGCTACCGAATAGCAACTTGTTGTTGCTGCCATGGCCATTTTCGGCTATCTCTCTCTCTCACTCTCTCTCTCAACCAAAGCTCGAGTTCCCTGTCATTTGCTTCCTACTTCTTCTCTATTTATAGGCGGCCATTTCTCACGAACGTGTGTATATATATATATATGTTATATCACATTAATTACCCAATCTCTTAAATCTTGTTGCCATATCCTCCTTAAATCCCGCTGCCATTTTCTTTCAAGTTGCGCGAATCTCGCTCGACCATGAACAATTTTGCAGAGGATCCATCACTTTATCATTTGAAAAATCCCACCTGCAGCAACTTGAAGCTTCCATTCGCACACACACGTACGCCTTGCATTTAATTCCTCACATCATCTTATCTTACCTACTCATTGATTTTTTACAGATTGAATCCTCAAATCTTACTGGCAATTACTTGCAATTTGAACCAAATCTTCACATTTAAAGCTTCACAGAAGCTTCAAGTCCCACGCGTCTATATATATATATATGCTTATATATCATATATTACATTATTATATAAAATTATGTATTAAATCTCAATTTTTCTCATAATATCACTTGCGCAATTCCCTAATAGCAAATACGTCCTCAAATGCTGGATTAAACTGCATTTTAATACCGAAAATCCATAATTAATAGCTTAAATTTTACTCGATAATGCTGATTTTTACCCTAGTATCCTTACCGGGCCATCACTTCATCCCTAAACTACTGAAGGGTTGTTTATTACGCAAAACCGGAGCCCCCCTAGGGTTCCGTTGATTTTTCGAGAACCTTCTACAACGATTCGGTTTTACAGTCTAAATAGTAGCTGTATTTTAGCTGTATCAAAAATCGTTCCAAATTCGATTTCTTTCGATACCATAAATCCTATCTCGATAAGCTCGTCGAGACCATATAATTTTCCTTATATAATTTCACTCTGAGGTATTCCCTGCAGTCGATTCGGTACGTATAACTGCTATCAAACCAATTTTTCGGTGTTCTAAACTCATCGAAATTACGTGGCAACCTTATACAAGCATGGGGTATTACATGATTCATACTGCAAATTCAACTGGCTATTAGTGTATAACTCCAAAGCTTTAGGGATAGCATTATTTAAAGCACACATAATTTTTTAAAATTTTTAATAGGAGGAGATAAAAATAAACAATTCAAACAAAACTACAAGCATGCAATTGCAAATTCACAGTTAAACATGGACCAGATAATTCATAAATATACCTTACTTCCCCCTAACTTGAATTGCAGTAATAAAATGGGATTGTTAGGAATACCTATAACTCCACAAGTCTATAAGTTTACTGTGAATTGCTAAATCTTCAACAAACAAGTGAGAATACCCTATACATATTTTTATATATATTTTTTTCCACACTGAAATAAAGAAAATTCATGCAAGTCATAAAATAAACAGATAAGTCTCAAGAGTACAAAAAGTACTCCTTACTCAGCCATTTTATCATAGATTTGCCTTACAGGGATAAATCTAAATTAATCAGACTCCTTTGGCGCTTGCTTCCAATTGCCTTAGACCAGTCTATCTGAGGCTCGTAAGGATTGTGTTGTGGAACATAAGCGTGTAATTTCTCTAGCAGCTCCTCAATGGTGGATGCGGAAATAAGAATCTTTCTTGCTGAAATAGAAATAAACTTTTGTTCCACACCCTGATTAAGAAAAGAGAGCAACCTATAGAAAAAATGGTTAATATTTAAAAGTTCAATGGGTTTGGTATGGAGATTACTCTTGGCCTAGGAGATTATACAAAAGATTTCTTCAAATGTACCAAAACCTCCTCGTAAAGCAATGAAGACGTCTGATTGATAAATCTTACAAGCCATGAGCTCAGACATAGAAGTTGTTCTTATAAGTTGACCTTATGTATACCCAAAAATCTGTGGATCAGCTAAAGGCATTAGCATAACACCTACCATATATGATTTCCCAAGATGTGTAGCCTGTGAAACACATCCATTCAATCCATGACTTCCCCCTCCATAAACCAAATTAATTTTTTTCTCTCCAAATTTTAGGCCAAGTTCGCTTGTTGCAAGTTTGTAACAAATATCTCTCCCAAGTTAAGAGCCACATAGTACACATATGGTATTGATTCGATGAACTAGCTGGCCTTCCATTTATGTTAGTTCTTTATGTATGCCCTGAAAGTAGAACTGGTTAAAGAGGTTTGGCAATCAAAAGTAACTACATAGAAATTCAACAATAAATAAGCACAAACAAAAATCATGCGTATATACAAGTAGTTGTGATTGTGGCTCACGTCTTTCTCTGGTTTTACGTCCAAAAATAGCTTAAACACCTTCTATGAAGCGGGGATAGGCTTCCCATCCAATTTTCTTAGAAATTGGCAAACAGAGTCAATTATAGTTAGATTCCCAAGACTATAACGTTGGTGGTCACTTCTGAACTGGGTTCATAAAGCTATAAGTTCTCGTTGCACTATTCCACACGGATGTATCTCAAGAGTCGATCGGATATCATCCAAAGACTCCTTACTCAGTCTATCTTTTATGAAACTAATTCTATCTTCTCGATTTATGGAAGTAAACCCCACAGATTTGAATCGTGTGTTACAAGTCCATCGAGCACATTTGTGACAACCATTTAATCTTTTCGCTCTTCGTTTTATTGAAAAACTACTATTTCCCAAGCCTAGGAAATGCTTAAAACTAGGTGAAGTTTCGCCAAGAAATTGAACTTTTGCTTCAATTAACCAACGAATATCTTTAGGGATATTTTTACACATCAAAAGCCTAAGTCTTTCACACCTAGTGGCATAAATCCTTTTCAAATCATTTCGTGGGAGAGATGGATAGTACTTGCGAATTTTCAAGAGCTGAAGATCCATTTTTTTTAAAACACAACTATAGTAAGAGAAAAGTAAAAAAAAAAAAAACTATGAATCTTACAAAATGGACGAGAGTACCTGATTGGAGAACAACACAAAGGAGAGAAGACTGAGCTCAAAGAAGTGTGGCTTGCCTCATGCGGACACAGGGTCTCTTATAGGGCTGTGTAAGTCACCATTCCAACAACCACACTTGGCTCGAGGCGTGTCACAAGTGTAGGGTCACATCTAGCGTCTCATTTTTCAACATTCGGCGTCTCCTTTTTCTTTATAAGGCAGTCTGTTGTTTCCTTTATAGGGTAGTGTGATTGCTCTGCCCAAAAAAAAAAAGTGGTTGTCATCAGCGTTAAATCTGTCTCCCTCTTATATCTTCATATATATATATATTTTAAAAAATAATAATTTTTTTATTTTATTATATATTTTTTATTATTATTATTTTAGTTTTTTAGTATTTTTTTTAAGGGGCCCAATAAAATCACATATACCAAACAAAACAATTCCTTAAGTACACCTTACCCCCTACCCCCCAACTTGAATTGTGCATTGTCCTCAATTGGCAATAATAGAAAAGATAGAGAATAGGCATACCCGGCGATCATCAATGCATGAATATGTGGTGTTTTCTTCACCCTCAATAGCTACAGGGGTTGTTATTAATGTCCTGGACCTATAGACGTCCATTTAATCTAAATGGAAAGGTGGTTTTTAAACCTTAGATTCCCAGACGATACGAAACCTCCTTTACTCATTTGATGGTGGATCTCCTAAATCCACAGTTCCTTCGTCTTCCTCATAACTATACTGATAAGATTTCAACCTATGACCATTAACCTTAAGGCATTGCCTTGACTCTTGATTTTCAATTTTGAAAGCCCCATATTCCGAGATAAACTTGATTATGAAGGGGCCAACCCATCTTGACTTTAATTTTCCCGAGAATAAATGCAATCGAGAATCATACAAGAGTACCTATTGCCCGACATGAAAGCTTTTCCTAATGATGCCTCAATCACACAACTCTTTCATGCGAAGCTTGGCCAGTCATGCATTTTTAAATGCATCGTTTCGCATTTCATCAAGCTCATTTAATTGGAGCTTCCTAGAGAGGCCTGTTCGGTCAAGCTCTTGTTGATTCTTTGAATTGCGCAATATGCTCTATGTTCAATTTCCACGAGTAGATGACAAGGTTTACCATACACTAATCTATATGGAGACATTCCCAAGATCGTTTTATATACAATCCTATATGCCCAAAGAGCGTCCGTTAATCTCAAAGACCAATCTTTACGATTGGTGGCAACGGTCTTTTCTAGGATATGTTTAATCTCCCTATTAGCTAGCTCGGCCTGACCACTGGTTTGGGGATGGTACGGTGTGGTAATCTTGTGCAGCACACCGTATTTTTTCATGAGTCCTACCATGACCTTGTTACAAAAATGGGAACCCCCATCACTAATGATCGCTCGTGGCATCCCAAACCGACTGAAAATGTTCTCCCTTAAAAATTTCACCGCAATCCTATGGTCATTGCTCCTTGTTGGGATTGTTTCGACCCATTTAGACACGTAGTCAACAGTAAGTAAGATATACTCATGCCCAAACGAGCTGACAAATGGACCCCTAAAGTCTATACCCCAACAGTCAAAGACTTTTAACACCTGGATTGGTTGTAATGACATCATGTTTCTCTTAGATAGACTGCTTAGTTTTTGACATCGATCACAACTTGCACAAAATCTGTACACGTCCTTAAATAGTGTCAACCAATAAAATCCACTTTGTAGAATTTTTACAACTATTTTCTTGATAGAAAAATGGCCTCCACAAGCAAGAGTGTGACAGAAATTAATGACACTTTGTTGTTCATGATTGGGAATGCATCTGCGGATGATTTAGTCAGGACAATACTTGAACAGATATGGGTCATCCCAGAAAAATGTCACCACCTTCTTGAAAAGTTTTTGTTTATCTAGTTTAGACCAATAATCGGGGATCCATTTAGTGACTAGATAATTTTCTATGTCAGCGTACCATGGAAAGGTGGGTAGTTCAGTTTGATTGTTTGTTTGAAATAATTGTTCGTCAGGAAAGTAATCTTGGATTGGGTTTTCAAATTGATTAAGATTCTGGCATGGTAGACGAGATAAGTGATCGGCCACCGCATTTTCTACCCCTTTTTTGTCTCTGATCTCAATATGGAATTCTTGTAACAATAAGATCCATCAAAGGAGATGGGGTTTTGCATCCTGCTTTGTGAATAAATATTTGAGAGCAGCATGGTCAGTAAAAACAATCACCAGTGACCAACGAGGTAAGACCGGAATTTGTCTAGGGTGTAGACAACTGCTAGCAACTCTTTCTCTATCGTGGTGTAGTTCTTTTGAGCCTCATTAAGAGTTTTGCTAGCGTAATATATCACATGAGGTTTCTTGTATTTCCTTTGCCCTAACACAGCTCCTATCGCGTAATCACTGGCGTCACACATCAGCTCAAATGGTAGGGACCAATCAGGGGACTGAATGATGGGTGCAAAAACGAGTGAGTTTTTTTAATTTCTCAAAAGCAGTTTGACACTTATTGGTCCACTCAAAGGGCATGTCTAGGGCTAAAAAGCGACATAAAGGTCTGGCTATGGCACTGAATGAAGCAATAAAGCGCCTATAAAAACCAACATGGCCAAGAAAAGACTAACATCCCTCACATTCTTCGGGGTGGGTAATTTTTGAATTAATTCAACCTTAAACTGATCGACCTCAATACCTTTAGAAGAAACAATGTGTCCCAAGACACTTCCTTGAGTGACCATGAAGTGACACTTCTCCCAATTTAGCACTAAATGCTTTTCCTTGCACCGCTCTAGGATTCTCTCTAAATTTTTCAAATAACTGTTAAAGCTGTCTCCATACACTAAGAAGTCATCCATGAAGACTTCCACCACATTCTCTACAAATTCACTGAAGATGCTTATCACACATCTTTGAAATGTTTTAGGGGCATTGGACAGACCGAATGGCATTCGTCTGTAAGCAAATGTCCTGAATGGACAAGTGAATGTGGTCTTCTCCTGATCCTCTAACGCGATTTCAATTTGATTATACCTAGAGTACCCATCCAAGAAGCAGTAGAAGATATGTCCCACTATTCTCTCCAAGACCTGATCCAGAAATGGAAGAGGAAAATGATCATTCCTCATCACAGAGTTGAGCTTCCTATAATCAATGCACATACGCCATATGATCAGGATGCGCGTAAGGATGAGCTCATTGTTCTCATTTGCTATCACAGTGACTCTTGACTTCTTAGGTACAACTTGAGCCTGACTGACCCATTTGGAATCTAAGATGGGGTAGATGATACCTACATCTAACAGTTTAAGAACCTCTCCCCGGATAACTTCTTTCATGTTCGGGTTCAGACGCCTTTGCGTTTGCCTTATAGGTTTTGTATTTTCCTCTAAGAAGATCATATGGGTGCAGATGAGGGGACTAATGCCATGTAGGTCAGAGATGGACCATCCTATAGCTTTTTTGTGCATTCTAAGGAGATCTAGTAATGCTTCCTCTTAATGTAATTCCAGGCTTGATGAAATCACTACTGGCAAAGACTCTCTTTCACCTAAGAATGCATACTTAAGGTGATTCGGCAATGGTTTTCTCTCAAGTTGGGGCGGGTGGACAAAAGATGATGGAGTTTTATTCCCAGGTAATTTCAATGGCTCTGGGCCAAGTATCAATTGTGTGATCACCCTGGTTGACTCAACGTCAGGCTCTATCTCTTCCGAAGTTTGCTTCTCTAAATTATAAATAACCTGCTCGTAAAGAGCCTTCTCAAAGTATTCTTCACTTAAGGTCTGGATTAAATCAACCTCCTCCAATTCCATTTCGTCATTTGGTTGCTTAGCTACCTTGAAAACATTCATCTCCACCGTCATATTCCCAAATGATAGTTTCATGATCCCATTCCTAAAATTGATGATAGCATTCGAAGTAGCAAGGAATGGTCTCCCTAGGATAATAAGAATAGGCTACTGAGGACCCTGGTGGGGCTGGGTATCTAAGACAATGAAGTCCACTAAGAAATAGAATTTGTCCACTTGGATTAGGACATCATCCACAATCCCGCGAGGAACTTTTACTAATCGGTAGGCCAATTGAAGAGTGACCCTAGTGGTCTTGAGTTCTCTCAACTCTAGCTGCTGATAGATACTGAAAGGCAACAGGTTAACACTAGCCCCTAGGTCAAGAAGTGCTTGGTCGACTTTTGGCTTCCAATTATGCAAGTAATGGTAGGACATCTTGGGTCCTTGTACTTTGGAGGGGTCTTGAATTGAAGGATAGCACTTACTTGTTCCATCAAGAATGCTTTTTCCCACACGTTGATTTTTCTTTTGACTGTACAAAGATCCTTCAAAAACTTAGCATACGAAGGTCTTTGCTTAATTGCATCCAATAAAGGAATGTTTATCCTTACCTGTTTGAACACCTCGTGTATGTCTGCATTTGTTTTATCTCTTTTTGATTGGGCTAATTTTTTAGGAAAAGGTGGTCATGGTTCAAATTTGAATCTCTCTTCAACACTCTTCCCTTTTTCCTTTCTCTCTTGCTCTCTTTCTTCCTCCTCGTCTTTCTTCTTACCCTTTTTACTTCCTTCATTCACTTCCTCATCATTCATTTCATCATGCCCTTGGTCTTTTTTACTAGTGGTAGGCCACACTGTCCTAGGGTCCTCAGGTTTTTCAATTACTTTCCCACTCCTAAGGATAATGACAGACTGGACTTGCTCATGATTCTCACTAGATGACCCTTCAGCTCTATGGGCTTAACCTACGGGGTTCAGACTTGGTTGTGAGGGAAACTTCCTTGGTTCTCTAGCACTCATGGTCTGAGTCAACTTAGTCAGCTGACTTCTCATGTCTTCTAGAGCCCTATTTGTTTGTTCTTGAAACTTGGCTACTTGGGTATTGGTTCCTATTTGACCTTGCATGAATTGTTATAAGGTGTCCTCTAGAGATCTCCTATGAGAAGGTTGATATGCACTAGATGACCCTTGGTTTGGTTGGTAAGACTGTGGCTGTGAGGGGAATGGTGCATGGGGTTGGGCGGCAGAATCGTTTCTCTATGAAAAATTAGGGTGATTACGGGAGTTGGGGTGGTATGTATTGGAATTAGGATTGTACCCTGAGTTGAAGTCCTACCCTCGGTGTAACGTGGTTATGATCCAAACGCTTGGCCATATAGGACCTGTTTAAAAGCAGGAATGGTAGGACAATCTTCTGTCATATGGCCATTCGTCTCATAGACCATGCAAAGGACTTCCACCTCATGGACGGCCTTGGTTTTTTTAACTCTAATTCTTCCATCTTCTTTGTTAATCTTGTTAACCAGGCATTGATGTTATCACTTTCACTTATTTGAAATTTTCCTCGAGGCTGCGGACTGACTTGCTCTCTTGAGTCTTTCAAAGACAATGGACTTACCTCCCAATTCCTAGTATTCTCAGCTAAAGTGTCAAAAAAGTGAAAAGCTTCTTCGGGTGTCTTCTCGTAAAATTCACCATTGCACATGGTCGACACTAACATCTTAAGGTTGGGGGTCAAGGCATCATGAAAAAAACTAACCACCCACCACTGCTCAAAAGCATGATGTGGGCAAATAAGAAGTAGATCTTTGAAACGATCCCAGGCTTGATCAAATGACTTGGTGGGTTTACAAGCAAAGTTCATCATTTGTCTTTGAAGGGATGTCCAATTGGCCGAAAAGTATTTCTTCAAAAATTTAGTTTGCATTTCTCTCCATGTTCCTATTGATCTCGACTCTAATGTGTTCAACCACATTTTAACTTTGTCTTTTAACGAAAATGGGAACAATTTTAACCTCACAATATCCTCATTGAAATTCTGATCGACACATAGGACGCAGACCTTTTCAAATTCTCTCATGTGAGTGTACGGATTTTTTGAATCCATACCATGAAAAGTAGGTAACATCTGAATGGTACCTGGTTTAAAGTTGAATCTATGCTGGTTAATTGTAAGTACAATGCAAGAGGGAGTAGTTTGCCTCGGAGGGTGCAAATAGTCCCTAAGAGGTCGAAGCATTTCAGCTCCCAAGGGATCTTGATCAGCATGATCACTGCCATGAGCAGACATGTTATCATTTTGTTGAGACATTAGAGATTGTGAATGGACTTCTTGTTCTAGCACTCTACCTGATCTAAGTCGTAGACATTGTTTAGTAACTAAAAGTTATCAAACAGTTTTTTTTTTTAAATATATAGATTTTTTTCTATCTTTAAAATATTTATTTTTTTATTTTATTTTATTTTTTTGTTTCTTTTTTAAAAGTAGTAAAACAAAAAAAAAATAACACACTAAGTTACCAATTAATCTCCCCAGCAACGGCGCCAAAAACTGACTGCTACGCTACCCTGCACATTTATTTATCAAAATAACAACCAAATTCATTAAACATTAATCCTCTTGTTAAAGCAAGTATAGGGTGATTATACTCGCCAGTGTGCGTGTAGTACAATTTTAAATTTATATTTTAGTGAGTCCAAGTCGGTTCATAGGGAGATTATTTATGGTTAAAAACAAAAATCACAAAAAAAATTGATTTTAAGAGGTGATTAAGATGATTTAAAAGTAAGAATTAAAACTAAACTAACACTGAATTTAAGCAGCTTGGGTCAAGACAATTTCAGTGTCAAAACCAATTAATTCCCAATTTAATAGAAAAGATCAGTAATATTTATCTGAATTAAGTTTTGCAGATCTGTCAGTGATTTTAGTTCAAGATAATGGTAATTCTCGTTTAATCAATCTCCATACATGGCATGAAAATTCTAAGTTAAGCAATTACCATAAATTGAATTATATTTCACAGACAGAATTTAGAGATACAGATTAATCATTTGGCCTTGGGTATGAAAACATTTCCAGGTCTAGCAATCTCTATACATGGCATGGAAATTCTAAGTTAGACTTATGCTCCAATCCAAACTCAAAGATACACTATACGAACACTGCTCAAATTAAATTAAATTAATATTACACATTTGAAGCACAGCTTTCTTTGGGAATCATTGGCATTGGACACTGTCCTTTCCTTAACCCAAGATTGGATTTAGCTACACATGTTCATTTGAAAATAAATGGTAGGAATTTAAATGACGAGAATTAAAAGATAGTATTTAAAAGATAATATTTAACCGACTATATAGGCGGTGTATAATTAAAAGACAATAAGAAAAACATAACACAACTATATCGAAACTAAAGTTTGAAGAATTGAGAGACAAATTCTAAGAACAAAATTATATAGAAAAAAACTAAAGTTTGAAAAATCGAGAGAGAAATTCTAAGAACACAACTATGTTTTCATTATATGAGAAATTGGATGGTTACAAATGCACCCCAAGTGATCTATTTATAGCTCACAAGATGCAATGGAGACCACTCAATTATATAATTTAAAAATACAAAAAAAAAAATCTAAGCGATGATGCAAGCGACGATGCAAGCGATGATTTAAGCGACTTGTGGGACTTGGTCTTTTCTTGTGTTGGGTTTAGGCCTTTCTTGTTTTGGGGTTGGGCCTTCCTTGTGTTGGGCTTCCAATCCATATATTATATATATTATATTTATTTTTTTTATTTTATATATATATTTATATTAATATTCTTAAACCTGCACATAATCACAAAATGCATAATAATATTCAATTTAAACCATTTTAAGATCAAAATAAAGGTGAAATTATAACAAATTTTTTACAAAATTGATCACTAATCAGCCAACTCATGGGACTATAAGTGAGTTAGCTCGCGAGCCTTTATTCGAGCCAACTTGCAATGATGAGAATCATGAAGGGCCAACTAACAATAACGCAATCAAATCAGTTAATGAAGTCAACCGTGTCGAAATTGGATGAATATTAATTCCTTTTTTACTAGGATTCTTATTTAGAAAGTTATTTACTTATTTCCTATATAGTTTAGGATTGAGTTAGTTTTATTATTCCAACTTATAGTTGGATTTGGATTAGGTTAGTTTTATTAGTCAAACTTGTAGTTGGATTGGGTTACTTTTGTTAATCCTACTTCGATTTGTAGTGGGCTAACTAAAACCCATTAGATTTAGGATTTAGTTTATGACTAGGATTTGGATTTTTATTAGTTTTGAAGTAGAATTAGGATTTAATTATTTTTTTCTATTTAAAGGCATTTCCATTGTGAAAAAAGACAGAGATTATTATGAATTTTTGAATTAGAGAGATCCCTCTCTTCAATTTTGTTCTTCAATGAACAAAACTTCGAACTTATCAAATGAATGATTCCTTTGTGGCGTTCAAAACCCGAACTTATCAAAGATCTGGGCAGTCTTTGTGACGTTCAACAATTCTTGGTTCTTGTTTCCGCATATCAACGGGTCTAGATTTTAATATAGTCTAGGTTCTTGGTTCGTGAATCAACGGGTCGGGAATTCTTTGCTTTCTATCCAATTTTGGCTTTTCTGGGGTTCGTTTCAATCTTTTGTGGGTTCCTTTGGCCTTGTCCCATCGCGAGTTCACATCAGTTGGTATCAGAATTTCGGAGCGCGTATCAGTTGGTATCAGAGCTTTGGTTCTAAAAATCGGGTATTATCTATCCTTTTTTTTTCTTTTTTTTTTCATTCCTATATCATGAAAGATGCTTGAAGGTTTGGAAAGGAGGCAACCACAAAAATATCATAATTGGCAACATAGGCGTGATGTTTGGGCTGAATTTGATGAAGAATTAAAGTTCATGAGAGTGTTGCTGAAACGTCTAGAAAAAGAGAAGAAACATGAGATTGAGAGTTCAGAAAAAAGTGAGGATGATAGTAGCGATCAGAATGTTCATACCATTGAGGTTGAAGAAGAAGAGGGAGAGATAAAAAGGAGTCTCATTGTTGAAGAAAGCGAATTTGAGAAGGCTCTCATGGAAAATCAACAAATAATTTTACATGAGTACGAGGAGCTCTACCTTGTATGTGGAGAAACTAACAAAGCTGTTCCAAGTTTGGTTAATTCTTTGTTGCAGGATTTCAAGGATGTGGCCTTTGAACTTGGTGAACCATTCCAAGTGCTTGGGAAGATTCATGACTATGCCGACAAGCTGATCGTTCCAGTTTATGATTCGAGGACGAATTGTATTGAAGAGAGAGAAAATGATGAGAATCATGAAGGGCTAACTAACAATAACGTAATTGAATCACTCAATGGAGTCAACTATGTCGGAATTGGATGAATATTAATTCCTTTTTTACTAGGATTCTTATTTAGCAAGTTATTTACTTATTTCATATATAGTTTAGGATTGAGTTAGTTTTATTATTCCAACTTATAGTTGGATTTGGATTAGGTTAGTTTTATTAGTCCAACTTGTAGTTGGATTGGGTTACTTTTGTTAATCCTACTTCTAGTTGGAGTGGGCTAACTAAAACCCATTAGATTTAGGATTTAGTTTATGACTAGGATTTGGATTTTTATTAGTTTTGAAGTAGAATTAGGATTTAATTATTTTTGCCTATTTAAAGGCTTTTCCATTGTGAAAAAAGACAGAGATTATTATGAATTTTTGAATTTAAGAGATCCCTCTCTTCAATTTTGTTCTTCAATAAACAAAACTTCGAACTTATCAAATGAATGATTCCCGCATAATCAACAGGTCTAGATTTTAATATAGTCTAGGTTCTTGGTTCGTGAATCAACGGGTCGGGAATTCTTTGCCTTCTATCCGATTTTGGCTTTTCTGAGGTTCGTTTTAATCTTTTGTGGGTTCCTTTGGCCTTGTCCCATCGCGGGTTCACATCACGCAATCTAACAAGTCGAACTTTACTGAGCTTAAGTTTAACTCGTTTACAAATTAAGTTTCAAAGTCAAACTCAAGCACTTCTCGTTTACCTTAATGAATGAACTTGAATGAGCTTTTATCGGATCGAACACTGAGTTGAGCTCGAACGGCTTGGCTCATTTACACCCCTATTTAACATTCATTCTCCACCATAGCACATATAATCATAAAAGCATACTCTTAATATATTTTCCTTGCATATGCTCACACATTCGAGATCACGCCCATGAGTACACTGCTACCCTCAAGAATATTTAACCATGATGAGCAATCAAGATATGAACACTCAAGAATTGGCAAGATTTTGAAGTATTAAGCAAATGAAAACGGTCGGCAGAACCCCTCAACAGTTGACAGTTAGAGCCTAAGATTGAGGAACGATCGACAGCTCCCTGTCATCGATCAACAGCCTGTTATGCCTTCTTATTATTGCCTTCTTGTGACGCCCTGCTCCCACTTACCGGTGACACTCGTGAAAAATTATCCGAACTACTCACATACCCGGTCATTTGTAAATGGCAGACTATGTTTCGAGACGAAACGCCCTAGGTGAAACTAGGCGTCGTCCTTTCCTTCCCTCAATCCCAAGATCGACTAGCAGATTTAGGTTTTAACCATACCACACTTGGCTAATTAATTTTCATTAAGTTTGCCCAATCTTCATTATTATTATTTTAATTCTTTTTTTTTCTAAGAATTCCGCCGGACTCCATATATTTCAAATTTCCAAACCACCCATTAATTTTACCAATTTAGAGAAAAAAAACTCATATAATTTAAATTTCCAAAAATACCCAAAATCCCTTTATTTTTGAAAATTCCTCCAAAGCCCATAATAAATCCAAAAATGCCCCAAAATCCCAAATTTCCAGATTTTTAAAAAAAAAAATTGGTCGACGGGACCAGTTGGCTCACCCGGGCGCCCTACCTGCCACTCGCGCGCGCTTGCTACCTACTGAGGCCCTCTACGGGCCACCTGCTGGCCCCAGCTGCTGCGACTGCCGCCTTCACCCCCTTTTACTTTTTTTTTTTTTTTCTCTTGGGCTTTCTAGCCCAAAATTTTCAAAAATTAAATACCAAAAATATGCACACAAAATTTTCATTTTTCACTCCACTTTGACTCTTTGGCCTTCAAGCCTTCAAACCAAATTTTTATTCAAATTTTCCTTTGAGCTCCACAATAAACCATGAAAGACTTACCCAAATACACTTGGCAACAACCATATACTTATACAACATACATAAAAATTACAATACATGCTTAGGCTTCAACAAGCCATAAACAAAGAACACAAAAATACATCACAAAGCTTCCAATCTCAAGCTTGCAACTTTCCCAACCTCTTGCCATAAGAATAACCTACAAGGTGATGATGAAAACCTCATGAGTTACAAAGCTCAATAAGGGTGCAACGCATGTAAATATGAATATAACCGTGATTATGTATGTCAAATGCATGCAAATGAGGTTAGGTCCATTCATCCTCACAACCCACCAAGGTTTGAGGCATCAACCTACCCTTCCCACCACACTAGTCCTCCATATGGCCATAGGTCCACTAGATCTCACATCATGCAAATGTTAACCACTACATGCAAATGTTACATAAAAATTTATAAAACTTCTCCCAATCTCTTGCAAGGCCACCTCCACATGGGGCCATCCCTTACCTTTTCCATTCTTTGAAGTTTCAAGAACTTCCTTGCTTCATTAACTCTTCTTCTTAAGAGATCCTTGAAACAAAATTTAAAGAAACTAAGCCACCATTAAAAGAAACAAAAGGATTCACACAACAAGAAAATAAAGACTTTCCCTTACCTTTCTCTTCTTCCCTTTTATTTTCTTTCTTTCTTTCTTCACATTGGAAAGCTTCTCCCAATCTTTTCCTTTTTTCCCTTCATCTTCCATTCTTTCTCAAATTGGAAGACAACTAACCCTTATATATCTAATAACTTCAAAACCCACTCGTAGCCATTGGATCATCTTGTGAGAATAAATCCTCACCTTCCAATTAAACACAATCCATGGCATTAGGTCTTGCTTAATATCCACCCTTGGATCTCATTCACTTTCCAAGACAAGATCCTAACCACACAAGAAAGCACAATCCATGTGCTCTTGAGAGCTTTAATCCCAACCATTCATTTCTTTAAATTACATTCCTCTCTCTTGGAAAAAGCACAATCCATGCCCACTTCCAAGACTTAATGGTGGCCCTTGGATCAATTCTTCTTTCAAGAATAAATCTCATCCATTAGATTTATCAATTTCTCACCATTTAATAAATTGAGACAATTTTCACACATCAAGAATGAAAGTCATAATTCCTTTATTTTCCATTTAAATAAATCCCCTATTTTCAAAGCATTAATGAGAGACAATTTATCATTTTCATTTGGAATTTCTTTATTCCAACACCACCATTACATGAATGACTAATTTCCATTAACATTTAGATTTACTTAATCCCACCATTTTACTTGAACAAGACTTTGCCAAGTGTCATCTCTAGACATAATCTTGTCTTCCAAGTATTAATCCAAGCTATCCAATTTTTCACCACTTTTATTCACCAATTTAGGGAAAAAATAATTTCTTCTCACATAATAATAAATTAGAATTACTTTCCCTCTTCAATAATTAAATTCCCTCATGGAATTTATACTCCAAATTACCAAAATACCCCTAGAAATTAACAATTCCATTCAATTACACAAATAAGATTAATTCCCAACAAATTCTCATTCCAACTAGGGAATAATTTCCAACTTTCACAATTAGCCTTTTGTTGGGTCTTGCTACCCAATTTATCAAAATGCCTCTCCCCAAGGGCACCATTATTCCCATAGATCCACTTATCACAAGGGCATTTTTTGGAAGTTTCAAACAACATTCCTTATTTTCTAACACCAATAACACCGGGTGTTACACTTCCCATTTCAAACCCCAATTTCTCTTTAATTGATTGTCAACTCAATCATCATCCTCACTTCCTTTTTACATTAACTCCTCAAACATACTATATGCATAATCCCCCATTTATAAGAGCATCAATCAATTAATTATATAATGAATTAAATCTTAGACTCTAAAATTATACTTATCTCCCGAAGATTCCAGAAGCTTCTGACCACCTCTCTATTCACAATCACAATAATATAAGTTTTTCGTCATTAGGCTCCTTAATCCACAGACCTCAAATAATTAAATCATTTCAAACTTAGAAATCAATAGCTATTATTGTTCCCAAAATACCGAGATGTTACAAATAGTGTCAGAAGACGAAAAGACTTGCCTTGGACACACGCGATGAAAAAGACCTTTAAGATGTCTGGGGGTCAGTAGATGAACAAGACTCACCTCAGACACATGTGAAAAAAGCTTACTGTTAAGATGTTCGGGGGTCAATAGCATCGGTAGACTTGCCTTAAATGCACACGACCAAAAAGACCATAAAGATGTCTATGGGTCAGTAGATGAACAATACTCGCCTCAAACACACGAGATAAAAGCATATCATTAAGATGTTTGGGGGTTAATAGTGTTAGTAGAAGAAAAGACTCTCCTCGGATAAATGCGATGAAAAAGATTGTTAAGATGTTTAGGGGCCAATAGCACTGGTAGGCAAAAAGACTGGACTGAGACACATGCGGCAAAAATATATTGTTAAGATGTCTGAGGGTCAATAAACAAGAAGACTCGCTTCGAACACACGTTGTCAAAGTCATTAGTAGAAAACACCACAAAATTTGTTCATGCAACAATCTCTTGAAGGAACACAAAAGTTAGACTAGGGAGTGGCAAAACAACCTTCCCCAATAGTTATGTGCAATTCAAGACATGATATGAAGAAACTGAGGGGCACCCAACAAGTTCTTCGGCCAAACCAGTTCAGCCAAAGAATTGGGGAGTAATAGGCATTAAAACCAAATAAGTCATACAGTTCAAAAGGCATACAATTTAGAAAGCAATAAAGCTAAGAATTTTCGCAAACAAGTCATGGCCAACCGAAACAAGTCAATGTAGAAAAAAGATATCGTCTTAGTACATATCCAAGTATAAGCAATCAACGAAAAAATAAAAGACATCTGCAAGCTAGAGAGCTGTCAAATGACTACAGGCTAGGAGCGGACAAACGACGTGGCTGGTGGCACCAGTGAGGGCCGTGGCCAGTGTCGACGACACGGCCTCGACTGGCGACGCAAGGCGACAGTGGTTGCGACTAGTGATGTGAGGTAGCAGCGGCTGCAACTGGTGTTGAGTTTATGTTTTTAAATGTTTTAATGATGAATGCATTCATGTCGAAACTTTAATGTCCTCCTATGTTATGTTCTCATAGGTGTATTAATATGATTTACATTAGAATATTGTTTAAGAATATATGTTAAGCTTATCTTGATAAGATATATAGAGGTTTCCTTAGTCAAGGAACCTTGATAGGATTATCCTTTAGCATGATCGTATATCTGCCTTATTAATTTAGCTATATGATTATTAGTATATCTTTAATATATTTCTATTTGGAGTTATCCTAAAGATATTACATGAGTATTTTGTTAAGCTCATGATATTTTATATGCTAGGTGTTATATGTGGCGGCATTACTCAAGCTTTAGAGTAATGTATTATGTCTAATGTTTATGTGATAAACATCAAGTCAACATCATATCCTTTGTATAAAAGATCATATACTCAATTAAAGGTACTTGAGCTATGATTTATATTGTCTTATCCTTCATAGTAAGATTGTGCTTAATATGTGATTAATCTTGTTCTTATTTTTCAATATAGTTGATATATTAATAGGTTGTTCTAGGGTTTCAAGGGATATCTTATGTATCCATATTGCATGAGTGTCATGTGGACCTCATGGTGTTTAGAGTAAGTTTAAGATTGGAAAATATCTTAAGTACTCAAATTATGTGGTAGCTTCTCTTAAATCTAATAGTAGTTGTTAGATCGAGAGGTGCTATGGCACACACCAAGAGGGGGGGTGAATTGGCTATTTTAAAAATCTTGATAGGACTTGAAATCTTTTTGACCCAATTGAGGTTTTAGGATTTAAAACGTGAAGTATATAAAATGAAAGATGTAAGTTTACAAAGAAAAATATGTGAACCAAGTGAGGAAAAATGAAATGCTTGGAAAGATAAATAAATCAAAAAGCACAAGCACAAGAAACACAAGGATTTATAGTGGTTCGGCTTAACCCAAGCCTAATCCACTACCTTAGCTCCTCACTAAGGATTTTGCAAACAATCCACTAAAACCCCCTACTTAAACCAAGTAGGTCCTCTAGTCCAAGACTAGGAATTACAACATCTTGCTTATACAAGCAAGCCCTCTACCACCTAGCTAGGAATTACAACCCCTTGCTTTAACGAGCAAGTCCTCTAGCACAAAGCTAGGAAAATAAAAGTGATACAAATGTAAACGAGATGCTAAGAGTTGGCAATCTTAGTTACAAGTTCTCTCACAAAGAAAATAAGGCTTGAATGAATTAATACAAGTTAAAATCAAAGCCTTGAAGAGAGAAAAAAATGAAGCCCAATCACTGTAAATACAAACGAGAGTAACAATAAGCTCAAATTATTTCATTCCCGTCCATTAGCCTTCTCTTGATCTCCTTGATATGTATATATAAGCATCCCAAGAGTCTTGCACAAAACTAGCTATTATTGAGCCATTGGAGAATGAGAAACTAGCCGTTGGAGATTGAAAAATTAGCCGTTGTAAGTTTCTGTGAAACACATAGTCGACAGATCAAATGGGTTAGTCGACTATTTCTTCAAATAAAACTAGGCATAACCGACAGATAAGAAAGCATAGTCGACTATTTTTCAACCAAAACTTCTCATAGTCGACAGATCCTTTTACATAGTCGACAGATCAAAAATACAAGAAAAATTTTGAAATTCATAAGCAAACATAGTCGATAGATGAAATAGCATAGTCGACTATCCTTACACAATAGTCGACATAATGAAATATAGTCGATAGAGGCCATATATAGTCGACAGATTAAACAAGCATAATCGACAGCACTAAACAACATAGTCGACTATCTTCTTGGAAAATCTGGAAACTTAACAGATAATATGTAGAAACACACTTGATTAATACAAAACATCACCACATATTCTTTAGTTTAAGTAAATGTCCTCATTTTGTTTAATTTATATTTTACCTTCCATTTACTTTAATACATAAATGTAAATAAGAAAGTACCCCCCATTTGGATTCAATAAAAATATCTAAAAAATCAAAATCCATAAAAATAAAAAAGTAGAATTTGGGTTTTAGTAGGAACTTAGGATTTTGCGATTTTACCACCTCTAAGATATACACTTTCTATTTCTTGAAAATTTCGTTAAAAATCATTTTATCACTAATGAATGTGTTAACTATTGAATTATCGGGAGTTAGTTTTCTAAAACTAAAATATTTTCATATATGTCTCCTTATAAGGTGCTCTAACCTTCCAGACTTAGAAAAATATGACTTTGAATTCTCGATACTTGAAATTCATTTGGTTTTCATTCTCACAAAATAATACTTGATATTGAAATTGATTTATGTTGAAAACCACAACCTTGATTCATAACTTAGGGATTAAATAAAATATTATTTTTCATCATCAAAACTAAGTATATAAAAGTAAAACAATAGTAGTGTGTTTTATTTGATAAATAAAGTATCTAGCATCTATTCTCTTAGATATATGTATTCATGCTTAGGAAAGTGATCCTAAGTTCCAAATCATAGAGCCTAAGTTATCTATTTGATATTTAGTATCAAATTCCTAAGATTCTCAATGTTCAGAAATTTAATGGAAGAACACTTGAAGAACTTATAATATTAAATGCATGTTGCTTGATAAGCAACTCATTCAAGTATTTTTAGGATTGATATATGTTTTCCAAGCAATGCTTCCTACGTGTTGCTCATATTTAAGTTCAATGTATTTGAGTAATGGAATTCTAAAGTTTCCATCTTTCTCGAATTACTCAAAATATGCATTAGTTGTATATATGTATTGAGCTTATAGAATAAGATTCATATATGCGCAACTAAGTTTATGTGTGCTCTTTCTTTGAGAAGATCATGATGATCAAGCTAGAATATATTTATGTTATATGCCTTATCAAGCTTTTGTGCTTTGTTGAGAAACATATTTTTGTTCAACATATTTACAATGCTTTATATGTTCTATGTATTTCATGTTACTTGACTAATGAATGTTTCATGTGTGGTTCTCAACTTATTATCAAAGCCATGCGCTTTAAGAATATTTCATTATCTAGGCTCCTCTAAGACTTTCCAAGTAACCAAGTGGATGTATTTGAAAAGTTAGTTTTATCCAACTTTCATAAACAACACTTGTGTTTGTTTGAGCTATGAGAAAAATGTGTTCTATATTTTAAGCTAAATGTTTATAATATTTAGATGTTGATGAGAAACTTATGCTTCACATATTAATGATTTATGTTTCTCATTTAGTTGTTGTTAAGGAGAAAATTGTTTTGATGTTATTCAAAACAATATATATTGTTTGATTGACAATCAAGTAAGGGAGTGAGCTTAATTGAGTATATTTGAATGTCACTTGAGTGAATGCTCTTGGTAATCAAGTGTTTATTGCAAGGTTCTGGCTATTTCAGAAGCAATCGAGTGATTATAATCATAGTCAAGTGTTTCACCTTTGTAATCAACTAAGAGTTATGCATAATTGAGTATAATCTTGTATTAGTCGAGTATATCTCTTTCCTAGTCAAGTATGATTGCTTAATCAGAGTTTAATCGAATATTTTTGGGAGCAATCAAGTATATATTGATGGATAATCGACTATTAGTGAGTGATAGTCAAGTATGTTATGAAAGCTCTTTGTATTTCAAATTAAATTGAGTAACTGATGAGCTTACTTGAGTATTTGATGAGATCAATCGAGTATCTAAAGTATAATAGAGTGCTGACAAAATATACTCGAGTATGAAGCTTATATAATCGAGCATAGAATTTCATTAGTCGAGTGAGAGCCTGAGTTATTCGAGTGAATGGCTACTGAACTCAAATTTTATAGCTATTAAACTAGTCGTTAGACTAGCCCTTGGATGTGCTTTAAAGGCACAGATTGGACCGTTTAGGCTCTAGAAAGGCTCTAAATATTCCATAAATAATTGAGCATGATTCTTAAATATTCTAATGATTATTTTATGAAAAAAGTAAGATATCCTTGCATATTTCCATCATTTAGACAACAACTATAAAAGGAGATGAGGATGAAGAAAAATGTTGTTGTTCTACTACTTCCTACAACTATCTTGAGCCAAAAGAATACTTCAAGTTCTTATCTTCAATCAGAGAAGGAAAGAAAGAGTGCTTATCATTTTTACAATCCTTTATCTCTATTTTCTATTGTGAGAAGCATATTTTGTATTTTACCTCAATCTTATGAGAGCTTCTCAACTAAGCTTAAATTGTAATCTTCTTATCTCTTATTATGGTTATGACTGATCCCTAAAAGGCAAGAGATTGCGCCTAATCCTTTGAAAAGGCAAGAGGTTACACCTGATCATGTAAAAGGTAGTGGTTTCGGTTGAGTCTTGAAAAATCGACTATATTAGTTACTGTTGAGCCTGTTAAAAATGGAGCTTACAGCTGCACATATGAAAAGCTGAGGTTATAGTTGAGTCTAAAAAAGCTAAGTGAATAAATCTTCGTGAGGAGCCAAGGGAGTGGAGTAGACTTGTTGGTCAAACCACTATAAATCTGTGTGTGTTGCATTTTTTATTTCTTTCTTTTATGTCAACACTTTCATTCATCCTTCAACAAGAGTCATTTTTCAGCATCCTTGATTTCAGCTTTAATACTTTCAACAACTAATTTCTAAAACTGTAAAAGGATCAATCTTTTTGTGTTGAATTTATTTTACACTCGAAACACATCATTTTCTCTCAAGGTTATAGTTAAAGCATCAATTCTTATATTTTAAAAAGCTCAAACATTTTTATTCAAAGAGTGTTTAAAATCAAAAAAATCTTTTAAAACCCAATTCACTCCCCTCTTGGGTGTCCGTCAGTTCTTTCAGCTGGTGACGCAAGGCAGCTACAGTTGGCAACGTGAGGCAAAAATGACTAACGACACAATGCGGCTGCAGCTGGTGACCTAAGGCGATAGCGACTACAGCTAGGGACACGAGGTATAAACAGCTGCAGCTAGTGACGCGAGGCAGTTGTGGCAGCGGATGGTGATGCGAGGTAGCGACAGTCACGAGGGTTCACAGTTGGAGCACAAGAAGCAAAAAGATTGGGAGAAGAAACCCTAGAGAGAGAGAGAGAGAGAGAAATAGCAAGAAGATAAAAAATGAGGCCCCTCTCCTCCTTAATGGGGGACCACACACAAAAAACCTTGGCCTAGTCAAAAATTTTGCCAAAAAAATAAAGAACTCACATAAGAAGAGAAACGTGCAAAAGAATCAATAAAAAATGATTACTCTTCTTCCTAGGAAATCAAGAAAAAAGAGTAGAGAGAAATTGATACGTCATAATAAAAAAAATAAAGGGAAAAATTAATTAAATCATTTAATCAATCCAAAGGGATGAAAGGAAAAGAAGGCATGCGGTATCCTCGTAGCCCAACCGACCCCAAAGGACTGGAGTCGAAGGCACGGCCTACGGTCATGCGACTATGGCTCATTGTCGTGCCACAACCCACGGCTGTGTCATGGCTCATGGTTGCAAAGCCACGTCCCACAGTTGGGCTCACAGCCCATGGCCTCAGGCCAGCGGTCCCACTGTCCAATAAGGTGTACATGAAATCCTGTGCACCGTCAAAGTATTTTCCCAAATGCAAGAGGGTCCCACACAACACGTAAATCAGCTAAGTTTGATAATTAAAAATCCTTTCAAGAAAAGTGTGTGAAACATCCTAAATTTTTTAGCGTGTTATAACTTAGGATTTCAGGAATTTTTTTTTTTTTTTTCACAACACATCCACCGATGTACAACATACAATTCCTAAAAATCCCAATATCACATTCTCAGCCTATCAAACCCAACGATCAAATAGTTAAGACAAGTGTTATGATTACAAATGCAGAAGCTAGATTGAACCTGATATGGTACATAACCATAATGCTTTATTTATCATATGAGAAATCGTTTAAGATGCCTACAAAATAAATTACATGGATACCATCTCTCGAAAGCAATAATCGTATGTCCCAAACATAACCAAAAACATACTAAGGTTCGTATCAGTTTCGTACATAATTTAAGACATGCTAAACATGCTACACACGACAAAATAAGCTTATTCTTCAACTATCTCCTTTCCCTTAGAGCCGCTTGTCGAACTTGGAACGTTTGAATATTCCAGGGACACAATCCAATTAGAAGATGAATCTTTTAGTGAGAACTCCAAAATAGTTTATATAAATGCATAAACAAGTATAAAATGTATGAGGAAACAACGAGGACTACTCCGAAGTGCCTTGTGAACATGTCAGCCTCCTCTAACAAGAGCTTTCTCTACGGCACACGCAGGCACATCTCGGGAGGTCCCTAACCATGTCACCTCAACCCAACCTCATAGAACTCATGCAATCACCACATTTGTTATCCCTTAGACTCATAGTCTTCCCCACGAGATCTTTCTCGATGGCACACGTATATCGCCTCTCGGGGGATATCTAGACTTTTACCCTCGGGCAACAATAGATAGGTATAACAGTATGGCCACACGAATTTTATAAATGCAACAGTTAAAAGCCAACAGCATATATTTCCAAGAAAACACATTTCATATATGCAACATGATTTCATACAAGAGAACAATAAGAGTTTGCGTACAAAAACTTCATAAAATACGTTTCATGCAATAAAAGTCTATAGGATTTGGAGTTCACAAGCCTCACCTTGAACTTAATTCGGAATTTCTTGAAATTCATGCTCGACCTCGATTCTCATGTCAGGCGTACTATTGCTCAACCTCAAGCTTCAATGATCCCTAGCCATCACATTTATTCAAAGGAATATTAATATTTATTTTTTTCATAATTTTTCTCTATTTTCTTTCTACTTTCTCCTCGAAAATTTCAAAATAAATATCTCTTCAAAGTTTTTCACAAGTTTTTCTCTACCATAAATCATAAAATATTTTTCTCAAAATATATATAAAAAAAAAATAGGAAATTACCTTGCCCTACGCGCCTGCACTTATTGGACCGCGCATGTAATGCAAGCACTAGTTGTCTTCAAGCTTTTTTCGATCGTCGGCGATGCTTCGATGACCAAAATTCTTGCACCACCTTGAAGCCCTCTTCTAGTAGATACAATGGGTATGCTTCTTGGCCCGAAATCACCACCAGATGTGCCTCGAAATGGCCAAAAACAGTCCAGCTCTAATGTCTCTTCAATTTTTTGTCCACCCTTCGAACACCACTCAAACCATCACGAAAACACTCCAAATTCTCCAGAAATGATGCCCAAGACCTCTAGAGAAAAAGCCCTTTATCAAATCTCTCAAAAACTCACCAAAACTCAAGCAATGGAATGCTCTAAAATCGGTTAAAACCCTCACTTATTTATAGGCAAAATCTGGCCTCTCTTCGGCCAATCAACAGCCATTACGTAGCCCAGACGCTTCCTAGGACGATGGTGGCCATGCCTTAACGAGATGTTATCGTCCCATCGTCGAATTTTGGCCCATGTGCGGCAGCCAGATCGATCATGCCTTGTTGTAGCATTTTTAAAAATTGCATTTTGGCCCCCAGCTTCTTTCTTTTGCATTTTGGCCCTCTTCCTCAAGTTATTAGACTTTGATATTTTACCACATGAACCCCTAAGTTCCATGCTTCTCAATTGGCCCAATAAATTTGAAAAAATATCATTTTCATCCTTTTTTCAACTAGAATTGAAAATTACACTTAGGCCCCATATATATGTTTCAACCGTAAAACCTTTTATTCCATCCCGAAACCACTTAAGGGTTGTTTTAATCACAAAATTAGAGCCTCTACTGGGTTTTGTGGGTTTCTCGAAATCCCTTTACCATCATTCGGTCTTTTAGGCTATAACTTAGCTATACCGAAAACTGTCCCGGATTTGATTTCTTTCAATGTCATAAATCTTGGCTCGAGACGCTCGTCGATGTCATACCCTTATCTTTAGAAATATAAGTTCTAAGGCACTCCCTGTTATCGATTCAGCAATTTATTTTAACATCAAATCAATTTTTTGGTATTTTAAACTCATCTAAATTACGTGGTAATCTCACAAAAACATAAGGTATTATAGTGTAGTGCCATGCCTCTTTGAGAGAGTTCTCTCAAAGAGTAACCTCTTGGGGAAAGAGGTATCTTGAAAAGGAACCTCTCGGATTCTCTCGAAGAGCCTCTCTCTGAGAGGCCAAAAAGATATCGTACACATGTCCCAATCAACTGTTGTGTGGACTTCTATAAAAGGAAAGACACAACACAATTAGCGAGATCAAAACATCTGGTAACCTATCTCGATTCTCTCAAATTTTCCTTTTCGAAGTCCTTACGTTTCTTCTCGCGGCTTTTCCTTTCCCTGCATACTGACTTGACCATCGAAGGGTCTTCGCAGGAAATCTTTCCCGCAAGCCTTTTAACCCTTATTTCGTGTTGTAACTCTTCCATAAGTTGAGATCAGGTCAACCGTGTCCTTCCGAGAGAACCCGTGTTCTCTCCAAGACCCCCGAAGCACCTTCCCAAAAGAGGTATCTTTCCTTTCTGAAAGCCAACCTATTCCTCTCCAAAAGGTGTATCAGACCCCCTCCAAGAATCGTATATAGAACCGGGCACCTGGCCATCTAATCTCTCCAAGAGGCCCAACTCTTCTCTCCACGAGGAGCCCTTTCTCCTAAAGACCAGCTAGACTAGTTTCTCTCTACCAGGTGCCTTCTCTCCGAGACACTAGTTCTCTCCATGAGGTATCTTTTCTTCGGGAGATCAACTCTCTCCATGAGGTGTCTTCTCTCTGGGAAAGCTCTTTCAACGACTATGCCTTCGGGCATCGATATCTCATTCGACTTCTAACAACGATTTCCCTCACTCTAAACAAGTTTCAATTGTTGTATTTTGACAACAAAAAAAGAATAGACAATTATTCACAAGAAATTTCATCCTCGAAAAAGGGCAAGATAAACATCATCTATAAAAGATAAATGTTATCCATAGCAATCCTAGTTCTAGCCAGACTAGAAATAATTAAGATAAACATTATCTTCAATAAACCTAATCCTGGGACACTTTGGATGACTCTATATTCCTCTATAAATAGACAAGCATTCATTCCAAAAGAGATGCGTCTCTAATACTGATTTCAATACTGCTTTCATTATCTTTAATTAAGAATCAGAATATTTGTGTCATCTGATTGTTTTCTTTCTTACAAATACAAACAGCTTGATGATGACATTTCTAGTCAAATAAATTCATTATTGTATCTACGCAACAACAAATCTCATTTGAAGTAAGGAAGTGAGCTAAATCGATTTCAGTCAAGTATGCTTATCAAACAATCGAGTAAAATCCTATTGTATTTAAGTAAATCATTTCTACATAGAAGATAATCAATTACAAGTTAAATTGTATTTGAGTAAGTATGAAATTATACTCGACTAAATATATTTTTTGTAATCGAGTATTTATGACAAGTCTCTAGAGTAGTAAGGGTAATCGAATACTCTAAGTTGTAATTGCATTAATGTCTAAATATACTCAAGTAAATTCAAATTGTAATTGAGTATTTATTCTCCAGTAAATTGCTAAAGTCTTTGAACCTTTGGTGTAATCGATTGTTCAAATTTGTAATTGAGTAAATGTTAAAGCATAATTGACTAAATTCATCGATGCAATCGAGTAATCATTACAAATCTTTTGTCTTAGAATTGTAATCGAATACAAATATTTTGTCCAAAAATAGTCAATTACAAACTATATGCACTTGAGTATTTGTAAAAATTAATCAAGTAAACTGCAAATTATACTCGAGTAAATTCTTGTTGTTTTTTAATTTATAACCATTATAGAGCATTTAATGTGCACAATTCTACTTTTCAGTTCATGATTGATTCATTAAATATTGATTGATCATTTTTAGACAATTTACACATTAAATATCTATTTATAACTTCTTTGTGAGCTTGTCTAGAGAGAAAATATGGCAATTACAAAGAAGATATTTTTTATTCAAGAAAATCCAATTGAACATCTAAGATGTGAACACCATATAAAGAGCTGGAGTTTGAAGAAGAAAAAGGGATACAAGAATCGAATAAGAATAGAGATAGAGCCGAGAAACAGAAAACTATTTGCACTCTCAAAAAGCTTACTTCAAGTGCGCTTCATGCAAACACATCCTTAGAAAAAAAAAAATAGAGAGATTGATCTTAACTTTTTTCTATCATTTTCATCTCTTTGTAATGCAAGAGAAGTGATTGTATTCAATTATCTCACTCTCAAAACTTCTCTTGTATATCTTTTATCCACATTCAATTGTGAGATTGTAAAGGTTACGTCTAATCCTTGAAAAAAGCAATGGTTGTAGCTGAAGTTCTTTAAAATCCATCTGTTTGTAAGAAGATTTGTAGACGATCCTCTTGTAAAAACTACCCAAGTAAGTTGGTTGACTAAATCCTTGAAAAGGAACCAAGATAGTGAAGTAGACAGCTAGTCAAACCACTTTAAAATCTTTGTGTGTTGTATTCTTTAAATTTCCCTTTACTTTTTACTTTAGTTTATTTGAGAAATTTTTTAAGGGTGAAGCTTAATTCACCTCGCCCCCAGCTTAAGCTAACTATGTTTTTCAAAGTATTTGAGCGTAAGAAGAAAATATGAGTAGAAGAGTGGGCATACCTGAATGGATGAGGACCCCCCCTCCCCCTATTTATAGTGATAGAGAAGGCTAACAAAGGACGTGTGACCTGCTATTCTCAACAAGTATCTCGAAGGTAATTTTGACTTGGTCTTGTGGGGTTTGCAACTTCTCGAGAAGGTCTCTCGCATGGCCTAGAAACAAGCTCATGAGGCTAGGTGACCCACGAGAGCCTTCAAGGTGTCTTTGGAAAAGGTGAGTGACTTGTGAATCCCCTTGAAGGGTCCCTCAACGTCACCACAAGAGAGGCTCTCAAGAGAAGTCACTCAAGCGACTCATTACACAGCACAGTGTGCGAGTGAAGGGCGCAAATGTGGGCACGCGAGCATGGAACCCCCATTCGAGGGTGCCTAAGGTGCATAAGCATGGGCGCACGAGCCCCACCCCCAACTAAACCCCATTCAGGGGTGTCTGGGCATAGCCCTGCATGTAGGGGCCCGCACCCACTCCCAAGTAACCCTCACTCGAGATTGCGACGGTGCCATGAGGTGGCCACCCCCAAGTAACCCCCACTCGAGAAGAGAGGGGAGGAAAGAGCCTAGGGTGGTTCTAGGGCAGCCACATACTGTGGCCCTACACGTAGTCTCTCCCTCCCCACCTTGCAATTGCCACCCCCAAGTGACCCCTACTCAGGGATGGCCCTCGGGTGACCATTCTTTCCCTTGAGCCCTTGGCCAATTTTTTTGACTATTTTGGCCCAATTCAGCTTTATCCATATTGTAGACTTATTTTGTCAAGCGTAAAAGTCTCTAAAGGCTCTAAAGCCCAGGGCCTCTTGTGACTGTGAAGGTGAAAGTAATTAAGGAAAGTTAGTTAGACTCTTATAATTATATGTCTATATGTGCCTAAAATACCTAAATAAGAAATTATTTTGCACAAAGTTCCCCACCCCCACACCATCTTTCCAGCAAAACACCCGAGAGAGAGATGTATGATGGTTTTTTTTTCTTTTTTTTTCTTTTTTTGATAAATGAATTTAGCATAGCAGTATTTCGTCCGCAATTATTTTTAGTTACCCCCACAACATTTAAAGCAATCATCGTCCAACACATTTTTCGTCCAACACATTTTTCATTTCTCCAAGCATCAATCACTGAGAAAAAAAGAAGAAGAAGAAGATTTCTTGACAATCCGACTGCAACCTTTTCCTTGTGCAAAGGAAAATTTGTTCAAATCGCAATTCTCACTAACCATCACCAGCCTGCTGCTATACCTCCCTCTGGGTCATTGCAAATTTCTCGGCAGCCTGGCCTTGGGTGCAATGCCAAATTCAATCTTCAATATCCGGCACATGGCCATCATTGTGCTGGTGCTCACCATCGTCTCCTCCTACTCCATAATCAATCCACGGTAGCATTGACTCGAACAACACAACTAATGGATTACGATTCCTAACATCGCGGGGGGGAGCCTGCACGCCTTGAGCCGGGTTGGCAGCTTGGCGACCATTCAGTTGTACCTCTCTCATTCTTGGGTCAACCAGAAAATTTTGCAGGTTATCAGGGGGCATTGTCGACACTGAATCCGAGAAATCCGATACCAATAAATGGGGATACCTGGAAAACAAGAAATTTTCTTTTAGTTTAGAAACGCTGTTCTAGATGCACAACTAACCTACCAGCACAAGAATACTACTCGCCCCTTCTAGATGCACAACTAACCTACCAGCACAAGAATACTACTAGAACAAGTAAAAAGATCAAGAAGAAGAAAGCTGTAGGCAGGACAACCCCTGTGAATGTAAAGAAAATACTCACTCATTTTTCTCCAATGAAAATGCTTCTTTCCTCACACAAGCCCAGTCCTGAATGTCTATTCTATTATTCTCCAGTGTTTCAATCACCAGCATTGCAGAGTTCCTAAGCAATTTTTGCAGGTCAGGAAGCCTCCAAATGATATAACTCCTTTCAATATATATATTAATCAGATGGTCCAAGGATGGGCTCCCCGTTTGATCTGATCTGAAAAAACTGTTCTTGAGTATGTTTGTCCATGCCTGATCTTTCAAAGGTACTTTCGTAACTAATTTTTTCAGAACTGATGGGTGAAGCATCAAAGCTTGCTTTAGAAGATCAGTCGAAGAAGCTTTTCTAGACTCGGTTGTGGAAGATTTTGAAATTGCTGGATCCTCGAGATAAAATCGGCAAACGGCAAGAGAATATGAAAAATTTGGAAATAACCATAAGGAACTGTCAGAGCCATATTCCTCAGAGAACCGTTCCAACCACTCATATTCTTCAGCCCTCAGAGAGAAATAGTCAACGCTAAACATGGCACCCTTTGGATCATCTGAATCTAGTGAAAGTAACAACTTACAAATTTCAAGAGCAGAGCGATGGCATCCACGCCTGTCCATGTTTTTCATGTGAGCAAAAAGGGTAGAGAATAAAGGTCTGTTATTTTCATGACTATATTTCAACTGGCAGTTCCCCTGCAAGGGGTTGAACATTGGATGCCAGGCGCATTCTAAGCCATATAAACACTTTGCAATAGCATCTGCTGACATTTGACGTTCACCCATGAACTCAAAATATTCTGCCATAGTAATCAATGAATCTGAATGATAGGGATGATGCAGCAGAATACTAGCTATGCCATTAAGATCGTGTATTGCTTTAGCTGCTTCATATGCTCTCTGAACTTCACCATAGGAAGATGAGTGTACATACCTACACAATCACAAAAACTGATTTAAGGTTCAGTTAAAAATACAAAACACAGCCTACTTGTGCATTCAATGAAAAATTATATCTTATCAATGTCTACTTAGCAAACCAAAAAAGAAAACATGAAAAGAAAGAAGGAAAAAAAACAGCCCCAGTTCTTTGGAAAATTACTCCACAAATAAATGGAAATTTAGAGAACTTGTTCAAACACAAAAATTCTCTAAACAAAAAATGGAGATTTGGAAAACCCGGTTCTCCAAGATTTGGACTGAACTTGAAAAATTCCTAAAATGAGCTCTCCAAATTTTCCTCACTGGTTTGAAGATTTGGAAAATGCTGTTTTCCAAAACATGTACCACTCTAACACAAGTTACACAAAAGGAAAACTTCCCACTCTCTCTTTTGAAGATATGTTCAAATTTCCTTTTTTTTTCTTTTTTGGTAGTTCTAACATTTGAATACTTTTTTTTTTTTTGGGGGGGGGGGGGGTAGTTCTAACATTTGAATACAATTTCCAAATCTTCTACACAAAATGAAAACTAGAGATTACTGGGGAAACATTTTCCATGAATGAAAAAAACTGAGCTGTTTCACGTTTGATAAGTATACAAACTGGCACATTTCCATATATAAAAAAGTCTCTTAAAACATTTACATCTAAACAAAGCAAAGCAGCAAGAAGGTAGAGTATCTCAAATACATCAAATCAATAGAGATCCATCTACAACTAATGCAATTTAGTGAGTCAGTCCACCATTAAGAGTTTCCTATCACCTTTTTTCATTTTTCCCATTGTTTTTCACCACAGTTGAAAATAAATTAATATCAAGTCAACGGTTACATAAAATGGTTAGTGCCCCTGATGAGCATAGTAATTCCTACAACACATGGACTCAGGTAAGGAACCAGGTGCAGTTGTATAAACATGCTTTTGACCATTAACCTTAGGATATTGGGATTTGTACCTGGAAGTTGGATCTGGTATTGGATATGTTGTGAACATTTAAATTTAATGCACGTGATATAATATTCTAACACACACACATTATTGTTCAAAACTGTACTTGAAACGTACAAGAAAATGAGACTTCTCTATCTTACCTGTGTTAAAGCTTCCAAAATTTTCTTTAGTACCAAATATGAGCTTCACTTTCTTAAAGTACCAGGCCGAAGGTGAATGAAGAATATCTTGTGTGGCTCAAATCAAATCAGTTACTTTTAGGCTGGTTGTTCTCAACAATCAGCAAAGAAGTGCTTGCTCAGGTTGTTCATTGTGAGTCATCATCTAAACTATGGTGTGCACTCAAAAATCTATACTCAACAGCAAACAATGGCGAAGTCTTTTAACTCAAGCAACAACTTAGGTTAACTAAGAAAGGTAAAGGTTCTATGTCAGTAAATGAGTATATTTTGAAGATTACTATTAGACATGCTCTTACTGCTACTGGGGAACCTATGTCTGATAAAGACTTACTATGAATTGTTATCAATGGTTTAGACTCAGATTACTGTTGTCTCTCATCAAATATCAAATGGATGAGATAAATCTGGAGAAGGTTCAGTACTTGTTCCTTATGCATGATAGTCAATTCTATTGATGGAAATATCTCTGTAAACGTTGCCTCTAATTGGTCATGAAATGTGGATAATAATAGACGTTTCCATCGATTTGATAGAAACTTTCAGCATCCAAAATTTATTGGTTCTGGTATGCCTGTTGTTCAAACAGATCAGAAAGCTTATTTGGCAGCTACTAGTGGTTCTACTGAAGTGTCTTTTAGCTGAGGCAAGTCCAGTTCAATATTCACATTTTTCTAGTACACCTGAAGCCTATTTTGCCTCTCCTGACACCCTGAATGAGTGATCTTGGTCTCTTGATTCTGGTGCAACAAATCATATTGCCTCTAATCTCAACAATCTAAATCTTCATTCTCAGTATCAAGGTACTAAGAAAGTTACAGTTCGCAACGGTAAGAAACTGAATGTTACACATGTAGGTTTTAGTCATTTACATACACAAACTAAACCAGTTTCTACTCTTTCTTTACCTAATGTCTTACATGTTCCAGCAATGACCAAGAATCTAATCAGTGTTTCTAAACTTACAAAAGGCAATAATGTTATTGTTGAGTTTCATGCTGATTCTTGTTTGATTAAGGACAAGGACACGTGAACTGTGCTACTCCAAGGTCAACTTAGAGATGGATTTTATCAATTTGCACCTGCCTCTTCTAGAAGTTCATCTCTACTTTCAAGTCCTGCTCCAATTTCTTTTTTCCAGTTCAGCCTCAGTTTCTACTAATGAAGACTCCTTTGTTTTCACCATTTTATTCAGGCTTTAAGACTTTTTCTACACAATTGAATCCTAGCTTAAAACAATGTAATGCCAGTTCTTTCACTGCAAGTACAGTTTGAAATAAAACTGTGTGATTTCTGGCATACAAAGCTAGGTCATCCTCATTTTTCTGAACTACTGATAATTTTGAATAAAATGAATGTTTCCTGTTCACATTCATCTCTTTCTTTTTGTGAATCCTATTAAGTTTGGCAAATGCATCAATTACCTTCTAATGATTGTGAAATTAAAGCCAAACAGCCCCTTGAACTTGTCTATTCTGATCTTTGGGGACCAGCTTCTCATCTTTCTACTAAAGGATATAGGTCTTATATTATTTTTGTTAATGCTTATACCAGGTATACCTGGCTTATACCCTTTGAAATTAAAATCTGAAGCTCTTGCCACCCTTATTAGATTCCATAAGTTTGCGTACAGTATAATACCAAACTCATATCTTTAAATCTGATAATGGTTGTGAATTTAAGTGTTTCTTCCTAATTTTCATCAGCATGGTATTCAACCTAGACTTGCTTGTCCTCATACACATCAACAGAATGGTGTTGCATAAAGAAAACATTGACACATAGCTGAGATGGGTTTAACTCTACTTGCTTATGCTTGTATGCCCTTAAAATTTGGGGTAGAAGCATTTCAAGCTGCAGTTTTTCTTATCAATCTATTACCTTCTTCAGCTCCAAAGATTTCTTCTCCTTTTGAGATGCTTTATCATAAATCACCAAATTATTCATCACTTCAGCCTTTTGGTTACACCTGTTTTCCTTACCTTGACCCTATAATCATCATAGTTAGATTTTCGTTCTTCTTGAGTGTGTTTTCATAGGGTATGGTCAGACACATGCTGGGTATAAGTGTTTGCACCCTTCAGGCAAAATCTACATTTCCAGATATATTCACTTCAATGTATCTGAATTCCTTATAAAGTCTTAATTTTATCTTCACCAGTCTCAGCTCCTTCCTGTTTTGTTTCCAGTTTACCCATTTCCTACAATCTTTTTCATCTCCTTATTTCTCCGTAGCAGTCTCCTAATACTTCACCTTCTCATCAAGATACCTTTACCCTTTCACGGCAGCCATAGAGGTTACTTCCTTCTTCATCTCAGCCTACATTACAATCTAGACTTTGTCCTAAGCCCAAGTCTGTTCATCCTATGATCACTGGATCAAAGAGCAAACGACTTTTATCTACCAAACCCACATCCTTCTCACCAATTCCTTAGTGAATGAACTAGAACCTCATTCAGTTAAGGCTGCTTTATTAGACCCTAGATGGCTTAAGGCTATCAAGAAGAATTTGCAGCCATACAGCATAATGACACCTGGGAGATTGTTCCACATTCTTCTGACATGAATCTGATTGGTTTAAATGGGTATTTAGGATCAAATATAACCCAGATGGTACTGCTTTTAAGTACAAGGCTTGATTGGTTGCTAAGGGTTCTCATCAAACTCCTGGTGTAGATTTTTTCTGAAACATTTAGTGTTAGTGCCCTAATACTAGATTTAGATGACATCTAGCGGTATCAATTAGGGACTTATGATATAAATCTTGCAAATATAATAAAATATGTTTTCATATTTTAAAATCATATCTTCATTCATACCTCTCCAATTATCGTATATGAATGAGCCTTTAGATTTCCTATCGATTGTCTTATTCTTAAGTGTTAAGAATATATAACAAAGACTATCAATCACGGACTGACACATGGCTTACTACATTTGATTAGTATGAGATACTAATGATAAAGGATGGTGAGACATGTGGGTAGATGTTAGTGGAACATCTACTGAATGTGACGAACATGACAAATCACATGGTTGAGAGGATATTTGATCTGTCATAGGCATTCGATTGTGTTACTGGTCCTTAGACCAGAGGCAACACAGTTGTCTTGTATGTTGGTGGCTGAGACTTACCTTTGTTAAAAACCGTCCAGTTACCGAATAAAGAAATGCACTGTATGGTCTGTGTGCAGTAGCGTATGGAGGCAAGTGATTGCTAATAGGATTCGTCGCGAGGCGAATATCCTATGCGATCAGTGGTGGTTGTGGTTGTATGAATCTCTGTCTAGAGTACACTTGATTGGAAAATGTTTCCAATGTCAGAAGAAGTTCCGATGTGTCATCTCGACTGCACCACACTAGATCTTGGCATAGCTATCGAGTTAGTAAGTTTGATCACTCTATGACTTTCACTCGATCGGGATGTTAATCGATGGAGGGATTATAGTACATGGGAATCGGAAACTCAAATGGGTTCTCATTGAAGTTTGACTTCATTACTGGTAGGATTGCCCTGACATAATGCTAGTTGTCACTCGGGGTACTTTGAGGAGATAGAGAGATCCTCATTGTAGACCAAAGTTGTTTGTCGATGTCAAAGTGTTTGACGCGTCCTGATTGCTACTTAGTAGTGAACCTAGAAGGTCACACGCATATCCAAATGTGGTTGACTAAGCAATTTTGAAGTTATGATTAATGATCGTCATTAATGATTAATGATGACACCGTTAAGAGTTAACGAATCAAGTTCGGAATTAATTGGAATAACTGTCAAGAGTTGACAGGCATGTCGTTAAAAGTTAACGGATCGGGTTTGGAATTAATTGGAGTAACTGTCAAAGAGTTGACGGGCATGTCGTTAAGAGTTAACGGGAGTCTCAGTTTCATCATGAGATGGTGAAAGTGTCATTAAGAGTTAATGGTGGGGCCTAGATGCAATTTGGAGAAACTTAAGGTAAAGAGAAGAAATTGTTGACAGCCCTTTATGAATTGTCGACAGTTTGTTGGAAATCTGAAGGAAACTGTCAACAGTTTCCGGGAAACTGTCGACAATTTCTGTCGCGAACCAGGACAACTCCTTTGTCTTTTTTGCGCCGATTTGGACGACGCATGGCAGAAGGCTTCGACAAAAAAGACGTCCTTCATCCTTGGAGGTCTGGATGGTCTCCCCTTTTATCCCCTCACGCTTCATTGTGGTCATTTGTCCATATTAGGCGTTTTAGGGTTTTGGTTTTGAATATAAAAGGTAAGAAAAAGCAGAAAGTGTAAGAGAGTTTTTAGCATTGGCGACTGTGGTTTTCTCTCGACCATTATGCCATTCTTCTTCCTCTTTCAATGCCCAAAAACCCTAGCCCATTGTTTCCACTTGTTGCTCAAACCATCTCTTGTTTTGCTTGAGTAGAAATCTCATTCCAATAAAGAGTTTATTGGATTGGGAATCCTTTGTTTTGAACCCAATATCCAGCTTGAATCACCCATAAGAGACTTGTCTAGCACATGGGTCTTCCTATGGGGATCATCTACATGAGGCGCGTGGACTAATAGGTCTCTCGTATTTTCGGGAGACGGGCTAGTCACCCAGCTTGTTGTTCGGGGCAATAGGAGACTGCCCGGTGGACTGTTCGTGAACTGTTGGAGGCAAGAGTTGCAGCCACCGGAGGTGTGTTCAACCTCTGCATCAGATTTGGAATCTCCATAAGGTATATCTCTAAACGCCCTATGGAGCCCTATGGAATGGTTTCAGTTTTATGCATATGATTGTATGATACCGAGTCTTGCAAGGTGGCTTTGCGCCTTATTTCCACTACGCATTTGATTGGTTTTTTGAAAAAGTTTTGATATCCAAAAAACCCTTGCATTTGGTACACCCGTTCCCCAACAGTGGTATCAGAGCCTCAGCTCGGTTTTCATCAATCTATGCTTGTGTTGATGTATTGTGTATGTGTTTCGGGTGGACATTTTCTCTCTGTTTTGCGGGTGCAACATCAAACTTTCGACAGGTGCAGCAAGAACTGTCGACAATTCTAAGCATTTGCCTTGATGAACTATTGACAGTATGTGCAAAACCCAAAAACTGTCGACAGTTTGTTCACTGTTTTTGTGAATTTTTGGGATTTTCGATTTCTGTTTTAATGCAATGTGATTGCTATGACTTAGAACAAGATTAATGCACATGATATGAGATATCAGTAATCCTAAAAATTATCCATATTACATTAACACGGATTTTGATATTTATATGTCTTGTTATTCAATGAGATTGAATGAAAGGGTGATCATGGACTTAAAATGCAATGTGGATGAATATTACAGTTATTTGTGAAATGGTCTGTAATAGTTTATTTTATTCCATTCGGGACTATAATGAGACACAAATCTCCTTGTCATTTTCATTTTTATCTTAGAAAAATGTATAGTATATTTCTCTATGTAAAATGAAGATGAAGGCATCAAGCGTTGGTGACTACAAGGAGCAAGAAGGCTAAGAGATTGTTATCCATATGAGATATGCGACATGCACATGAGATGTGCATGGTGTGTTTGTCTCCATTAATGCCATTAATTAAGTCTAGAGGCTCGAATTTAATTGATGAGCATAAAGTCCATGATCATCCTACTTTGTATGTATGCATGAGTTTATTATGTATGAGATACGTAAATGGAAAACTTAAATGCATGTGCAAAGTGAAACCTCCAAAATAAATTAGATTTATTTTGAATGCATGAGTAGGTTATGTGTGAGATAGATATGGGAAAACTTAATGCATGTGCAAAGTGTAAACTCAAAAATGAATTATGAATTTATTTTTGGATGCATGGGTTTATTTATGTATGAGATACATGAAAAAAAAACTTAAATGCAAGTGCAAAATGAGACCTTTAAAATAAAGACCAAAATCTTCCCAAACGTGCAAAATATTAGATACGATAAATATGATTTATCATAACCCTCCACCATTGTAGAAATTTGTCAATCTCTTCTCTTCTTCTTCTTATCTTCTTCTCATCTCTGCTTCTACTTTCTTCTTCCTTCCTTCCTTTTCCTGCTTTCTTTCTCTCTACCCTTCATTTCTTACAATTCTACATCATACCCTTGGTTCATCACTCCCGAAGATTCCTATCCCAACTAACCCTTACTTAGTTCAATACTACCATTTCTTGCAATTTTATCAACCTCAACGTGGCCAAAAAAACAACATTTCATTATTACCCATTTGCGTGTTCCCCTAGGAAAACCTCAGGATGTTGTAAGGCTTTCAAAGTGTCTTCAATGCTATCAAATTACATTATTGCAGTCATAAATTACAACATTGAATGTCACAAGGGAGTTTCAGATTCACCCTGGTCCACCTTAATGAGGATTTTGGATCTCCACATCCATCATGGTACAAGAGTGTCTTATAGTTCAACAAATATTCCACTTATCGGATGCAACAGTCAATAAATTAATCTGGTTAAACTCTTCATGACTGAGCAAATTTTTTTGCTGATATAAAACTGAGAGAGCATAGCAGTCTGATTCCAGTACAATCAAATGAGAATAAATTCACACAGCAAGTATCATGAAACAATATCTACCAGAATAAGAACAAGATTTACCTGAAATAGTGGTAACCATCTCTTGTTTCCAGAAGTTCCATTGACAAAGATCCATCCCAACGAGGCCAATGTTCTGATGGAGTGACAAGTATAGTCCTTCGATGCTTGTGGTTTCCACGTCTTCCCCCATGTACCTGTCTAGAACTGCCTGCTTGGTGACTCTTTTGAAATGAACCTACTACTTTTGAACCAAATATTCTTCGCAGCTCATTTTCTGCACTTAGAAACTTGGGATCAACTTGCAAAATGGAGGACTTGCCATGTTTACACAGGTTGTCAACAATTTCCAAATTTGTTTGCTTGGCTTTTGAAATACTACTAAAAGAGTTATCTTCAACAGATAAATTTTCCAACATAACATCCAAGTGGTTTCCAATGTTTTGTGCACTTGAAAAGCCATCTTCCTTGTTCTTTTTCTTTTTCTTCTTCTTTGTTTTGTGATTTGACAAGCGAGTGGTGTTGATAGAAGATTTTACAGAAAAGGTTTCTTTGTCATTTATGCTTCCTGCCGAAGGCTCATCGGCAATATCTGGCTCATGTTCCTGTCACAAAAGTTGAGAATTAGAAGCAAAATTCGACAATGCTATGTAAAACGATGAGCTTAGCAGCAGCAATAAAAAAAAGCTAGTAATATGTTAACAAACAAAACCATAGTACTCAGGCATCACTACATAACAATGAAAAATAATTTTTTTTAATATAACAAATGAATCCTTATCATTTGAGTACATCCAACAATTGCAAGAAAGAGTCAAAAAGAATGGTTTAAGACAAAAAGTTTGCCTCTTAACCACCCTCAAAAGCTCTCAAATTCTTTTCACATCCAAATATAGAAATGGTATAAAAAAGAATCATCATTGAAACCAAGGAAGCAGAAACTTCAGGTTGGATGTTGTACCATGATGTAGAAACAGAGCAGATGAAGAAGAAGAGAAAGAGATGAGACCAGTGTTATTAAAGGTAAGGTGCGCCAAGGCACAAGGTGCACCTTTGGCTCCTGGAATGCTCCCAAGTGGGCACAAACCAGCCAAGCGTGCCTAGGCCCACCAAGCCCTCAGGCGCAGCCTTGGGATTAGGCGTGCCTAGCTTTTTTTTAACTGTTTTTAGGGTTTATATATATTGTTTATTACTTTATTTAATTTTTTTACCGTTTAGGGTTTATATTTATTGTTGTAACTTTTTTAAAAATTAACTATATCTAATAAAATCCTAATGGAAAAAGGAAACTTTTGAGATTCCAATTCCCCTATTACTAAATACTAAATAAACAATAAATCAAAAGAAAAAAAAACAACATAAGAGCCAACAACAATAAAAAAACAAAGAAAGAAAACTGATCTTGATGAAGATGGAGAGGGAGATGATGTGGAAGAAGAGGATATTGAAGATGATGCTTCTAATGGTGGAAATATGGAAATGTTTTGATCTTGATGATAAGGATGATTTTTAAATTATTTAAAATGCATAATTAGTTAATCTTAATTAGGATTTAAGACCTATAAATTATTTAAAATTTAATTTAAGTTGATTTAAAGACTTTTAAATTACATCTTTTAACATTTTTTATTGTTCTTTTCATTTTATATATATGTATGTATATGCCAACAATAAATTTTAAAATTTCTTATAAAGTTTTTAACTTTTCTAATGCTTATAGGCGGGTTGTTGAAATATGATGGGATGTGCTTTGTTGAAATTTACAGGTATTAACTTCTTGTAATATTTCTTTTAGTTAGTATATGTTAATTTTTTTAATTTTCTTGATAACATGCTTGTGAATATGTTATTAGGAGTTTATTAGGAGTTAAAACCTATTTTATATCTTATTCTTCAACTAGGACATATAGTCAACATGCGCCTAGCATCCACCAGGCGCACACCTCACCTTGCACCCTGTGCCTCAGGCTCCAACACCCTTTGTGCCTTGGGCTTTTAATGACACTAGATGAGGTGAAGTGACGAATGTGAGGAGAGAGAATATTTGACAAGAGAAGAAGAAGAAGAAGAATGTGAGAAGATAAAAGAATGAGATCATAACTAACATCTTATTCAATAAACAAGAATCTAAATCTATATAATCTTTGCACAAGTGAGAAATTTATATGCCCATGCCATCATAAAAGTATGAAACCAAATCATAACATTCTAAATCCTCTTAAGTTTTCTCAAAGAAAAAAAAAAATGGATGGATCTTTTCTTCAAAAATATGCATGGCGTCAATGTATCACCTATTAAGAGACAAGAGGGTTCCAGAAAAGCCCAACACTAGCTCCACTAGGCAAAAACTAAAACAACAGTGAAGTGCTACAAACCTGATTCACAAGGTCAGCATAAAAAAAAATGGATGGATCTTTTCTTCAAAAATATGCATGGCATCAATGTATCACCTATTAAGAGACAAGAGGGTTCAAAAAATGCACCCAACACTAGCTCCACTAGGCAACAACTAAAACAACAGTGAAGTGCTACAAACCTGATTCACAAGGTCAGCATCCAACTTTCTTGATTGTTTTTCTTATGCAGACCTTGTCCTTGGCGAATGTCTGTTAATGGGGTGCAAAGTCTAGTGAATAAATTATTGATATATATAATAACGGTAGCAGCAGATACTAATGTTGGATGAGAGGCTAATATGGAGGATGACAACAGTGTACCAAGGCTGTCTACTGTGGTT